>NC_065533.1:40165231-40840740 GCF_020184175.1 Aphis gossypii
GCATAATTTTATTATAGTTATAGCTCAAATCCAATGTATAAAATTATGACGTAGGTATCGGATATCGATTTACACTATTGGCACTTGACAGTGATTATAATTAATTAATAAAGGTGGTCATTAAAATATAATAAACAGCCTCAAGTATTCACTAATCACTGGCGTGTCGTGTTATTATCACGGACTCGGTTATCTCTGCAGTTGCTATGTTGTTCCCATTGACCGTACAATAACCGAAACGCTCGCGACGCAGTGTCGCCCGAGCGAGCACGTTAAAAAGAGACGGTTTAGTATTATCCATCTCTGTTTTGTTGCCAACGAATAATTTTGTTTAGGCGCGCCAACTGCCAAGTATAATGACTTATTGTAAAATATATTTTATACTATTAATACGGTTTAATAATTATTTCCAAATATCGAACAACGAGATGTTTGTTTATAACTTGTAATAATAATAATGATTATTATAATATTGTAATAATCAATATTATACCATACTAGCAATTAAATTAAGGCTCTATAATATGTCTTACATAGGCAAATGAACTGTCACTGACAGTTGAGGTTTACGGTTTATAAAGGCTACTATTGGAAAAATAAATAACACTTATAACGCAATTATTTATTTTTTATATAGGTATTAATAATATTCAACAACCAATGTATTAGGTATATCATTATTTTTGAAATATTCGTCTTGCCATTTATTTTGGCCATATGAGCATTGCCAAAATTAACAATGTTTACTAAAAAGTATGTACCTAAAACTTACCTATAAAAATCACTATATACCTACTACATTAATATATATAAACACGGTTACTGAATTACCAAGTAGAGTGAAAAAGTAGAGTGAAAAAACTGACCTTCAAGGTCGTTGATCAAAATTTACATCACACATATTATGCCGGATGCAGATAGACCGGTAATCATTGAAAAGTGAATACGATTTATACGATAGGTATGTATAAAAAGACAGAGATAGAAATATTTAGTGTTCACTATCTTTTTCGAAAACACACTCGTTCGGTCTTATATTTTACATTAGTTGTATTGGCGGCGATTGACTCGATTTGAGTAGATACCTAAAAAATAATTAGGTACTCCGTGCCACGACTGTACATAGAAGGTACGTCTACTTAGCTGCAGAGAAACTTCTGAGCGATAAAAAAAATGTAAAAGCTAAAGTCCACGAGTTCAAAGGTACATCCTCTATCGTATCGTGTTGTTCGCATATCAGTCATCATATTATTATAGTACTTATTTTTCTTTGGCCGTTTTAATCATGGTGACTGGACATTTAAGCCGTTTAATAAAACACATATTTGTACTAAAAGAGAGTCTAGTTTCTCTTTATAGATTTTTATTGTTCACTAATATTTCATTATGATTTTTGTTTTCAAAAGGAAAAAATCGTATCAACGACACTAATTAAAAATAAAAATGTACGTATAATAGTAAGTAATAATACGTAGGTATTGATGATAACGACCTTGGTTTAATCCTGCTGTGTTCAATTGGCCACCGGTTCTATACAAAAGGCTATTAAGTGAAATTTGACTAGGTAAAGAAAAATTATTATTAATTGACTTTGTGACGATCATATTTTCATAAAAAACAACACAATCTAATTCCAACTGATCATAAAATACCTACCCCGATTTGTATTCTCAAAAAATAATAACTAACTATAACATGTACTAACAGGGAATGATCTAGTCAAATTTATTATTTTCTTCCTTAAAAGTGTAATAAATGTAGTTTGATTGTTTCAAATATATTTATGCATATTACATTATTACACATAAATATTCACATCACATTATATTTTAATCAACTAAAAATAATTTTAAAAATATCCTTATAGGTAAGTCGTTTCCTTGTAAATTTTAAATTAAAATATTTTTTAGAACGAAAATCGAAGTAAATATAATAAAACATCATTATGTATCTTCTGTTGGAATTAGAGCCGTCCGTTTAAGTAAAAAATAAAAACTTTTCGTTGTCATAAAGTATAAGCTTGATGCATGTGTGTGCGAGTGCCTTAAAGAAGACGAGTATTTTTTATTAATCCATCGCCGTTATATTGTCGACGAGCGATGATTGACAATAGTACCAACAACAAAGTATCTTATAAAAATTATAAAAACAACTTAGGTGAATTTATAAACTAAAAAAATTACTCAGTTAATAATATGTTCCAATTTCAGAATCTTGATTTTTTTTTTTACTGATGGATTGATTGGAAAACCACGATTGCGGAAATACACGTTAACCGCATTATAAAAATACGGACACCCTGTACACCCAAAATTTTACTTATAAGTAAACTGGTTTTCATTGTTCACAATTTTGTGCGCAAACGAGAGTTGGCGTAAATTTAAGAAATATAATATGAAATAATATGCGCAAACGAGTCTCCACTCATATGGAACACCGTTACCTCCATCGTGCGACACTTCATCGCCGCCGCGGTTCATTGCCAACATTTCATCGTGATCGTGTATCAGTTTATCATAAATATTTCAAAACTTGCCAAATTATAGCGCATGAAACATCATCGCAATATTCATTATTAATTATTATATAATATTATATAATTTTCAAAATATTTTGGCTTTTTTTGTGCAAAATAATTGTTGAGAAAATTGTTATTTTTGTTTTAATTCATACATGCTTAAATTTTTGTTTTTTTGACCTTGAAAATGTAATGCAAGGTTCTTCGGACAACTTTCCAAAAAAATATTATTTTTGGTTTCTCAAACTTATAAATAATAGTTTGAAGTTTTCAAGTTTATTAACCGTATAGGTAAGTTTCAAAGAAAATTTGACGAATTTTTTTGTAACACGTGCGTTCTTTACTATAGTTCGTATTTTCATCTATTATAACGAACTCTTATATCTCTAAGAAAACTATAAATGAACAAATTATAGTTTTCATAAATGTATAATAAATACTTACAGAGTGATGTAAAATTAGCCAAAAATTACATTATTATGTACTTAATTACAATAGGTATATTTTAATGAATATTTATAACTAATGACGAGAATTTAAACAAAAATTATATAGTTAAGCGCACAATAAATAAAACAACGTTGTTACTATAAGACGTCCGTACTGTAACTGTAATGTGTGCATACAACAGTGAATTGCGATCTACCTAGATAATTGTCGATTATGCTATCGAGCTGCACGCCTGCACTATCATCAGTTATTATAGATAATAATAATATTTTATTTATATACCGTGAAATTACATATGATATTTGGTTCTGAAACCTTCTTTTAGAATTATATGAGCCATGAGCGTAGACACTATCACAGATTGACAATAATTAAGATAGGCGCGTTAATACCTATACCTATTCCAAATAGGTATAAGTATACGACGATGATTAACTTCGCGATAAATTGAAGCGCTATGATGAACCGTCGCGGAATCATGCACATAATGTTTCAAATTTTTTAATATTATACTGCTATGTCTTATACTATAGAAAATAATATTTGTTTAGCCTGCTTAATGTGTGTACCTACAAATTACAAAAAACATTATTTTTTGAAATACTTAATGTTTATCTATTATATTTTGCACTATAATATTGTGTATAATATTTAACATTTTTAAATAACATAATCCAATGCTTAATGTATTGAAAAATAATGTATTTTATTCAACATCTTCAATAAACAATTTTTTCATTTTAAGATCCTAACAAGTAACAATTTTCATAATAATAAAAAGTATATTGAAACAAAAAATAACTTTTATAATGGATAATAATTAAAATATGCTTTTATTTTTTATACTTTTTGAATAATAATAATCTCTCCAAGTAACCATTTAATAACTTTCGACAACGTATAGATGTTACATTTCATTTAATTATTTAAAACTTAATAATTTAAGTATACACTATACCTATAGGCTATAAAGCATAGACTTCTACTTTTACTATCAGTTCATTAATAAATGATAATAATAACTTTTACAATGTTTCTAATTTAAGTATTATTATTTATTATCCGGTATATTATGTAATATAAACTTCATAAACATGAAATATTGAAATAAGTATCCGTGCAAAAATGTGCAAAGCGCTTATCTTGAGTTTTATAATTTTATTATAAAGTAAAAACAAACTTTGTAAGAAACTTAAATAAATGTATAATTAAAGAATTAATATATAATCGTGTGCGCTATACTCCTATACTAAATATTATTAATGAAATGGAATATCGATAAGTCAAGTAAAAGAATAGTGAAAATTGACATTCGGCAATCGGGCAATATTATTACTTATATAAATCGTATCGGATGCACATATAAATTATCTAATAATAAAATATTTACCTAAATAATGTGTTCCTTGACACAAAATCTGTGCTCAGAAAATTATGGTAAGGTAAGCAGTCTAAATTATAAAATAACAATAATTTCAATATAAATGTATGATTATTATTTTTATACCTTAGTTGGATGAACATTAAATTTTATGTCTGATATATTTTATATAAATAACACAAACATTAAATACATTATAATTTATAGCATAGGTTATTTATATTTTTATGTAAATGTTTAATAGGTATAATAAACTAATAATCTCAAAACTCATTAGTAGGTATTAATTAAAATTGTATTTATTTTAAATCGTTGTATTATTATAAGTTATTACTATTTATTTTGGTAATTTTTAGTCTACATATTATTATGTAAGTTAATTGTTGTATAAAAGGGAATGTGGGGCCACAACCTTTATAGGGTTTTTTGTTATAGAATCCATAAACGCATGTAATTGAAAAAGTGTGAATCCTGAAATAGTGAAATTAGATACTGTACTCAATAAATTACACAATTTCATTACTATTCAAGATTTATAGTTTAAATAGGAAATAACTTTTCCATGACTAGTTATTTTCATTCGAACATTTCTGAGAATGAGTGATTGAATCTATAATGTCCCTAGCATAGATATTATGGATTTACACTCTCATGCCACAATGTACATTTACTGGTTTCGTTCTTATAGACAGCAGCAATACAAAATTAAACTCACTTTACCCACTTGCTATGCAGTCCTAAAATTCGTAGGTTTATCAATTATATGAATATTTTAACAATACAAATATGCCGTTAGGTACTTCACATTTTTAAAGTTTTAAATTATAGTAAAATTAATTTTTTTAAATAGTGGTTGAAAACCACACACTAATACACTATAATTATTTAACTAATCGAATTCATAAATTGGTTAGGATTTGAAGGATATTATAAATGAGTTTTGAATTTGTTTATCACTACAAATATTAAAATCCATTTGTTTTTAATTACATACCTATATTACTACGTAAAATCTTGTTTGTGATCTTGCCTCTATAGATAAAAAATATAATTTAGTCCTAAATACTAGCTTTTTTTTTAAAAAAAATAACTTAACTGTAAAAATAATCATAAAAAATGATGAAAATAATTAATTCGAAATCACATTTATGTTACACATATTTATAATTATAATAACTTCAATGTAAGATTGGAAGTTCACTAATAATCATCTTGTAAATTAACGTACCTTTGTGTAAATACCTAATATACCTACTCGTATAATAATAATTTTTTTTTTTTTTTTAATTTAATTCAATGTAATGTAATATTATATTATACATATACGAATATAACATAATTAGGTCATTAGTATAACATCGATATAATAATTGTTTTTCATTTTATTATTAAGTGAATTATATTGAGTATGATAAATGAAATCGTCATAATAATGATCAATTAAAATTTGTTGTTATCATTTTTGTAATGAATAATTTAATGCAAGCCGACTTGTAATTTGATTATTTCTAAGTAAAATAATTCTTATTACGTTACAATATTTGTATAATATAATATACCTACCTATTACATAATATAGAAGGTATAAAATAAAAAAATATTTATATTTTATTTTATTACATTGTACAATGTTTTAAATTAGGTAATTTTAAGTTATTTAGACTATGTTATAAATTTATAAGCCACAAACATGGGTTAGGGTAATATTTGAACGAATAATTTCATTTTAAGTATCTAAAAATCTCTATGACCATATAATATTATACTAGATATTATAGTACACTATAGTTTATAATAAGTATGTTTTATTTCCAACTATCAACAAACTGTATAAACATTATTTATTAAAATCAAATTGTATTTCTATTTTGTAAAGCATAATATATTTTATTGTATGTTGTAAGTTTTGTACGTTTTAATTTAGTAACTCGATATTGTTACGAATAATTTCTATTGTGTAGAGTTCAATTTTCTTTTAAGTTATTACGTTATGAATCTAATGTGCATTTTTAATGAATTTAAAATGTTTTTTTTTTTTTTTAAGTCTATTGGATAATATAATAATATAATATGCAAAAGCTATAAAATACTATCCATGAACCGGACAAACATGTCATGTAATCACATGCATAAATCATCAATAATAGGTACATCTCTGCAAATACGATAAAACATGACTCGAGTTGAGCAGTATTATTAAGTCAAGTATAATAAAGTGGCCGTCGTATATAATATGTTCATAATTCACATGCGAATTTAGTGACATTTAATAGGTACCATTTAGAGCCGACTGATGTATATTTGTATTAATAAAAATATTATTCTATTTTGTAATTCTGCAGTGAGGTTATAAAATTATGTATAATTATTAACACATTTTTACGCCACTCGTCAATAACATTATTAAATGGAAAAATTGCTCATGGCTATAATAGGGTTGGGAAGTTAAAGGAGTTATAGAAGTTATAAGAGCCAGTGGAGTGGTGCGAGCAATTTTAATTATAGGAGCCAAATATATTTTATTCACCCTCCCACCTACCCATTCAAAATAGGATGTATATTGAAATTGCTTAAAATTAATATATTTTCTGATAACCCAATTCTCAGGTTTATACTTTAGAAGCAAATAAGCAATACATTTTACAAATTTACTTCTACCAACATTTGTTATATGTATGAAAAATGTGAAATACCTATATGCAAAAAATTATTCAAAGTCCATTATTAAAAAACATAGAATGTAATATAATATAATATAATATAATATAAATAAAAATATTATAGGTATTATGGAAAAATAAAATATAGTGCATAATCGGTTGGTATTTTGGTTTTTGATATTTTATTGAATTGAAAAAAAACATATTTTCATTATTTATGAAGTTGTTATACGAAATAAATTTATGTTTTATAATACTTGTTAAATTGTTGCGTTGAACCGTAGAATAAAACTGACAATTAATGTCATTTGTGTTTAACTTTATAATAACGGATCTTATTTTTAATAGGATAGCATTTTGTCATATTCTAAAAGATACAAAAATTATTCGAATTTCATCGGGTCACTAAGGGATATTTTGGATACCCTCGAAAGGGTCACCCAAAATTCGTCACTGCTCGAGATTAATTATTTTAATACGCCGAATTCTTATAATATTTATTGATTTATTATTCAGCAATTATCGTTTTCGTCATCTTTTGATAAAAGTGAATTTTTCGACTATTGCGTTTATTCTTCTAACTAGGTATATGTATTCTATTGTCGTATAGTCGTTGATGGCATTTGTTCAATAATCTGATTTACATTCTTTAATTGGCAAAAATATTTAAATTGTCGTTAGTTATTTATTCAATATAATAATAAAAATGTGTTAAAAAAAATTTAATATGCGTTTCAAATGTATTAAAGATTAAGCCCCAACGATGTAATTAAGAAGATAATATATATTATTGAAATAATTAATATAAATGTAGTAAGTACCTGATATTGTTAATTTACTGAAATAAATAACCTACGAATTTGAGTATTGAAACAATCATGAGAAGTATATTATATAATATTATGATTTATGACCATCGTACCGGATGTGTTAGGTAATGATATTTTTACACGTGTAGATATTTGTTTGTGTTTCCACGAAATCACATACGTAAGTTAGTTTTTATATTGTGCTATCCAAAGTCCGGTGAAATGATTAATATTATCTGGTAGTCATTTTTTTAGAACAAAGGTGACTTAGTACTATGGTAGGAGGTGCAGTGCGACAGAACGATTTTTTTCACCTGTTCCCTTTTCTTTCAATTATGTAATATAATTATAAAAAATATTTATTAACCACTGCATAGTTATACCTATTGTAATTTCTAACCAATTATTTTATATTATTAAAGTACATATTTTCAAAATGGAAGAATTCACAATTCTTTCAATCAAAAGTAATTCAAAATCCAGATACGTGAATTCACCAACAAGTAATATTATCATTTCAAATTAAATATGCATCTACGTTTTAGAGGCATCAACTATTTGAAATATGTATAATATTATAACACAATTCATAAAATTTCACACTTTAATTATGTCTTATTAAAATAGTATTCTACATGTGAAATAATATTGAAATTAATATAATAAGTTCAATTATTATATGATTCGAGTTTATGTTTATCGTCTACAATAACTATAATGCCTTGTGGTCTGAACCCAATAAGAATTTAATCTGTTGTTAAATAATTACTTTTTTACGTAGTATCAAACAGTTATTGACGTTGACATCGCATATTTACTTATTATAATATAATCGCAACGAACTGTTTATTTTTTATTTCATGTCGACGCGGTGATGCTGTTATATTATAAAATAATAATTTTATAATATTTTAGAACAAAACGGTTTATTGTTATATATTTTTCTTTTACAAAAAAAAAACCGTAATTCTTTCAATTTTTTACACGAAATGTATAAGTATATTTTTGTATTCACGCATAAAACACAAGACTTTGCTATAGAAGTCACCAGAAGTCGCACTGTTAATATTAATAATATATAGTATTACTATTTACTCCAAGTCGTAGGTTCATAAGATAAATTAAAAACAATGAACCTTACGTAAGACACTTGACGTGTGAGTATACTCGCCACCTTTCGGTATTAAATTATTATGGCGCAATGAAGACGTTTTGATGAATGTAATATATACCGCTATTATACGCCAGAAATCGTTTTTATTAACATACGCCATGACGTGACGTAATTCACTGCCTCCCCGATGATAATATCGTCTCGATGGTACACAGAGTATAGAGGAGTCTGCAAGAGAGCATAATATCATCTGTACGAACTCTACGTATATAGCTGTTTCTAAATATATACATTTTAATATTATTATAAAGATGTGCTGAGAGGGGTTGTCAAATCTTCATCGTATGCGAGTTAAGCGCAGTGACTCGGATCGGCTATATTTATCGTTTGGCGCGGAGAGGTCTCTAGACACTCGAGTCTGGCGCGTAGTCGACGAGTAGAGGTGCGTCTGTACCCATAACAACCGTTGACGTCGCCCCCTTTTTGCTTTATATCGTCGCGACGAGGTATAGGCTCATGGGAAGGGGCATAATATTAGATCCACCGACGACCCTATACGCTTGTTTAGTGCGCATATACCACAATTAAATACACGCTGCAGTATACACAATCATATTATGAAGGAGGCCTATACACTAATTTTCCGTACTTATATTTTATACGAACATTAAATATCGAAATCCTAATTTTTTCTCTCGGAGCATGTCTTCGACAAAGCGTATTCTTTGTTTCTTTTAAATCGCTCAACGACGTCGATTGAACCTGACACAATGAATATAATAATGGGTATTTTAGTTAACAAAAACGAATACCGTCTATAGACCTTGTCATACGACCGTCGCCATACAACATATTATAACGGTGCCTACAGACATATTCAGTTTTTTTTCGCACCGGTGCTGTATTTTTATTATTTTCATTTTTTCTAACCACTTTTTCATAAATTCCTTTTGTCGATAATAAATATTGTGTATAGACGTCGAATGATTAAATAAAAGTGGCAAATTCATTGAAAAAAATTAAACAATTCTGCAGCTATAATCTAACTACATAATAAATTTGATAAGCAATAGCAATCAAAGTTTAAAAATAATTAAATACGAATAAACCACTAATATACATAGTAAAAATTAATAAATATAAAAATTGTCTGATTTACGTTTGGATCAATATTGAACTAAAACTTATTATTATTTAATTTATTATTGTTATAATTATAAAAAATCTAAAGACAAATATGATGGCTATTTATTAAATAACAAGACCAATGGCCAGACCCCCTCCAAAAAACTTTCCAATTCAAGAAAAATGTATGAATTATGTATAGTATGTTTTTATGGTTTTTTTGCCAATCTTTTTTTACAATTAAGGTACAAGTATCTTTGATTAGGTTTTTTTTTATATTTAAACTTTGTAATAGCTTAGACTAGGGTAGATAGGTACATAATTCGTATAAGTTTAACCAAATATAATATTATATATCGTTGTTTATTATGAGATAATTACTTTGTTAATTGTAAAGTAATAATGGGTAAAATAACATATTAAATAGTGATATTTAATAGTTTAATATTTAAAATCGGTTAGAGTCATAAACTCAAAATATCTGTACCCAGCCCCAAAACATATATATATGTCAAAAAATAAACGTGTATACCTAATACCAAATATAAAACGACATAGTATCCCATTAAAATTAAATATTATAAGAAGTATAGCTATATTTATATTTTAGTACTGAATAGAGCGAGAGGGTCTCCGGCCGCAGCGCCGATTATTATGATAATACTATGACCAAAACCTTGTCCAAATTTTTACTGGTATTTTAATGTTATGCCGTAGATTGAGGCGATTGTACATTTATAGTAAATACATTTCTCTGGTAAGATTTTTCTATCTGATAGAAACGTGTAAACTACATTGGTTTTAACTTTTAATCTGCAGTAGAAAAATAAATGTAAAATTCATTGTTATTATTTTTTGACTATTTTATTTTTAAAATTTTAAATCGAAATTGCATGTTTAAAAAATGTCAGTTTCAAATGTTTAATCAATAAAAAATTTAAAATAGGTTGTGTCATTATTGGGTGACTTCTTCCTTCAAAAATTTCAATAGTATCTCTTCTTAATTCACATTTATTTATTGTTCTAAAACAATAGATTGTAAATATCTTATGGAAAAAAATGATAAATTAAAATAAAATTTGGTTATTTTGACACACATTTTCTTTTACAATTTAATGTTAAAATTAATTACCTAACGTGATCAATGTCATGGCTTCTCGTTCTTATTACTTACATTAAATGTTTGATTTTTTTTTTTGTATAAGAATGGTGGAATTTACATTAATTTCGTTTTCGTGCCAGTGAAATCATATATTTATACAAGTCAAAAAAATATACCGTTCGAATATAATGAGTGTTCAAACCATACTTTAATTATTTACTATTTTTTTTTATCAATGAAACCTAACTCTCTGTTGGATTCAAAAAAATATTAAAAAAACATATTGAATTATAATATATGATAATCATGTTTAATTTATCACTAGCTATTAAAATCAACGAATAGGTATAATAAAACTATAAAACTATAAAAACTGTGTAGATTGAAATTTGATTACATTTTCCTTCGGTGATTTTAAGTATAATATGCTTTACAGATGGCATCAGTAAATATTTATTTGAGTCCAATTTAAGTTTTTGATTTGAATTAATAACGATTGTGACGCAACATTAATCGTCCGTATTTACATATTATATTACTCGTATAAACCCGACACTAAAATCGACTACCTGTAAACCGGTGGAATGAACATGCTTTCGTAAAGCGTGTATACAGCCGCAGGACTCTCAGGACCCCACCGACCACCATCCGTCCCCATCTATCCACCCATCAGCCATCGTGCGGATCGTATATTATATTTATCATCATCATATTACACAGCCGGAATAGGAGTCGAGCACTCGAAACATAAACAATAATTCATCGGCATCGCAACGTGAATCGATTATGGGAATAAAATGTCTGTTCGCAGCGTAGATTACTTAGCTGCAACGGTCCACCCCCCTCATTGTTTATATGGCCATGGGACGGGGCCGGATCAGTGGCAGCTGCAGCGTATTTGTAGAACGCGAACCGGGGCACACGTTTTCCCTCTGCCGCGGACCCGTTACGCCATCCGCACCGCGACTATAGGCGCGTTCAAAACATTAGTCCGCGAAGGCAGAGGCACTTCGACAACAAGAACAACAAAAACAACAACAACAATAGTAATAATATTCTTACTTGGCCCGCTTCCAAGGTTATTGGCCACAGCGACGATGAGTCACCGATGCCACGTGTCGTTTTCCGACACCCCCTTCCACCCGCCAAAAAACAAACCGATCATGACCACCACCCCTCGAAGTCACCTCCTCCACCACTCCCGCCAAAAAACCCGAGCCTAAGCACCGTCGGCGACGACGCCGCCGCAGCCATTGCCGCCACCGCCGCCGAGTGAGGATAAACGGCCGACGCCCGCGACCCGCTCCGCTTATAGCTGATAGGCGTTGCGAGCGACGAGTAGGACGACGACGACTACAACGATACACGCTCTCTTGCTCGCCATCATTCGTGCCAACGCTCCGTTGACGTCCACACCTATTGCGTCGCGCCGACCGATACGCCGTCTCCTCAGTACAACGCACTCGTGGCCTAGTCCTAAGTCTCGTAAAATTCGTCATCTCCTCACGTGCTCCGCTCGAGATTTTTAGAGATGAACTTGCCGCCACCGCCACCATATCCGATGAACCCACGTGGCCGCTGCCGCTCCATTAGACGTTTCTGCCCGAGTGCCGGTAAGTGAAGAATTTTTTTGACTTTTTTTCGACTAGTTGTCTGCGTTTCACTCTCCGGTGGCATAGCTTTCGTCCTTGATACTCGTTTACAGCAAAAGACTATAACCGATTCACGTTCTGTCGATCACTGCTACAACTTTTGCCCGGTGTCCGGCAATAATAGTACTAGTAATTCGTTCGTCTGAATCAGTGTAAAATTTAATTAAATTACCGACCGGGATAATAAATCGTATTATCGATCATATACGGTTCAAACAACCCCATGCATTTTTTTACGCCATAGGGGGAACAAATCTCTTGGTAGTGTATCGAATCCGATCGTTCCGTTCCAGAAATCCTAAATAATAGTATACCGTTTGCCGAATTGTCTATAGTAACAAATAACATTGTGCAATCATCCTTTATTTATCGGTAGACGTATCGTGATTAATGTGAAATTGTATCATTACATTTTACACTTAATGCGCGCTTGTTCTTTCCATTACAAATAAGCTATGCGCACTTAAGGTTACCTAATTAAGGCTTTTAAAAGTATTTGATCACTAATTTACTACTATAAACAGATTTACTTCGATAATTTACTTATTTTTAATTTCTTACACAGTTACGATGTGAAAAAATCGTAAAACACATGTAGTTATAAGCTAAAAGATTTGTTTATTTTTATTATTTTTGTAATTACAATTCATTATAATATTAGTTATAGGTTTAACAATTATACTCATTTTTTCACACATGCATAATTATATGTGCACGAGTATAATAAAATATAAAAACATTAAATAGCTATTATGCGTAAGTGTTAAATAATTAAAATTTTCATGTTTAATAAATCATATTGTAAAATCTTAAAGAGAATATAAAAAACTTAATAAACATTTTTCATCTTGTTGAATCAGATAATTTTAATAGTTTTTTGTTTTACATGAAATGCTATTCATGCTAAATTATTTTTATTATATGTTAACTGAATATTATTTAAATGTGTGAGGATTTTCTGTATATTTTAAAGGCGTTATTGTATTTTCTACAATATATATATTTAATTATATCACATACCTAGTATTTTAATACTAAACACTACCAAGGTGTTACACTTTCGTTTTTCCGACACAGATTTCCTATGAGATTTCGTCTTTAATTTTTTCATTAGCTGCATTAATAAATTCATTAAATGAATTCTATGTCCGGGTCTTCCTTTTTTATCTTTAATTAAAAAAATGAAAATAGGGTCTTTCTTTTGAGAGAAGAGTGTCATTGCATTGAATAAGACGTGACCGAGGACGTGACAGATCTAATAGTGCGTTTCAGCGTTTGGCTAAAAATATAAAATTTAGCGTCTTTTTTATATATACTTTCACGGACTTGAGTCGTATTTCTGGGTGATACAGCCTATACATTTAGTGTGTATCTACATCATGCATGTCAAACGTTAAGTATTAACTAGGCCAAATGCCAATATCTATATTGAATAGAAAGAATACTATACGAACCGCATAGGTACAGAACTTATCGAAAAAAAATTAAAAATCTTATACGTCAAATATATTAAGGATATTGCTGAGGAATCACATATTATACATTACACATAATATGCATACCAAAATATTTCTCTCTCCAGCATATATAATTATTTATTTATTTTTAATTTTTCACAATACCTACCTATGAATATTACATAATAATACGATTACATCATAATGATTAATAAATAATAATAAAATGATTATAGTATATATTACAGAATATCTTAAATACTATAATAGTTATAAAAAATATTTGTGTATAGGCAATAGGCATATACATATATCTTATATATCTTATCATATGTTCATGTTTTAGGTTATACTTCTAATGAGATAGACCCTTAGCTTTAATCACTTAAACAAAGTTATATGACTTAAAACATTTGAGGCATCTAATGTCTTCCAAGTTGTCAAAAAGTTGTTTAGTAGTTCTGTTGTTGTGTAGCTCTATAGATTTTCACATTTGTTTGTTGTCAAATTTTTTGATTTTATACTGGACAGATAATATTTTTAAATATTGATGAATTATTTCATTCTTGTCATATCAGTAACCGGTATGCTGTGAGAATGGTATAAGTAGGGCAATATTTTGACAACGTAAAATGATTTAAATATTATATTTCATAGTATAACCACTACGACCCCACAACTGTATGCCAACAGTCCAAATCAGATTGATGATAGTTGTCTGTAGAAGTCTTATATTTACCAGGTCTAGTGTGGGATGTTTTCCAACTAATCAGAATGACTTGGTCATTTTTTCTTTGATTTTCAATTATTTATTTATTTTTAATTTTTGGCTGACCTGGTGTTTCAAATGTATGCGGAATCAAACCACATACTTAAGTATTTAACTGAACATTTTTGCGGAATTGTTGTGTGATCCTAAAATATTCGGAAATAATGTATAGTTTGATAATATCTATTTATTATTTAATTAATAATTCTAATCAGAGATGTATGTAAAAAAAAATTTTTGGGGATATTTTTGAAAATCAGTTATTAAAAAACAGAACTTTTTTTCAAATCCTTTTGTACCCATAACGTTAATACACAATAGGAATAATTTTAATCTATTTATATTCTGTTTTAGTATTTTTATTTTTATTCAAATAATATTAATTATTTTAATTTGTTAGTATTACATTTTTATTATAAAAAACAATTATTTCGGGAGGGGGGGGGGGTGTTTGAACACTTAAAACACCCTTCTATGTACATCCCTGATTTTAATTATAAATTATATCGAGTGGTTTGAAAGCTATGATTATTTATCACCTATAATTAATATAATAGGTAATTTATATTTTCAACTTACCGGTAAATTCAATGATGGGTTAAGCATTCTGAAATGAGTTGACCAAATTTAATATAGTATTTCTTAAGTTCCATTTTTTGCAGTCTACTTGGTGTGACTTATATAAAGATAAAATCGAAGGAGTAAGAATGTTGATCTTAAATAGACTTCAGGAAAAATTCAAATTTATTTAAAGAATGTCAGCTATTGCATCATAAGATCAATGATATGCTTTGAAAATAGAGTAGTTATATTAAATCATCTCTAATGTGCATGTAATAAATAGAGTCAGAAAATTATCATTTCCGCTGAATACTTAATTGATGAAACTTCCTCTTAATAAAATAAATTACTCAGAAAAAGTTCCGATGCGTCATCACTAATATTTTAATTACGCGACAATTGACATAAATACTCAATTATGTGTGAATTCGTTAAAAAAAAATTATGTTCTATCATACACAGTATACACCTAAGTAAGTACATAATATAATATTAAGAATTAGAACGGTTGTGTAGAATTTTTTATTTTGGCTGCTTTGTATACTTCATTTCACATGGTATTATTGTATTAATTAATCAATGTTTTACACATCTGTTTTGATTTTTGACAACATCAGTAAGTTATTTTTTTTACAAACTTTAATCATAATTGTGTTAACACATTTCACAAAACATTACCGAAAGTCTATGGTTCAATAGTTATTATTTGTTGATGTGTATTGTGTAGGTACGACAAAGTTGTTATTGTGTAAATATTTACTGTTGTAGTACCTATTTTGATTCATTCATTTGCGTTTCCGATGTAATAAATAAATATATTTTATAGTATTATTTTTTGAAAACAGAATACAGATTTTGTAAAACAGACTTGATATATTTGTAAAGGACTGTTGATGTTTTGATACATAGCCTATAGATACCATAATTATATATTATATTTCAGGTCCAGATAAAGGAAAGAGCCTGCTAACCACGATTCCAGAGTACATAGTTAACAAACAGAGGTAAAATTTACTACTATTCACATAAACATAACATTAAATCTAAAAAAAAACTCAATAAATATTATGTGTGGTTCTCATTTAACAATTATTTTTGGTGTTGATTCTGATACGTATTAAATCTTTAAAACAAATATATATACCAATATACAGATTATTAGGTAGGTACTTACGATTTCACTACATTATGTATATTCACGTACCTATTATATTATTATTATTGTATCAACCTAAAATATTATATATCAAGTATAATTTGAGGAAAAAAAATATTGATGGTTTTATTTTCCGAAATAAATGAAACATTCAGTATATATTCCATGATTTTATGTTAATTGAATAATCAGTTATCAAAATTCAAAATAGTATCTGTATATATATATATGTAATATGTATTCATAGTACCTAATAGTACCTATACTTAAATTATTTAATCCAAATATATTATTAATGATTTAACTTAAAATTCAAGAAAAGTACACAGATAGAAACCGTTTATAGTGATGGGTATAAATGGAGAGAGCGTACAGAGTACGAGTAATAATTACTAATAATTTCTTATTATTATATGTTATCTTTTTATGAATTTTTAATGTGGCCTCCGGCGCTAACCGATTTGTCAACTTATATAGATGATAATATACACTAGGTATTTTTTTTTTTATTATTAATTGTTTATTTTAGTGATGAATATCAGACATTTGCTTGGACAATATTACAACAGTCAATTTCTAATTTAATACAACAAGTAACTTCAGAAGACAAGGCCAGGGAAATTGCAAAAAAAATTTTACGTTTAAATATAATGCGTGGTAAAGGCTTAATTTGCAAGTATATTATGGCTATTCAGTTATCTTCGACCGATAAAACTCACATCTACGCTTTGTTTATTTCTCTTATCTATCTTGAGGTAGGTAGTTACAATTTTTTCGATAAAGTAGGATTTGTAATAAGTTTATTTTGGTACTTCTAGTTTCCAGACGTTGGAGGGTTACTCTTGGTACGTTGTCTTGAGCAGTTCAGATTTACAAATGAAACAAAAGAAAAATGTGATTATTTAACAGCAACTCTATTTATGTCATACTTGATTATTTACGAAGTAGTGAGTGTTAAATTGTGCTAACTATTTGAAAATATTCACACCAACAAGTACCTATTAATCGATACAGGTTTCACCGCTAATGGCTGTTAAATTATTAACGATGTTCGTCAAGATACCGACACAGGATTCAATTGAAGCAGCATTTGTGATTCTAAATACATGTGGACATAAAATGAATAAGGAACATAAAAATGAACTCATAAGCCTTATAAATTTAGGGTACAATACTCCGGTGTACAACATGCAGTTTGCTATAAAGGTAAAAGTGTCAACATAATTGTATTTTTATATTATTTAGTTTTTGATATTAATTTACTAGTAGGTTTCAAAATCGAATTACAGGTCATTCTTTTGTTATTTCTATGTTATGTCTTTTATAAATATACCAAACAATTTCGACAATCCTTTAATCTTAACTAGTAGTATTTCAGAATACAAATTTACATAAAATAAAACAATGGTTAATAATGCGATTGAATATAAAGTATATGTAAAGTTGATTTCTTTGATTTTGTTAAATTTAAATTGTTTTATTAATGTGAATGTTAATGAGAATTAGGGTATATAAAAAATATCATTTTTACTTAAAAATAAAACTTAAAATCTACATTAATCCAATATCTGAAATATTTAATTCGCAGTATTAGATTTATTACAACAGTATTTATCAACTAACTATAATTTTAGTATAAATATATAATATATACTGTGGTACAAACAGAGGGGTGTAAAAGGTCTTTTTCACCCCGTAGTTCAAATTTAACACACTGTATTTTATTTATACTTAACTATTATTGTTTTAGAGAAATAACATAACATTTCACAAAATCCAAAAATGTATGTCGATTTAAAATATATTATTATCTATTTAATATAATTATAAAATTAAACATGTACTCAATTTTTGCGAGGCATTAACAATTTTAGCATCCCACATTTTAAAGGTCTAGTTGCGATTTTACAACTGATGTCAACATAAATACCACATACTTTGAGAAGTTTGTAGTATTTTATATGATTTTAATTGATTAAGATGTTCAATAGGTGATAAAAAAGGTGACAAAAAGGTGATAATGGATTTATTATGACTCATTAAAAAATAATGCATTTTTATACTTAGTTTATAGTATATTATAGTTATTGCTTATAGAAATATAGAATAAAATAATATAATTTGGTTGATTATGTCATTCTTAAATATTGTTTTATGCAAACATTTGTCTGTCATAATGATGCGTGTTATGATTAATGGTAATTGATTGTTAATAACTTTTTACATTTTAGATTCGACGTATGATAAAAATAATATTGGACACTATTTCGCTTAAACATGTATTAAAATTCAAAAAGCAAACAAAAAAATTCAGAACGCCTTTTAATATTCCTTTGATAAATAATATTGATCCAGAGTATAATTTGGGTATGATTACCTACCTTGTTCTTAATACTTAATACAACAATACCAAATATTTACTTTAATATAATGATTTTTATTTTTAAAAATTAATTTTTGTATTACAGACTATTACTATTATGACCCCAATTATGCGTCTACTGAAGAACTGTACGAATTATTTCGTACACAAGTTCTAGAATCTGATGATAAAGATGAATACATATTAATGTATGATCCTGAAACCTACGGTAAAAAAAACAGTAAGTCTTTATTTTTAAAAGCTAATTAACTTCAACTTATATATTTATAAATCTAAAATTATTGTATCTATTAGGTACCTAAATATACTCAATTAGGTACCTATTATTAACCTTGAGGCCGGTGTCACATTTGCGGAATATCCGCAGCAGTCATTCTGCATCGGAATTTTCACTATATCGAAATTCATACATTTAAATACTATTGGACACATTACAGCGGAATTTCCGCACGGAAAAAATAAAATCGCTACACGTCGAGATTATTCCATCGCGGAACGTTCGCTGCGGATATTCCGCAAGTGTGACACCGGCCTGAGATAAATCAAAGTTTTAGTTTATGCAGCTTATAGAATTTAATGTATTTTTGTTGCAACGGTAATACATAAATAAATAATAATTATATGTACAATAATAACGATAATATAAAATATATATAATATATAAATACTATATAATATACATAATACCTACTGTTACTAAATTTTAGAGAAGAAAAATAGATTTGTGATTAAGTACTCGGGAAATCCAAAAATAGATAAACACTCGAAATCATTAAAAGAATTACTAAAAATCATACTGGACTCATCAACATTTAAGTATGAAAATTGTGCTTCGCAATTGATGCAAGTTAAATTGAAACCTGGCCAAGAAATGGAAATTTGCGTTTTGTTTTTTGAACTTTGCTTTGAGCGTAATTCATATAGTGAGCATCTTGGACATATTACACAAGTAAGATTTAATATGCATTTGTATCAATTATTGTTTACTATACTTAATTTGAGTTTTATTATTTTGTAATCTTAAAAATTGTAATATAATTTTAAAATGAATGTAATATAATAGTTTTAAATTTTGAATTTTATTAATTGATATTACTGTGAAAATAAAAATAATTATGATCAATTGTATAAAATATTTAAACTATTTCATAATCGGTTAAATACAATTATTTTAATTTGAACCATTTAATTACAGTATACAACGAAATTAAGAATATAATGAAATATAATACAGATACCTAAAATTGTTGAAAATAACTGATAACCTTTCATGTATTATATTATCTAAGTATGTTGTTTTTCTTTTAGATATTTTGTCAGCTAAACAGATTTTTAATTGGACCACTTGAGAAATTGTTTGTTGACACCTACAATATTGTCAACAGTTTCGACACGATAAAATTACATAATATTGCAAAATATTTTGCTCAACTTCTGTACAGTGATGTAATTTCTTGGAAGGTTTTGTCAGCTATACAACTGGATGAAGTTGAAACAACAGCTTCTACTGCTGATTTTGTCAAGCATTTGTTTCTCGAGTTGTACGAACATATGGGACAAAAACAATTGAATGAACGCATTGAGGATCCGTAAGTAAAAATTTTTCAATAATTATGTTTTTTGCTCCACAGGAGTGAATTACGTTATGCGTATCTTGCTGTTATCTCTTAATAATGCATTTATTCAAATTCTGGTATTGGAATTTTAAACAGCATTTTCATTTACTTAGATATTTTATGCCATTTAAGGAGTGTGGATACAAATTTTTTTGATATTTTTTACAGTACTTTTAAACAACCACCATATATTAAGAAATGTTAATAGATCTAAATCAATACCTATTCAAATGATTAATTTCCGAGTTATTAAACTCTATTTACCAAAAATAATTCTTAATATAATTCTTAATTGTGCATTAAATATAAAATCAGAATAGATCAAATTGATATAATCGGTTTTTAGTATAGTGCTTATTATACTCGAACAATTTGTACAAATTATAAAATTTTTATATTATATTATAAATGATTATAATATTGTTTAATTATTGTAATCCACATATATTTAAAGTTTTATCATTGATACCTACTTACAGTTTCATAATTGAGAACTTGTTTTAATTTTGAATTTGGTAAATAAAAATCTGCTTAATAATTAAAATGTGGTTATAATTTTTTAAAAAAGGACTATTGACAGAAAAAATGTTATAAATGGTATAAAATTATAAGTTTTTTTAAATGTACTCTTTAAAATTCTGAGAGGAGTAATTTCATTTTTTTAAAAATGATTTTAACGGACGGGGGGGGGGGGGTAATGCTAATTTGAGGAAAAGCAATAATATCGAGATCTTTCCCCTCTTTAAATAATATTTAAAAATTCCAATTGCTACAATTTGAATAAACTACTTATTAAAAGAAATTTGTAAAAAAGAACACTTGGTAAATGATCCAATATATGTTGAATTAAGTTTAAAAAACGATTTCAAAATTCATTATTTCAGTTCTTTAAAAAATGCGTTTGAAGGAATTTTTTTTGGAAATAAACATTACAACCCAAACTTTTCCATTGAATTGTTTTCATCTATTGGTTTGGTTGGCTTGATGTAAGTCTATTAAATTTAAAATGTAATATTTTATTTTGATAATTCTTCGTTAAATTTTTAGTGATACATTCGAAAACTCATTAATTTTCTAATCCAATTAATAATTTTGAGTGGCTACAATCGTTGACATTGGGTATTTACATATTGGCTGCAAAAATTACGTACAACGATTCAACTTCATCTATTCACTTGTTAAAATGTAACTGAAGTTTTTTTTATGATATAATTAACTTTTATAGTACAAAATATATTTACTTAATTTTAAAGTTATTAGTTAGAGTATTTTCTAGGCTAGTTACTGAACTATAATAATTATAAATAAAATGCTTTAAACATATTTTTATTGTTAATAAACAATTTATGCTACACATTTTAATTATTGTAACAAGGAAAATAAGGTAGATTACCTATATTTTAAATAGTATATTTGGTTTGAAAATTAGTTAATTTAAGTACCTTGATAAGACAACTTTTCTAAGTAATAAGTTCATTTTCCTTTAAATTCTACGATGATTAGTCATGTTAAACAATCCATTGATATAATATAATATTTGTACGGAGATAACGGGTTTTGTTATATAAGCATAAAATAAGATTTTAATAATTAATAGTACCTACCTATATCAGCTTAATTTGTACTACGCATAATATCGATAATATTTTATGATATTTAAGTTTGATGTTATAATCAAGTAAATTATTCATTATTGATAAACAATTTATTTAATTATAATACAGTTATTTGTCAAAACACATTTACATTTTTTTTTTTTTTGCTATTGTGAAATATAATAATAATTATTGTTAAATAAAAACTGCTAAGATTACACTTTTATTAATTAAATAGAATAAACAAAAAATACAAAATGTAAAACTATTTCGTACTTATATACTCATAAATTATAATAAATTAATACATTTTTGAACTTTTAATCTTTTGATGGTAACTTAATTCAAAAACAATCATTAAGGACACAAATTACCTACCCTTTTCTACTACCCAGGATCCAGGTGTTTTCAGTACATATAATCAGGTAAACCAGTAGTATTAATACGTAGTACATTTTGTAATCTCAACATTGTACTACAGTGTCGATACTCGATATGGTTAAAACGTATACGTTGACATTAAGATGTAGTTAAAACGTACTTTTCCATCACAACACACTGTCACTAAATTTTTTAATGAGTAGCAAGTGTGCATTAGTGGTCATTGTTGGTAATTTAGTATCAAATAATATTTTAGTTATATTAACAACGATATGAAGTTGCATATGAATTTTAATATTTTACCGGGATTATTAGGTAGGAGGATGGATGAATATTGATCTTGCTTCTCAACAATTTCAAAATCATCAAGTCGCTATTGTCAACAATTTATTTGTATAGCACGTGACTATAGTCAATAAGTTTATTTGTTAGGTGATACCGACCGCACGTGGACCTTTTACTTAGGTACACGCGACCACGTTATTGCACAGATGTAAATTGTTGACTTTGGTTTTTTTTTTAAATGAACTCGTGGCATCCATTTTTAACGAGTTATAATTTATTATATAGGTAGTACCTATCACCAAATAAAACATTTGTACAGTCTTTAAAAGTCATTTACAATATACGTTTTATTACTATTGTGTGATCCTTTCAAATCTATGGCGTAGCACTAAAGAAAGTCTGGTGCCGTCCTCGATCGATACGTAGGTACAGTTCATAAATACTATCAAGCGGTAAGTACGAGAAGGTCAAAGGGTAAAAAAAGGTAATACATTAGAAACTCTTATAGGTACCTATTTATTATCAAATATTACTTTTTCAGTGACCTTTGAGGCCAGAAGAATAATTTATATTTTACGATCTAAAGTGTATTAGTTTTCTTTTAACAATTACATATAGGTAAAATTTATTAAAAAAAAAAACAATTTTATAAAAATGTATTGATTTTTTAAAATGAATACAGAAATGAATACCTACCTTTTTTCGAAATAATGAAGTAGTGTTATAGGTAATGTCGTTTCAATACTCTATCGATCATTAATTATAAAAATAATCAGACCATGTACAAGTCAAATATTTTGGTTAAGGTTTTAAAATACATTTGGTCAATTCTCGGTATAAGCCCATGTTATAATATTAGAAGTAAATACCCGACATTAATGTTCACTAACCGCGTGATAGATTACGAAGTCCCTTTTTTATTAACAATATACCAACTTCTCCTGGATAGTTTATAGCACATATGCGTATTTACGTTACTATGTATGCGGTGGACAGGTAATTGATAGGCGTGGTTCGAACTTCGATACTTCACTTAGAGTTCATGTCATTTCCCCCTTTTCTCTCGAATTTGTAGAGGTAATTGTGAATTTTACTGAACGCTATTAAGTTAGGTGTGAAAATGGCACTAAAGGTAATAGTTAAATAATTGCGTAATTAGTTAATTAATCAACCGAACTAAAGTTTCATTAAACATTAACGAAATAATGAAATACAAGTGAGAAAAATATTTAAAATATATAATAACAGTGTGTACTTGAAAGCTTAAACTGCAGTATATAGAATATAAGTGTAGGTAGGTAATTGTGAAAGAATATGTTAATTTAATGTATTTAATGTAATTATATTTATTGAATTATAAATTTATAAATAATAATCTATAGCTGGGTTGCATAAACAATTACCTATTGAACATTGAACGAATTAAATGATTTTTTTATATACATGACTCAGTGGCTCATAATTGATCCAGTATTGAATTTTAATCAATCTACTTTTCATATAAAATATACAATTAACAGACATATGTTAACGACGTATTATTTCAAATTTAATATTTTAAGAGAATGTCATTATTTACATTACATACACACACATACATGCCCACACACTCATGCATATAGATGTATATCTATGTCGAATTTACTTTTTTATATATAACTACATTCGAGGGGAATTTGCGGGCGTCGTTCTAGTAAATACGGTTTGTACCTTTTTAATAGTCGATGTTATTCCGCAGACCATTGAATCTAAAATTCGTATACTGTAAAATAATTTTCTAATTTTCTAAAAATATAAAGGCACATATTTTTTAATATAACATTTTTTCTTTATTATTCTATATCCGTGTCAATGTTTTGTATGATTTATCTTTTAAATATTTTAAGTGTAAAGGAGGGGGGGGGTGACATTCAAGGTCATCGTAATGAAATATATAATTGTTAATTTAGAATATCATGTGATTTAATAGTAATGTTTTATAATTTTTTTATTATCACTTAAAACAAAGAGTTGTTATGTTATTTTATGTATAAGTTGGCATCAAATTTGATCAGTTTACAAAGTGTGATATAAAAATGAATTAACATAAAACGTATCATTTATTTTTAAGGGAAACCCTATAAACATTTTCATAATTATATTTTAATGATATATTGTAGTTAATATCTAATAATGATCATAATCAGTGGTTATTTTAGTAATTACAAGGGGTTGGGTGTTGTCAGATCTCCAGAAATTTCTAGAATTTCTTACAAAGGACTTAAAATAAAATAAACTGGCATACTTAAAATAATCGTAAGTACCTACAATAGTTGACATAACTATCTTAAAAGTGTTTAGAAAAATGCACTCATAAATATTTTATTTCATAGTACAAAAATAAAATTTAAAATGTCTAAATTTATTTATTTAAATAGTTAAATATATTATAAACTTGTATAAATAATATTCACAATTATAATTAAATAAAGAACATAAATACTTGAAGTCACATTGATCAATATAGTTCTTTAGAGTGCATTCATTGATACACAATCAATGTCAATCATTTTTATTATAATATATTACCTATCAAATTTCCTATACTGAATGCATCTCAAATTAAAACCTGTATTATTTATCAAATGCGTCCACAAAAAATTACTTTATCAAAATATAGCGCCAATGACCGTTGCAGTGTGTTTCACATTTCATCTAGCATAAGACAAGTAATATTTCAAGGAGACGAACTGAATTTTCAAATGTCTTTATTCTTAGGTTTTAAGCCATATTGAAATTAATTAATTGTAAACTATTTTAACACGAAAAATACGATGTTCCTTGTTTTCTTATCATATTAAACTGATCATACTCATTGGTAACGAAGTCAATATATTACAAATTAGCAGGTAGCTAATAATTTAATTTAAAATAAAAATTTAAAAAAAATGTTAATTTAATATTTTAATAAAATGAATAGCTGCATAAACATATACCACGTCACTGGTCACCAAAGACTGTGGTATAAACTAAAATAATAAATTATATAGGGGCCATTATAATAGGTAGTATTTGTGTATTGTTAGAGATAACAATAAATTGACGCACAGGGAATAAACAAATATTATTAGCGATACTAACGTGGCCGCACTTCTCTAATAAAAAGGTACGATACAGATAACAGGCGCACTTGAGCAAGGCCCTAATTTGCTTTCCATTAGCGGCCACCAAATCGCCTATTAAATTAACTCTATACTAGCATAATATTTTTATTTTGAAAATATAAGTGGTATGCTACAGCCTATTACAGCCGTTCACCTGTTGACTAAATTGGTTCCCGTTTGGTTTTAAGTATTTCAATATGAAATGTATTGCTTTGTACTCATGTGCCGAGTTACTATCATAATTATTTAACAAACAAAAAAATTATAGATAATACTTGCAAAACTGTATGACGCTCTAATATACGGCATTAATAGAATTCTAACAATATTGAGCTATTTGAAGAATAAATCAGTTTAAATTCACATTGAGCTAAATTTTAGATTTTTTTAAAATTAAGTTGTACTTTTTTCATAATATATAACTTTTAGCTTATTTCGCTCAAACTCCTTAACATGTTAACACCACAATGAAAGTGTGCATACTTCAATATTTCTGTGGTAACTCGAACTCCAGTGGAATAGCTTTTTAACTTTTAAATATTGACTTCTAAACCGCAACTAACTCGACAACTTCGATTGAAATACATTAGATTGCTTTTTTTTTACTTGAAAAAAGGTCAACGCGATTGAATACTAATGTTGAAACTTAAAATCATTTGATTTGTCCAAGAAAAATATACACTTCTATTATCCTATAATAATACAGTACCTACTTATTTTAACGTCTGTTTGAACACATTTTGTGTAATTTTAAAATATAAAAAATGCGTAGCTCTAATTTAAGAAATACGCAATTGTAACTATAGTAAATTTTGCTAATATGTACTATCAAAATAGTCTATACATTATAAATTATAAGTATAGTTTTAGAATCTTGTTTTCATCAAAATATACCTTCTCGTTAAAAAGTTTAAAGGCATTATCATATAAATCAGCTTTATACCTATTATATTTTTTTATACAAAAGAAATGTTTTTTGGGGAGTATTAGAAGAAGGTTGAGTTTAAGCACTTAAAAAAACTTTTAAATAAGCTCTGAAATAGTACCAACAACTTACATAGTTTGGTTTATTTTTTTATAATTTATTAATAAAACTTAGTACCTACGTATTGTAATTTATTTATTTGTTACACAACCATACAGATACGTACATTTTATAAAATATAATAATAATTATAATATATATGATAATTTTTGAAAATAAATATATTATTAGTTAACAATAAGTAGTTAGTTCACACATTATTAAGTAATATTAAGTAAACAGTATGACGTACCTACTGTTTACTTTTTAGTGCTTTATTTAATACGTTATACATAAATTAAGCATGCTTTAAAAATTCTTGGAAAAATATTAAAATAACTAGAATAACGATATATATTATGTAATATTAAATTATAGGTATGTTTCATCTAACATTGTTGTAACATTATGAATTTTTGCTGGAGAACTATACCACGACAATGTTGTTACAGATATCACACCAATTGAATAAGTTGAGTTTGATCGTAGGCCAGTTAACTGTAAAATAAAACGCATATGTACAATATGTTTGTCATGTGCAATACATTCATAATTCAATAATAATAATTATAATAACAACAATAATAATTATTATTATTATAACATACGTATGGTTTGAAGCTAAAAACACAACTTTGCACTTGAATAACATAATTATACCTATAACGTGTACACTTGTACATCTATTTCATTAGCCACGCCCAAGTAGGATATATGAACATAATTGTTTTTGGTTCACTTAATATACTATATAATGAGTATTTATACACAATATTTCCAGAAAAAAACACGGACTGAAGTTGTTATCCTTTTTTTTTTTTTTTTAGATAGGTATAACCCGTAGGCATATCGTAATAATTTATTCGTTATTGACACTTGTTTTTGGGGCCAAATACGAATATCTATTGTATTATTCATTGATGAGCAATGCATATGGTTAGAATACGGTGGCATCCATGTATATAATACAGCTATAATAGTAACGAAACGTTTAAAGGTTTTGTATTTGAGCATCAAAGTAGGTCGCATTATCTGCTTAACAATAATAAGTCTAATTATTATTTATTAAATTTTTTATAATACAATCTTCTACTGTATATGTTAGACTAATATTTAAAATATCGCGAAAACAGACACTATAATATAACCATATGGGTCCAGAACATTTTCACATTTGTATTTGTCAAAGATAACTTTTATATTATTATACTATCTAATACATTGACTTATAATATGGTTACATTGTGTAACGTTCTCCATTGTCAGACTGTCGGTTTAATTATTTTAACGGATCTAAAATTGAATTCTCGTTCGATTTTTTTATCGATAAAAACCGGAAACGGTGTACGTGAGCAACTTTTTATTTACATTCAACAGTTGAATAAGCAACAGTTACATAAGCTACCTACATACTATATCGTTTTTCCGGAGGTTATTACTTATTAGGCCTATTATTACATAACCGCTGTTTTCGACTACTCGATATATCGTAGTTCTCTTTTAATTATTTTATACCGTTCACGTTATAATTGAATCACACAAAGTTACTGTTATTTTCTTCTAATCCTAATGATATTTGTTGATTTGTTCAACAAAACAGTTTTTTACTTTTGTTTTAAATAAGGTATGTAAGGTGTAATAATACGATTTGACAAACTTCCATTACAAATGTTACTATATTTGTTATACAGTCTAGGTACAATCTGTATACCTACTATTTATGCCATTAATTTTTATAATTAATTTTATTATATTTTAAATTAGTTTTGTTTAACTTGATTAAATTAAAGCTCGACTAAGCGTTAACTACGAGTTTAAACTAGTAAGTATAGTTGTTAACTATTTACTATTTATCTTAAATCCATATTAATAAAGTTTGTTTAAAAAAATATGTAATATGGTTAAAATAGTAGGTAAAAGTATACGTGTCGTGTATCAAGTTGAGAGGTCAGAGTAAATATTGAAACACAGAATAATTATTCTGTGGTTAAAACTATACTTTCTATTATCAGAATATTGCATATTGATATAGGTAGTTATTATAATAGGTACTTAATATATTATATTTAGTTGGTAGGTACTTGATGGACGTCAATAAAATGAACTATAGGATGGATTATTGATAATAATGCATAATACTAAAACTACCTATTGTAAATTTATGTAACTGTACAAACAAGTTTATCAGTTGTTGAGTTGTTGGAGAAATAAGTAAACAACTAATATACGTAAAAAGTAACTTATACTAAAATATATGTATAGGTACCGATTAATTCTTTTATAAATAAACACTATTATAAAGTTTAAAAAAATATTTTTATTTACCAATCTACTGTTTACTTATATTATATTTTTACTATTTATCAATTTTAAGTGTTTATTTAATTGTTTGGAATGAAAACATACATTTTTAATTCTTTATATTTAAACACCGAATATTTTTCAAATTATGTACTTCGCTATAACCAATTTTTGGACAAATAGTTAATAAACTATAAACTTCTTAGTGTTATGAATTTTTGTAATATTTGATTTTATATGCATCGAAGCATTCCGAATAATATTCTACTTCAGTGTATGAAATTAAATATGTATGTTATTATTTCAAAAATAATATTACTTAAAAAAGTTAACGATAAGAATTTTTAAAAAAACCTTCATACTTTTTTTTTAAATATTCCGCTTTGTAAACATTATATAATAAAAAAATTAATAGCCATTTTTCATGTGTAAACATTTATCGTGTGAAAAATATTTTATATTTTATAAAAAAATTAAAAATGTAGCATATTTTATATTGCTAATAATTATAATAATAATACAATCTTTAACTGACGCGCGACGGCGCATCCTAGTTAGGTCCCAAATACTAGGGTCTAATCACAGGTACTACATTAATCGGGTCTAGATTTATTCAGGTACTAAACCAGTTAGGTACGATTTTTTTTACAGCTATTACACTTGTTAGGTGAGGGATTTTTTTAATGAAGTAACAAAGCATCTTAAGTAAATTTACAATACAAACGAAAAATATTGAAAATGATGACATTGGCGGGAACTTGTCATTTTTATAAATTCTTATATCCCGCTATTAGCTATTTTAGTGATTACTTTTTTGGTATTTTTCTATATGAAATATGTCAATGCCAAATAATAATTATTTAAGAAAACGTAATACTATATACTACTATATAGCTCTAATGCCATATTGATATAGTTATATATAATTTTAACATTTCACATTTCTCGTACAGGTATTGAAAGATTATTTTATAAGAGTTATAGATAGAATATGTTATTACTGCTTAGTATTCACCAAAAGAAAATTAGGTACCTAACTAGTGTACAACCTAAAATAAACCGGGACCCAACTAGTATAAACATGTTTGATTCGGGACCCAACTCAGAAGCAGCCTTAACCGATATTAACTATTTATATATATATTTTAAGAATAAGTTATTAGTGAAATACATAAATGGAACACAACCGTGTAATACGTAATTATCTGTAAACTTTATAATTTTGTAATATTTAAAAAGTAATGAAAATTAAATTTATTACCGTATAGTTATAAGAAGGCACTTCTTCGTTGAATGGAATTTGTATTGGATCTGAGTAAGCACAACACTTGTTCCTATCAACGTTTGATATTTCATCTATATTAATTGCAAACATTTTCAATGCACCGTTGAATATCCATGGAATATCCCACTGAAGTTTAATGTATGTCATTCCCATTTCGATAATTTTCACATTTCTTGGAGGATCGGGTACTATTACAATCAAAATACAATATAACGTGATTTACTCGTATAATATATGAAGTAATTTACATAGCACATAAATCTAACTTACACCACTCAATGGTTGTGAATGTTCTTGACAAAGATAAACCACCTTGTGGATAATATGATGTCTTGGCCTGAATCTATACCAAATTAGTAGTAATATGTATGTATAATATTATGTATATAAATTGTGTATACAACAATAATTCTAAATATACACATTTTTTTTGCATTTTTCTATATTATTATTATTCGTATAGGTACTTACTTCAAATGTATAATAATTGTTACTGCCATTAAACACATTAAATGTATAACAGAAATATTCTGGCCAAGCCGAACACTTAATTGGTGGAATAATAGTTTCATTTTCTCCGTCTATAGAGCTATCAAGTGAGCCATTAAATGAAACTATAAATGCCTCTAAATCTAAATTGTCTGGATAATACCAACGAAGTCCAATCACTTTATTTTTCAAATCGTATTTGTACATCGTAAAATTGTCCACTGGTCTTAAAACTATTAATGTAAGAGTTTAGTACTTTAGTAAATAGTGATCATTTATTTACAATTTACTCAAATTAGTTAAATATAGTCATAAAAATTCTTAAATTATTAAATAATATTGTGAATTAACAGTTGTACGTTTAGCTAAATATATACATTAATAAATCTTAACTTACGCAATCGTATAGAAAAATAAAAAAAATATATTCATGAATTGATCATTAACTTGATACGTTTACGTAGGTATATTATTATATTTTACTATACACAATGATATTTTTAAAATTGTAATTAAATACATTGTCTATTTATACCATGAACATATTCACACCGTTCTACGGTTAATCAATATTAACACTAAAGTTAATATTTTAAATTATTTTTTAAACAAATGCATTTGTCAATATATGACGTCATATTCTCTGACAAATTAATTTAAAAAGATTAGTGGATTGGCCACTGTTCTTAATGTAACTATTGTACCTTGAATACTCACAATATCGGTAATAAATATTAATATTTAGTACTTACTTTCAGATTTAGTCGTGAAATTGATCGATAAAAAATGTTCCACACTATATCCAATGTGTGTTTTTATAAATACTTTCAATTCATACTGTGCATTTGATTTGAGGTTTTCAAACAAAATATTATTTTGTGTCGTTTCTTTTACTTGTAAATAGTTATTCCTCTTTTCCTATATTTATAAAAAAACAACTTATTTTATTAAAAAAATAATAAAGTCTATACATTTATTTCTATATAAAATAATATATTGTACCTTTAATTCCACGAAATATGTCAAAAATAATCCATTCAGTTTAGAACAGTTAATAGAATCGAATTTCCATTGAACGAATATAGAACTATTTGTTATGTACATTGGGTTCTCAAGATCAAGATCCGGGGCTATGTTTGGCTCTAAGTTTTTGTAAACACAATACATAGAAGTTATCTCAGAAAAGTTACCTTTATTTTAATTTTAAAAGATTCTTACTTGATGTCGGCGTCAATATGTACTTCATTTGTTTTCTTTGATCGGAACTATCTTCAGCGATATAAACTTGTACAAAGTATTGCGAATTAGGCAACACGTCTAATATTTCGTAGTTAGTTTTATTGGAAATTGTGACTGACGTCCAATGGTTTTCTAAATCTTGTAAATTACAACTGAGTATTCGGTTGATCTAAATATCATAAATTCGTCTTTATTTTATTTTAATTAATAATTTATTATACATCCTATCTACTAAATAATTACTGTAACATTTAAGTCATACTATCATAAAAAAAAAAAAAAAAAACTTTAAACATAAGTGAATAAAAGTTATATTAAATTATCATTTGATTTATGATTTCATTATTTAAGAATGTTTATTATAAGAAACATTTATATATGAATTACTTTGTATCTTAAAATGCATGTGACTGGTTCATTTACTACTGGTTGTGCCATGACATTATAACGCTCATATTTATATCCTAATTTCCAGAATACTTTGATTTTTCCATTCTCGTACACTGTGATAATATCTTTAACTTTGATTTCATTTCCTTAATTAAGTATGACATAAGAATTATTAGTTTATGTTATATATACAGGTATTTATTACACTGTGTCGATGTATATAATATAAAATTTACCTGCAAGTGGAATGGCCGAATAAATAGGAGACGGAAATAGTCCTTGAGTTGTATTTAGAAATAGTTGTATGTTATATTGATAATCTGGTATAAGGTCGATGATATTGTGACCATTACTTGAATTTGATACTATTTTCTGTACACCAGATAATTGGTTTTGTGTCTGATTGTACGACAACATCAATAAATATTCAAAAATATTGCATTGAAATCGGTTAATAGAAGTATTGATCTGTAATGAATGCATAAGGTTAGAAAACAAATAAAATGATTACCTACAAATTGTTTTTATAGGAAAAATATCATATAATATGAAATTTTTTACTTAATGAAAAATTATTAATATATAATAAAAATATTTTTCTTCTTACTTTGTTCCATGTTATGTTGATGCTTTTAATTCCACTTACAAGTGTTACATTAAAATCGTCAATTTTTGGTGCTAAAATATAGAATTATACAAACTTACTTAGTATGAAAATTACAACAACTTACATTTATTGACATTTCATTTTGCATAATTAAATAGTTTATTGAAAATACGTACTTATGCACGACGTCTTGAATTGACCATATACTATATCTTGATCATTAAAATTACCATCATCTGTTATTAACAGAATACCGACTAAATATACAGTATCCACTTCTAAATCACTTAAGATTTCATAGGTGTTATTACTATTTTCAATAATGGGTTTGATTTGAGAGTTGTTAAATTTATTTTCATCTAACTTCTAGAAACATTCATAATAGAATACATAATTGTATTAAATTATCATACAATCCAAGAACAATAGCAGCTATGCTATAATTTATTACCTTAGAATTTGTAAAATTATAATTAAATAACCTTACCTGATTTTGATAGGCCTATCTATATGTTAATGAGCTCAGACTCTCTAAATTTAAATACTTGTTGTTTAATAACAATAATAATACTAATAATAATAATTAATACCAAATATACCTACATAACGAATTTAGTGTTTAATATACAATGAATGTATATGGAGCGTGTATAATATATACATATTATATGATTTAAAGAACAAATTAACCATTAAGTATTCGTAAATGTTGAACAAAATAATTTAGCATTATTAAATTATAGATTACATTATAATATTATAATTTAGGTATAATAATATTGTATAGGTATGATTTGTATAATATGCATAATATATTAAATAATTATATAGTTTAGTAGCGTGTGGAGCTTATATTTAAATACTATAAATAAATGTTTTAGTCAAAATATCTTACCTTATAAAGCATTTGATAGTATTTCAACTTGATATTTTTAACTTCGTCCATTACATTAGAAGATTGAAAATCACATATTATTTCTAATGAATTAAACTTGTTTGATACCAGTTTAGGTGGATTCAAGAGGTATGGATATTCTAAACATTAAAGTATAATAATATATTATGCTTATTATAATTTACATTTAAAGTGTTATTTTTTCGCGGCTTTAATTTTTTAATCGCACCATTTTAAACATTTTAATTTCTTAAATGATCACGATTTTAAGGTAAATAAATTATAAGTAAAAGCCCTATGAAAAATTTATTTTTTACATTTTTAGTTTAATATAGGTACCTAATATATGCTATGACGATAAACTGTTATAAGCAACTATAATATAATATCTGTATAACCTGACTTCATTTATGAAATAATAACAATTATAAAATATGGTGTTATGAATGCATAGGTATCTCTGTTTAAGTATACCTCAGTTAATGGTTAAATCGGCTACATGTTACTTGCGTCCCCAAAAAAGGTATAATTTCCAGGTAGTAAATTTGGCCGTTAACTTGCGTCTCGTTTTTGGGACGCAAGTCGACTGTCTTATCTACTAAAATCACTAAAATCTATAGTATCGTGTCACTAAAATTTATGATTCATAAACTATACTGTATAATAAACTTCACTATTTGTGGGGTAGAGACATTTCAGTTTGTTGGTACAATTTACCTATTGCAATCGTGATATATCATAATAATTAGGTACATTATAATATACTGTATTAATAATTAAATAATACCTATGTGGGTACTGGGTATTATGTACCGTGAAGAAGGTAATATGAATACATGATACAATTTGTTAATCGTTAGATTCGATATTCGATAAGATATAACAATTACGTCTATTATTTTATGTATTTCATACAAAAATGTAAAATATATGAATTATTTTAATATTTTTAATTATATTGTACTATATTTGAAAATTGAAATGATCTATAGTTATTATTATCCTGACAAAATGTAAAATATAAGAATTTTGTATATTGATATGAATTATGAATGATATTATGATGACAATAAGGTGTTATGAAACTTTTATATTATAAATTAGGTAAAATAAGTATAATGTATAGATATCGATTATATCGATATTTTCAGGGTGCAATTAGGTTATAAAAAAGGTATACCGGAACGCAAATCGGCTATGACCCTTTTTGAATCTTTTTTTGCGGGACGCAACTTACCTAGTGATAATAGTGTACCTCACCTTGTGAACTAACTTAACCGAAATGGATAATCCATCTATGGCAGATTTTATATAGCATTTAGTATATTGTTGAACGTGGTATACTAGTATTCTCTAATTCCACTCCAAATTTTTTTTTATGAACATTAAGAACAATTTGAAATTTTCGTCGAAATCGGTCGTTAAAAAAAGTTGTTAAGTATTTAAAATACATTCATACCTACATTTATTTGTATATTATATTATTATAAATATAATATATATACATGTATACATCATATTATATAATATATTAATATGGTTTTTTTTTAGTATATACATTAGAAAAATTAAATTTAGCTTATTATAACAATCCATTAAAACGCTACTAAATATTAATTAATAAATAATGTTTATTTTTTGTAAATTTTAATTACTATACCTATAGCGTAAAATAAACTTTTAATTCAAATCCAATTGTATTTGTAAAATAGAACGTTGTACCTACTTACCTACTACCTACACCAGGGGTCCTAAACCTACGGCCCGCCAAGCTTTTTGCACCGGCCCACCAAGCTAATTAATGTTTTGAAGTATAAAACAAATTTTGAATTATAAAATAAAAAATTATATAAATAAACATACATTTTTTAAATAAATCCTATCTATTCTTATTTATTTCTCAATTTCATAACCTATCTATTCCTAGATAGACAACAATTTTTTTTTTTTTTTTAGACAACACATTTCTAAAAATTTTGGTCCGCGATGCCAAAACGTATACCAAATTTGGCCCACCGTAAAAAAAGGTTGGAGACCCCTGAGGCCCTGACCTACACAATGTTAACTAATTTGAACTTTTTTTTTATCTTACTTTGTAAACAATATGGTAGGACATATTCCGGTGAACACCCATTTGTACAGACGCCCGTGTATTGATCACACATATTGTCGTTACAATTCGGCGAACAAAATTGACTGCAACCAGCACCAAATCTACCTCTTGGGCAATCTAATAAAAAATAAAAATGAATTACAATAGTTGTCAGTTATAATATTGGTATGAGTGTTATAAGTTATAACAGTTATACAGTTTAAAAAACATTTTAATGGTGTATGACACATCAAATATTGAAATATGTATATTTTATACATTATATTTAACTTGCCTATATTACACAGCGGACCAGTCAAACCTGGTGGACAAGTACATCCAAATTTCGTACACATGTACATACCACGGCACATTTCATGATCATGCATAGAACAAACGCCTTTGCAATCGAGTCCGTATGAATTTGGGCCACATGCTGAAATAAGAGTGTACTATTTATGTCAATTCGTATACTAATTGCAATTCAATTATTTGTTGTGTATCCGTTAATTAAGAACGTTTATTAAGTTACGTTTTCAATGTTCATTTATAATATAATATTTTGTCAGAAGTACTTTTATGTAGGTACTAAATGTACTTATTTTTTAAATTGTTCCACTAACTTAATTTTAAAACTAAGTTATCAATGTCAATTTGATAATATTTTATAAATAACTATGTTTACGCGATTCAATATTACTAGAGTTACTGTCCTCCAACTGGGAAAAGTAATAACTACAAAAATTAATTTCAAAAAATGTTATTAATTTTTTGATTGTAATAGTTACATTATTTTTGACAATTTTCATATAATAATGCAGTTACTGTGTTTCATCTTAGCATTGCTCATATAGGTAACATCATATTATAGTGGTACAACTTATAAAATGCCGTATTACCAGTATCATATATAAGTAGGTATATAACACTGTTAGTATAAAATACAGTAACTACAACAAACTAATACAAATTATACAAATAAATAAATAATTCAAATATTGTTATTATAAATTATAAAAAACAATTTTGAGTTCAATAAGTAAAGTTAAACTAGGGTATTAAAGATAATAGGTATGCTAAGCCGCATAGTTATCCCATATAATATTATGGAACTACGAAGTTGCCCGAGTTGCCGCGTTTATTTTATTATTGATAAACGAATCGCAAAATGGCGGTTTAGCATACACATATTATATTTAGTATCTTAGTTAAACTTAACGTTAGATAATAATCAATTAGGTATGGCAATTCCGTGGAAAATTATAACAATAAAGTTCTCGTGTCACTAGAGGAAAATACAGTAAAAGCGTTTTAATATTTTAATCCAAACGGTAATTGCTATAACTACAATGTAAATACAGCTTTTGATTTTAAGAAATGTTAATTACTGCATTTTAGTTTAGAAAATGTACGATTTTTGTAAAATGTACTGTATTGTTACGAAATTTTAAGATTAATTTTAAGCCACTAGATATCATTTTTTTCTGTACTTGATCATTATAAAATTATAAGTAGAATAATCTCATTAAAAATATAACATCAAACCTCATTTTTAATATTTTTGTAGTTAGGTACTGCTTTTCACAGTAGCAGGGCAGAGTAGTTCAATTACCTGTTTCGCATAGTATTCCAATAAATCCAGGAGGACAGGTACAATTATTCATCGTAGGTAATTTGTATCCACCGTTTAAACATTCCAATTTCTGATACATACCCTTGGTTATATTGTCAACTATATTTCAACATAATAAACAAATAAATGATTTATTATTATAACTTATAATTTGTCTTATACGAGTGTTTATATGACTACCAAGTACCAAGTCAAAAAATTCAAGTCTCTGATTTACATTTTACAGTAATCATAGTATGCATTAACCTTTGGTTACAATTATTTAATTACATTTTTAAGTATGACTTTTTACTGTTTAGGTACTTGTTTATTTTCTTTTATTAGTTATTATATTACATTATAATTATACACATTATTATTGTATATTACTATTATTAATTGCAAATAGGTTTTGGTAGGTACAAAGTACCTATATACCTAATTAATAAAATAATTATTATTATGATATATTAATAATAAATTATTATAAATTACTTATGATGATGAGATTACAGAATTTTTACATGCCTACATAAATGATAAATGATGCGACAAATTGAATTGATCAAATAATAAATAAATTTGTAGAAAAGTGCATTTTGCTTATATTAGGTATAGGTAACTTTTGATTTTGATTTTCAATTAACAAAAGAAGGTAGTTAGTAATTAAAATTGTTATATTTTATTTTCTAGAAAAATTTAAATGTGTATTCTATTAGGAACATATTTAATTGAAGAGTAATATAATACCTATATAAAATAAATAGTTTTAGATTTTTTAAATGATTTGTGGGTGGTAATACTATAATAGACAATACCCACTATTATTGTTTCCGAGTACGTCGAATGACCTTGTTTCGCCTTCGAAATCATAAACAATTCGAACATCTTCTTCATCTATAGACAAATAATCAAAACTATTAAGTTAGATTTAGGTATTGTTAACACTTCTACTAGGTATAAAATAAGTAATAATCTAACGCAATTGTGTACCTAATACATTATTTATAATACAAATTACAATCATATTTTCCAAAAATAATGATACTATTCTAATCGCATTATACAAGCGTATGACAATATTATAATATACATAACCCATAAATTACAATTATATAATATATACAAATATAAAATTATCACATTTATAATCTTTGTAAATCACAGCTCATGAATTTTTAATAATCATTTATCCAAACTAACTTAATTACCATGCTATACTATTACTAATAATATATATAATAAAAGAGTACCGTAATTTGATGATTCAGCAATTCGTATAAGTCCAAACCAAAGTCCACTATACTCATGATTATACCGTCCTCTGTGGTAATAATCATTATTTACTTTAATTTCAAATGACAATTTATATTCTTGATTTTGTATGAAGCGAATATCATTAAATTTCATTGTTCTTATATCATTCTGTATGTTAAATAGATTTGTATTTAATTAATTAATTTCCTAAGGCTTATTTGATTTACAATTTTAAATGAAATATAAAACAGTTATAATGTATAATGTTAAACTCACAATTTTATATAATTTGGCAAAATGTATTAACGTATTATTTGCATTGAATATATTTATGTAGACATCTATTTTGGACAACATTGTGTGTGTATATGTGATTGATAATCCCGAACGGGCTTTATCTGCTGTCCAAAGTACCGAAAGTATTGTCGTAAAATCTTTGTTAATATATACTTTATCCATTTCATATTTGTATTCCAAAACATTTATACAGTGATCTAAAACCAAAAAATAAATATTAACACGTAGCTTATTAATTATAAATTCAACATTTTTTTAGAATTTACCTTACGAAATGTAAATAGGTACTTATTTTTACTGCTGAAAACTTTAATTTAAAAGCTATACAATACATGTATTTTATAACTTGTGTTTAAGAAAAAATAATGAACTGTAATTTATAATATATAAAACAATTGTTGTTATTAATTTTTGGTTTTAATAAATTAACAGGATCTTGCAATTGTAATTACTTTATGAAATTTAAAATCCTTAAAACAATAAAGTAACTTAATACTGAGTTTTATCATGCAGCACTGCAATATTTACTGTAATAGTAGGTATATAAATCATGTTTAGAAAATACAAAGTGTTTTACTAACTCGCCGACTAAACAAAGTATGGTTAAAAACTAAAAAGTTTACGCTACAGTTAATGTTTCATCACATTACAATGAATATTTATAGAAGACATGGGTTCACTATAAAGATTATATTATCACATTTAGGTACTGAATATCAAAAATTTCTAAAAATAAAGTTCGATTTGGTACATCATTTCTAATTTTAATTAATATTAATATTAGTTGGGTTCTATCAAAATATTCTTAATTTTTAGAACAATTTTTTTTTATTTCTATAATATTAATTGTTTTATTATTTTATCTAAACATACCTAATATTAAAAACTTAAATCTATTGATCAAAATTACCTTTGTATTCGTCTTCAATATTACTGCAGTTTTTCCCTATTTCAACAAAAATAAATAATTATGTTTTATTAAAAAACCATAGTAAAAAATTTTGATACTAATAAAAGTTATATGTTTAATGTTTATAAAATAATGTGAGTAAATGAATTAAAATATAAAATATATATTTTTAATATCTTACCAATTAATGAAATAGATTTGATTTCCCAAATTTTAGGTAAATAATTAACTTTAATATGACTATTATTCTCAAATAATCCATTTTTTAAGAACACTAATTTACTAATTTGTAAAATTGACTGACATGGATGTGGATGTTTTCTTTGTGAAAACTCTACTTCTTCAAAAATTGGTAGTCCAATGGCATTTGTTCTTGAATGAATTTCAATTGAGTAACTATTTTTTGGATAGTTCACATAAAAATTCGGGTCCTTGAATCCGACTAATGTAAACATTTACAATAATAGTAATATTTAACATTATAATATATCAGTAGTAAAACGGTTATAAATTTTAAGCAATTTGAAATTAACTAACATATTAACAATGGAAAGCTTAAAAGAACTATAAAGTAATACCCGTATACCAACTTATAAAAAACTAGGAAAGAAAATAAAATACATTTATTAAAAATATTTATATAAATTTTAAACTTTCCTATTTTTAGTTAAGATTTTAAACAGAGTGAATATAAGTACATTAAGTGATTAAGTATTATAAATTTAAATAATGTTAACTGTTTATTCTTTATATTGGTAAAAAAATCTTACAAGCTTCCAGACATTTTTAAAAAAATAATAAATTAATGATTACAACGAATATAAAATATTATAGTTGTTGAGAGTTCTAGACAAAAAATGAAAATAAAATAATTATTCATTATTATAAAACTATTAATTCCTATGATCTCAAATTATAAATGAAATAATCAACAAATCTGAATTGACCGAATTATTGATATTTGGTATAATAAACGAAAATTATTTTTGTTTTGTTCTATACATAGCGGTAAACAATAATTAACAGTATAACAATTTACCAGGTAAATAGATGACTTGGATTTTGATAGAAGTGGACTTAGAAAACCCGTATTAATAATGGTTTATTATACTCGATCAACAATAATAATGTTTTAATAGTATAAGCCAAAACATTTAAAAAAGTTTCGTGTTCAATACCCCTTAAAAAAATCTAACTATCAATTGTCTAATATTATCGAATATAAGATGATATTTTAAAGGATATCAAATTTTCTTACATTCAATAGTTAAAACAAATTATAAATTCACGTTATTTTGACTAGGTAATGATAAAAACATTATACACAAATAAAAAAAAATTTAAACATGTTTAGTGTGAATGACTTTTTAATTTTCGTATCTCGTGTATTTACCTAGTATACTTGTTCATTTAACCTTTTTAAAAACAGTAATAATTTATGATCTATAATTTAAAGATTAAAATTCAAGTATTCTATATCTATATATAAGAACAACGAGCATTAGAAAATAAAAATATTCACAATTGTTAGTCGTAACAAAATTAAATAAATTTATAAATATTTATACGTTAAAATTTTCATATGCGAATTACCATTAATCCTATTTTTAAATTTAAATTTACATGTTCTTATAAGAAAGAAAAATTACATAAATAAATAGGTAGTTACCATTCTCATTTGTTTCTTTAAACTCATTCGTCATTCTATAAATCGTAGTAACGTCATAATCTTTATAAGTCGCTGAAATGAGAATAAAATATAATGATAAAAAGTAAATTATTAATATATCTAAACAAATTTTATTTTAATGTTTTCGATTTTTTTTAAATTGATATTTCTTATAGGATTATCCTTATTCTAATGTTTAGTTTACCAACAAGGTAAATGTACATGATCTAAAAATACAGTAATAGTTCACAAAAATACAAAATATAAATTTAAAACTACGCTTGCTAAAATATAATTGAATATAATTTATAATTATTGACAACTGACTTATACAAAGTTTTCCATTTAAGCAATAACTACAATCATTATTTCAAAAGTTTTAATTTTTTTTTTTTTGAAAATATTACTTTCACATTAGGTATTATATTGCAAAAAAAATTTTTTTTTTAAATGTATTTTTTTTTAAACTTTTTTGAACGACATTATATCATATTATATAATACAGTTTTAATTTCATATTCCGAAGTAGATAGTAATAATATTAATACAAAAATCGCATTTCGAATAAGTAGATAATTCGTCATAAACTTATTATTAATAACTTCAAATACTTAGTTGACTACATTTTACAGAAGTAGATAATCCAAAAAATATTCTGATTGAATAAATGATATTTATTATTTAATGTTGTAATTTAAAAAAGTAAAAAGCATAAAAATGATAACGATACAAATTTTAAATACCTATATAATTGTTTTCAAAAACTTGATTTTGCAATGACATCATATGATGTAATAAAAATAATGAATTTAAATACTTAAATGAAACATCTTGTACAGGTATATAGAAACAAGTTATCAATGATAAGAAACTTGCGTAATAATAAATCGAAAAATGACCGGTAGGTACAACTCTAAGCAATAAATATAGATTTAATTTTTAATAAATATATAGGTAGTACTTTATAAGAATGCAATTTATGCAATTTCTAATATCATATAAAAATTAATATCTTTTAATGTTTAAATTAATCATTTAGTCATAGGTATTTGTATTTCAAAATATGCTTTTATCATAAATACTTACTGCTGTTATTAGTATGAATTGTGATTTCACTCCAGGCGTTCGAAATACATAAGGAAAACCAAATATAATAGTATATTAAAATTAGCATGTTATTATTATTTCTATAAACCATACTATGAGACTTTAGTTCTTAACTTGTAAAATAATACTGACATTCGGGAACAATATTATAAACTGAATGCTTTGAAACAAATTAAACAACTAATTGTTCATTATTAAATACAAGAAACACCCATATTATACAAATAAAAAATATTATCGGACATTTTTTTTATTTGCGTATGAGTTAGGTGGAATATCTTATAAAAAAAATCCACCATTCCTTATTAATTGCTGTTGACAGCTGTCTAATATAATGTACAGTGTGAAGCATTGCATATTTTTCATTATACAACACTAACTTATTAGGAATACACCTATTAACACTACAGGTCCGTCCTGTATAAACAATTTCAATTTCTACACTAATAATTTCATTTTTATCACAAAAACTAATACAAATATATCATATAATATAATATTTTTCTGTGTTTACATTTGGAATAGAAGTCGATTTGTATTTAAATATTTGTGAAAACAATTCAACTTCCGTTAACGGTCACCTTTATGTAACGGTCAAATTATAAGATAAAATAATAGAAAATATCACAAATACCTATACAATTTATGTATTATTTGTATTTTATATCTGTACATGTGTATGGTGACGTCAAGTCATTCATCACTAGAGATAACGAGGAGAAGGAATGTACTGAAGAAATCGAGGAAGCTGCAGAAGAGGTTATAAAAAAATAGCAGAAATTCATTTCGAAAAATATTTTTTTAGAAAATAAAAATTTAAAACAAACAACTAATATAACTAATATTTTTAATTTGAATATGATTAACTTTAAACTTTTAAATTGTAGGTACCTTCATACTTATATAAATAAATAACTCTTGTCTGCCTAAAAATACATTTTTTAGAATGTGCATATTATTGTGTATATACTTGGTTTTTTTTATATACTCTATAATAATATAGAGTACATGAAAATACAGAGAAAAATTTATAGTTGTCACCTGTAAATATTGCACTTCTATTAACGGTCACCTCTGTAGGACGGCCACCGCCCACTCTAAATAGCTGTCATTATTTCCGGTCCCTATGGTGACCGTTACATGGACGTTTTACTGTAGTTATACTATAGTTTCAAGTTTTTATGTATCCTACCTATATTATACATCTGTGGTATAACCAACCCGCGGCCCGCTGGCCACATGTGGCCCTCGAAGGTATAAAAGTGGCCAGTTGTACGTTTTTTAAATGAAAGAAACAATTTTTAGAAAAACTATTTTTTATCTTATTGTATTAGCGACTTTTTCTATCGGAAATTTTCAATTATAAAGTTTACGATTTAATATCGATATCACTAGTGCACATAAAAGAGTAATCAAACTACTTACATCTACATAATATGTACCTCAATCTGTAATTTTTTCATTAGTCAATAAAAAATATAAAATTAAGTCTAATATGTACCTATAGATTTATTGTACTACATGTCTACATATTACATGTAGTATGTATAATAAAATGAAATTATTAAATAAAGAATAAGATATAAATTATTGTTTATTAGTACTTTTATATTTGGCGACTCGCTTTAAAATAATTGTTTACCAAAGTGGCCTGCCTAAGAAAAAAGGTTGGGCATCACTGCTATACATAGTCAAAAACACGAATAGTAGTTAAAATATGTCTAATTACAAAATCTTTTCAGCCATTATATTTTTGTGTGCTTACAGAAATATAAGAATTTATACCGATAACAATTCTCCGTTCAATCATTTTAATCATATTTAGGTAGCGTTAATTAGTTCAAATGTATCGATATCAAAAGTCAAAAGTCAATGGCACAATAGAACAACCTATCTAATAAATTCTATGGCAGTGAAAATGATACAGTACCTACATAAAAAAAAAACCATTTCAAAGTACACGTCTATAATAATATACGATCATAGACCCTTTTAATTCTTCAAATGTGAACAAAATTACGAATAGTTATAGAAATTTCCTTTCATACAATTAATATACAATTTTGTCCGATTGAAATATTGAGTTTTGTACAATATGCATTGTTATTACTTATTATATTTGTCATACTGACGTTCAGAAATGAAATTGAAGTTTTTTATATGGAAGGAGACAAATAAAATATTTATAATTGACATACTATTATATTATAGTACGGTAGAACGAAGAAATTAATACATTTATTATGCTATTTGGTAAAAATTTCAATTTATTATGATAAAAAATAGTTAATAGCATAATTTCTCCACCACTCAAATAGACAAATTCATAAAAATGTTCTGGAAAATAATTAGACATTATGATTTATTCTCTGATGATTTTCAAATATTATCTGTTTAAACTTAAAACGATTAAAAAATATACAATGAAGTATTAAAAAATATTTAGACTAATTCTAAATCATTTATAGACATTTGAAATTGTTAACTTTTTTAAAATTGTTATCAAAATGTTTAGGCTTTTTTTAAAGCCTGAAAATGCATACAATATCACATGTAATTTGTTCTTATAGTAAATTAAAAATATTTAAATACATAGGTTTGTAAGCGTTTAAAATACAAATAATTGGCATAATTCGTCATAACTCGTCATAATAAAGAAAATTTGCAAATTAGCATTTGTAATTATTTGAAAATACATACAAATTTCAATGTTTATACCTAAGCTTTGACCATTTAGTTCACGGTTACTCATTAAAAGTTTTAAAAAAACCTCCAAGTCTAAAAAATAAAAAAAACATATTTTATAGAAGTTTAAATGTTAACAAAATTCAATAAAGCCCAAGTTTCCTACAACCAGGGCTTAAATAAATATTTCAAACGAAAAATAATTATTTTAGTTTTTTTGTTGCAATTCAAAAATATTATTTATTGGGATTTAAAAATTTTACGTATATTACTATATTTCATTAAAACATTTTTAAAATAGATTAATTTTAAGTTATTAGTTATAACCTATTTATATCACTATTAGACTAACTATATTGATATAAATATGTACTACAATAAAAAAAAAATATTTAAGTAAGTAATAATAAACGTCATGTTACAAGTGAAAAATAATTAAATCCATAGTACCTATTACTAATCGCAAAATAAATTTTTAATAGTCGGTATCGATTCAAGTTAATAAAAATGTATATATAATATAAATTAGGTATAAATTATGTATTATATAGCATTATAATAATTAATAGTATACTAATTATAATCTTTTGAGGGAAAAAAAATAATGGAATCTACAGTATAACTAATAACTAATAAGCAATAAAAAATTTAATGATAGTAGTATACTAGTATAAAAATATAATAAAATAAATTATAAGTAATAGACATTAGACAGTGTCTGACATACTGTCTTAGCTCACAATGGTTTTTCGTATGCAATAATTTATCATTGAATTCAAGTTTAATATTTCGATAACAGTGACTAGTAAACTCGACAATTACCTACTATACAACAGAGCGACTATACTTTGATTTTTTTAGTACAATGTTTTTAGATTTAAGAGATCGAATCAAAGAAATGAAAAAATATTCTTTTGTAGATTTGACAAGTAATAAAAATGTTTTTAGAATTCCTCTGCTTCAATCAACCTAAAATTAAAAGACGTAACGACGGTTATCACTTATCACAGAATATTAACGAATAACATAAAGATAATTTTTTTCATATTAAATAATTTATTAATATTTATATATTAGTAAAATAAATGTATGGAACGTTTAATAACGGACTAATTTATACTGTATGCTAGATGATAATTATTAGTATTAAACCTATATAATAAGTATTTGACCGGTTTTATCACCGGTCAAACATATAATTATCTAGAAATTTTATAACTATTATAAAGTTTTATACATGACGTTTCGAGCACCACGGTTTTAAATAAACTACCTATATAAGTATTCAATAAATCTGTTAAAAAGACCAAGCGGAGGGGAATGCCATGTTGCCAGTCCACCTAGCCGCTATAAACAAGCAATGAAAATGCAGCCGTTAACATTGATAATTTAATAATATAAAAATTTAAATTAACGTAGATTTACAATTTGAAAGAAAATCAAGATTTATAAGACAATATTCAAATGGATATTGTTTTTTTTTTGCATGGAATAAAGATAGCTTACTATATATTATGTCCTTTATTCCTTTGTATAACACGCCTATTATATCTACTGACTACTATACATGTATATTTGGAAAGAAATAAAACGCAGTTTATGAAAATCTCCAAACAAAATGAATATAAATCTGGTTTTTATTATTTTACATGGGAATTATATAATAATATGTTAAACTCATGTGCTTGTATAAATGTAAGATAATAATGGATTCAAATCTCTATCTCCACAAAATTAAATTTGGACATCTGGAATTAATACGTTCGAACACTCAACGCAGTACAACATGTTTTCATGCGCGTTCGGGAGTTGTGTGCATTGGAATGCGAGAGACTGCGTTTTATATATAATATATATTTATATAAAATATAAAAACACCTGCAGGGTAGGATATAAAGAATTTCGATTGGTCGTTTCGGCCTACAAATATGCACCGTGTTTATGGCGATGGCCTTCAAAAGACCTCTCATCGATGTCGACGCCAGCATGTGAACAGTATTAATACCGTATTGTGAGCGATTGTAATTATTTTGTGTACGACTGAGGAAAATACGTTATGTGAATTTATACAAAAAACAATGTATATTTACTCGTATTAGATACATCGTTTTATCATATTATTAATTCTAAAAAAATATATTTGTTACGGATAAAGTACGAAAATTGGGTAATGTGAACACTATCCATTTTATGTTACCCGTAACATGAACAAATACACAATAAATTGTACCAACAATTTAATAACATACTATACGTATACTGTATACTGTATACATAATCAACAAGACCACCAAATAACATTAGTTTTGCATATTAGGTATTATAAATCATTTAACCAATCAATATTTGTACAAATTCCTAGTATTGTACGCTGAATCACAAATAAATTATTTGCATTGTGCAATAACCGAATGTTTAAAAGAAAATTAATCGAAATCATTGATTTTAAAAAAACTTAAAAAAAAACAACATCTCATTTCTGTATTAAAACTTTCATTCTCCGGCTAATTTTCAAACAAGAATTATTGATGCCAATCACATTTTTTCAATAAAAATGAAAAATTGCCTACATAGAACATTTTTGTTTTTGTACAACACAGTGTATAATTACAAAAATAGCCAAAATTAACTTTTTCCATTTTATCCATGCATCGTTCATTTAGAAATTTAAATATAGACGCCCAATATATAGAAGTAAATAAATCGTCGTTTACTTACGATTCACACTTTCAATAAAAAAAATATTCTCGTATTATCATAACAATAAATAAACGGTTTAAATGTTGTGTGCGCCAACACCATGAAACACACAAAACATTTAATTCTCTTACAATAATAATATGATATATTGTAAGTCCGTCTAACGACAAAATACTAATTTCTTTCACACATGCGATAGCACATCCCGTATTTGTAATACTGCCAACGTTTTATTTTTATTTCATTTCATTAGGGTGAGTGTTGCATTAGTTCAAAAATAGATATTTAATACATCTGTGGGATGAATATGATGAAATTAGATAATTTTTAAACCGACGTACATTTAAAATGCACATAAACGGTGTATACCGTTTAAGTGTATTACTCGTAAAATAATTTTATAGCATTTTTAACGTGTAAAAGAAAACATTTAATGTTGTAATAATTAAAAAATAAGTAGCTAATAATCACTAAACCGGATAATCGTATTATTTTTATACCATCTAACTATCATTTATAATATTGTCTTACTAAGAATATTATGTAAAATTAACAAACAAATAAAAAAAAATTAGTTTTATTTTACATTATTTTAATTTTTTATAATTTGTTTTTTGGAATTTTTCAACATTTTAAGGTAATTCTAATAAAAATCGTAAACTGTTCTTTGTTTCTATAATATTTTATATCATATTTTTAATAATATCAGGTATTCTAGTACAATACAAATCCGTACATAAAATCCAATAAGTTATTGGTAACTATTATACAGAAATAAAATAACATAGATTATCATCGTCTAATAAAATGTCATAAACTTCATATTTATAATATCAACTTCTCTAAACTTTGGTTTTTTTTTTTTTGTTCCAAGTCACGTTTAAAAATAGAATAATTTTTCGTTCATAAATGTATTTTTATTAGCTTATCTGGTCAACAATAACCGGACTGTATAACATGATATTATAATAATATATGCCGAGCTATAAATGTAATACATATCTATGTTTTGTCGTACCCTATCGACAATTATTATTCAAACGAAACATAAAAAAAACCAAATTACACTTATAATATCATTGCTGATAAACGATAACGAATAATCTATCGCCGTGAGAATGGACCACTGTATAATAACATGGTCTGATTATTTATTTATTATTACATTTTTTTTTTTTGGAATTGGATTTGTTTAGCGCCATTATGGTAACTAGCCCGCAAGTGTCTCTCCCGCTCTAAAATCATGGTAATATGCGTAACCTCCGTTACCGTAATATCGGAGTCCACAACTATACAGAGTCAATCGCGTTAGAATCGTACGGCGACTGCAATGCCCGACAAACGTGTTTCAATTTATTTGCTTGTGTTACACTCATCAAACAGAGTATAATATCATAATATAGCATATACCCAATACAGTGAATAGATGTATTCCGAAAAAAAAAACGCTGTTCGTTTTGTTCGCCACTATAATAATACACAGACGTGCGGCAGAACAATAAAATATAATACAAATCTTTAAACCAGCCTTGGGAAAATTGGTCTCGAAATGATATGAGGCCACCCGATATTCTATTATATTTCATCTAAAATATAATACTTTGTACCTGTCGTATACTTTGTTCAGATATTGTAAATATTTTTTTTTAATAACGAGTAAAATTTTATAAAATGGACTGCGAGTTTATACTATATAGTAATATGAACCTCAACGAGTAATAAAATATAAACATTGACTGAAAAAAGATAAGGTATCTATTTACACGGACGTTTTTTACGTCTGCGTCCGTTATTAAAATTTTAATGATAGAAATAATTATTTATTTGAAATATATACTCACAACGGATGTATAATCAATTAATATCGCAAACGTATAGACGAAAAATATTATTAAAATATTAACATTAGTATTTCGATCACTTATAAAACCTAAAAATAAAAAATCATTAATAGGTAGTAGATATTATATGATTATACTCGAGCTTTTTTCGATCCAACACGGAAAAAAAGAGTATAATTATAAATATCACAACCAAGACACAATATTTCAACCAGATGTTTTGGTAGGCATAGCATTCATGTCACGTAGATGCGACCAGGTCGCTCATCCTAATTCTTATTTCGTTTTTTTTTTTTTATATATATATATAGCCAACGAAATCTTGACAACAATAAATATTTTGTCTAATACCAACGTTTCTACGTGTACATGTGTTTCGTTTACGGTTGTATTATACGTTTCACAATTTCACATTTTAAAAACAGACAATAACAAATAAAAAAATAATAACAATAAAATATAATAATTTCGGATTTTGTAGTTTAGAAGTGAATATAATAAACAGGCTTTATACGCTTTGTACAATAAAAAAAGGGTGGCGTGTGAAAAAAATGCCTACAGGCGGGTCAACGCAGTCAAACGATTCATTGAAGGGTCGATAAATACAAAGATATAACGATAAAGAAAAACATTTTTCATTACGGTCGCTGCCGCACCCGTCTTTCTTCCTAGTCAAACCGGCTTTTTTTCATCTTTGACCGTAAGCACATAATAATGTAATATATTATATACAGACAGGACATAATGCAATTCGACACAAAAACCTTTTGAACAACCGCGACGTCACGAAAAAAAAAACAAAATAATAAAATAATCGTTTCTATACATTTTGTACGAACGATAACTGCAGCTCAAATCGACTAAAATATTTATGGAATAACGTAGTTGCACAAGTATAATATACACTCAATATAATGACGTGACCGTACATTTTGGAACAACCCTAGTCGATGTTTCGCCATATGATACGCTATAGCACCCCCGCGGTGGCGCAGTCACGTTTTTTGGTTTGCTGAAACTGAATAGAAAGCGCGACCTCAAATAAAAATAAATATATCCATGTATTATGTATTTATAAACTCTCCCGATTGTCTTATATGGTTTACCACGTCATTTTTAAAACTAGTAAACTCTCTCAGGTTAAAATTATATTTACCCGAAGCCTAAATTGTGAACTTTACTCGGTTGTTTAGATCAACGAAGAAAAGAAGCAGTGTTTTTAATGTTGAACTCGTCCACTTTTGATAAAAAAAAACCAATATTATTGAATGTTAAATTAAATTTAAAACTTAAATCAGTATTCAATTTAACTAATGATTTTTTATTTTATTAGTTTCTCTACTAAAATAATTTTTATTATTTACTACAATTTATATAAGTACTAGACTTTTTTGAAATTTGGATATTCATAATATAAAATATTATAAATACTTTATTATTATTATTATTATTATTATAACATTTACATTACATACAATATTACTTTAAATTATAATTTATGAATGAAGTTATTACGTAAAAGTATTTAGATTTGGCCACATGGAAGAGTTTACATGTACCCTTCAAGTCTAGTAATCTGATATTTATAAAGGGAAATTAGAGACGAGAAGGATATATGAGCTAATGAAGTATAATATATCACTTTAATATCTTGCTTCCCTAAAAATATTTTCAATAGTTTTTATCTATTGATTTAATTTTATCTTATGCGTCTATATTAATCTATTTTTAATATTATAATTTACAACAGTTTTTACATAAGTACTGTATTCAAGAATTCCATGCCGGCAATAGTTTTAGTTTTATATTTTTTTTATTTCAGTTAATGTGTTATTTAATCTAATTTGAATATTTTGTTGGTTTGATTTAGAACAGTTTAATTTTAGTTTGAATACTTGAAATAAAAATTTCTAAAAATAAATTGATTTTAGGATGTGTTTTGTAGAACTATTTGGAATGGTTAGCAAACTACTTGTTGTTCTGTATAAATTATATGGCTGAAATTGGATCACACTGTGGGAGACAATATATTATTTTTGGAAATATTGTTTTAAAAATACCATAAAACAATAACAACATATTACAACCAGAATTATTACTGTGCTTCTTAAATTTCAGACGATAATTTTGGAAAGATATTGATGTAGTTCTAACTTTTTTTTTTCATTTCAAAAAAATACTAAATACGCCTTTGTTATAGATAGTATTGTAGTAAACCTGACTACTCGAGAGAGTTTCGGGTTATTAAAACCGGAAGTTTACAGTTACCTATCCATATAATCTATCACAGAATTTCCGTTTATAATGATTGTTCTACGAATGGCATTATCAAACATAACCATATTTTTGATAACTGCCTATCCATGATGTTTTTATTTAAGTTTTTAATAATTCCATATTATTCAGGCTATTTAGCATTATCGCTCCAGATGTTCCCATCCCGCTACTTTCAAATTTCAGAAAAATAACAATTCATAGATATGACCATCACGCTTTTGCAGTTCAGTAATTAGGCAAATACCTATATATACAAATACAACCCTCAATAATTATTACGCAATTGATTTTTTACTCTTTCTACAATAAAATTCATAGAATCACAGACTATTGCAGTACAAGTTTGTCATTTATTGTTTATTCTTTACAATTTTACTTTTATCACTTTAATCTCGGTAATTAATTATTATATTGTCGGACTCACTCGGACTACAACAAAAATGTATTTAACAAATAAAAAAAATATATATACAAAATTTAAAACGAAATATCAAAACATAACATATTTTAAAAAGATTTAAATTTATAGTTTTTACTTTTTATATTTATTTTATCAAAAAAAAAAAAAAAAAAAAATAGTGAAGTGAATTCGAGTACTTAATTTATGCTAAGTTGATTAAGTATTCAACTAAGAAAAACTTTTCGAGTGTAGGTTGAGTACTCGGGTACTCCATTCGATTTGATTATTTTATTTGTTTTTTTTGTACTTATGATCAAGAGTGTTTAATTTTAATCGAATTAAATCAAGTAGGTACTCAGCTTTACTCCAATATTTTATCAAGAATATAAATGTAAGAACTATAATTTTTTTATATTTTTTAATTTAATGAAGATAAAAAAAAAAACTATATAAAATTGCTTCTGAATTATTGAATTTTTATCTGTACTTTTAAAATAATAAGCTGATATATGACAATAATAGATTAGATTAAATATTCTAGTTCTCAAATTATGAACTTAACTTAACTCAAAAAATTAATACTCGACTAGACTTAAGAGACTTCAATAATCAACACTAAGTCAGAGTAAGTCTACTGAAATTTGTAATATTTTTATTATATTTTATAACTGAAGATATGCACACATTTATTGCTCCAATTTTTTTAAAGTACCTATTTAAATTGAGATTGTAAAATAGTAAAATAAATAGGAATAATAAAAAAAAATATTTTTTAATTTAAATAGTTAGGTATAGATATTTTGATTACTTTTATCGAAGCACTTTTAACTAGCTTCACTTAAGTACTTTACAATATTTCACAAAACAATAATCTTACACTGTGGTAAAATATCAATATCCATATGCCATGTTCATTGTTTTATATAATAATAATAATAATAATAAAATAAAAATAACACTAACAAACTAACAAATAATGCACAATGATTTAGTCTTCATTGTCATAAATGTGTGCGTAACGCATATTATATTATAGTAAATAGAAGCATTATTTCGAGATTATAATATTATTTCCACGTGTCCGCGTTCAACAATGATAATATATACAAATATTATAATAACGCTAAAACACATACATAAAAAATTAAAATGAAACACAGTCGACCCGTCTGATATGTATAATAAACGTATTATAATTTATATTTTATTATTATCATAAGTCCTTGAACTCTTTCGTCGTTACGATGATTTTTATAATATATACAGCCCAATAGTCGACCACCGAAGCCAGATATATTACTATTAGGTGCACTTGTACCGTGTTTTAACAGACATAGGTATCGAGTACATGAAAAAACATGAAACACAACTCCGACAATAAGTATAATGACGTCGTAACGCGATAATTGTATAGGTTAACACTGTTTGTACAGTATTTTTGGGTCGAAGTATAATCACCAAATTGTTCTATGGTACAATAGATAATTATTTAATTAGAAGGGAGTTTTCCAAGGGTTTCACATTTCACCGATTTATTTAGGTCGAAATCGTTCGAATTGGGGACATACCTAGTGACTTGGACACTTGGTGACAGGTTATTAAAGTACACAGAAAACAAATATGCCTAATAGAAAATTTTTTTTTTACTCTCAAATTATAATTTTGTAATTGATAAGAAATTTGTATCCTGTTTACCTAAATTTATATCTCGTTATTTTTTAATAACTTCCATCATAATATATATTATACATACAAACATAAATGCGGGAAAACAAGGTCTTTTTTTTACACAATTCAAATCAAAAATCATGGAAGTATTCATCAGGTAACTATACAAATGTTAAGTAAATGATTATTTTAAGTATAATTTGTTTTAAAACGTAATTATAAATTATAAATTAATTATTTTTTATAAAATTGCATTTATTATAATTTTTACTTAAGTTATATATTTTCTAAACAAAAATATAATAATGATTAAAATACTGTTTATTTTCAACAATTCGAAATTCTCACAAATTCCTTTTGATTACCATCTGAAAGGATATTTTTTTTTATCAAGTATTTTTCCGTAATGAAATGAAAAAAAAATTGTTGGCCGACTTTTATTTGACTTAATCTTGTCTTACATTGGGTCCTAGCCATCGATGTATTATTATATGGACCATTGAACCTTAATATGTTTATCACTTAAATTATTATTGTTAATTAATTATCATTTTTATAAAGAATAACGATAAAACATGTTTGGTTTAACAGAAAAAGAATTAATTGGAATTATTACGTAATAGATAATAAGTATAATAACTAATAATTTTATTGTGTTATAATATTATAATATTATACGCGTTTATTTATATGTATTGTATAGAATACATATAGGTATTAAAATCATAATGATTAGCCATAAATATATTATTTATACTCATTGTAATATTAAATATAACACAAATATACAATTTTTGGACTTGAGCCGGTTCAACTATTTAGCTAAATATAAGTCTGTGATACTGTTACAGTGTTACATTACCATGAAAAATATTTGGTTAATACGAATATTACTATATTCACATAAAATGAGTTACATAGCCCAGCCAACTAACTTGTAAGTTTTAGTGCACACTGCTAGACAATTTTTGCATCGTTTACTGTCGAGAAAATTGAAGAATCTACCTTGGTGATTTGTCAATTATAATTCCCTCCAAAAGGTTAAAGTTGCATAGATATCAACCTAAAACTTAAATATACTCTACAATTAAATAATTGTAACAATTAAATTGTGACAAGCTTAAATATTTTTTTAAAGGAATTCGCATTGATAATCTGTGTAATTATATTATTCAATAGATATATCTTGGTTTTAATTGAATTTGTATAATTGTACAGAGTATAAATAATGTACGAGGAACTATAATAGATAGTAGAATTTTATAAAAAAAATGTTTACAGTTAGGTATGTTTAGTTTAATGAATAATGATCGCAGTCGGTTAATTTTAATAATAACAAATTTTTAAACAGTTCTGAATGGATTCATTCAATAATTTTATAACAAAAGGTTATCAATAATGATAATAACAACTTTTCATAAGATGTATAGAAATAAATTTTTTCTCGTGATCTTCCGTTTATGTAGTTATTTTTTATTGAATAGGACAATTATATATTTAAAAAAAAAATTCGAATTGTTTCGTTAAATTTTTTGAATATTTTATATTTAAATTGTACTAGGATATAGCCATATAGGAAGGTACTTATATAGGTATATACCCTACTGATCTGATGTTAATGATATTGCTATTGCCTATTTATTTTATTTTTAAACCATTAAATTTTAATTTGTTTTTATCAAGAAGTGAACATATTGTAATCTAATTTTTACTGAAAGTTTCTTATGGTTGCTTATAAAATAAAACGTTATAATTTTTAACTGATAATCGACTCATTTATTCAAATCAATTCATCTATATAAATGTTACCTAATATATTTTTCGATTTTATTTTAATGAGATTCTATACATAGTACTGTATGTACTGTATAGTATAATCGAGAGAAAATACATTTAAACATATTAAGCTCCTTATAATTTTTTTATAATATTATTATCGTACTATACTATCATGAAATTCATATAGTGTATAATTTTAATGTATAATATACTGACATATTGTATTATATATACATTGGTACCTACGTCGTACGTTACATAAATTAGGAATGAATAAAGTGCGTCATAAATATTAATTTGGTACAAAATAAGTGTGTCGTAATAACGTGAATTCTAACCTTTTGGGCACGTAAACAACTACAAAATTAGAATTGTATATTCAACTATTATACTATATAATGTATAGTGATTTGGATAGGGATAACACTCCAATAGTCCTATTGAATATGTCGAGTCTGGTTTTAGGCTCGTTAACAGTTAACAAAAAAAAAAAAAAAAACAAAAATATGTATATGTTTTATACGTAATAATATATTCATTATTCAATAATAAATAAAATGGAAAACACAGACCGATTCGACGGATACGACGAAACCCGAAACAACATGCTGCGTCGTGGTGCGTATGCATTAACATAAATCAAACATGACAAGCCATAGAAAGCAGGTGGTCCTATATCTTAAATATATTATTATACTTACGCAACCTCCGCATCGAATAGAATTAAAAGAGTGGGGACAGGTCACCGCAGTGACATTATAGAAACATAATTTAAGAGTCCTGTATATTATATCCATATATATATTGTTTTAGAGTTTTCGTGCACATTGCCCATGAACAGTCTTTAACAAATATTGATGATAGAGCCAAAATATTCCCCTAACTTTCTAAATAAATACACTTTCGGGCTATACTTTTTATAGATACATTATAATGATGTATAGGTGGCGTGGACGACGAGGTTGTCAATAGTCCTTAATGGATGGTTCTGTTCTCGAATTCTTTGTTAATTTGGATTAAATGAAACGTATAGCATTCAAAAAACTCCTTTACACATTATTTTTACCCTAATACACAGTCGTATCGTATTACTTACAACGGGGTTTCGTAGCATTATAAAATAAATGTGTATTCAACTATTTTAAAAACAATAAATACACAATACATAGCAAATAAAAAAATACCCATCTTAATAAACATCAACTAGCTACTAGTGGACCCATTCGATTTCAATAATAGAATATCGATATTCAATCCCGCTTCAGGTAGTTTTAAAACATTAAAACAACCTATATCAATTCCTCCATCTCCTAAATTTACCTGTGGCTATCGTGGCTACTATTTAACTTCATTGATTAATTTTTAATTGATCTACATTTGAAAAACAAAATTTTTTAAGGTTTGCTAATGGAACAAATAATAATACACCTACAACAAATGTATTTATTCTTATTTTCAAACATGTGTTGCATACCTATAAACATTATAAACTAAGATGAAACATCAATATCGTCAGTTTATTTTTTTGAAAATAATTTCATGAGTTAGGTACATAATAAATATTATGTATCGTATAAAGTTGCATTTATTATTTTATAATTAATAAAATATTTTTAATAATTTACTAAATAATAAATCAGAACAAATAATAATAAATAATTATTATTAATTAGGTAATAATAAATATAATATCATAAAACGCATAAATAATAATAAAACATTTTGAATTTTAAATTTTAACGGAACAATGAATCTATTTGTTTTACAACAATGTGTGGATGAGCATGTTTTTATTGTCTATCATCATTTTTTGGAACAGTAAAAATAATTAGAATTTATTTACTTTAAACTATAAAATATTTTTTGTTAAAAATTAAATCTAATTAGTACTTTGGGTGTTGAGATCACTACCACAACTAGTTTCACAAAATTCTTATGGTATAATTTTCAAAATATTTTGTATCCATTTGAGCTATTTATAGCAATTAAACATTTTCTGTATTTTTAGTAGTTTTCAATAATGATCTGTATAAAAAAATGTTCATTTTATCAAAAGGCTTAACAAAAATTTAACATAATGTTTTTTATTAATTGTTATTGTAACTATCTTTTCAAACATAGTCAAAATATTCAAAATCACTAAATTTCGTAGATTATTTTGTAATTTAAATTTTTTTGAATATGATACACACATATATTAATTATTAATTAACAATGCAACTAACGCTATATTTTGGCATAAATTAATTTAAATTAATTCAATTCCTAGTGTTAAAATTAGTAGTAAAATAAATACTGCAATATTAATTTAAATATATAATAATGGTTCTATAAATTAACAGACTATCTTCACTCGGAATCATTTTTTGTGTACAATGCTTTATTATTGAATTCAAATTTAACACCTCATATACATATTACAGTGACTTAGATATTCGCAAGACAACCTTTGACACCTACTGTACCTACAGAAGATCAATTACTTACTTTTCATCTTTTCACACATTATGTTTACAACATTTTGAATACTTGTCAGTTTTAAGTAATAAACTTATCAATAAAACTGTATCTTGCGAATTATCAATAGTGCCTATATGCCGATTTAAACACAATTGATAAAATTACGATACACCATATTTTTATTCGGTGAGTTTATTGGTACTTCCCCTATATACTTTGGAGCTTCGTTGAATTTACAATCTAAATTACGAAATCGTTAGATTATTTTTAAAAATAGCTATACTAGCGAGATCGATACTAATTAAACGTATAAGTACTTTAATAAAAATGTATGTTCATTGTAATCGAGGTTATTTATTTTGAACTAGAGCCTTAATAATTGAATTAAAAATATATTAGGTATATTCATTTTTACGTTTTATAGGCTCCTATTGTTTCAACAAGATATAATGTGGGTGGGTGTGAACTATTGGTTTACTCGGACCCATCAAACCGAATAGTGTGGCTCTAAGTGGAAAACTGTTACACAATAGTGCACAATAGTGCATTTAAATGTATATTTGTTATTTGTACGAAAAAAATTATGATAATTATTTTTTTTAAATAAATATTTACAATATGGTAGGTATATATTATACTTCATATTTATCTATAAAACAATGAATATATTTGAACCTATATAAATATATATGTATAATATAAATATTGGTATATTCACTAATTATAAATAAAAATGGATATTTATCAATTATTGTCAACTTCAACTGTAAACTAAAATCTATAAAATATAAGTCCAGCCAAGTGCAGGGAAATAATAAAAAATGAAAGAAAATAAATATATAATAGAGAGTAGAGACTATTTAAAGGAGTGAATTAACATGGGTTACTAACTGTAATATAATTTTTGATTACATACACGCCATACGTACCTATCATAGTAAAAATATATGCATTTATTTATTTATATAATTCAAAAACTGAGTTTATTACCATGCCTAATAGACATTGTCTATAAATATTTTATGAGAAGGTTACTATTAAGTACGTTTATATTTTATATGGTACTGGTTATAAACGTGCTGTTCCGATTAGAAGAGTAAATATCTGAAAATAATGTATAATGTAGATATATAACTAATTTATATTATTTAAAATAAAATTATAAAATATATTATGAATACATCGCATTGAATACACTCAATATATTTTGGATTGTATGTAAATGTAAAAAGTATTTAATAAATTCAAAATAGATTTAAAATTTTAACTTAATTTACTTTTTTCATTGTTACTTAGTCACATAAGTAGTTATAATTTGTTTCAAAATCATTTTTATAAAGAATAAAATTTAGAAATTAGAATTTTAGCATTGTACATTAATTTTATGTTGAAGTATCAAAATATCTATTTTATAAAATAGTTGCATTTTATTTTATTAATTTTATGCCTTAAACTTTCGAATATCGCTCTCGTACTTAATGGGATGTCCTCTATATTCTATAACATCTACTATTCACATAAAATATTCTTTAATATGTATTCCTTCAATGTACAATGTACATGATGTACTGGTTTTCTTGAAATAAAAATTAATGGATTAAATAGAGTTTTGAAAATTAAAGATAAGATAAATATAAGTACTTATCGATAAGACTATAACTATATTTTATATTATAGTCGTTAATAAGTCTATACAGATTGAATAAATATAAAAATTGAATTGATAAAAAAAAGGTTAAACAAACGTTTTCAATAATATTTTATAGGTAAGTTTACAATACATTCATTTATTGAATTACCTACCTACGTAAAAAAATATTTGTACAGCTGAATTATATTAAGTGCATTCATTGTACCTATTATTTAAAACCCTTAAGTACACATTTGTGTAGAAGTACTTTACGGCATATAATAATAATTTTATATACGTACTTATATTATTTTGAATTATGTCTTTAATATATTATCATACTTTATACAGGTTTTGTTTGTTAAATTAAAATATAATATATATCTATGAAGTTAATTGTTTAATGAATCTATTTTTTTCTCTAACAATGTGAAACATAACGAAGTTGAGTACATGCTTATTAAACAAAACTCCAAATTTTTAATGTATCTACATTAAATTAATTTTTGATTTATATAATATTATGTATATGGTGCGAAAATATTATAATTACTTATTCAACAACTTGTGTACCAACAAACTTTATAGGAACTAAAAACAACAAACTTAATCAATACAGTAATAGATTAATACGGCATTCTTTAAAATGTGAGCAACATGTTAAACATTTAAAATTATATTATGTTTTATTATCGCTAGATTTTAATACTTCAGTTATTTTTTCAAAACACTATGTTGGGTTTGATAAAATATAGTTGATAGCGATAATTATAAATTAAATAATATATTTGACCATAAAGTTTAATCGTGAAAACTAAAAAGTAGACATGCAATATTAATTATTTGTTAGACTGAAAATAATAAAGTTACTGTGGTTTGCTAAATAATACAATTTAAATTAATTCGTTAATAAAAATACAAATAGACTATAGACTAGTCATGTAGATATAAAAATTTGAATTAAAAAAAACTAATAACAATAAAAAATATTTTATTTAACAGTATTTTCGATGGTTGAACTTAATTTCTTCTAATTTTTTTTTTTTTTTTTTTGTACGTTTGACTAAGTATTACAAATTATTATTTAATTATTATTTTTTTATTACTATAGGAAGCGTGCATAGAATATTCGAATAAAAATTTCAGGTCAATGGTCATTGGTCAAACATATAGAGATAGGTGTGCAACTTTCAATTTATTTTAAATAATAACTAGGTATGTTTAATTTTTAATAAAATATATACCTAGTTATTCCTTCTTATTGCACATTAGCTGTTTAGGCGATTGTAGATTAATAGTAAGTTTAGTGCCGATTAAGTTTTTTGTATATTTATTTAATTTTATTTGAAATAGTTGTATAGACATTGGATTTCGACGACGTGGGAAGGACACGGATTTTAGAGTCTTCGTCTAAAGACGTCATGACGTGATGGGTAATTCGATTCAACATGTTATTAGCATTTTTTTATTTCTGTTTTTAAAATATGCCTTAATGGTTGAATACTAATTACAATTTAATATGTCTAATCCTTAATTTATTATTAATTCGTCTAGACAAAATATGTACTTTCTAAATTCTTGGATTTTACGTGCATGCTTCTTCATTTGTGAATGCGTATCTATCACTATCATACATATAATTAATGTGTTTGGTTTATTTTTTTTTTAGCCATCGTCGTAAAATGTTTATTTAATTGAGATCACTGCCGTCTACCCATAATGTTTGTCAAATGCAAATAAACGCGCTGCAGCTCGTTTTATGTAGATAAAAATGTAAAAAGTAACATCACCGCCGTATACTGTACATAGATACGCTCAAATATTATATTATAATACCTATATCTAACATTTTAATATAGGTTTAGGTAGGGCGTCGCACTAATGGATTTTCGGGAAACATATTTTACTTACGTTTACCTGATTGGTTAATGGTCGGTACACAATATTACGAGAGTTCTCAAACACGGTTTTAATATTTTTGATTTTATAATTGAACCGGCCGTCCAATCTACCTGTCCTATCTACGTGCCCGTGTACCGCCTGTATACCTATACAATATAACAGTTGAAATAAAACCTGTACGTCTATTGGATCTTTACTTAAGAATTATTTTCCCACACCGCATGTATCTCAATAGAAGTATACACACTAATACACTATAACATAGTACCTACCTGCCATCATAAGCCTAAATCAAACTGTCAAAACGAGTTTCTCGTCGCGTCGGAGACCCGTAGTCCGCAACACGGAGTCGTAGAACGTATACGAGAATAAGTAGGTTGGTATGTTTTTTATTTTTTTGAAAAATACATGCATATGGGTATAAAACCTTTGGATTTACTAAAAAGGGGCTTGGTAAGTTCCCACACAAAACATATAGTAGGTAAGTGGTTACACATGTTGACATGTAAGTTCGTAAACACGAACAAAAATACACCTACACGTGTATAATGTAATTCCCTGTGCAGCGATACAACGCGATTACTATCTATACTTACCCATGATTAGATAAAAGATAATTCACTGGTTGAATTCAGTACTCGTAGATTATTAACAGAGGTAGCACTATACAAGTTATAGAAATGAACGTAATTTTTTATATGTACAGCGAAAAGGGAAAAACTCTTTTAGTTCATAATAATTATAAATTTTATAAGAAAACACACCGCTATAGCAAATATATGTACTTCAGTAAGTACTTGGAGGTATTATTTATTATAGATGCATTTTTCCGCTTAGAAACTTACGTATTGGGTAATTTTTAACTGCTATATCTCACTTGGGAACTTACATTCGGATTGCAATTCGTAATGTCTTTACAAAAATTATATCGTTGGGCGTGCATGTCGATACATACTATATAAATATAGGTAGTTACAATATATTTTATAAAATAGTAGTACCTACTGACTAGTACCTATACTTAGCTATAATATTTTAGGTATCTAAATATAATAGTAAATAATGCTTAAAAAATAGCCGATATATTAAGACAGTTATAAAAAATTAAAAGAACTCTTGAACCGGTGAGGGGGGGGGGTAAGCATGACTTTGAGTAGGTAGACAGTAGGTATCTACTTTAAATGAAGTAATAATTCAATATAACAAACAGAGCAATTATTTTGTTCAACTATTGACGTATTATTATATCTAATAACACATACTAATAATTAATAGTAAGAATATAATTATTATAATATTATAAATATGGTGGCCGATGAGGAAAATATTTAAAAACCAATTAGATAAATATACACACGTAAACGACTACCGCATATTATAGCTGAAAATATTTTATGCATGTAATTATTTTTTAATATCTATTATCTATCACGAAAATGCTATTTGAGATCTAAGACTAAAACAGAAGTATATTTTTTCACATAGGTAGGTATATATAAAATAATAGATCATTATTATATAATATTTGTGTATATTTTAATTTCAAGCACTTTTTTTATCTAAACAAATATTAAAATAGTTCTTTTTGAAAATCATTTTAACATTTTTTAGTTATAAATCGCTTAAAAATTGTTACATTTAGTCATTTTAAACATTTGTAAACAATTTTTAGTACATTTAAAAAACTATCCATTGTAATTTACTAATATTATTCTAAATGAATGTTCATCATAGTAACCTAAACAAAACGTGTTATAAATTACATAGAAAATGATTTATAAAAGTAATAAAAGTTGCTTTAGAAATATGTATTAAAAGTTCTAAATCCAAATTATCTTTATCAAGATTACTCATAACTATTTATAAGTTACAAAAACTAAATTACCTATGTATAAGTAATTGAAATAAAATATTTAATTTTAACTTCGTTATACATATTCAACTCTTTTAAATTTGTGTAAATGAGATTTAATTCACCTAATATTTACTTAAACAACAACCCAATTATAATCGTAATATAATATATATAAATATATAATTATTAATAAAATAAACAGTCCATATTTTTGTAATTATACAATCAATAGTTATTTAAATATTCCAAACTATAATAGTTAATAATAAATAATAAATAGTTAGATAGTTAGAATCTTATAGATCAGATAACCATTAACAATCAGGAATTACGAAATATACACAAAAAAATCATAAAAATGTTATATATCTAATTTAGTTATGAAGTATAAATTAATAGAAAATTATAATAATATCAAACGTCAAATTTTATAATGGTTATAAATCGCAATCCGCAGATACCAACAAAAACTCACCTGATACTAATAACTTCTCTATCCTAATATTTATTTATGATTCAGTAAACAAAAAAATTATAAAATGCAATTAGTCAGAAATGTCATTGAAATAAAAAAAGTAGTAATAATAACTATGAAAATTTTGAAATCAAACGGAAAAAGTAAGTTTAGTGATTATTTTGATGAACACCGGAAAGTTTATCAAATTCATGTTCGACTTCAGCATCGATGCGCTCCATAACGCTGTCAGGAATATATTCAACGCCAGTCATATCAATAGGACCGTCAAAAATAGGTGGAATGGTGATGGTTGATGGATCTTTCTTTTGTGTAGACTCAGCTTTAAGATCATTGACTGTTCCATAAACAACAATGGTTAATACCAAGAATTTTCCTTGCACAATCAATCTGTTTGTCCATATCTAAAAAAAAATATTTATTTAAAAAATTAAAAATAAAGTTAATTTTTTATCTTAATTACCTCATTATCACACAGCAATTTTGTATTTATATTTTCCTCGTAGTTGAGTTCGCCCAAATCCACATTTGCCGAAGCAGATTCTTCATCCACGTTGTTGCATTGAAATGTAATCTGGATTTTTCCAGGTTCGGTTAATCTGAAAATTAAAAATTCAACTATTGAAAGCAGCAGTAGTGGTTTGTCATATTTTTGCTGTAAACGTATTCTCATAGACTACGGTACACGTAAATAATTAATCACTTAACTATTCGTTGTTAATTAAAAATACATTATTTACCCAGGAATGATTCCTCCGTTGGGAGTGGGCGAAAACATTGATGGTGAAAGAATATGGATATCAGTGATGTTCACGGGTTTCTGAAATATGACTTCACTTGATTCAAGTTTCTATAAAAATCAATTTGAATTAATAAGTTATAAAAATACACAATACAATAGATACATAAATATAGGAAAATCTAAAGATGATTGTACGTCTGCTTATAAATCAAGAAGAACTGTTTCAATTAAATTTGATTTACTAAGTAGGTATTTATCTATAGTAATATGTAATTTTCTATTTAGCCTAGGAACACAAGGTATGCTGCAGAAATTTATATCATTATATGAAGTGATTTTATAAGAAGTAAACAAAGGGCTGGCAAAAATAACGATGTGATTTGTTTTGATTTTATAATAACATTATGTGGTCTACTACGAACTCGGTAATGGAATCGAATAGGTGCGACATCACAAAATGAAGAAATGTGCAGTTCTCATTTACTGATACTTATAAGAAATTTGATTATACTTTCCCTTTCTATTTTCTACGTTTTTCCTTTACTTTTTAAAATTAATTTTAATTAACCATAATGTACTAATACAATAAATAATAACATGTTTTTTATATTCATTTGTTAAAAAAAAAAACATAACTCCTTTATTTAGTAAAAAAAAATATTGTCCCTCCTCCACTGAAAAGGTTCTCTGAATTAAAAATTTTTAGCCCAAAATGAACGAACAGTCACTTATACCTACACTTTTGTGATGAACCAGAGTATGCCTTAAACTAGCAACAAGTAGAGCAACAGAATAGCGGTACGCCGGGAAATAGCAAGCAAAATGTTGTATTCTTACTAACCTTAGATATGACGAATGAACGGAAAATCGATTCGGCGGCCACCACGCGTCTCTCGGACTTCTTCGGCTTACACATGCTGTTGAACGGTGAGGTTCGGGCACGACGCTGTTACGATTTCAGACTTTCAGAGACTGACGCAGAAGTTTTGAGGGAACTCGACGGAATGGCGACGGGTGCACAGTGCGTACGGGAAACGAATGAAGTGATTACCGACTGATTAGCGTCGGTCACTGAAATCGCTTTGGCCTTCAGTGGGGGAAGAAAATTATGACGCAATCGCAAGTTTAAGATAGATACTCGTCGTATAGTCGACAATCGGCGGCGGCGGAGCAACAGTTTCGGGTTCCCAGTCAGTGGGCCGCAAACGACGATTCCACGGCTTCAGAATGTCGGACGTTAGCTCTTGCTGTTCGTTTACCACCAATGGAACACGGCACACGCGTGAGGGGGTCTACTGGTTAGGCGGCGTTCACGTTGGTGGTAGTCATAACCCGGTCAGACGTGTTACGGTGGATTAGACTGAGAAACTTCGCCGCTATTACTAAGATATCTTCTGTCAGTGTAGTTCAACGTTCGGCTCCGAGAAAAGGTTTTATGGTCAACGGGAGCTTTGTCATCGTCGTTGTCGAACTAGTATAAAGTCAACAGTCGTACTTGTAGGTAATGGACGCAGTAGTATAGTATGACGAAATAACATTATATTTTACTTACGTATTAGTCATAACTGATTAGGTACCTATAAACACGATTTGAGAGAATTGCAAACGATAATAGTTATTTCAACCACAATTTACCAATATTTTTTCAATCGTACCGATGATGCTGGTAATACCTACGATTATACTCCCAAAAAAGCAAAAGCCGATTTCGATTTGTTATAAATTTATTATGTTTACTAGAGATCGATCTAGCGGCCAATTCTCGAAACTGTTACACATCATTACGATTATTATCGTTTTTACAAGAGAGCGCAGTCTATATGTTCTTTCACGCTCGGGAGCGCTCCGTTTTATCTCTTTTACACAATACACGCTATACCGCGCACAATACAATCCGCACTTGGATGATTTTCTACTTACTACTAACTACTTAAAAACGATCGTTATCGGTTTCCGGTTTTTGATTTCAGGTGGCAAGTGTGACTTATAATTTTAGTAGCTCTTAAATACGATCTAACGAATCTGTTAGATTAATCTTTCAAGATAGTAATAAGTTCTAGGTAGGTAGGTACTGTAATTATTGTCTAGGCCGACGAATAATTTTTAATAACTAAAAAGCGCCCTCGCACAATTCGGGCGATTGCACACACACACACACATTCACACGAGCCGTCCGTTATTTTTGTTTTTATTTTCTCATTATATTTATATTTTATCGCAGTATTGTCAATAATCATAATTTAATATGCTAATTTTGTGTCGACGCTGTGTCGTCCGTCGTCCGTATAATATGATTATAATGAGTTCAGCAGACTTGAGTAGTATTCCGAATACAGTATTCTGAGTACTTTTTGAATACTCTTTTAACGTCCAATCACACTTAAAAAATAATTTCATTACTTATTTCGTCATTGAAGCTTTTGTACTTGTGTATAATTATAAATAAAACGAGATTATTATAGGTACCTACTACCCAATATTCATTTATAAACAATGAATTGAAAAAAATATATTTTCGTCATTGAAATCTAAATCTACTAAAAAAAAATATTCGAAAAATATTTGGAATACTTTTTGTGAAGTATTCCAAATACTTGGAAATATTATAACAAAGTATTCAAATATATATTCTGAATACTTTTTTTAAGTATTTGGAATATGTATTCAAAATACTTTTAAAAGTATTTTACCGAAGTCTGAAGTTCAGTCTTCTCTCCAGCGTTGATGTATAGGTAACGCCCGCCTCTTACGTGTGCTAATCGCCGTCGGCATCTTTTACTCAAAAATGTAATTTTGTGTGCGCGAATCACCACTAAGTTTATTTCCACAAGTGACATTTTTCGTGTGCGCAAATCGCCACTTTTTTTATATTTTATTTTGTGTGGGCGCGAATCGCCACGTTTTCCTTTGTAATATTATAATATAGAGTGTGCGCTAATCTCCACTTCCATTTAATTTTTATATTTATTTATAACAATAATTATTATTTTATTCAATGTGTTGTGTGTGTGTGAAATCGTATTACATAGGATATAGGTAACCAGAAGTACTATTTTTCATAGAACAGTACTATTTTTTGATGCATGTCCTAGTGTCATTAACAATATTGTGTTTAGTATACGAAATTGTAATCTTTTTTTGAAAATATTATGGACTACTACATGTTTATGATTTTTCATAATTTGGTATTAATTTATGTTTTATGGTTAGAGCTATAATACAATCTAATTGGTTGTTAGCATAGTTAATTTAATTTGTTAATGTTTCCTGCGTTTTAACAAAGTTTTGTATTAATTTATTCAAATTTTACACTAGGTATTTTTATCTTTAAAAAATAACAAAAATATTTATGCTTTTGATTAAGTTTACTTAAATTTTATAAAATTTTTATCATAAAGACACATATCGACACATCTAATGAGTTGACATAATAATTTTAAATAATTAGTTTTTTACTACTTAGGTATGCAATAATAATAATTAAAAAAAAAAAACAATTGTTGTAGATGACCTATGGTCTATGATATGGGAAAAATGGGTTTACGCATTGGCAATTACGACAGAGGAAAAGCTAAGCTTTAAAATGTACTTTTTTAAATTTGTAAATCTCGTCACCATAGATATAGGTAGCAGGTGGCCAGCGAAGCACCGGCTGTCTGTAAGGTGGTTTTTTATTATTATTTTTATTTGTATTTTATATTTTATTATTATTATTCGTGCCAAACCGGCAATTTAAATTATTATATTATTATAATAATTAATAATTAATAAAATATCCTTTATTATAATTTATTTTATTGAGCTAAAGGATATTTTTTTATATTACATATTTAACTTGTTGGGTCATAAGGGCCGTAAATCATTATTATTATCATCTTATTATATTATATAACCCTTTACAATAATTTCATTGAGTTACCATTTATTTAGAGTTACCTATCCGTTTTAACATTTAACACACACACACACACACACACACACCACCACCACCACTCTCTAGTCTGTTTCGGCAAATGTATTATGTATACTTACACAATTTACACAGGTCGGTATCGGTGTGTGGGTGTAGCGTACAAAGCAGTTTGGTAACCGGGCGCGTATGTTATATGCTCCCGGCCCGTACAGTAATGATACTCGTATCACAAAACTTCCTATTTTATATCATTAATATCATTACTAAACTGATACTTAAAAATATAATATATTTTATGATGTTGTACGTTTCAAAAAAAAAAAATTATTTTTAGATAGTCGAGATTGTTATAATATGTATTTTAGTGATTTTACTTCTACATGCTCTATTTGTACCGCGGACATCCAAAATAACAACCCGTGATGACAAAGGACGAAAATCGCTTATACAATATTCTATACGAGATTCACAACAATCCTTTATTTTTTTTACTAAATCATCTCCTGAAGTTGAAGAAATAATTGACTAGAAAAAAGGTTTATACCTAATTTTAATATAACAACTATTATGAAATTTGTTTGAGCTTTCATTTAATAAATTTTAAATTGTATAAACCAAAAATTCACACATTATGGTTGTTGTGTCCTTAACTGGAACAGGTTTTTTTTTTCATATCATCGAAAAGTTCCCATTGACGACCACTGCTTCTTTTTACATATGCTGTATATAGTGCCCAATTGAAGTCCTTAAACCACTCTTACCACGATGAAAACAGACAGCACCACGAAGTTTATAATTCGTTGTTCCGTGAATCAATAACAGCGGAATATCACAGAGCTTAACTTTTAATAAATTTGCTGCCCCACTGCTTCAGAAAAAGTAGCTGAAATAATAGTAACAGAAACCGCAGTACGTAAGTAGCCGACAGCCGTATGTATAATAATTTAAAAATTTATAAATAATATATTGTACAGAAAGTGAGGATATAAACAACTGTTGAGCATTTCAAGGCTCTACAGTCATTCGTTTTTGAATTAGGTATAGGTAAAAAAATATTTAAATCGATTTTGTTGACAACTGGTTTACGGTACCTACATACTAGCATTTTTGCTTAATTTTGTGTTTTGTTTTTCATAATAATATAAAAAAAAACACTATGCATTTTTTAATTTTGGTCTCTCGTAGACCATATTGTATCGATTACATCCATTTTGCTACTAGAAACCATTCGAAAAATTTGAAAATCGAAATATTTTTAATACGGCGGCTATTATCATTCCTATCGTTATCACCACGAACTATTATCTGCCGTCTGTTTACCGCCGGCCACCGCCGAATCACCACCAGTGATAGACGACGGTCTATGCACAGAGTATCTCTTAGTGGATAGGTACCTATTACACCTACTTACTAACTTACTGTTTACTACTTTAGTAACAACTGTTAGCTTTGCGCTGTTCGTGTTCCTGTGTCGGTTCTCACTGTTGAACGGCAGTCGTCGGGAAACGCTTCTTTTTTTTTTTTATTAGCCGGCACAACGATGAATTACTTTCCTGTTACTTTCTTGTTGATGGTAGTGGCTGAGACGCTGCTAGCAGCTGTTATGTCCGGCGTAAATCATCTGACCGACGGACAAGAAATCGAAGAAAACCTGATCATTTCAAGGCGTAGAGCGATCTCCGAACATGACCACCGGTCTGATTCCGCTTACGCCGGCATCTTGAGTAAGTTGCATGTTAATTATTGTTTTTCTCCTCCGAGCAGTTTCATACTTTTTTCCGATATTTTAATGTATAATATATATTACAGATAGGTTATAGTTATAGTTTTATTATTCACTGACCTTATAATTCCGGTTATGATTAACCATTTAATAAGAAAAATTAACGCACATTGGGTGTATTTTTATTTTAGATTTATGTTTAAAAATACAAAATAAGACTATGCGTCCTGCATAACCATAATATATTTTTTTAAATCTTAAACTTCTGTTATCATTGGCCAAATCACTCAAACAGCACCCTGAGTTTTGATTTCATCTCCAATATCATTAAATTCATAGTGGCTGTCAAACCACTCTACCATATTCAATATCTCACTGACACACTTCTTAACTATTAGTAATTATTTTAAACAACTTTAATATGTAGTCTCAATGGTCACTGCCTCCAAAAGTTATCTTAAATTAAACAAATAATAATAATAACAATATTATGTACAATAATATATTATATATAATATATATTATCAGCATAATGAAATTAAATTTATTTATTTGTGTGTATTCTTTTAGGTGATGAGGAAGATATAGAAGAAATGAAACATTTAGATCCATCAGAAATAAAACCACGTATGAGCATTATACTTGAAAGTATGGATATAAATAAGAATGGCTTTATCGATAAAATGGAGCTGTTGGAAAAATTATTGGATTCTTATCGGTAATTATGATTGTCCCTAATTACTTGTATAAAGATTAAACATAGTTTTATTGAACACATTGATATTCATAAATAGTAATTTAGTTATAAACTAAAAGACGTTCTTTGCTTTTTACTAATACGTATTATAGTATAAATACAAGATTATATTATTAACGTTTTATTATATGTATAATACTTTTATTTTGCCTACTTTTAACAGTTTTGTATTTTTTCAAATAATTGGTATCTAAAAAATGCATTCTAAAAAATTAATTAATATTGATATGAAACTAATCATTTACTATCCAAAATATTATAGTTAAAATTTAATTGATATTACATATCTATTATATTATTTACAAAAATATGAGTTATTCCAATTATTAGTGATATTTTAATTGTTATTATTTGGTGCAAAAGCTTTGACAAACAATTATATTTTAAAATTCATACCATTTAAATATTAAGTTTATTATATTTTTTTATTTTTTTTTTTTATTAATATTCACAGGTATGAAGTTTCAATTGTTAAGTTTTGAAAATTATATGTTAAATGCTGTTCTTAATTATTGTATTCTATTGTTTATGAAAACATTTGTTATTTTACCAGAACTAGGTAATTTTCTAATTATATATAATTAAGTAGCATAACAAAGATAAAAACAACACAGTTAATCTATACATTTTTGCTTAATATTTTTTTCACGTATATGTATTGTTGCTTTTCTTATTTTAATTTTTTAATTTTATAATAGGTATTGAAAATATTCAACATAATGTCACAAATAATATTTTTATTTTTCAATTTGAATATAACTCAACATTTATATTACAATAACTGAAAATAATTGGTTATTTATTATAGAATATGCATAATTTATGATATTGTTACAAACTCTAATAGGTAATAGGTCGAAGGTATAAAGTTGAAATATTGTTATGTATGTTTATATTTATTGACAAATACTCTTAAGTTAAAATTAATTATTAACACAAATAAAATAAAGTGGCAAGATGTGAGGTGTGCTGTTAGCTCCATGTTGTTGCTTCAGAAGTCCTTGTTGATATGAGGACCAGCTCTCCTGGACCAGAGTACTTATTCCTACTTATAGCTATCTCAGATGACCATGCATGGTTTGCCAGTGATATTAAACATGTAGCCTGCATGCAGTCAGCAAATACTTTCAGTGTAACTTGCATCACTTCTCAAACTTAAAAAAAAATATATATATTAAAAATAAAATAAACCTTACAAAATAACTTTTTAAACTTTTTATTAAAACATTAAATTAAATTAAAATATGAAATGCTTGTAGTCTTTGTCACTGTGAGCCTTATATTATAAAAAAAAACAGAATTATGATATCTCCATTTTTTCAGAAGAGATCACAAAGGGTAAATCCTCATGGGACACCCTTAATACTTACAATAATGTATATGTATATATTATATTGAAGCTTACAGCTCTATACAATAGATGTTTAAAACAACAAATAAGTAATTATAACAATATAGGTACAACATGCAACATAACTGTATAAAATATCCTCAATATGACATTAATGAAAAATGTGTTATTTATTTATAATAATTAATAGATTAATTCTAGTTTATTAATTTTTGTATAATATATATTATAATCTTATCTAAAATATATTGCATTTTAGAAAATTATCAGCTGAAGAATCTGATGCAGAATTTTTAACTAGCGATCTTGATGAAGACGGTCTTGTTACGTGGAAAGAATATGTTGGTGACACTTATGGTTCAAGTGAACATTTTGATGATGAAGTAATTGTTTTGAAAATCATTTAATAAAACTACTATAATTTTTGTCATAGAATACATTAATTTTAACCATGATAATAAAAAAAACATTTTTTTAATTCTGAGCAAAATTCAAAATTGATTAGCTCCATGTTCATTATTACTTATCAAAGTAATAAAAACATAAAATAAATATAAAATCAGTTTTCTATCATATAATTTCATACTTTAACTTTGATAGATATCTATAATATTAAAATCGATCAGTTAACTTGAACCTTTGCTTATGTTTTATTATTATTTATAAAGAATTATATTATATTTTAAATATAATATTTAAATTTATTATAATTAAATAAAAAAAATATCATCACAATTTTTTAGTGAAATAAATATTGGTATGTTCACTCAGTATATGAATGTCCAAACTTTATACTTAACATGATTAAAATAAAAAAAAAATAAAACTTAATTTTAAATATCACTACTTGTATTAATTAAAAAGAGCCTTACTTTTATTTAGATGACAGAAGATGAAAAACAATTATTTTTGGCTGCTGATGTTGATAAAGATAATCATTTAAATAAAGAAGAATTCCGTTATTTTTATACTCCTGAAGATTACCCTCACATGCAACCTTTAGTATTACTTGGTGTAATGAATCGATTTGACACTGATAAGGACGGGAAAATCACATTTGAAGAATTTATAGGGGATAGAAGTAAGATAATTTAACTTAATATTGTTTATTTATTTTAATTGAATAAGAATGAAATTTGCTTTATTCTTAAATTATTTTGATACATTTTAGGAACAGAACATTCTGAAGAATGGCTTGAGGAAGAAAAAACTAAATTCACTGAAGAGCTCGATGTTAATAAAGATGGAGTATTAGACGAAAACGAAGTGCATAGTTGGGCTTCACCAAACAACAAGTAAGAATTTAAATAACATTATGGTTATATATCTCAACTGTTTATTATAAATATTATTGTTATAATTGTTATAGTTATAACATTTTAGTATGAAATGGATGGTGAACAAATCAAATATATAATATATATTGTACTTTTAATTTTATAGCCAAATTGCAGAAAGTGAAGCAGAAAATTTAATTTTGAAAGCAGACAAGAACCAAGATGGCGTACTAAGCTTTGATGAAGTTCTAGACAATTATTATGCATTTATTTCTCCAGAAAGTGAGGGATATTATATATTTAGAGATGAGCTATAAAATACCATCATTAAAGACTAGTTTGTTATTTTATGAAGTTGGAATTATATGATTTATGAAAGTGTGTGTAACAAATTTATATGTAAATTGATTACTTGATAACAATTAATCAATATAATTAAACTAAAAACATACTATTTAGTAATGTCCAGTAAAATTAATGTAACTATGTATTAAAATTATTTTGGAACTCATATTTCAATCAAATATTGTTTTCATTATGTTATTGGTAATATAATTATTTAAATTAATTATTTTCTGATAAGTTTTTCAAAAGTAACTTTTAATAGTTGAGTGTACTGTATGTTATAAATATTATAACATAATTTCTTTTGAATTTTATTATTTTATACTTGAATATATTATGTTTAATTAAAATAATACTGTAAAAAACTAACTAAAATAATTAATTATAAAAATATGTGAAAAATGATTAAGAATAATATGAATGTCTAAAGTATTTAATTAAAATTATTTTTAATTAGTTATAGAGTTCTAATTGAGATTTGTATAAATTATATTCTATTATTTAACTATTGAACCTGACATTTTAATTGTATAAAAGCCATAAAATATTTTCTTCCTTGCCTTTAATTTTTTTTTATGTGGTTCACTATTTATGTTGTACACTAATTAGTAATTTCCTAACCATATAAATCATAAACATACATTTTGATGCCTTACTATTTATATTGTTCCTTAAAGAATTAAAAATGAGCATTTTAAAATGACTGATTTAGTACTCTTTAATTATAATGATTATTGGCTTATGGCATTTAACCAGTTAGCTTATGATTTATAATATTATATTTAATAATAGTTTGTTTAATGAAATGAATTGTAGTTATTCATGAATTATATTTGTAAAATTAATGAATTACTAAAATTATTAAATTCATAAATATATAATTTATATTTTATGTTCCTTTTTATGAAATTTAATTTTATCATTGCCTATTCGTAGTAATCGAGTCAAAATAGAAATAAGTATGTATTGTTATTATTAATTGTTGTCTCTTATTCATTGTGTCATTAAATATACTATATTAATAATCAAAATATTTTTAAATGTTAGAATTTAAAACCTTAACCATGAAGATTTTTGATTTTTTAAAAACTTACTACTAAACACTATTTAACTCAGAAATTATTTTTATTGTGCTTATATGTTTTTTTATTTTATCATTTATCAGTATTATTATTTGTTTTGCAGTATTGTGTTCCATTTTGCTTAAGACTATGTTATTATTAAAATATACTAATTAATATATTTCTAATCTGCCAAAGTACACAAAACATGTATATAAATAAACAAAATGATTGTATTTTTTTTATCATTTAAATATAAGTATATTTTTTGTTGTAGTTTACAAGTATTTTTAATTACTAGTTAGTTTTGAAGTTTTTTAGGTGTGATGTTTTATGTTGTTTTTATTTTCAATATTTCTAAATTTATTTTATTTAAATATTGTTTTTAATTAATACCATAACAAAAATTATTTTAAATCTTGCTAATTAAATTATTAGAGTAAATAAATTTATTTATCTTTTTTTCGTAATCTGTTAATATGGCAAACATTTAAATTTAACACGATTAATATTATTATTTGATATGTAATAAAATAACTAATAACCAATGATTAAAGAAAAATCAAATTTGCCTTCACAAACTCATTCATTTTTTCATCAATACATTTTTAAGAATTTTGTTATGCAGGTTAAACTTATTAAGAAAAATTATACCATAAATAAAATAACAATGTAGTTCCTATATAATTATCTTATACTTAATAGTGGTATAGTTTTAAAATGTGTTAGACGTGGTATATTCCTGTTAAATATTTTTATTTATTTTTTTACCATTTTTACTTAAGTTAACCAATTTTTAATGTTTCAAAAGGTTAAGATATCTACCGTATTATGTCAAACTTAGTATAACTTTGATACTTTATTAGAGTTAAATCATACACTTACGTACAAACAGCACTAGGTCCGCGATCTACCGCAGGTAGATTGCCTACCTAATAATATACTGCTGCGAATCAGAGTTTTTATTCCGGGCAACAGAAAACTTAAGATAAATCTAGAACATCATCCATCGAATATTAAATAACGTATTGAACAAAGTCTGAGTCATATAGAATTGGCATTATTAACGGGCAACGAAGTGCAAAATGAAGTAAGCAATACGAAGTCTGTCGGGTCAGCTATTATTATTATTAATATAATATAAATAATCTCGGTTTTCACCTGAGGTGACTTTTGCGCGGGCATAATGCACCATTTCATTTAAAGTATACTTTATGGCATGGATATCACTTAACATTTAATAAATCAGTAGTGAGTTAATTATTATTTTTAAACATGATTTAGTATTATTACATATTTTATGTATCAGCTCTTATATAATGTTCATGAATTTAAACATAATATTCACATTTTTAAATTCTAACCACTGCACTAGGAATAAAGTCTATTTTTATTATGCATCAAATGTGTGTATAGATATTTTATCTTTAAAAAATGGATTGTAAAAATCTACTGATTTTTATTAGTCCTTGCTCCCATCTATAATACACTTTTTAAATTCATTTTTAGATTATGTTATTTTCATTAATATATATCTTAATTTTTTTTCATGTTTAATGCCCATTAAATCATTGACAATACAATAGCCTTATATTTACTCTTTCCCCCCAAAAAAGGCACTTATGATTAAAATAATCTCTTATATCATTATCTGAATATTGATAGCCTTTGTTGAATTTTCCCCACCAACTTTGCATTAAGTGAAACCTGCAATCTTTTCAAAAACCATGTATTGTGAATGTGGCCCCTAAACATATTAAATTTAAGAGATCAAATTTTTGGAAACCCAACTCAAATTAACATTAAGAGTACTTTAAAACACAAATTTGTAAAGTTTTTATATGAAGATTTTAGTTATTGTTGACAAAATATTTTTATTAAAAAACCTTACATAGGTAGATATTTTTATTTTTTTTACTGATGTAGTGATACAAAACTAATGAATATGTAGGTATGTTTGTAACCAGTATTTAGATAATTATATGCTGTAGTTTTAACTTTCTACTTTATGTCTTAGTAAACATCTGACAAGCATCGTATTTTCTAACCAAGTCTAATTTGCATATTATAGAATTACGCTATACGGTTAGATTAATAATTTAAAAAATTGGAAGGTTAGGAATAAATACAGGAAATAAGGAATAAAATAACTAAAACTATTACTATTGGAAAAGTTTGAATTATTTGAAACCTAGACATTAAACGCCCATGGTTTGAAGTGCCTTCAGTAGTTGAAAAACAATATTTAATAATATGAAAACAAAAATTCAAAGAATTTTAAGTAAGCCCATTTGTTATTTAATTTTTTGCTATTAAAATAACAGCCTATGAGCACTAGTTGATTTTTAATTGCATTAATAATTGTCCATAACCGTAATAATTAATACATTAATTGTATGTTTTCACAAATAAGTTTAAGGATTTTTATTTTTTTTTATTTCAATACTTTGTATCAACAAGTTGCAAGCTATGAATTTTCAGTATATATTATTATACTTTTGTTAATTTTTGTTTTTCGGAAAATTGTTTGATTAATTTTCACATTTTTATATTAATTTAATGTAATACAAAAACATACTTTATTATTAATTTTAATCCTCTAAATAAGTTCACCAGTCATTGTGTATTTATTTAATACCTACCTATCGATTATTTCAGTTATTATAAAATTGAATCTATTCAATTTGTTTATTCTTATATCTTCTACTACCTGTCACACTACTGTCACTACTCAATATACCTACTTATACCTATATGAGTATAGGATTAGTTATAATTAAACACTTTGCAGTGTAATAGGTACACCATGTAATAGGTATGTATATTTATTATCATATTTATCTGCATAATTTTTAAGATGAAAACATGGTAATGAATGGAATGGGTAGGAATTGCTTGTCTATAATTTTGTATAAAACTGCAGTAAATTATAATATGTCATATTATAATAGCAATATTGCCATAAAAGTAATAACTAAAATAAATATTGTACCCGTAGACAGCAATAGCAACGTTAACAATGAAGGTTACATGCAGTAACACTAAACATATAAATACAGAAATACAATACAGGTATTGTGAATTAATTATTATACTGAAGATTAGAATGCTTTACTTCATCACAAAAATTAAAAATATATACATATACTGATATACTTACTACTATACTAATGTCTATATAATATATATTTAAGTAATATAGGTACTAAATACTAATATATAATATGATTAAAAAAGTAGTTATATAGGAAGATACTACAAGTACAATAAGTGCTTATTATGTTAGATTTTCATTAATAAACATATTATCTATCAACATTTTTATAATAATATATATATGATTCTGAAAGAAGTGATGAATGTACCTATAATGATTTTACAATGATTTGTTTTTTTATTATGTTTGTGTACAGCATAACTTGTGGAAATAATGTTTCAATTTCAAACTTCTTGGGTGGTTTCCGATGGCAAACTGAATATCCTTGGAGCATTATAGAGGTCAAAAGTAAGAATTTTGCAAAAGTTTTAAGAAAAAATCAATTTCTTTTTGTGGTTGTAACTCAGATACTAATCACTGTAAACTGTAAAGTGTAAATATTTGAAATTTTTAGCAAATATTTAAATTAGCGTTATCTAGGACCTAGGTATGTATAGTTAAATTTTCAAAATATTATGGCTTTTTTGAGCAATTTATAGACAACTGAAATTTTCGATTTCTCTAAGTATTTTTTTTTTTTGAAATGTTGATAAATTTTGGGTGCTCAAAAAAACTTGAAAATTTAACACGCGGTTTCTTATAAGTTTTTTTTATTGGAGTTAAAAAAAAAAAATCGTTTGTAACGATTTTTTTTTATAAGCGTATTAAATTCACGAAAATTTGCAAAATTGCAAGTAATTTTTTATTTGAAAGTTCATAAAATTTTTTGTATTTATATCTAAGGTTGAAAAATTCAACACTTAGTTTTCCTTAAGTTTTACTTCAAATAACTATAGAAAAAACTCGAAGTGTCATTATAGGAAAAAATGTTATGAGTGTCTGAATTTTAAATTTTACGAAATGCGTAACAATAACGATCTGATTTGAGGATAACTAAAACGATTTTTAATATTTGTTGTTATTCAAAAATTATAAGTCGTAAATATTTGACAATTTCACCAGTTATTTAGATTTGCAATTTCTTTACATAATTTAATTTTCAAAATATTTCGCTTATTTTAAGGCTATTTATAGGCATTTAAATATTCGTTTTTGTTTAGTTTTTTTTTATAAATATCGATAAAATTTTTTTGACTAAGTCAAAATACTTTAAAATTGAATACAAAGTTCCTCATAAGTTAGTCTAATAGTGATTCAAAAAATTATAAGAATACATGGGCACAATTTTTTTAATTATAGTGTTTAAAGTTCAAATATTGACAAAAATTCGTCAAAATCATCATGAATATTTGCAAATTATTTTGTACTTAAAATTTACAGAAAAATTTGTACAAGAGTAAAATTTAATACAATAATTCCCATAAATTTGATTTTCAATGATTATAAAAGAACTTGAACGTTGGCCAATTAAAAAAATTTTATCTTTAATTGATAGTTCAAATTTTTACAAAATATAAAATTCACTAGTAAAATTACGATTTACTATCAAATAATTTTAGATTTTCTTTGTAGTTTAAAATATTTAAGTATATTACTAGTCGTAGAAACTTGAAACATACACCAATGGTTTACATTGCCATTTTCTATACACGATTTAATTTTGAGGCATTCAGGTATTAAAACATAAAGTGCATTTTCACCACCCAATTTAAAATATATATCCTAAGCTGACAAATCATTTCCGTTAAAAATTGTTTTTCGTGTACAATGATACTTATCATTAGATTCAAATTTAACACTCTTAATTTTTATTATTTTTTTTATTATTTTTTCAGGCTTAGTGCATACAGGCTAAGAGTAGTTAGGTTTTTTAAGAACTACAATCATTTTATAGTACCTACCTATTAACCGTTTTAATTAGATATTTTATTTTAAGGGTTGTTTATAGTAGATGCCACCAAAATATTTTCGGAGTTTTCTCGGAAAACCAAGCAGAAGGAAAACAAAAAATATAATTGTATAGGTATCCAAATATAGGTACTTTAATAAATAGCATTCAATCGAAAACGTAATATCATAGAGTTGGAATTTTTAATGGGAAACGAAGTAAACGGAATCAACTAGTATAGTTACTAAAGCTAAAAAAATATTAATTACCTACTTTTAACAATTCTAATATTTAGAATACCTATTGTATACCTACGTATCTACCTTTCAAACTCGTTGATGTCTGTGGCATTCAATAAAATTAAGCTGTTTTTAAATTTTTTCTTGATTACGAAAATATTATGGTGTCCTTATCTCTTAAGTATATTTTTATGTCAATTACCGATTTTTGCTACAACTATTTTTATTTTGCTAATTTTTTATTAGTGTACCTTTATAATATGAAGAATATAAAGATTATATTAAGCCAATTATTATATATTATTGAATTGTAAAAGTATAGGTTATACCTACTGATTAATTTGCATAACACGTTTATAAGTAGAAGTAATACACGCATTAGGTATTATGAAATCCTCAATACATTTATATAATAGGTAAGAAATATATATAGTAGTAGTATATTATAATACATGGTAATATATAATTACATTTTGAAAATATTAATTTTAACATTTTTAAAAATACTAATGTAATATATACCTATATTATAATATACCTACTTTAATATTTTGGTATTCATGGTGTATTTGCAATTTTAAATTTGCAATTAACAAACATACAATCAGAACTTATTAATGGTTTTATTTATAATTTCATTTATATACATAAAATAAAATAATATATTTATGTATGGTAGATACAATATTCCATTTTAACAATATAGGTACCTATATATTTATTACGCGTGGTAAACAAGATTTTATTTTAGAGGTCTAATAATAAGTGTGTACATATTTTATACTTACATAGGTAAAATCAGTAAATTAGCGTGTGTAATAATATGCTCGTAAATATTTATAAATCGTGAAAAATTTTTTGATAAAAAATTTAAATCAGATATTATTGTAAATATTAACTTATCTACATATTTTTATTAATTCTGTAAAAATCAAAATTATTATGTTGTTTATTATGTCAAATGCATGATTAATGTAATACAATAATTAATAATATTAAAATACACATACTATTTGTACACATACGAATAATTAATTTAAAAACACGATTTATGGTTCTCGTATAATATATGAAACATGAATAACTGAATATTATAATATTAGGTAGACTTGTAGGTAGTATTTAATACTATATACCTACGATATAGCACAGCGAAACATTGATTAAATATCTATACAACATACTCGATATTTATATTATTTATTTTTTTTTTTATATTAATCAATGACAAACGTGTAATTATTATTTATTATTTATAATTAATATATAATATCATTATTCATTATAGATATGTACTAAATACCTAGTATATAAAATACATATACCTATTTTATAGATTCATAGTAGATTTTTACTGATCCAAGTTTCGGGGTATTCTTTCTGTTTTACTATCGTTTAATAAATTTATATTATTATACAATGTATTTTTGATGACTAAAATGTCAATAAGATCTCAGTCAGGTTGGAAAAAATCGCAGTTGTTTTTGAATAATACAAAACACATTTTTATTAATTTAAAATGTCCTTTTTATATAATGTTTTAAACAATTTATAACATTTTTTAAATGTATAATAATATTTTGTGTAGGTACATTATAAAGGAACACCATTCTTATAATATTATCTACATTCTACATCATGATTGTACATACCAATGTACCGGGTTCTACAAACAAAATATATATTTCATAGAAAAAAACGTGATACAATTTTATATAATTTTAAATGTTTTAATAAACATTTATGTATAAAATGTTTTAATCAAAACCACTTGTTCAAAATACATTCCAACTCTGATTTCAGTTAATTCTACCTATTTTTCTTTAAAACCGTATATATTTTCTATGTTAATTAATTCAGAGAATCTAGAGGAATGATTACCTAATTTTTAATGTGTAATTATTATAATTTTTTTTAAATTAGTTCGATGTATTTATAAATACGTACATATATATAAACATAATATGTATTTAAAGTATTTATAGAAAATCAAATAGTTAAATTATTATAATATGGCAGAGATGATTTGATGAAACCCCAAAGTTTATAATTACATGTTAATTTTAATTACTAAATTTTTTTATTAAAAAAAAAAAATAATGTATTACTTTTTATATTTTTATAGAAAAGTTTTTCAAACTAATATGAATATTAATTTATGTGTATTAATTATTTATAAAAGTTAAGTTGGAGGAGAGAAATATTTATATTATTAGTCAAAAAAAAAACATTATCTGCAGTGATTATATTAAAATTTTGAAGCAAATTAATTAAATTTTTATATATTTAAAAAAATAACTGATATTTTAATAAATCTTAATTAGTTAATTTTATCTATATATTTATTAATAAATAACAATATTTGTCACTTGTTTATTATTTATAAAGTATTATTTGTAAATAATATAATATAGGTTAGAAATTTAAAAAAATACGTATAATAATAAATAAATAAATAATATTGTATTAAACAATATTATTATTTTGTGTGTCTAACAATAAATAACTATTTAATATGAATTAATAAAGAAAGTTTTTTCCTGGAAAATAAAAATTAATAAGATATTAAAAACACTCATATAAATAATATCTCATTTTTAAACATTAAAATCCACTTAAATGCAGAGATAATTATAACATTATAATTTATAATATTGTCTAAATACGATGAATATTATGCAGATTATGTTATGTAAAGTATTGTGGCTAACATTTAATAAATTGTGACATTTGAACAATGTTCGTCTTTATCTTTGCAATATAGGTACTAAAATAATATAATAAAAACATAATCATACTTAAATAGGTACTTAGATACTATAGATATTATAATGTAATTACACCCTATATTGAAAGTCAAAACAGCTAACACATCATTTACGTATTTACGTAGGTGAATAATTTTTACTTTTTAGTGACTTGTTAAATCGTTAAAATATAAATTATGATTAAGGTATTATAGTATTAAATATAACGTTCTTGTAATTCATTTCATATATTCTCGTGTAAGACATTTAAAAATCCAGTTTCTGTTAATCATTTTTTGGGTCACAATGGTTGATTTTTTTACATGACCTATTAAAAAATAAAATAAAGAATACATTATTTATGATTTATGTATACAAATGTCAGAAAAGGTTTTAAATTTAACTCGATATAATTATATACTAATACAATTTTTAATTATTACAATAACGATTAAAATGAATTTTTTTAGAACAATTATAATCATCTATAAGAAAATATATCCGAGATTGTTTTTTTTTTAAACATATTTAAATATTGGTCAAGAATCAAGACTTATATAGTTTACTATACCTAGCAATGCATGTATAATGAAAACAATTAAAATTAACACAAATTATGCATTTTAATTTTTTTTTACAGTTAATTGTAATGAATGTTTTTAATTTTAATTTAATAGAAAAATAATTCTGATACTCCAAGTCTGCATGTCAATTTTTATTTCCTAGGTTATTTTATAATTTAATAACAAAACTATATGAAATTTATTTTTATTATTGTATTACATTAGTACGTATATTTTGAATTTATTATATTTATAACTATTCTATTATTATTGGTAATATCAAAACATATAATTTTAACTTAAAATGTATATATTCGATGTTTGTAAGTTAAACATAGAAATAGAAGTAACTTATGAGAAATCTTGTAAGATTTTGATTACCTATAAAAAAAACACTAATCAACGTTTTTAAAAAAAATTAAAAAATTTCAAATATTTATACCTAAATAACTTAAAACAACCATGATATTTTAAAATTATATTATAATCAGGAAATGTAGGATCTTATGGTTATTATTTTTTAAATTACAATAAAAAAACAAAATCAGTTTTGTTAAAAACTGGTGTGGCGTGTATATTTACATATTTTGTAATATCATTTTAAATTTTTCTTCCCGATTTTTTTTTCTAAGTACTGTGGTTTTTTTATTTTTTAATACCTACCCAAAGTCTAGATTCACTATCTATGTCAGAAACCAACCTCAAAATTGAAGATTGAAGTATTTTGTTGTCCAAAATGTTAATGACAAACAAAATTAAAACGCACATACACGTCATTGTAAAATTAATACAGCAATACGAGACATTTATCATTCTGCTCGGAAACTAAAATTAAAAATGTAAAATACGAATTTATTTTTATTAGTGACTAATATAGGTTAATGTTTAGGTATGGAAAATAAATCAATTGAATATGAGGCACATAGTAAATTATTATATTATCATAATATTTTTATTTATTATTTATTATTATAATTATCATGAATAATATTATTTATAATTTGATTATTTTTAGCAAGTTCATAAATAAATTGAATAGTTGATAAGCAATAGTAAATATTCATGTACCTAGATTAATATTATTAATTATAAATATTTTTATTAAATAAGTAGCATTTAGGTCTATGTATGTTAGTGTAGATAGGTCACGAGTTGTGAAACTTGTGTATGTAAGTAATAAGTATATTATATACCTTAGGTTATTGTTTTTTATTATTATTATTATTAGATATGATACAAAGTTATTACAACTTGCTGCGATACATATAATATTTTAATTATTTTTTTTTTTAATTTTTTTATTTTTTAGATATGAACGTCAATCGGCTTTTTACTTATGATAATAATATGGAAAATACGTAGATAATATAAACATACTAATATTAACATGCAAACATAATGCATTAATTAAAAATAGCAAAATGTAGGAAATTTTAATTACTTATATTATATACTTACATAGTAATTAATAATTAATAGAAATGCTTCCAAATACCAATGCAACAATTATTATTCTGATAATTAAATAAGATATATTGACATATCACATTAAAATAATGCAACTGCAATGTATACACTATACACAATAAGTATTTAATGCTGTTAAATTTCATTTTCTAGTAAATGAGACTATATAAAATCCATTATACAATGTTCTAATACGGTAATACCTAATCATCAAAAAAAAAACGAGTGTGTATGTAATAAGTTTAAAAATTAATGTGTTATATTAATCATTGCAATCAAAAAAATGTTCCGAATGATTCAATTTATTCAAAATAATTAATTTTTGTTAAAATTGAGTGTATTTAAATTGTTAACAAATTTTTATATTAATTTTTGATGAATAACACCTTCTATTAACCCCTATGAAATTTAAATACATCAGTTTGTGTTTAATTTCTAAATAGACATCGTAAAAATGTAAATTAATTTTACTCCTTCAGAATGTATTTCATAAAAATTAATTTAAAAAAAAAGAATATTGTAATATTAATTATTATCTTAAGTCTTTGCACAAGTATTTTAATCACTTATATCAACAAATATTAATTATCATGAGTATTGTACTTTTAATAAAATACAATTAATTAATATGATTATAATTTAACTAATCTTTGAATTTAAAAATTAAAATAATCAATATCTATATAATATTATACATCATTATTATCGAAATATTTTGTTAGATTTCCCATTTGTATAAATGTGTAATTAGTAATTACATGTAAGACGACCTCTAGAATAAACTGTAAAGTAACATTTTCTACAACGATCATAAGCTCTAAATATATACTTATACCTACCTATAGCTGCGTCCTATGACCTACCAAATAATTACAAAATTATTTTAATTTGTTTACAAAACAAAGACGGTAGGTAATAATTATAAAATGCATAAAAATGTACCTATAATAGTAGGTCATATGCCATTGTAAATGATTTTTTTTTAAGTACAGCCGTTATTCATCCGAATCCGATTAACAAAGGAGGTTAAAACGTAATATGAAGACGAATAATAATTTTGTGTCTGCACGAAGATCTTAGGTGGGAAACAGCATAAAAATAACGAGTTATTCTAGACATTCGTTTGAATATTACGTATAAGACAGGTATAAATCAATAATGAGTATATTATTAGACAATCTCCATGAAGGTTAAGTTCCCTTTCTTTCCGCAATTGTGTCTGTGTATTCTTTGTGTGGTAAGTCTTTATATGTTGTACTGGACAAAGGTATCATCGACTATTGCAGTACTCAACTTGACATCGTGTGTTCTGCTCATACTTCCATATTTCACTCGTAATTCGATATATTCAGCAGATAGGTAACATATTAATATTATATTAAATAATTAATTTAATTTAATTAGTTATATTCCATTATTTACATAAATACACAACTACTATATAAATTATATTTTAAAATATATAATATTATACTATTATATAATTTATTTCTATGACATAGATGAGAACTGATAAATAAATGATTTTTATGTATTAGTTACGTTGTAATTGTAAGTAAGTTTATGTGAAATATTTAATTTAATTTTTAAGTAATTGTGTATTTAATCACTATGCAATAAATATTATTCATAATAACATATATTTTTGCTGGAGCACTCCATTGTTATATTGTCTTTCCACTCAATCCGTGCAACTGTTTTTTTCAACTTATTTTACTTAGAATTTGTAGGTTCAAATAAAAATATTGTAAGTTATTCATATTTTAGGATTATTTAATTATTTTCAATCAACGAATGTATAGGTACTCACTCAAGAAATTAAATAATCTACGTATATATAGTCATATTCCGATAAATTTCATAAATAATTGTACTTTTTTAATTAAAATTTTACATTAGTACTGTTTTTTATTTTATTTAATTACACTATATTTATTATTTTTTTTTTTTAATAAAAAGATAATCATAATGTTCTCTTATAAATTTAAATAAATTAAAAATATATATATTATAGAGCACACAATTTCATACATTAAGTTCTAATATTTTTGATGATTTGATAGTGTTCGTTATAAAATATGTATGAACATATTACGACTATTAAATACCAAAGTAAAAAAATAAACAATTTTGAACTATAAATGTTGTATACCCATCTAAATACTGTCATAAGTATAGTATCTTGTTGTAGGTCGAGTTCGTCAATAAATATCCATGTACGCACTCGGTCTACATAATACATATTATACAATTTATTATTAACTGTAACTATAACTATAAGAATTGGTATTTGGTATATATCTACAACAGATATTGGCATATAATATGTGGAAGTCAGCAGATATTATACATGTTGTCTACTTATGTATTATTATTAATATTTTAGGAATAGACATTTTAATTCTCAATTTAATTTAATTTACTTATAGCTATATAGATATTTAAAATTATTTAAGCTTATATATTTAAACAAAATAATAAGTACCCGATGTTTTTGTTCATTTCATAATCAGGATGATGGTAGTAAACGCAAAATTAGCTCTGCTGTTGGTGTCGGTAGCCGCGTTCGGTTACTTGAAGACTGCCTCAGCTTATTCCGAAGGCGCACCTTTAGAAGTATGTAGCGACTTGATGCCCCAGCACGGACCTGAAGCCCAAACCAAAGAATCACCCTACACTTTAACGCCCAACCGCAAGTCCGTGAAAGCTGGTGAATCGATAACGCTGACACTCGCCTCCAAAGATTTTTCTAAATTTAAAGGCTTCATGGTCCAGGCTAGAGACAGTCGCGATAAGCCCATGGGTTCATTCACTCCTCTGCCCGCATCCAAGAACAATTCCGAGTTCAAGGGCAAATGGAAGCTCCTTAGTTGCCCCGATGGGCCATCCAACGTGAGTATTATAATGTAATATAAATCATATAATACATTAAAAATAGTATAGGTATAGATTTATATATATTCATGTAGTTTTTACTGGTTTAGCTCTATAAGGCTCGATAAAACTAATCAGTTTGTAGTAAGCATATTATAAGCTAAGAAAATATAGTTTTCCGAGAACTTTCCAACATATTATATAGTACCTAGTACATTTATAATTAATATAATTCAAACTTATCTTAATGATTGGATATAACCATTTATGTTGATGGATTATGCATTCAAAAATTACTAGATTATATTATATTATACGTACTACCTATGAACTAATTTTAATACTATTTTTATTTATTTGTATAACAATATAATCTACAATAATAAATATCAGTTGGTTAATAAAACTATAAGCTACGCGGTGCAACGTTATATAATTAGTGTAACCATTACCTATATTTATTCAATGAAAAATAATAATAATAAATAATAATAATAAAAATAAACCATTTTTATGAATTTTTAATAGAATACCGCAACTCATGCAAACGCAGTCGAAAAATCAAGAGTAGTTCTCACATGGACCGCACCAAAAACTCTTGAATTACAGAGTTTCAAATTTAAGTAAGTATTATACATTATATTACTTCAAGTTTAATTATTACAAAATAAGCAATGAATAATGTTTTTTAGAAGCAATAGTGCCATATATTTATTAAAAGTAGTTGTTGTTTAACGGGTTTCCGAAAAAAAAATATCATATGACACAGTGTAGGACGTAGGTGCATATGTATATAGAATTAAACAGGTATTTCTGAATAGTTAACTAGTCATAGGCACGATACAATATTATAATGTGACAAATGTCAAACATACTTTAATGCAGGTATGAAATATTTCTTCAAAAAGTATCGCTGACATACATTTTAACAAACCATTTGCATACAAATATTGTGTAATAGTGCGTGTCCCTCACCGTAATCGTTTCTAGAGTTAAAGTGTTTTTAATTCATTACACGCATAACTATTGAAGTGATCAAACAACTAATTGAGTAAAGTAAATTACGAAAGTAAATTCTCGAAGAGCTGTTATTCGCAGCTTGTGTTAACTAAGTCACGTGACATACTTATAAGTAGGTATTATTCCAATATTTATTAAGAATTGACATAATAAAGTTGATAACAAAAATTATAGATATATTCCTAAAAAATAATAGAAAGCATAAAAAAATTTACTTAAATGAGATGTGACTGAACTAAATAATTAACGATACGACAACTATTTACAAACATCACAACAAGGAAACGAAATCAATCTGTACATTGAACTTAACGAATGAAAACGATTGTTAACAATTTTATCCATTTAAGTATCGTGTTGCAATCTTCAAGGTTATCTAGATATTTTATCATTTTTTTAAAACTTGTTATATGTTTAGAAAGTGTCTACATTAATCCAAGTAAGTTACTTTTATTTTTGGCTTACTAAAAAAACTTGAGGCTTGAAATTAAATAATAAAATAATTTTATTTATTTATTTATATAAATTAAATTAAATTAATCAACCTGCTGATTATACACGCACAAGGCGTGTGTATACACTACACATACGTAAATACATTGATTATATTTTAAATAAATACCTATATGTATGTATATACTATATAGGTATACAATTATGGAATTTTGTGGTATTATATTAACTATCAAGATGTAAATATGTAATACATATCTATATTTTATTTTAATTAAAAAAATATTTTTAGAATAAGAACAACACAATATAAATGTTGTGATTTAGATTATGTATATATATAATGTATTATTATGAGTGAGAGAGAGCTACTCGTATTGTTTAACATCTTTTAAGAAATAGTGAATTGATTTTATCATCAAAAGTTCAAAATCTAAAGAAGGCCATGAAAGTGCGTTTATTATAAAACACCATCATTAACAGTCCATACATAGAAAAAAAACAAAATAGATTTTAGGAACTTATACCAGGTTACCTAAATATTATTATAGGATTGAACGTGATAAAAAAAAAATACAATTACTTAACTTAAAATTAGGTATTTAAATCCATAAAATGTAGTAAAAAACTTTTTTACGATATTACATAATACATTAATACTTACCTATATATACTATAATACAGGTATTACATGCTGTATCAAACATTGTATACAATTCTACCACTTTTTAATTGGTATTCGTAGAGAGCACAATACGTAAATGCAATACAAATATACCTATTCCACATATATTAACTATTATACTGAATTTGTGTATTGTGCTCTAAAATAGCAGTCAGCTGAACGTAGGCACTTAATACACACTTTTTTCGTTTAAACTATAAGACAGAATTACACTATCATATGTAATTTTATTAATAATGTTCCATTTGTATTATTAACCAAAACAGGCAAAACATAATTTATCTTTAGCCATTTCGTTTATATATCACAACAGTGTTGATCGTCAAAGAATAGTGAAATTATTAAATTCAAATAATATTTTTATTGAGTACAAATATTGCGCTTGGTATAATCAAACCAAAAAGATAGTTTTTAATGTCTATAGTCAATCTCTTAATCATAATTTTTTATTTTAAATGGCGTTTTATGTTAATCAAATCAACGGGTACTTACTTAAATAACTACCAGTTAGTACTTATACAGTATTTGATGTTTTTGTAAACCTCGTAAATACAAAGTTAATCCTGATTGCTCAATGCTAAAACACGTTACACTTTAATAGTACCAAATTATTTTTTATTACTTTTTATGAATGAATGGCTTAAATGAAACAGAAGATTATAATAATTAATCGACTGTGTTACATAATAACGCTGTAAGCTAGACGCGCCCTCAGAAATGTTCACCGATTGTGAGGGGAAGGTCAATGTACACATAATATACATAATAAATTTAAGAGGACGCTACATCCACATGTGTTGTCTCCGTCTTACAAATGAAAAACATAGCAAAAACTGTTTTGTACGAGAAGGAACCGAAAAGATAACAATCATAAATAAGAAACAAAATTTTCATCACTTAAAAAAGAAAACTTTAGCTGTGAAGTAGGTATCGTTTTTATTGATGAAAACTTCTTCCTTAATTATGACTGTAACCTTTTCGGTTTTTTCCTGCACTAAACAGTTATTGCCATGTTTTACAGTCATAAGACAGAGACAACACGTGTGGATATAGCTTCCTCTTAATAAATAGTACATTTTTTCTGTAATGAAATATAAATTTCTGTATTTTGTTTGTACGATTGTACCTAATTATAATTTATTACAAACCGAAAAAAAATTGACGATATTATATTTACTATATTTTCTTATATGTTATAACACTAAAGAGCATTGATGTTTTTATTTTTTAACATTAAGCTATTATCTTGTAAACAATAATTTCCTTTATTAAAAAAAAAGTTATAAAAATATATATATACTCATTACTCTTTACAAGCATTGGCTCTAAAGAGCTATGAAGAGGCATGGGTCACTCGGCTTCCTCCTGCGGGCGCCCTTGTTGTATAAGGCATATAATTGTCTATTATGATTAATAGTATCTTAGTAGATTGACTTGGTATAAAATCATTAGAATCGATACTATAAAATATACTTCTTACTTGTTTAAATAATGAACGTATTAGACATATAGTTTTTTTTTATTTGTAACAAATATGGACACATATCATACTAACCAATTAAAATGTAATTTAAAAAATAATGCTACGAATAATAAAAAACAAAATTTTTAACTTAGCACTGATGATGTGTGGAAGGTTAAAACCGGTTTATTTCTCAACTTAATTTAAAAATACGTATCTGACTTGACTGGTTCAAAGATTTTTCAGAAATTGAATTAATATATATATTAATTCTGCACAAATAGATCATATTATCTAATAGGTACAGTAATAATATACCATATTATACATTTCGGTACTTAAAAGTATATTATAATATACCTTAAAGGAGAAAACGTAAGACGTATTTTGTAAAAATTCGCGGGATTTTCCAATCTAACTTAAATGCATATGAATTACTATACACTAACAGCTACATAATATGCTAATTTGTTGTATACAACTACATTTCAAGGTCGTTAATACACCTAAAGTACAATTTAAGAACCGATTTAATAGTGAATGTATAATGTAAGGAAGTTGAAAATACGTATAAGCAAGTACCTATCTGTATTGTGTGTACCTACTGTACCTGTTACCTATTACTTGACTACTTCCCTATTCACAACACTTAGCAGTCAACAACTCAATACTATAGACAAAATCAATTATAGCTTATTAAAATAATTCATAGTTAGGTGTATAATATGTATAATATAAAATGTAATCCTTAGGAGGTACCATATACTTAACTAATTTTAATAATAGAATATTATATTGGATTCTGTATCAACTCATTTATCAAGGTCATTTAAAATTTAAGTGGTACCTATATAGTATATAGTATATATTTTTAATTGTTACAACTTACCACCTATGGTGTTGTGTCGGTACAGCTTAAAGTATTAACTGATGGAACTATTGTCTAATCTTTAAAAGTTTTAATTTTTACATTTTTTGTTGGAATGTAATTCATAGTATTGATTTATATTTTACTAATTTACTCAGTCAACAGTACTTAACGCGACATGTTTTCAGAATTTGTCACATTTTCAAAATTAAAATAGAATTACCATTTATTATTTACATAATTTAATTTCAATAGGTACCTGAATAATGTGTATGAAATTTGTCATTTTTAATTAAAATTACGTTTATGATTTAATCATCTGTTTAACGCGTATCTATTATAAATAAAGCTAAAACTAGATTTTGTGTTCCCCGAAATTTAAATTCAAAATTCAAAACTATTAAGTATTTATTTAGTAATTTTCCATTGTATCATTCTTAAGCTACAGGGACATAATTTTTTTCGTGTAAATAATATTTAATTAAAATATTATTGCTATTTGCAGCTAAAATATAACTTTTTCTCATTATTGTATACAATTATAACTTATAATATAATCATTTATATCATTTTTCTAGATTCACAGTCGCCAAGAATGGTGGAGAATACTGGGTTGGAAAGGAAACTGAAAGTATTGCTGTGAGTCAAACCAATCCAGGTTCCACTAAGAGAAACTAATTGCATCAGAAAACACAAAATAAAATCACCACCTAAATTATAAATAATCATGAAATGTATAATTTTTTAGTGTTAGTACCCGTTCATTGTACTTTTTTTTTACAAGCAGTGAATAGTGATGAAAATTGTCATATGAATCATACATAATATTTATAATATTAGTTTTAAGGTGTATAAATAAATAAATTATAAGTTATATTGACTTCAATTTTAACATGACAATTTATATACATATAATATGATATATATATTTCTTTATCCTAAATTATATTTGTATTTTGAGTGGGTATTGAAAATTGATATTTGATTTATTGCACATTATCTGAGAAAAAATTAATATTATACAAATAGAAAAAGTTTTAAAACATTTTTAGAAAATTCAAAATCCAATGTTCGGAAATTATTGACATAAAAATGTGTAATTTTATCTGGTGGCATTTGAAGTTGAATCGGATACGATTTTATTAAAAAAATATCCAGTACTTATCGAAAATACCTGACTATATATAATATTATCTTATAATAATTTTGTTAATAACCATATATACCTAATAATATTATTAGAAATGTTGGCATCCATATGTATAGTATATACCTACTTATAACTTTTTTTAATAGAAAGCGTGATCCTGATACATTTTAGTAGGTTGTGGACTTGTAGAGGTAACTTGGGTTGTTTTATAAATTCGTACAATATGGTGGTGCGAAAATAATTAATTGTTGAGGCATTGATCTCCAGACTTAATAGATAGGTTTGTGTGTATAGATACATATGAAGACGAAAAACTGTTTATTATTATTGATGTGTATATACTATGTATATTATATCTATATGTTTAATAATTCAAGCTCTTACATAATGAACAGAGGTATATTTTAAATATATACTAATGAATGTTTGTCAGGAGTCAAGACCAATATTAGTGAATAATTGTCTATGAAGGTAATATAATAATTATTACAATTATTTCACTCATTGTTATTGAAGATTCAAAACCTTATACAATGTACTTCATTGTTACATAATTGTGAGTGTATTTATATTTTCTTACATTTTACCGTACATACGTTTAAATCTCATTTCACCTCGTATGCATCTTTATCGTTAACATATATTCTCAAGCGTGGTAAAAATTATTCAAATAATTTCCAAAACAATGATAATTAATAACTTTTTACTTACGTAATCACTGCAGTTTCGTGTAATTTTTTTTATTTTTCAAGGTAATTTTTGTTTCGTGGATTTTATATTACCAATGCGTACTTTTTTATTGAAACAATCACTGTCGTCAGACGAGAGAAAACTTGTACTAAGGACACTATTATTGGTAATTAATATACAACATAGGTATACCTACATAAATATCAAATACACATACAATATTTTATTGAAACACAACATTTTTAAGTACGAATATTAATATACAGTATTTCACGTGCATTAAAATTTCTATAAATTTTAGTTTTATCAAATTGTAATTATTAACTACTAATCTATATATTTATACATATCAATATATTATATATTAAAATAATAAAATGATAAACATAAAATATACGTAGGTAGTCTTAACAGTTAACACAAACTTCAACCAATTCAATGATTTTATAAATTTAGATACAAAATTATGAAAAGGGATACATTATAGTTTTAATAATTGCCTATTTATGTATAGTATAATATTTTTATATGTCATATGAGTTATAAGTATTTTAAGTTTAGAAGATCGGAGTATTAAATACACATTTTTTGGAGTATTCGCACACCGCTCAACACCGCTCGCCAAAACTTTAAATACCTTATTTATAACTCATAAACTACTCGATTGATCTCAGAATTTCAATTTCTAAATACTAAAATACTGTGAAAAATATTCTGCTTTATAATATGAAATTAAAAATTTATGTTTTCGTTTAAAAAAGTAAAACAGCAAAAAAATAATAAATAGATATACGATAAAACATATTAAAAAATATAATTTTTTTTTAAAATTTTGTTTTATACAGACTGGAAGTTATGTAGAAAAAATATTTTTAAAAACGTTAATAATATATCAAACTATTAATTAAATTAATTACTATTGTAAATATATTATATAGACAAATAACCTACGTCAGTTAAATATAATATATAAACTAAATGAATAAGTTTTTTTTAAGTAAATTTTATAGGAAAATTGAATCGTATATTACGTTATTATTAATTATTATATGTGTGTGTGTGTGTGTGTGTATATATATTAGTCATTACTCACATAAATCATTACAACAACAACAGCTAAATTAATGCCAAAATAAGACCAGAAAGACCATATGGCTATACACATATTATGGCTGTAGCAAGAACAAAGCTTTAAGCTTTTTTACCGGAGACGGTTATAATATTATGTCTCTAAATCAATTACTCAACTATATTATAAATTAATATATATTATTACTTTGTAGCGACTTCCCTGTTGAAATTGTAGTTAGCGTCTGAGGTACTAAGTAAAGGATGGGAGACCGGTTTTTATTTTAAAATAAAAGACATTTTTCTCTGGTCCACTGTTATATACTATATTTAATTATTTAAAAACATATATAAATTATAAATATACATGTCTTAAATTATTATTACGAATGTTTAACTTTTACGATTACGTCTTTTGGTATTAACAAGTCTCTTACACTCGCCTTTGAACGTTAAATAAGTATGACCAATACGAGGAAAACACTAAAAAATATAAACACACTTAAATATAGTACAGATAATATTCGACGAAAGAACACCAATTATTTTAATATGTTCTTGTCTATAAATATATGATAATAGATATTAAATATTTATACCAACGTTACAAAATTAGATTTCCTAAACGTAAGTTAAGTATCTACCTATCACCTAGATATATGATGTGTAGATGTGTTATTAACACAGAAAACTCACACGCAAATACAATGTTCAATCAAAACGTAATTAAAAAAATATTGTAATTACCTACCTATGTATTTTCGATATATTTTAATTGCTAAATGAACATCCTATGATTAACATTGTAATATTATGTATAAGGTTTTCAAGTTGTTCAAACAGGTTAAAAAAATTATCTGTTAAGTGAATATTTCAAGTACCTATTTATGATTAATAATTTTTGAGTTTTAATAATAGAATAATGAAATATTTTTTTTCAAACTATTATTGCGTACGCCGTACACTGTTATTAATTATTTGTGTAAATTTACACAGAACGTGTTACAACACACATTAATAACACCATGTGTTTAAATTTGCAACACAGAACTTGTGAATTTACAATCATAGTGAGGTTGAAATTTATTAACCTATTTGATGTGTAAAATTATCAGTAGGTTATTATAGTTGAAATTTACTTATCTTTATGATTTGTAAATTTATCTTTGTACCAAGATGGCTAGGTAAATATTCTTATTTTTCCGAAATTGGTCTTAATTATTAGGTAGGTACCGATTTTTTTTTAAAAGACGACTAGATCCAATTTTCTACCAGAAACCACTATCTAAGATAAACAAATACCTATTGACCGGACCGGTATTGAAGATTTTTTAATGCTCGAAAAATAGATGACGTAGCTGGTAAGCTCAAAAATAAAAATACTTACACCGGCAACCGGTTACAGTGCTACACCATAATACATACCTATAATCTATATTAAAAACCAATGTTCAAATCATTCATCCCTCCTCCTGGAATCTAAAATCAGATTTGTGCCTAGTGAGTTGTAGTATCTCGAACCGACTAATGAATGCAAAATATGAATAACCACAAACCGAATTATTAAGTAAGAAATGTGGTCATTTGCTAATATTCAGTATAGCGTTGACATCAGCTAAGTAGCTATGTTTCTTATCATAACTGGAACATCTGGAGCCTCCAATGCAGCTACTAGGACAGGTATATGAATACGTTTTTATGGAGGCGTGTTTGGAACCAGACTAGAACGTTCGTAAACCAGTTTCCTTTTTTTTTTGTTTACGATCATATCATTTTCGGTTATCAAACATTCACATTTTTGAAACGGATTCCCACCAAGTTGAACAAATCGAATTCTCTTGATTTCTGTTTAGTGATCATGTTTAACCGATAAATGTAAGTATAAAACATTTCATATAATGTTGATTAACAATTACGTTATTAGGTACGTAAAACAATGATAATATTTTTATGTCCAGGAAAATCATGTCTCTTTTATCATGCTTTGGTCGAAAAAGTACTAACCACCAGTATGAAGACTTTATTGATTTTATTGACATGAACAACACGGATCTAGTTGATGTACCATTACATATATTTCTATATGAAAGGACCTTAGAAAAGTTATTACTATCTTCCAATCACGTAAGGAAAATACAGCATTTTTGATAGTTTTAATAATACACATAAATCTACCAACCCAATTTTAGTTACCAAACGAGTTAATTTTTTTTTTTAAATAATTGTTTTTCATTTATTTCATCCATCGCTTTAAACTTAAAGACAACTATAATATAGCGAGTACACTATTAGGCATAATATGAATTAATTATTATATTATAAGTATTAGCTATTAAGGCCTAAAAACATATATAATATATATTCTGAATGTATAATTTACCTTTTCTGAAATATTACAAAGCATGATACAACTTAAAAATAATGTATATCCATATTAATTGTTATGTTTAGGTATTTAAAATAACACTACTAACTTTGAGTTGGAAAAAACATGTATTTACTTTTGATTTTTCTTAAGCATAATTTAATTATTATTATTTATAATTCTTTTATCTGTCTTTTAAGATCTTATAACTTTAAAATAACGCAAACTTAAGTTTTTCGATACATTTCTTAAGACTCGTAGGGTGTTTATAGTTTATTTTTTGAACCCCTATAGGTTGTTATAGAACAAACTGCTTATGAACTTAAATTTAGCTCACCAAAATCTAATGTTTTTTTATTATTATTATTATTTAAATCTTTGTCTTTGGTTACAAATTATACATACTATTATAATTTATAGGAATATGGCATAAAACATTTTTCACAAATATATTTAAAAAAAAAATCAAATTAATTAAATTATTAACACAATTGTAACAATTACTTGTGTGACTTGCTTTCAGGACATAGCTTTAATAAAAACACATAATGACAATTACCAATCTTGACGAAATTGAATTCTCATAAACTTTTAAGCATTTATTGAACCTGTCTCTAGTTTTTTTGTACTAGTTTATTCACATTAAATAGATGTCCAAAATCAGAAAGCAGTAAAATTCATGAAATTATTCATTGTAATTGCAGTGGTTACATTATTTATTTTAACTTTAAACTAATGATAAACAATAGAGAGATAGATTTATTTTATTGTAGTATGAAAATAATCAACTCATTTCTGTATCTATTTAAATTTTTAAATTATTAAAAATGAATTTTATTTTATAGTTAATTATTCTAATTTTTTTTTTTTAGATTAAAGATTTACCTTCACCTTTATTTCATTGTATTCAGTTAAAAGTATTACATATAAGTGACAATAGATTAGAACATCTCCCAAAAGCAATTGGATCTTTGGTTAATCTTGTCGAGTTAGATGTGAGCAGAAATTGTAAGAAAAATGTGTATTAAATTATTTTAAGCCTTTTAAAAAAATATTTTTGTTATTTAATAATTTTAGATTTATCAACAATTGATGAAAACATAAAGAACTGTAAAAAGCTTTCTATTTTAAACTTAAGCGCCAATCCTATTTCAATATTCCCAATACCTTTGACGCAAGTATTATCTTTAGAAGAACTCTGCTTAAATGACACACAATTAGAATTTATACCTGCAAATATTGGTAGACTTATTAATCTAAGAGTATTAGAATTAAGAGATAATAAAATATCTCAAATACCTAAGGCAGTTTCACGTTTGATGCAATTATATAGACTCGACATCGGACAAAATGACTTCATTGATTTTGTAAGTATAATTAAAAATACAATGAAACCTTTAATTACCTAACAGTCTATCGCCAAAATTTTGTCTACTATTTAGAGGGAAAATGGAGGATTAATGAAAAATTGTACAATATCAATAAATATTTTTAAAATTAATTCATGTATGTATAATATATAAAAAATATGTATATTTGTAATTATATCCATAATTTAGGTTTTGCTAATTCTAAACTTGTTTACGAATGCACCAACACTCGTATTTTATAAGACACTTGAAATTCTAAAATTTCATTTTTTTTCAGTATTCATAGTTTTCTTTTACTGACCATTGCATACAACAATATACATTTATTAAACGTCAATAAAATTCACACTCACTTTTGAATCACTAACACAATTAATTATGAATAGACCAACTTAACATAACATAATTCAATTAAACTATGAAGATAAAAATTACCTAAATATAGCCATAAAAATGTCTTGTTATTAGTGTCCTGTTTTTAGTAGTTTTTCTGTAGATATGTAGTAAAAATGTTCACTATTTAGAGATATATATTAAAAGAGGTTTCATTGTATTTTTAAAATTTAAATTCAATTGCAATAAAATTATTTATTTTTTTTAGCCTACTGCAATAAGTGATCTTTATGGATTACATGAGTTGTGGATTGACTCCAATGATATTGTGGACATTCCTTCGGTAAGTATACCAAATTATTTTATAGTGCTGTTGTATATGGTCTACTGCTCAAAAGCAATATTGCACACGTTCTACTGTAGAGTGTGTATATGCTATGTAATACGTATCTACAAGTATATATTAACTGTTTGTAAATTTGTAACTATTGAAATTTATGGACTTTTGATAAATTAATTTTTATATTTATTAGATATCATGATAAATTCTATTGGTGCAATACTGTAGAGTGTTACCTCAAATTACTATAAGCAAATTAAATTTGGAAATTATAGAATCTTTTGAAATTAATATTGCAATATTACGAACTTAAAAAAGTTTAATGATACATAGTATATACTCATATGTACAGTTATTGTTTTCAATTAAGGCTTTGGAAATCACTATTAAATCAGTGATCTCCAATTAATGGTCCACTAAGCTAATTAATGTTTTGAAAATAGTATAAGTTTTCATTGTTTTTAATTTATTAATATTTTAATAAAAATAAAATAAGAAAATAAATTGGCTTGTGATGTCAAAGCATATCTGAGATTTAGCTGCTGTAAAAAAAAAAAATTGAAGACCCCCTAACTTAGATTATAAATCACACAAAAACACGTATTATTTCATTTGGTAGCACAATTACATTATACAACACTATACAACTATCAAGAAAAATTATAATATGTAGAAATTTAAATTCACTACTGTTACACCATATACAATATACATACCACAAAACTGTTAAATAATTTTTTTAATTTTTTTAATTTTTTATATTTACTTTTTTTAGGAAGTTAGCAATCTACATGAATTATGGTATTTTGATGCTAGTTATAATAGAATATCTAAAATTGATCAAGATATTCAATACTGTTCAAAACTTAAAGATCTCCATTTATCATTTAACAATTTAAAAGTAAATTTACGCAGTTTTGTCAATTACTATTGTCTAATATTTTATTGTAATTTTGTATCAGAGTTTACCAAATTCAATGAAGCATTTACATGATTTAGTCACATTAAAGGTAGATCATAACTGTCTGAAACAAATGAATGGTATTTTTGAAGGTCTTCAGTGTCTTGAAGAACTTGATGCTTCTTATAATTGCTTAGAAACTTTATCACCTACTGTTGGTTTAATGAGAAGATTAATTACTTTACGTTTGGATGCCAATCGGTTAACTAGTTTACCTACAGGTAATTATTTTTATATGCTTATAGTTTAAATATTTCATACGTTCATAAAAGAAACTTAGCAACATGGATGTCTTTTTTTGGTTTTAGAAATTTGTAGCTGTAGAAGCTTAAGAGAACTTAGCCTACGATCTAATAATTTGTCATGTTTACCGGACGGAATTGGAAGCTTACAAAATTTAGTTGTTTTAATGCTGACACAAAACAAGATAACAAATCTTCCCCTTTCAGTTCTAAAGTTAAAAAATTTAAATGCCCTTTGGCTTTCAGAAAATCAAAGTAAGCCACTAACACCTTTACAAAATGACTATGAAGATGAGACTGGAAAACATATTTTAACTTGTTATTTATTACCACAAAGAGAAGAGAGTTATATGGGTAAATTTATATTTTTTAAATGCTATTTATACATATAAATAAAATACTATCAACATAATATTTTTTTATAGAAATTAAAGATCGAAGTAATAAACCGGTTAAAACAAATGCAAGAATTAGGTTTACTGAAGATTCTGGTTTAGAAGAACCAGGAAATTTAATGAGAGTTCCTACACCGCATCCCAAAAAAATGAGAGCATTTGCAAAAATGTTGTTGGAAAGGAAAAAGAAAAATAATGTAATATTATTTTAAATTATTCATTTCTAAAATTCTATTAATATTTACAAGCAATGTAATTGTAGAATTAAAATGGAGTCAAAGTGTTAACACTACTCTAAAGCTTTTATCTTTCAGTCATTTAATTATATATTTTTAAGTTTCAAAAATAACCTGCATGTATTGTTTCTATCTTACAAATGGACAACATTCCGAATTTGTATTTGTTTCAACATTTTCATTTTCCAATTTTTTAACATTCATTTAAAAAGTAGTGTGAATAATCATATTATCAAACTTTACGGTAAAAACTTCCTATGTTAATCATATTGCTTTTTCTATTTTAAAATACTTATGCGTCTTACAGTTATAACAATCTTAAAAATTAAAATATTGTAAAAGCCATCAAGAAAACACAGATAATTCTTACCCTTAAGTTTTATATAGATCAATTAAGATCAAATTCACTATAATATTTAAGCTATTTAACACAAAATTGAAATAAGTGAACATGCATTTTGTTATGGTATGCATTAGTACATTAAAAACAACATATGTGAGTAAAATTTCTCTTAAAATTAATTAAAAATAATATACATTTTTAGGAATTATCAAGTGAATTTGATAAACAGCTTTCTGCTGAAATTGATAATTGTACAATAATAGATCAAGAAGCGGAAAAAATGGAACAACTGTATCAAATGAAAAATTGTCTGATTGAACCAGTATGTACAAATATAATACTTAAATAATTTAGACAAAATTAAATACCCATGGTTTTTCATTGTAGGAAAAAATATATGAACCAAAAGTAAACACACAAAGAGTACCACCACCTTACCATATTGCTGCAGCTTACTCAAAACAAGTAACATTTTTTAATAATGAAAATCTTAGTTGAAATAGAGGTAGCTTATTAAATAAATGAATATATTTTATAATTATTTTCATATGACCAAACTTAACTAAAACTTCCTAACCAAGTTCATGTTTGTAAAATATATTTTTTTTTATAACTTATGTTTGTTACATGATTTTTAACAAAACTTATTTTTAAATTGAGATTTATATTTCATTTTTTTTAAATTGTATTTATAGTTTGAAAACGTACTAACTTAATTAAAGATAATTATAACAACTTACTATGTATAGAAATCAAAAATACAGTTTTATTCGTCTGAACCTATTAATGTTAAATGTAAATTTAATGTAATTTAAGAAAATTATTTTACTTGTAAAACCTTTATGATGTTTATATTTTTATGAGTGGTTTCGTTTATTTAATTTTTAAGTTTCAGTTATAAAGCTGTAACGTTAAGATAAAGAATTAAAAATTTACCAATACCACGATAAAATCAAATTTAATTTAGTTTTTTTCAGTAAATACAAACATACAATAATTTGTACCATTATTCTCATTTTTAAGTTTTATTGATGAATATGACATTTAGTGAGATTTTTGTATCTAGCTGTTAACAAAGTACAAATTAATACTTAACTCTTAGATTTTAATTAAGTTTTTTATTATACAACTGTAATGTAAATTAACAATTGTCAAAATATATGTCAAAGCTTACCTATGTAAACTTCTTTTATTTTAATTTTTTATTTGTGATTTTTAACTATTATCATACTTCAACTATATATGTGACATTAATTACTTTTAACTTAAAATTGTAATATTTTGAATTGGTTATGTATTTATTGAAATCACACAGAAATGTATTTTTATACATTAACTGATAAATTATAATGTGTATTATGTTCAGATATAGATAAAACAATTAATAACTTCCCACCTAAAATCAAATGAATTATTAACCATTAATACTTTCAATATAATTTAATAAAAACAATTCAAAGTTTTGATTAAAAGTATAAATCTTAAATCTAATTTTTCATAATATTTATAATTTACTAAATAAATACAATATCATACATGTATGTATTAGATTGAAGACTAGCACAACAGATTTACAATTTTAGTGAATCTATATTCTATAAAATAAAAGTATAACTACTAGATTATATAAAAGCTTTCAAAAAACAAAAGTTAAAAATAACACTCACAATCTAAGAATAACGGCAATACAAGTAACATAAAACAAATATTTTGGCGTATTGAGGCTTCAATGCTTATAAAAATAGTTAACTTTTCTAAACCATAAAAATACATATAAATATAGTTACAACTGTTTATAAGGACACGTGTTACTAAAAAAAAACTGGCATAATATTAAAAATCACTATCTGAGCAGTCTATACTATAAAACAAACAATTTTTAATTTTCTTAAAATATATCATTGTATCATTTCAGTAAAGTTGTTTGACACTGGTAGTTATTACATCCATATATCGTTCCCAAGCTTTCTTTACTTCTGCATCTCTAGATAAAGATTAATTTTATTAATTATCATATAGAGCATCTAAACATGATTTAACATACGAGTAAGATAGTAAATAAAAACAAACATATTTAAGTATCCCTTATAGCAAGGATGGAGAACCCAGTTACTAGAGAGCCAATTTTTAAAAAATTAAAATCTAGAGCATAGAAAGCAAAAAGAAAAAGAAAAAAGGTCACAAATATATTTTGTTTTGATATGTATAATTCTGTAAAAATCAAATTGAGTTTTAATATTTTTTATAAACTTTAATAAACATAATTATAATAGGAGATATTTAAAAAAAGTTAAGAATAAAAAACATACTACAAATTATTATATACTTTAATACCAACTCTTTTATAGAAATCATGAATGTATAAAATATTTTGAATAATAATAAGTTAAAGAAAATATTAATGAACAGTCAATAATATTTTAAGTTCTTACATTATCGTAAAAATATTCTGAAATTGTACAGTGATAAATTTATCAAATATTAATATTTTATAAATCATAATTTAATTTTTAATTTTTTTAAATTATTAATTGAAATATTTTCGGTTTTATATTCCTAGTGAATTTTGTTCCAACTATCAAGATAGAAAACAATTAATGTGCTAATATTTTAACAATTATGATTCAATCATAATAATACATTTTGAATAAAGCATATCAAGATATGGAAAAATATCTTTGCAACAATCAAATACATTAAAGTTATATTTTGTGTTTTAGTTGTTATACTTTTTTTCAGTGGTTTTATAGATGAAATAATTTAAAATAATTCATAACATATTACTTACTGGAATATATCTAATTCTATGGCACAGTTAACGTATACTTTTAGAAAATTCATTACATCTACTTTGTTCCAACCAAGTATTCTCCATGGATCAATAATTCTTTCTACTACTTCCAGAAAAAATCCTCTAAAATAAAATTTAAAAAAAAATGTAATTACTAATAATAAATATTTGGTCAACAAGTTTGTTACTGAAAATTACCGTAAATCTCTATTATGGTGAAGATTATAGGCTATTCCTATTATAGCTCTATTCAATAAACGAAAATTTCCTTCCATACTATTATATGTTTTTTCTAGAAACTCTGGCTTTAATTTTTGACATACAATACTAAAAAGAAAAAAAAATAACATTAAAATATACAATTAATTGCTTTTAGTAAATAATATTTACTGTTTGTGATCCTTTTCTTTATCCAATAATACTCTAACTTCTCTTAATTCAAGCAGAAACTCTCGATCCAAGTCAGTGTCTCCAAATTCTGGACTACTTTTAGGGTAAGTCCATTTGTTCATAATACAAAGAGTTGGTTCATAAAAATCAGGAAATGTTAACATTTGTAATTTACGTTTCGACGTTTCAAAACGCATACAGGCTATGAAAACAATTACTCCATACTTCCTGATAAAATATTAGCATGATAATTAATTATCTATTTGCAAAATTTTAAATAAAATAATGTTTATTTTTACATACTTTGCCAGATCTTCTGATAGTAGAAATATGCTGGAAATGTTTTGGATTACAGAACCTTGAAGTTCTTCAACAGCCTTAAAAACTCTTTTGACATTATCAAATTGGCGTCTAAAATTATATTTTAAGTTTTATGTGTTTATATTATAGTTAAATAATTATTAATAACACAAACCTGCACGATTTTATAGCGATGCTTGTTTTTTCACTAACTTCGTCCAAATCTTTACGATGTTTTGATGATAATTTTTTTCCAAGAAATTCTCGAATAACTATATCATCTATTTCATAATACCTTAATAAAATTATAATAAATTAGTATAAAGATTTCAGTTATTAATTTCATATCTTAATGTTGTAAGTAAAAAGTTATATTTATATTATCATCATAACTTTGGTACTGGTTTTTTATAGCCCCGCCATCCATATTACAATAAATACATCTAACAAATAATCTAATAATTCAACGGAAAAATAATTTATTAGTATAAAGTATCTATCATAGATATTTATCACATACTATGGATCGATATAATATATAAAGTCAATCAAATATCACAGTACTTATTTGTCCATCGTTTGTTCATGTTTAAAATTAATTTTTATACATTTTTTAACATTGTATTTATTATTCCATTTTTTTAATTTTAATGTTTTAAATGTTATATTAATACATCATCGAATTATTAGATTAATAAATATAAATAAATTAAATCGCTATTTTATTTTTATATGATGTATTTACTGTTATATGGGTTGCAAGTCTAAAATGTTTTCACTCGCCACAGCAGGGCTATAACAAAGCAGTACCTTAAGTTTTAATTATTGAATTATGTACATAAAATCTCAATAAGATAACTACTGATGTAACTAAAAATAACTACTTAAAGTACAAGTATCTGAGATAGCAAAACAAATGTATAAAGTATACCTAGTACCTATAACATTATTAATCTAATATATTTTACATGTTAAAATAATAAATACTTTTCCACTAATATGTGTTTAGTTTGTGGCTCAATTTGAAATGCCAGCTGCTGATCTAACTTTGTTGGATAATGTATTATTTTTTCTAGCAAACTATAAGTTCTGTAGTGATCCAATATGTCGGATGCAACCAAGTCGAGTGTAGTGCCCATTTCCTCTAGAATACCGTACTGTTTCAGAATGGACACTGCTTCCGATGCTTAAAAAAGCAATTCAATAACATTTAATCAGTCATATACAATATGTATAATAATATTATATTTATCTATTTATCAAATAAGTAATGCTTACCGGAATATCCATTCACCCACAGATGATATACGTCTGGATCGACGATCGTATAGTTGCTAATAAATACGTCCACTTCCGGACTCGGTGCGTTCATTATGGTTCTGTAATATTTAACGACATACTAAAGAATTAATTTCTTTCATGTTTGCAAAAGCAGTGCTTTTAGATTTAGATATTTGCAAAATTGCAAAATATTAAAATATATTATTATTAGGTATTCTTATTTTTCGCGTTTGCTTATCAGCACTATTCGATGTTTTTAATTTTGCGTTTTGCTTAACCCTTATCTGGATGCTTGCAGATAATAAATTTCGATATCATTGTGATAATATTTTGATAACAATGATTTTTGAGCCGCTTTGCTTAATAAATTTAAAAAACCATAGGTACCCATCTATATTAATTTAGATATAAACACCTAGTTATAATTGTCATTATAAATTATACAATAGAAAATTTCGAAACTAAAAAAGGTACTAATTCTATTAATAAAGGTATTTTAGTTTTTTTAGAAGCTCAACCAACCATTCCTTGTCCCTTTCGACCAGTCCAATAAACAATAATTTTCCATCCAGTACCTAGTGCTTACCAATGATGTGGCTACAATAAATATGAAACTAGATTTTAAAATAACATTTTTACACATCGGGCCGTGTATCCGGGTAGGTAGGTAGTCTGAATGTGATATTTTACCTGTTATTCGTCATTATTACATTTAATTATACATTTTATATTTTGTAGGTGCTGTTTTTATATTCATATTGAAATACTAGGTGTGTTATTTTTTGTTGAGACTGTTCTCCGATGCGAGCTAATGACGTACTTACCTATAATAATATATCTATAGTTCTAGCCGTTTTAGGAAGTGGCGTAACGTGAAATTTAACGACCCTAAGATCTATAGAAAACAAAAGCCCCTTAAAACACATAAATTCGATTGAACATTGTTTACTTAATTAGGTATGAAAAAGTGAACTTATTGAGTATATCGGTTTGATAAAAAATAAGAATTATAATTTCTCAGTGATTTTATTTTTTTTATTATCGCATGATAAAAGTACTGTGCCACCCTCTCCCACCCAACAACTTGAATGTTCCCGGAGGGCTGTCTTCAAAAAGCCACTGGCTGTAGATAATAAACAAACGAAAATGGCATGACAAAAGTACGTAATAATAAAATATTATAATCTGCACTCTACAGCAGGCTCTCTCGACGACTTTTGATAAGTAATTTCTGTTTGTGTCAATCCGTCGAATAACAATAATTGTTATTTAATTATTATTAATTACTTACTAAAAATAATGGCAACAACGTTAGAGTATAACGAGTACCTACAAAGTTTTTTTTATCATTTGATTTTCCTTCAGTTCTACGAGATTTTTCGGTTGCTCGTGGCAACTTTCGCGCCGCCGCACCGGCACAGCAACACCATATAGTTATTATAAATATTGAATATCGACGAGCCACCAAAATCAATAATTACGTCTGTTTTTAGTTGAAACGCAATACGATAATTTATTATAAAAGTATTATATGACTTAGATATTTTAGTTTGTTATGTCTCATTATGATATACATATATGTATATCATACATATACACATATTGTATATATGTTTTTAAACCAATAAATAATATGAAAAAGTCCCATGGCGAAATTCGAGAAACTATATTATTTCGTATATTAATATTATTTTGCTCTACATATTACATTACGTATTTGACTTCTGTTATATAGGTTTAAGTCACGTGAGTTAGTACTTACTCGTATATTATAATAATCTGCAGATACAATTTATTGCCAATAAAAATAAAACATTTCAACCAAGTACCTACGAAAGAAACACTGTCTGTATATGCGACTATATAGTGACTACTATCCTTATTGTACCAATTCGCCTTAAAAAAAAATTTAGATGATTTATAATTATGTTAATGTGGTAATATTATATTATTTTAGGTAGTATATATACGTTTATTGTTTATAGTCTAACTTTATATCTTAGATACCTTGGCATCAGCTTGAATACCTACAATGTATTATCTTTTATTTTGTTTTTTTTTTAATGATTCGTACTTTTCTTCTTGTTATTATTTTTTTTTATATATCACTACAATTTGCATACACTAACATAATTAATAACCTTACAAATTAAAATGCAATCAATTTTTTACCTAATTAACTACAAAACGTGACTTATTAATTATTATTCATAAATTATGGTATCAGCTATAAATCTTATTGCCGTGTAAATAATTTAAGAATATAGAATATATTGAGCAGAGCTCATATTTAATGACATATTTGATATTTATAAATTATATGTGGTATAGTCTTGGATAAGTATCGAAATACCTAATTGCTTATAATTATATTTTTAATTATACACCATTTAAGTTTTAAAATGTAAGTAACAAAAATAACTTATTCATGGCTCAAACATTTTAATCACATTGAATTTATTCAAATTTATTTTATATCGAACAATAAACTTATTATTTATGTAATTTATATTACTTATAACTATGTTGTTTAGTCGAGAGGTATCTGAAAATATTTTAATATTTTATCATTATGCGTATTTAGATATATGCAATATATACATTCATATACATATATATATATGAATTATAAATTTCTCTATAGGTATATTTCGATGACGTTATATACACTGTGTACATAGTTATATAGGTTTACTCCTGCGATTATAGGTATAAATGACAATAATATACCATGACAAAGTCTATTCAAAATATTAAATCAAATACTAAATGCGAATTTCAATTTTATTATATTTTATTTATCGCTGTATATAAAACATTTTGAGAAGAAAATTTCACTTTTTGACTTTTGTTTTTATCTCAAACCGAAAACGAGTGAAATTTAAACACCGTCATACACATTATTGATCGAAGAAAACAAAATGTATATGATATTATTTTTTCAACGCCGCCCGTCGGTTATAGCCGTAGGTACAGCTTTACGTGTACTGTGTACAGGCTCACAAAATTCACGCTTCAAATTTTCACATCCTAAATTCGGTAGGTATACTGCAGAGTTGATATCTATGTATAATATAAGCCATAATATATCAAATGTTGTTGTGTAACAAGTAAATTATTCGATTTTTGCTTTTGAAGGAAATCCGCCACATCCCTTATTTGTATCGTCATAAAATGTTAGAAATTAATATTATGTATGTTTTTAGATTTAGAATAATTTAAACGCACCTACCTATAACATAATATTAACTAATATCGTAATATGACCTATTTATATTATGTATGCATAAATGATAATGGCTAAGTTCGTTTTTTCACTTCTCTGCGCCTTATGGTATACCTACACATAGAGTTGAAACGTTTTGAGTTTTTGACTATACCTACCTAATACATACGCCTCACTATATTTTATTCTCATCGATGACAAACGAACGAAACTCCAGCTGGCTATATATGATCTAATAAGTGTACTTAGATATAATTATATTATATCGGAACAGTATACACTGCTAGATATATTCTACTATAGATTTTAATATATACAACGCGTCTACACATAACATATTATTTATATGTATAGATATCTACTTATAAAAATTATTATAAATAGTACCTTTACACATTTTGTAAAAAAAACTACACACACACACACACACACACACACATAAATATCCAATAACGTCGTTCAATATATAATGCACAGCACGTATAATATCGTTTTACATTTTATTCGCGTGTATACACGCGACAAGACCATTGCAGGCAAATGAAGTATTAGGTCGACCGGGCTCGTAGGTATATATTATAAACTGTCAAGTACCAATAATCGCATAATATTACTTTGACAATTTCTGTGTACGAACAAAACACGATATCGTATTATTTACGAGCGATGTATAATATTTTAACTGCATTTGCCCCGTACGAACAGCTATAGGTAGGTACCTACCTATATAATATAATATAATATTATATACGTGTCAGGTATAGGTACCTACAATATAACTGCTGCTGGTACAGGCTAAACATACAGCACCGATCGCCGTTGAAATTCATTTTAATTTATATATTCTTGAAAACATAATATAACGATATATACACGTGTAGGGCATCTCGTCTGCAGCGTACGTGTGCGTATCAAACACGACGACGATATCATACACAGCACGTATATCGACGACGACGATCACTTTAACACAATTTTTTTTTTTTTGGCAGAGTTTAAAACGTACCTGTACGCATATACGTCGTGTATTATAATAATAATAATAATAATAATAATAATCTATGTACATTCCAAATTACGAACTACAAATTATATACGCGATTTGTACGATATTATGTAACGCTGCAGTGGCGTACGCGTATACCGCGAGGGGTGGTTCCGGCACCGATCGTTACATCCGCCGCGGTTGCGCGTTTCGTCCGGTGCGGACGACAATATCGATCGTCCGCCCGCCGTCACTGCACGCCACCCTCCGAAACGTCTGTGGGGGGGTGGTTTAGACACGACAGTGGCGTAGTCCAGAGGGGTAGTTGCGTGGCGACGGGCAGGAAAAGCGTTAACGGTAGACGAGGGGCTAGGGGGGATGGGGTCGTATCTGTTCGGCCGCGCGCTCATCCCGAGCTCGGGACATTCATCAGGCGACGCCGGCAGTAGAGGCACTCGCGGAAATTCGCGCGCGTTCGTTCACGATATACCGTCGTAATAGTACGGTATCGACCGCGGCGACGTTATAATATTGTGAAATTAATTATTATCGTACCTACGTATATATAACCACCACCGACTGGCGACTTTTACTCCGGACTGTACATACCTACCTATATATAATACACAACGAATATTGTATTATCGCGTTTAAACGATTCGATATAACTATAATAATACTTTCGTGTCATAAATCTCGACCTGCACGATCATGCAGCAGTCTATACAGATCTGTACGTTTTATTTGCGGGGCTCTTGCCGGTTCGGCAACAAGTGTTGGAACTTGCACGACTTGACAGCTTACAAATCGCCCAAGGTTAAACCGAATATCGGAGGTGCTACAGGTAAAATACATTATGAATTTTATTATTTATTCAGTGAATATCAATACGCGGGATGAGCATTAAAAGTGAAAAATAGGCCGTTAAACACCCCCTGCCCACCATTCATGATGAGTGTGTGTGTGTGTGTGTGTGTGTGACGTATATGTACACCGTTGAGTGTAAATGTTAGGTTCAGTATACCTACGACAAAAGGAAAAAACGCATCATCTTTGTATAAACCTACTTAGATATGTGACTTATGACTATATACTGTTATAATGTAACATAATTTATAAATTTTAGAATAGAATTTGTCACAATTGTGTTAACATTTCCTAAGAATATATCAAGAAGTTTCTGTGTAGTCTGTATGAGATTATTGTTTAGAATAAATTACGGATTTTAATACCAACTTATTAATGATGCGAGTATAAATCAATTTTTAATTTGTTCCTCTTTAGCTCCAGATTATTACGCAGAAGCTAGTTATCCGCCAATCGCTCCGAATCCTACTGCTAGTGGCATACCTAAAAGTAAAGTACAAGCACAAGGACTTCATATTGCTCTTGAAGCATCAATGAAGTATGCTCTTTTAATTATTATAACTTATTTTTGTTATAGGTGTTATTTTAATTTTTCATAAAATGTTTTTAATTTTAGACCAAAATTAAAACAGTCCAACGAGTCTAAAATAGAAATGCAAAAGATGACAAACGAACTTTCTGTGATAATAAAAACAGAAAATGGTAAAAGCGGAAAAGAGAGTGCAAGTAATTCACAAACACAGCATCAACAAAAAACAAAAGAAAATACTGAAAATGACCATTCCGAGCAGTGGAATGATGTTATACAGTGTGCTATTGACAGTGATTTACAGTGCAACATCTGTTTTGAAATCTTTATTAAGGTACCTACTATTTTACAAATTATAATTATCAGCAAGTAGCGCAACCATATTATAAGTTTCATTTAATTTTACGATATGCGTAACCAAAGATATAATGTAAGCTGTAAAGGGGTAGATATCAGAATTCAACAATATACCTAATTAAAGTTTAACTTTCCAAACACTATTGAAATTGAACAGTAAATATAATGATATTAATATACCTAATTAATAAGTATAATAGCTTAGTTAGTTATTTATTTGGTATATTGTGTTATTATAAAATATATAAAATTTATTTGTTATTATTAAATATATTAGTTTCATTGAAACTAAAAATGAAATACTATCTGTAAAATAATAAATGCGTATAATAATTATTGGTAGATATCTGTCCTATACTTATAAATAAAATGAAATATTTTTGAAATTTGGATCTGTATTTGAGATTCATAATAATAATTTTAAAATATGTATAAATGCTATACACGCGTATGCCAGCTGCAGTAGAATCAATATTTTGTATTTATAGTATAAAGGTACTTATATGTAAATTGTCAGTATCAAAAATAACACTTTTCAATCTTAAAACTTTCCTCTGATCAATAATAATTTATTAATTTTTTTTTTTTATTTCAGCCGACAGTACTTAATTGTTCACACACTTTTTGCGAATCGTGTATATATGTTTGGACAAACCGATCTAAAAAATGTCCAATTTGTCGTGTGCTAATTAAATCAAAATCATTTTGCTTGACTTTGGATAGCTTCATAGAGAAGATTGTTGAACATTTGCCGCAGGAAGTTAAACACAAACGCACGATAGCAATAAAAGACCGCAACAAGATAAAAAGTAAATATCTTTTGATAGTACCTACCTACCTAATTTAAGCGTGTTCATCAGTAAATAATTAATATTTATATTCCAGTCGAAAAACCTCGAATGAGCCATAGGATGAATAGTATAGATCTTGCCGCATTATTAAGTTTGGAAGAGCTAATCGAGGCTGACACACCACTACAATACATCGCGATGGATCGACATGATGATATCAATGCAGACGTTATTATCGAGGAATCGGAAATGTTCAGAATGAATTTGCACGATACAGTTGTAAACACCAGAGGTATAAACCCTCTAATGAGTTATATTGTTGTTCCCGATGAACAAACTTCAAATAGACCCATAACCCGGCCAAATAACCCTTCCATTCGTCACTAAATTCAGCCCTTTCGTAATTGTTTTTTCTTATTATTATTTAATCATTGAATATTATTACCGAGCATGTTTATAACGTTGATTTTTTAATTAATTATTGATTTTCTTAATTCTATGAAACGCTTATTAGGTATTATGAAAAACTATAATGTTACCTAAATAGTTACAAGTTACTGTTCTATATATTATATTATATTATATACCTACGCATACATTTTTATAATACCTACTGTGCAGCGGCATACCAAACATAACTTTTTTAGGAGGGAATCAGTGGTATAAATCTAAAAAACAAATTGTATCGATTAGCCCTTAAAAATTCATACCTATTTAAATAATTATTTTATGTGAGATTCAAGCCATCTAAATTCATAGTAGAGTTTATTATGTAGGTAAGAAATTACCTAATATACACTTTTTTTGCTGTCTTCATTGACAGCGTCGCATTGCTTCCGCTGCGCAACTTACACTATAATACAACAACATACTAATACAAATACTATGCAATACTAACATACACTATAATAATCTCATAAAAATATATAATATATTATGTATTATAATAAATTAATAATAAAACGTACTGGTATACATTTTATACACCCAAGTGCCCATGTGACATAGGTAGCAACAGTAACTATCATAATATTGTCTTCTTAGTGATATCTATTAACATTGTCATGATTTTAACCATTTTTTATTATTGTTGAGACTGGCTTTAGTTGTACTTTATGTCTACATGATTTTATCAAATTAGTACCTTGTTGATTGCTGCTATGTATTATAATTTTATTTAGGCACTTTGTCATATTTATATAACTATAAATATGAATAGTTTTATTTTTTTAGACTTCTCTGAAAAAGATTAATCTCATACAATGTGGAATCTCTGACCCCAAATCTCATTTTTGAATACACCTCTGTTCTTACTTATAATGGTTATTGATTACCTATATTACCTTCTCATAAGGTAACTTAAAAATAAAGTATAGGTACCTCCTATATCTATTTGTTGTTATTATTATTATTTTCTCGTTGATACTTGTGTTATGCTTTTATGCTGTCCCGTTTAATTTATATTTATGTATTATAAAACACATTAATTGGGTTACACTTTAAAGATTATTGCATTTATATTTGATAAACACTATAGACTATCAATAGTTTGAAGTCAAAGTGAATAAAATAAATAAATTATACTTACGAGTTACGAGTTATAAGAAATAAATTTAAGAGTGAAGCTGATTTCACAAGTATTTGTTTTTTATCAAGTTATCAGAACATTGAATATTAATTTTATAATGTGTTTTTAACTTCATTTGTAACACTTATTTGATTTGTTTCTATTTTATTACATTCGTATCAAAATAATAAAATTTATAAACTGTAACTTTTGTTGTAACAACAGCAATCTCACACTTATGATTAAGATAATATAGTTAATTAGGTAAAATATTTATGTATAGGATTTTTTTTGGAAAATTCTGTTATTTTGCTTTCTATCAACCTACCTAATATGCATATTATGTGTAGGTTTTGGTGTTCTGGTAATGTTTTTGAAAAGTTAATAAATTGAATCAGAATATTTTGATTTTAATGTATTGTATAAAAGTAATTTTAAATTTTAATATAATTTTGTATTTTAAAGTACCTAATTTATGTGATAATAGCTTTGTTATTTTACTAAAATACATTTTATAATACCTATTTAAAATCTAACAACTAGAAAAACTGCTACCTATCTATTAATTATTATTTCTATTATTGCATAAACATAATATTATTAAATAAACAAATAACGTATAGGTAGATTAAGTTAAAAATATTTTATTTTGTGTGTAAACCACATTTTTCACAGTTCCTATTACCTTATTCTGAGGTTAAAGTTACTGTCATAATTTCCATACGAATAAATGTAAGTTGAGAAACTATTAAAAATACAAATGATAAAAGACAAATCAATTCAAAATTTTTTTTAAAATTCTACTTATTAATATTAAAATATTCAGGTATTGCATGAATGTTTCCAATTATACAAAATACTTATCGGCAATCGTATCAATATAAAATGAAAAGTGAGTTAAAAATGAATTATAAAAAGTTTTAAAATAGGTACCTACATTGTTAATTTATATTATGTGGTGATGAATTGCATGTCTTGAATAATAATGTGGTTATATATTTATTACTTATCTATCATGTATTTACCTCATTATATTATATAAATAATTATACATTAAATATGTTTGCTAATTTTTCTTTACTTTAAGGTCTATAAGATAAGTTTTAATTTTTTATTTGATTATTGATAGTGGAACTCTGGAATTGTTATTAACAAATTAAAATACAGTAAACTAAAGTAAAAGTGAAAAGTAACATTCAAAGGATAAACAAATTGGCCACCTTGGTCAATTTGTTGTTTTAGTCATAAATATAACAATCATGTACCTATTGTACCTGTCAGTAGTTAGGATAAACAGTATGTATGACCAAAAAAAGAGTAGGTATAAAAACAAAAAGCAATGTCATTGTATAATGCCAGTCTGCTGTATAATAATTTTTCTAGCTTGTTAAAAATCTTTTGTTTGTATCGTATTATACATGTTATATTTATTTTTAAAATAGTAATAGTATGTTAAATTGTTAGAAAATATATTAGTAAACTTATAATTATATGCTTATGTACTTATATTTACTTAAATAAAAAGTGTGTGTATTTATATTTTCATTCATTTATAACATCACAATTTTTGAGTTTTTATCCAACTATTTTAATTCTATGTAAATATCATTCTTAATGTTAATACTTGAATATTATTTCCTATTATTTCCTATATACCTAGGTGAATTATAAATTAAACTTACCTACTGAAAAGTAAAGTTACTTACGCACAGGGGTGGGTAGACCCACTGGAATATTGAGACTTAGGCTGTGGACCCCATTCCATTAAAGTAATCTAATTTTTTATATTTTTTTTTAAATAAAATTTCTTTAAAAATTCATTGACAATATTTCATGCTTAGGCCTTAGAAAAACATTTATCATAAAATCTTGATAATGAGGATATTATAAATATTGTGGCAACCAAAAATATAATACTTCAAAAAATATTACTTTTGTAATTTTTAAAATTTTTAACTTTTTAATTTTAATAATTTTTTTGTAATTAAATTAAAAATAATGTTTAAAGGACACTAGACTTGCATGTGATATCTCCATCTTGCAAATGTATAGGAATCTGCATGAGGACGTAGCGTTTCTTAAACAAAATTAGTATTTATATAATATTATTTTCTTATAATGTAATTATTTATGTACAGTTGATAATTTTCAACTTCTTAATGTCAAAAAGGTGTGACAGTACACAGTTTTTTTAAAAAAAGCATTATAGTATTATACTGTATGAAAAACAAATAACATGTATAATAAATAAACAAAAAAAAAAATTAATTAATTAATTAATGTAAGCTAAAGTTTTCAAAATACGAGTTATTGTTGCATTAAATTTCATTATTTTATAATGTTCATCTATATCTATGACCTGTAGTGTAATAGGACATGTAAGAAGATTTTTCTGTTTTTATGTTTATCAGAAGAAAAAAAGTTAACACACAATACTTAGAGGTTTGGCGTTCCTGACCTATACTATTTGTAGAATAGTTAATGCCCAAGTGCCACCCAATTAAATATTTTCCTGTCATTTTTTTTTTTTTACTTATCCGCCCATCTATGAATAACCTATTCTATGCATATTCACAAAGCTTTTCAAATATTGAAGTCTAAAAACTTTAAAACTTAAGTACACAGTAATTACAACTGGTGCCTTATGTCTATGATGAATAATAAATTATGCATATCGAATATTGAAAATAATACTATATAACTATTTAAAAAAAAATGTTTATGTAACATTTTGCTGACTGTGACCTACTGTGTCAATGAACATTAAAACAGCAATATACAAATAAGATTGTAAATAAATAATTAATTTTATATTATACCTACATAAAAATATTTCTAAATTATACTAACAAATTATTTTCTGAAAAACATGCAACTTATAAACTGGGATAGGTTTAAGAAAAAAATCTCAATATTAATGATAGATAATTATTATATTAGTTAAATAAACAATAACTTGTTGTTTATAAATGTTGTTTAACTATTGATACAAATAATACATTTAAGTTTTAATAATTTCATTATGTTCATCAAATTTAAAATTATAGAACATAATATTATCATAGTACTTAATGATATTGTAACAAATTAGGGTATAATAGTGTATAAATATATTATACAATTATACTACAACTAGAATACAATCAAATATTTTATTGAATACAAAATAATTAATTACTTTAATAATAGAGAAACACTTAATCTTAACAAAATAGGAAGTATTTAAATACTATTTAGTATTTATATACTGAATAAGATCTTTATAAGGCACAATTTTTCTTTGCACACTCACAAATTATAAGCATAATGAAAAACACATTTGACTGCAAAATAACTTAAATCTTAATAAAATAAAAAATTTTATTTTCTAAATACTATTAGTGCTAGCGCACAAACTACTTTATACTAAATACTAAATAGGCAATGTTAAATAGGGTCCACTGACTACAACAACTAAATAATTTCCAACATTACCAAAAATGACTTTTGTGAAAACAATTTCACGGAAAAAAGGTATTGGCTATAGAACCAATAGTATCAAATGCATTTGACATATAAAATTATTATTATCAGGGATTACCAATTGACATTTATGGAAGACCATTTTATGAACTCTAGAAGTTTTAGGGGTCTAACAACATTTATCATATATATTTATCTAATTAAAGTCAAAATAAAAACTTTCAATAAAAATAAATGAAAACCTTATTTTATTTTATTTGCTGTAAAAAGAAAATAATTATTTTGTCTGCAAGTGAAATAAAATTAGTTTACAGACTCCTGTTATTTATGATGTAACCATATCATCGGAAACTGTACATAGCATAGATCAAGCATATTATAAATTCATAATAGTTAATGAAAATATTTTTCATTTAACAAAGAAATTCAGATATTAGTTGGTTAAAATTCTATTTTGTTTTGGTAAAACTATAAAAATTAAATTATTATCTTTGAAGTTATCATAAGGATTAATTAATTAATAAAGAATCGGAATAGTTAATTTAATGACTCAATGTAATGTAATGCACCAATTATTTTTCATTAAACCATGTTTAAAGAATCATTAACTCAATATTGATTCATTACGTCATGTTCAGGATTTGTTTATGAAATTAGGCAAAATAATTTTGTTATGATCGCCTGAAACAACTATAAAAGTGAAGTTATCTAGTTGTTGCAATGGACCCTTAAATTTAAAATTTAATATGTTATCATAAAAAACTTATATTCTACCAAGTAAGTAACTAATAATAAGTCATTCTTCTTCTGAAGGTTAAAAAAACAAATAAATACAATGAAATATGTAATATTATTCAATACCATTTTTTCAATGATATAATATTAATAATTAACACTAATATCAATACTAAATTTCTAATAGGTGGAATAAGTAAACTAAATTTTATTTAGATGTGCTAGCACCACTAGCTGCCTGTGACTGTTTGTTTTGATTTTGAGCAGCAGCAGCCTTTGCCAAATCCCTTTTTCGCTTCTTAATCTTTTTCCTCCTTCGTTTAACCACAATTATACGAGTTTGCCAAAAAGTGTGCAGTCTTCGCAGTTCATTCATTTTAGCTATAATCACAGCTTGACGTTGTGGTGAATCCATTTCTGGAGCTAAAATGTTTATGTTTCATGTTAATGTAATGAAAGATTATAATCATTATTTAATGTATTAAATATGCAAGGCTAATGTCAGAAATATCCAATCATACGTGCAATATACTTATATATTATTTTTCTTATCTAATATTTGTAATTAATGAAAACATAATTCATTCATACTTAAACAAATTATTATAAATTATACAAAAAAGAAAAATGTAATTTTACTTACTGAATTCAACCAATGGTTTTCCATCTCTTATCGGTATCGGCATTGTTCTTATATCAGGTAGTCTATGACTTACTATAAAAAACATTTATTATATATAAATTAATATTTGAAACAATTATAATTAATTATAGTTAATTTTATTTAATTATTATAGAAACATTTTAATACAGTTTACTATAAATTATAGTTAACAAATATTTTAAATAATTGCTACTGAAGAATTAGATAAAATAATAAAATAAATAATATTATACCAATAAATAAAAAGACTTATTTTTAGAAACTACCTGAAGGTGTTGGAGTAGAAGTAGATGATTTACTGCGTTTTGATGATTGCTCATGACTGCTGATTCTACGCTTGGATTGTGGTTTTTCTTGTGGTTTTACAATTTCTGTGAGTACATTCAATAAAAATATACAATATTTTTAGAAATATCTTGATATATATATAGTATATACACATTACTTACTCTCAATTATTGGCTCTGGTTCTGTTTTAGGTGGTTCAGTGACTGAAGGTTCGTTAATATTAATACCAAGATTCCTACTTGAAATTTCAGCCAAAAACTGTAAATGCCTTTGATCGAGTATTGCTCCATCACTTTAATATTTAATAAAAAAACAAAATGTTGATAATTAAATAAAAATTAATTACAATTAATATAATAAGAAATAAAAGGAATAAAAATTATTTACTAATATTTTTTAATTGTTGGAATGTGTCTAATATAATCAATTACTTAAAAACACATCTTAGAGATTGAATAATATATTTAAGATGATGTTAGATTCTCAAAGTATTGTAGCATTAACGCATAATATATACAACAATTTACAGTAAGTCATCTAAATTTTGTTTAAGCTTAAATATTAAAGGTTATTGCCTGTTATCAAATTTAAAGAATTTATCTGTGTTATCTCATTGGTATTTTTAAAATATTTTAATTTTCAAATGAGCTAGACGTTTATAAAGTGATAGGTTTCAGTCGGTACAGCACACTAATGTTAGAACAGCTTATTTTTAAATCCGGAAGCAATCGAAAACTTTGATTCATGATTTTAACTATGAGCAAGTATTACATGATTTCAATAAAACTTTTATGAAATAATAATAAATTGAATAAATGATTGAACATTCTATAATTTTTTTTGTGTTTTAAAGCTTATTGGCAGTCTACGATAGATAAATAATGCTAAGATTTTATTATAACTTTAATATAACTGAGTCCCATACATCAGTAAAACTTAGTGGGTAGAGATTATTTAAAAAAAAAAAATAATAAGAATATACAAAAAGGTTGAAAATCACTGATGTAAAGTATATTAATATTTAAAAATGTGCAACACTAAAAATTATTGGTAAATAATCTAATGAGACAACATAAATTATTTTTTTACTTTCACTATTATTATTAAGCCAAATTTTGGAACACAGTGTCATAGTTGGAACTTTTAAACTCAAATTAACTGTTTGTCTATTTATGATATGAAGTCAATACAATATGTGGATGAGAAGGTACTTTTAAAATTAAAATATGTATATGATATTTTACTAATAAAACAAAATTACTTTTGAAGAATATTAGAATATTCTTCCATTTCTTCTTGAGTAGCACCTAACCTAGTAATCATTGGTCTACGAAAAGATTGGTTCATGGCATACATGGCGGAAGCAGCTTCTCTTTCTTCATAGAGTGCTTGAAGAGCTTTTTTTCTTTCCTCTTGATCATATTGTTCTTCCGATGTACCAGTTGGACTACCTGGTATAGTCTCTTCACAAAATAGTACACTATTTACGTCTGACTCTTGGTATAAACCTTTGCTAGTACTAGGCAAGCTATTTTCATAAAAATTACTTTTACTGGTACTTGGAATATTATGATCATAGAAATCTTTGCTACTACAACTTGGCATATTGGGATCAAATGAACCACTTTTGCTAGAGATATTTGTATCAAAAGTAACACTTTTGATTGGTTGTCTAGCTTCAAAGAAGCTACTTTTTGTTTCATTGCTAGTGTCAGTTTCATAGAAACAATCTTTACTTGTACTGGGTTGGTGGATTGAATCAAAGAAACCTTTACTAGTACTTGGTTTGTTAATATCATAATCTGCAGCTTTACGATTGTACTCTATAACAAGAGCGTTATTAAGGGTCTCTTCATCAACTATCTCCTCTCTGCACTGCAGTTCAGGTAGCACAGTAGTTTTTTCTTTGTCGTATTTATCTTTGACATTTTCGACATCAAAATCAAATGTTTTAGGCTTATCATTGTTTGAAGTTTCATTAATGGGAAAATTAGTCGTAGATTCAATGATTTCTTTATTTTCAATTGTTGGTGATTTTGAATTTGAATCAAATTCAAAGCCAGATTTTGTATTGTCATCAATATTATCCACAAAAAGTCTATTTTGACTTGAATGGTTTTCAAAATGTGAGTATTTTTGGAAACTTTGAATAAGAGCATTTTGTATACTTTCATTACAGGATGTAGTACTTTCATCATCTGTATCTTTTGATACAGTGATATCTCTTTTAACTTGATACACATTTTTGAACTCTAATTCAGTATTAGGATGGACACTAGGTGGCATTGGTGGCAATGCTTGTGTATGTACATTTTCATTGATTTGTCCATTGGAAGAATTATGATCTTCGTTAATAACTGCCAAATCAGTATCCATTTGATAATCACTTTCAGTTTTATCATTTTCAGCAATTACTAATTTTGATTCATCATCATCTTCGTCATCATCATCTTCTTCAACAATTATATCATTTAATTCATTTGGCTCAGGCATACTAAAAATATTATTAGGCGGTGATTCAGGAGGAGGTTTCATGCATAAATCCAATACTTCGTCTTTAATATCAGATATATTAACTTCATGACATGTTTCATCCTTAGAATGTTTGATTTCTTTTATAATTGAGGTATCTACTGTACCATCATTTATTATTAAATTCTGGGACTCATTAGATTCATTTTCAAGTTGATTATTAGAAATAGGAATTTTGATTTCATTTAAAATGTTCAAATTTTCATTAACTTTTATCTCAACATTATTATCAAATGAATACACGCTATTGCTATTGGGCACAAATGGTACCGTGGACCTATTTTGTTCAATTATTTCCTCTTGTGCTGTTGTTTCAATGGCTTTCGGTTTCTCTAAGTTAAATGTTTTTGGTGAATCATGTCTAATAGATCTACAAAATTTTTCTTCAGTGACTGAAGGTATAGTATCAAAGTTACATGATTCAGATTCCTTGAATTCGTAAACATCATCTGTGACTGGTTCATTAATTTTTTCGATAGGTTCTTCAATTTCTATTTGTTTATCCAACATAAATGATTCTTTATTTTGAATTATATCATTATTACTATTGGAAGAAGTTGGTACGAGTCCCTTCATTTCTGATCTTATTTTGTTAAGATCAAAATCAGTACCAGATATTTTAGATTCATCAGATTTATCATCTAATGAAGAAGAGATGACTTCTGTTACTTTTTTTAATTGATTTTGTTCTTCATCCTCAGATGATGATGAATAATAGATTATACTGGAAATTTCTGATTTTGTTTGAACTGTCAAAGGCTCAGTTTTAATTTTGATTTCTTCATTTCCACTTTTAGAAGATTCAGATACCCGTTCAAGATCATTTCTCTCAGATTTTTCTTTAGGTGATAAATAATGATTCGGAGCAACTTTTGGTTCAATTTTTATACCTTCATCAATTTTACTTTCATTCTGTGTTTCTGAATTTTCATTATCTGCATTTGGTTTAATACTATCACCAGGTGGTGGCATCGTAAAACTAAAATCGAATGGTGGTTTTAGAGTCACTTGTTCACCAACCTCAACTTCTTCAGATTTATTGCTATGAGCTTTGATCACACTTGATTTTGGTTTTCTAGGTCCACTTCGCTGCATAAGCACTTCTTTACTAGGATATGTTTTGAGAAGTGGAGTTTTTTTCTGATTTTCAATGTCTAAAGGTTCGGTTTTTATAACAATACCCGGTTCCGATTTGATGGATTTTTTCTTATTAGATTGCTTGGATGTACCTACACTAACTGTATATTCTCCTTCTGAATCGGAATTATCTAGAATACAATAAAATTAATATAAATATTGTACATCAAATACATTACATTTATTTATTTATTATAAGATATATTAATAATGACCAAAATATAATACAATATATTGACCATTTAGATAAAGAAAAAAAACATTGATAAATTAAATTAAATTTTTAAATTTTATAATGTAATGGTTATTAGGTAATTGGTTGAGCAGAAAGGAGTATGGAACAAGGAATATTACAAAATACAAAAGAATACAAATTAAATTTACAAAATACTGGGTATAGTAAAGGTAAACTATCATCAATAAAATCGATACTCTTTGCAAATTTAAGTAGACAACAGAAAGAACAGATTTAGAAATATTAATAGAGAAAAAAAAATAGGTTACCTACTTGGAGGGAAGTACCATGTATCATGGTAATTATGAGTTCATCAGATTTAGCATTAGAAAGCTTAACATGATGAGATGTGTCATAGAAGTGAGTTACTTCACTCAAAGATAAATTTTACAACCATAATAATATCTTGATACATCAACTTGGTATCAGAAAAAGAGCAGATTATGTTTTAACAAAGTATAATGTTACAAATTATATTTAAATTATGAGGACAAAAATCTTGTTGTTCATAAATAAGTTCAAAATTATTAAATTATTAAATAATATTCATGAGATCTAAATATAAAATCACATGTAGACTGAGGTAAGAATCGGTACCAGGCCAAATATGGTGGGAATATTAGTAATGAAGCAGATAGAGATGCGCAAGAATATCTGGTTTTTATCAAAATTTAATCTTTTATTCATAAGACAGGCTTTAAGTGTTTTTATAAATATTACTTACCAATATTGAATAATGGGCGATCTGTCAAGGTACATGTTCTAGTAGGACGAGCACTACTAAAAGGTGATTTTTTTATATTTGAATGTGATGTGAGTGGAGTAACTGATCGTCTAGTTCTTGAACTAGTTGTTGATGGTACTTTTTTTGAATCCACATTTTTTTGCTATAAAAAAATATTAATATTATAATTTGTAGGTAGGAATTATGGTATTTTTCTAATTAGAAATAATAATGAATAATGACTATGAATGAGAAAAACATTTACTAGAATTTAATTTTTTAAATTACATTCACTAAATACAAAATTAACCATAAATTATATTATAATATATACCTGTAGTTTGTATTAAAAGTAATGATAGAATGCAAACAAAATTTTAATCAATTCTGCATTTGAATTTAATAGATTTAAATAATTTAAATAATGTGTACCTACTTCAAAAGCACAATAAAAATATATACTTAAATAAAATAGTATTTACATTAAATTATTTAACAGAAATATTTAAATAAATAAATAATATTTTACAAGTTTTAACTTTTATATCATTGTTGTTCAAAATAATTATTCTAAAAAACTTAATAAATCATACGTACGAGTATATGAATACAAAAGATACTATATTCATACTTACTAAATTTTTATTTTAAAAATAAATAATTTTAATAAAACTTTTAAATGTTGAAAACAAAATATAAAAATTTAAACTGAATAAAATTATTATACATCAACCATTTTCTATTCAATCTTTGACTACTATAATACATACTTCTGGAGGACTACTTTTTGAAGACTCTGCGTCATTATCAACACCAGGTTCTGGTTCAGGATCCTTAGTTTTATAAGCAATACGCATAACATCTATCCATTCGTCATAACGCGAGTTCCACCCCTTATAGTGAACATAATACTTCATAACGCCTTCAATATCACACACATTAATAACCTAAAAATATATAGTATTTATGTCATTTGATTATTTTAAATAATACAAATTTTAACATATTACATATCTAAGTACTAGAAAAAATAAATAAAACTCAAATTTAACCAAGAAAAAAAAAATTAAAGCTGGTGAGAGTATATCAGACAAGAAATTGAATACAAATAAATAAATTTAAAGATTATTAAAATACAGAAATTGATTTTTCAATAACATTCATTCACATTAAGAACTATTTCATTTCATAATATATACTCAACAACCATTCTATAAAAATTGTTTAAAACATAAAAGCATTAATTAAATAATAACAAATAATCAATAAAGAGTTAATTTAGTAACCTATGTAACATAACTTGTTTGTATGATTAAAAAACAATACTTATTTGTTTAGCTTAAGAGTAATTTAATGTAAAACAGACAATGAATTATTATATTATAAATATATTTATTAATTAACTATATATAATCAGACAAATTCAAACTATATTTTTAAAACAAAAATGTATACTTTTTATGTATCAGAATAACTTACTTTAGCAGCGTAAGTCGTAGCTTGTTTATCTCCATAATAAACTACCAAGTTATCTCCGACAACCACCGGAGAATCTTTATCAAATGGTACAATTTCAACATTACTAAATTAACAAAAATATAAATCAATATTAAATACAATTATTTATACAGATTTAAAAATAGTTTATAAACATACACAGGTGTCGGAATTATTTCATTTGTCGCTTTCTCCTCTTTATCCTCCTTTTTCTTTCTAACAACCTTTTTCTTTTCAGATCCTTCCTCTTTTTTAATTTTGATTTGATTTTCTGCAAGAAGTCCAGTCTGGGGAAGTTGTACCACAGAAGCACTATCTGTAAGATCACTTAATACTGATACTCTCCTTGATTTAGTAGGTATATCTTCTTTAGTTTTTGATCGTGTAATCTAAAATAATAAAACAAAACATTCATAATTAAAACATTTTTTATGAATAATACATATTTTAAATAGCAATATTTAATTGTAAATTCTAAAATAATATTTATCAACGATATCATAAAAATCTAGTAAATATTAAAATTAAATTAAATATCTTAAGTTTATTATTTTTCATATTGGAAAAAAACAAGTTGTTACAGATTAACTTTTATACACAGAGAAAAAAAATCAGCTTAGATCAATTAATAAAAATCTTCATGGTTTTAATTCAAATTTAAATAAAAATTAAAGTAATAAAAAGTATAAATATTAAATAAATTTTACTTTTGGAACTTCTTCATCAGATTTCCCTTTATTTGAAGCATCTTGCTGAGTATTAGCTCCTCTCTTTGACTTTTTGAATGGAGTCATTACTTTAACAAACGTTTTAAGTTGGTCTTTGATAGCTCTCATTTTTCTCATACCTGGTAACCCAGTATCTGCAGATTTTACTTTTGCAACCTTTTCTTTTTTGGTTGTTTTACGCACTGATTTTCCAAATAAATTTCTTGTATACTTTTTCTTTTCTGCTTTTTTATCTTCAATAATTTGATTATCATCTAGTGTATCAGAATCTATCTCTTTTTTAATTTCTTTTTTCAACATTTCTTTTGTTTCTTTTTTAGTTTTAGAATTTTTAACAGGGTCTTTTGCTTCTATTATATCTGTATCCCATTTCACTGATGGTTTATTACGTGATGTAGTATTAGTAATATCATCTTTTTTTTTGTCACCTTTTTTAGAAATTTCTTCATTGTTCTTTAGAAGCTTTTCTTCAGCTTTAATAGTTTTGACTGTTTTTTTAGTTCCAGGAGAATCCTTACTTTTTTTATCGTTCGATTCATTCTTTAAAGATTTATTTTTATCAGTTAAAGATGATGTACTAGGTAAAGCTTTATCAACATCTCGTATAATACTCCTACTGAATCTACTGCGTGATCTAACTCCTCTTGGATGACTCAACATTGTACATCCAAGTTTACGATAAAAATCTTCAAAACTATGTAAATATCTGTAATCCAACACAATAACATCATTAATTTTTTCTTAAATATTTTAAAATATAAATTATAATTAAATAATTAGTTCTCATTGATAATTTATACTCTAATTAAAGAAAACTTTAAATGATAACTATAATTTTACAAAATATATTATACCATTTTGTCTATAATAGTTCTATTAATAAATATAATTTATACTAAATTTTATTTATGTAAAAATGGTATATTAAGTTTTTTTGGTAATGAGTGAAATTTAGTATGGAATAGTATAGGAATAGAATTAAAATTATCATTTTGTTTTATCATAACTAGAGCTTAGGTGTTAATAAACAAAAATTAATTTAAATAAGCAATTGAAAATATTAAAATATGCAATTAACTGCCTTTAAAATAATTAAACTTGATTTTATGGTTAAAGATTATTTTTTTCAAAAATCTATATTAAAATAATAAAATTAAACAAATATACACGAAACATACAATATATTAAAATTTTAAGTGTTTACTTATTAAAACTACATACTGTTTGTAAAATCAACTAGGCTGCAATTATATTTCAAAAATTAATTTGTAAAACTGAATGTATACATTTAATAATTGTATACATCCATTGTTCTAATCAATATTCAAAATAATAATAATAAAATGGAATATTTTTAATGAATTCTTATTAGAAATATATAACACGGCCTTGAACTATGCCTATGCAAAATAAGAAAACAAATTTGAAATCTATAATTTATGAGTATTAATAAGTCATATTTTGGTATAATTTTGTTTGCGTAAAAAATTAAATATTAAATTGCGATAAATTAAACACATTCAAGTTCTAATTATAACATATATATATATATATTATAATATCTGATACTGTTAAATTTTTAATTAATTATTTTATAATACAAAGTAATGGTATAAATATTGTGATTATACATAGATTAAATACATTTTTTGATTGTTAGTTTTATAAATCCTTATTATTATACAATATTTTTAAATTTAATTTCGATACATTTATTATAATACAATACACTATAAAGAAAATTTTAAATAAGTACACTTACTGTTGATAACAATGTTTTACTGAAAAAAATGATTGTTGTTCATGACCAGCTTTATGTGCTACAAACTTCCATAGTTTACCTTTATTCACTTTGTTATATCCTCCACAATTATTAACAACCTAAAAATAATTAAATAGTATTAATTATTAATAATTAGATAAAGGGTTATAATTTTCTTGTTTTTTTTTTTTTTAAGTATAAAAAATATGCAGTTCTTTAATAGTTATTGTATAAAAAATGTATCTATTATTTTTATATGAGAATACTATGAGTACTTTTTAAGTATTATTTACATTTTAGGATAATAAGTAGCTAATAAATGAAACAATTAAATTTTAATACATATAAGATCTTAAAAAGAAAATAATAATGCAAGTAATGAAAGAAAATTTTAAATTAACAAAAGTAATAAATTTATACACTTAATGTGTTGTTAAATGTTATAACTGGCCATTAATTAACCCAATTATATTTTATAAAATGCTTATTATATTAAATAATCAAATACTTTGAATAGTTTATATAAATCAACATCTTTTTCATTTATCACTGGAGCTTGATTAAGAGGAGTTCCTCGATCATCCATAAATTTAAACAGCTGTGCCACAAAATGGTCTTTTTCTTCAATTGATTCTTCATCGGAATTCTAAAAAATAATTTAATAATTAAAGTTGAAGAATGGTTAAAACATGGACAGTAAAATGTAAATTTTTAAACAAATAATAATGCTTACAGTGTTTTAAAAACTAGCAATAATCAAGTTAACATAGAATATCAACTAATTTGTTTAACATAAAATATACTTACATCGCTATCAAATGCTTCACTATCAGAAGCAACACAAATTTTATCAACACCAAATAACAAATCTCGATCCCAGTGTGGTGGAAGTTCATCTTTATCAAGAAAGAATAGTGCTTTTTCAACAGCTAAATAATAGAAAAAAATGATAACTTATTATAAAAATAAAAATGCCTATGTACAAAAACTAATATTTACCAGTTTTAAGAGTAGGATTTTCCACTCTAGCACCAATTTCTTTTGTAAATTCAGTTATTTCTTTTTTTGGTACTGTATAACTATTTAAACATATGATAGTAAATAATTAATTATACTAAAAAAGATATTCTAGATTGCTTACTATTTTCCATCTTTAAACGAACGAACTAAGTAATGATCTGGAGAAGGAAATCTGATTGAGGATTGTGAAGTACGTGCAACTATCAAACCAGGAAACCAATTGTCTCTTGCTTTCTTTTTATCATTACATTCTACACAAACTACTTTTCCAATATCTTTTTCCTCCATTGTTAAAGTTTCTTCCTCCCCACTTTCCCTATATAAAACAAAACAATGAGTTAAAATTAAAATTGAAATACAAACAAAAAAAATAATTGCTATAAAGTATTTATAAATGAGTATATCTATCTACACAATTACCCAACACTTTTTTTATGCTTTCGATTTCTACGACCTTGTACTATGGTGGTTTTTACAGGAGTAATACCAATATGTTCAGGGTGTGTTAGAGGAAGTTGATCAAGAGTAGCACTAGCAGCAAAGTGTTTTCCACTCTTCAAACATAATGCTGTTCTCTTTAAGCATGTTATATCTCCATCATCAAATACTGAAAACAACATAAGTGAATACATAAATAAATATAATTATAAGAAAAAACATACCAACAGTGTATTGACTACAGTCTTGAAGTTTTTGAATTGTTGCTCGAACTAATTCTTTTTTATCACTACATTTTATATCAACAGTAGCTCCCACCTTGATTCAACAAAAAGTATATATTAATATATAATGAAGAGTAAAGTAAAATATTTGTATGTTATACAAATTATAATGTATTACCTTTAATGGTCCTTTCACTACATCATCAGTGACAAATGCAGATATCCCATTAGAATATTGAACCTTAATAAAAAAATAAACATTACTATATAGTATAATTGTTTTAAAATAAAAATATTTTATGATAGAATATTTACGTACTTTACACTTCACAATTTTAGATATTTTTCTGATTTTTGCTTCACAAAATGCGCCTTTATACTTGGCACTTACTTCTGTGCCAACAGCAAGAAAAGGAGGGTCATCCAAATTCACCTATATTTTACACAAAAAACATTATTTTGTTTCTATTTATCAATAAAAAATGCAATTTTGAAGCACATTAATACAAGCTTTCTAAATAGGTAATGATAATATTCAACAATTAAGTGCATGCACAGAACAATAATAAACTCATAAGACTAAAGAACCCATAAATTCCATAAAATATTAAAAACTAACTTGACACTAAAACTTAATATTTAACTTAAATTAAACTCAAATTATAAGATATTGTCCATACTATTTTATAATTATAATACAATTCATTAAAAAATCCAAAACATCCATGTAAAACATAAATAAATATTAATTCATTCAACATTTAAAGTTGAAATTTTATCAACCATCTAACATGAATATAGCTTTTTCAATCGTCTTCAGTTAGTAGAGGAATTTTATACTATAAATTTCAAGCTCAATAATAACAAGAAAACATTTTATATCCCGCTCAACCAACTGAAGTTCAAATTACATTAAATTAAATTTAAATTACGTAATCAAAAATGTAATAATTATGATACTGCACTTATCATACTACTTAACTTATAAACTAAATAATAAATTTTTAAATAGTGATTAAAATAAAATAAATGTTAAGTTTTAAAAAAAAAGTGCTAATCATTAAAATTAATTACATATATCATATAGTATTTCTCAGAATTATTAATTCTAGTAATTTGAATAGTATTGTTATAAAGAACAATAAAATGATATTAAATGTATGTTATAAACCAATGGTTTTTAATAATTTTAATTAATATATTTACATTTTAAACCATCCAGAACATATAATCCTGAGATACGCCTATATATTATAGGTAGATGATATATATATATCTAAGTAACATACATTTTAAGAATAAACATACGACCATACTACATACTGACTTCCATTTAAGTGTTAATGGAATAACAAGTAGGTACATGTAGTAGACCTCGTTCATATGTCATCTTTTTCATTCTGAAATCAACCCATGGATAAAAACAACTAGGTTCATTTGTTTACTTTAATACAGTAAGTGCAATCATTACCAAGTTGAACAACCAACAACTGAATAGTTGCTACAGAATAAGTAAATATAAATATTAAATACTAAAGTTGCCATAAATATACCATATTATCTTAAACTTCTTCATTTATAAAACATTTGAAAATATTAAAATAATATTAACAATTGGCATATTAACCTACTTACCTCATTTAGTAATATAATAATTTGAAAGAAATATACTGTCGATTTTGATATATCACTTAAAACATTCTAAGCAAAATTAACTCATATACAAACAATTAAATATTAAAAAATTCATAAAATCTAATTTAATATATTTCATTTAAAAAAAATGTTAATTATTCAATTTACTGCGCTAAATGAACAAAATTGTATTTCTAGTTTAATTGTTATCATACAATTTATATGGTTTTCACTCCATTGTCGATGTAGAATAAAAAAAATAATACATTTAACTATTAATAGAAAATACTCTTTCATATAATTAATTATTTACCATTCTTAGTATTTTTAGTATTATAATATAACATATATTTCTCAACATTACAAGAATATTATTTAGTATTTATACATAAAAAAAAATCTGCCTAATTAGTTAACTCTTAAGTCAATGGCAACTCTAGCTCCTATAATATAATTCTAATTGGAAATTTAAGTCAAACAGATCAACATTAATTAAATAAAACCATTGTGAATATAACTTGATGTATTGCATATACTTATTAAGATATATTTATAATATTAAGCAAATTATTTTTAAATTAATAATAATTAAGAGCTTTTAAATTATAATAAATAAATATGACTAATTATTAATAATATTAATAACTAATAATTTTATAAGAATAAGAGAAATTCACTACTAAATTAACCAAGACAAAAATTTTAAAATTACAAAGATCAACTTACTGATGATTTACTTCAATTAAATTTTCAGTATTTTTAATTAATGCAATTTTAAGATTTGACTTAAATTTCCAAAGTTCATTTTTTGAATCTTTTATGTTGTTTATTAATAATAAATTATGAACGAGAAATTAGATGATACGAACCATTGTAAACACAGGATTTTTTCCTCGTATGTGTAGATAAGAATTGATTATTCCACTCAGTTACATTATATTATAATATAATTTTTAATCTAAAAAAAAAAAAGAAACAATTAATCAATTATTTAAGTAGTAGGTACACTATTTAAGAATTTTATAAAATACAAGAAAATTTCAATAAAAATCAAACATTTTAAAATATCTAGTATTCATACTTTACTCAATATATGTATGCTTGCATACAGTAACAGTGTAACTGGGTAACATAGTAGTCTCAAAAATCATAAAAAACTGAAGATATTTGTAATCTCTGTAGCATATTCCTGAACTTTTAATAGGTAATAAAAATTTAAATGATTATAAATCTTAAATAATCTATCTATCTTATATTAAAGTGATAACATAGAATTAAATATGAAATAGTCATAATAATTAAAATATAGTATTGGCACTCAATACTGACTAACTATACTTAAGGATATAAATTAACTACCAATTCGATAAATTTAATCATTCTAAATTAGTGTAAAAAAAAAAAACCACGAGACAATGAACCATATTAATAATATGGTACAAACATTCAACTACTCTTTTTTCACACCAGTTCAGATGAACAAATTTTTTAATTATGTGCATTTATTATTATTATATGTTAATTATGATATTAAAAAGGGATTTATAAGATAAATGGATAATTATAATTTTACAAGTAAAGTCTACGTCAACAGAAACAAATTATCACTATTCTATACAATTACTCACCACTCTACACTTAAGCAAGAATTCATACAAAATGTTTACTATTATCATTATTTTTACAACATACCTAATTATGTATTTGGTAACTAATCTTTCTGACTCCCACAATGTCAACAATTTGTCTGTCGCTAAATAAAAATGGAATATCGTAATTTCCGTCAAATCTTTTTTTTTAATGTTAAGTGTTAGTAGGTAATACAGTTAAATGTAATTTTTAGTTAAACCTTTTTATTGCAAGATTGAATATCTTCTGTTGTTTATGAAATGTATTTTGAGAGCCCTAGATATTTACACTGAGAACGAAAACTCCGCTTAGAGTTGGACGAACGGACTAAATATCAATAATAATAATAATAATAATGGACAAGCCAACTGGATTGTTTATAGTTACCGGCAATGTTTCTTTCATAGCGAAGGCGACTACGCAAAACGACGCAAAATCCGTTGATTCGCGGCAAAAAACTGCACAAGTTGCTGTGCCGTTCACAATCGCACAATCGACGATAGCAAACAGTAAAACACAGACGAGTACTCGCGTCCTCAGAAGACAATGATTAGTGCGCGCCGTAAACGAATGCTGTGTGTCGAACGCCGGGACAGTGAAAACATTTCACTGGCGTTCTCTCCTACTAACCAGCCAGAGTCAGTATTCGGTTAGTACGAGTTTATGCGTTCATAAAATTGTATACAAGAATATTGCCATGATAGTACGAGTACAACAGTATTAATTGCGTGTTTATGATAAGAATATTTCAGTGGTTCCCAAAAGTTATTGCTAAACGAAGTCGATCGATATTGGAACGATGTCCCGAGGAAAAAAAAACAAAATAATCGAACCGTCCGAAGTCTGAACGTTAGACTGTTGGACTATTATAAATAATGTTATCGATGTAATAATATAAAGAACTAAACGGTAAACAGACGAATACAGTGGTGCCGATAAGAGAAGAGAATAATATCAGTCACCACCGCGAAACAAACGGTGACTATCATTTTGATTATCAGCGTTTTAAAATTCTGTAAACACTAAACGCTTAACACGATTTTTATTTTTTACCAATCTACATTCGTCATTTGTATTTAGTAGTTACAAAATATAATACAATATTAAAAATTAAAATTTCAGGTACCTATACCATTTTATAATTTTCATTTGATAATAAATTTCACAAACAAAAAACCAAATACTATATTATATATTATATAAGAATAAGAAAAAACAATTTTTAAGCTAAAAAACATTTTGAATATTTTAAGTTTAAAATTTAAAACAGCTTAAATAGAAAAAAAAAAAGTTTCAATAATTATGGATGAAATGTCATCAAAAAGTTTTAAGTACATTTCACAGAACGACACATTTACTGGTTTAGAATATTATGGTTCAAATATTTTTGAAAATCAGTCATCACTAAAACATGACAATCAAGCTTTAGTTCAAAAGTCCTATGTTACCATGGAAATAAGTACTTATTAGTATTTTTTGTCTCCAGTGGTCCTGTATCAGGTGATCGTCTAAAGCAAATTGTAATACATATTGTTCAAAAACTAATAGACTGTGGCTTGATCCCAAAGGTTATAATTTGTGACCAAGGATCAAATAATATTAAAATGAAAAAATTGTTTAAAGTTACCATAGAAAAACCTTACATCACTTACATTAATGAAAATATATTTTTATACACGATCCTTCAAACTTATTAAAGTCTGTTTGGAATAATTTAAAAAATATACTTTTACAAATAAGCATGAAAGTTATTGTTGGAAAGATATTGAAGACTTACTATATAGATAGTAAAATTAAGTCACGATTAATAAGTAATTAAAAAAAAAAATCATACAGAGCTTCCGTCCTTCTCATCAATGAGTTTGTTTAGCTGCAGAGACTTTGGTAACTCAGTACAGAGATGTTAACATTAGTTTCATTTAATCATTTGAATAATAAATTAACATAGGTATACTACAAAATTGATTAAATTTTGAAACTAATTATTTGACTGCTTTAATAGTATTAAAATTAGTGAATTAGTTTAACTCAAAACACCATTAACAAAAAATTCAAAACAATGGTCATTTTTAGAAGAAATTCAAATATTTCTTTCAACGTCTAAAGTTAGGTTAATAATAAACGAAAAACATTATCCCTTGCATTACTGGCAGACAAGAAAATATTAATAGTATTAAAGTCTTATACAATGAATTAAACATAAACTATAAAATCGATTATTAAATTTATTAACTAGACGTCTAACCCAAGATTTCATTGAATGTTTTTTTTCAACTTTAAGATTGAAAGGAGGAAATAATGTAACTCCAGATGCATCAACATTTTTTTTCTCCAATTTGAATGTATGAGCAACAATGACAAAATAACATGCTTATTAATCCATCTAATAATGCAAATTGTGATTAAGATGCATCACAGTTTTTAACATTATCCAAAAACCTAAGATTGAAAAATAAAGTTAAACATTCTGTATATCTTAACACCATCACTGCCAATGAACATTAATAAACACACTAGACCATAATTATTTAGCGGAATAGTTATTGATACAGTTTTCCACTGATTTTTTATAACGTTAAACAAAAGCTTATGATGGATTCTACCACCTAAGGTGGTTAAAATGTTTCTTTTATTGGTTTCATCATTTTCTTACACCAGAAATTTTCTATTCATTTCTGCTTGTTCAGTTGCATGACAATGCCATACAACATAATTAAGGTTAAAATCTTCACAAAACAATTTTTCTTGAAGATCTTTGTCACTAACACCAAATCATATTCTTTCGTAATAAGCATTCATCAGTTTTTTTTAAAGGCACTGTCTTTTTATAAGATTTCTCAAGTCAGCATAAATTTATCAAATGTTTCACTTGATTCCTGTTAACTCATGAAAAAATTGTAATGTTCCATTAAATCGTTTTGCTTTTGTGTACAGTAATGCAGAATGTTTAAAGGTAATGAAAAAAACTGTGATCAAATTGATTCTACTTTTTTTGAAAAAGGGTTCAGTGTGTGGTATAGAGCCAGTGAGGCATTTAATAAACATCAAGTATCAAAGTACCATTTTGAATAATTCTACAGCTTTGCTTAATTATTTACACAATAAATCTTAAATCTATTTCTTCTAAGATAGATGAACTACATGCATATCAAACTTGTCAAAAAGAAATAAAACGTCAAAATAGTAGACCAACTATGAATTGTTTATTGACATTGTAATTTGTTTAGTCAAAGGTGATAGACTTTTCGTGAGCATAATGAAAATTCACAGAGTGTACATCAAGGTCTTTTTAAAGAGTTGATTAATTTATTATCAAAATATGATACTGTTTTAAAAAAACATCTTTTAGAAAGTCCAAAACATGCACAATACACAAGTAATCGCATACAAAATAATTTGATAATGTTTATTCATAATGTTGTTTTACAAACAATTAAATTTAATGTTCAAGATTCATTTATTTCTATGTTGGCTGATGAAACCAATGATGTGGGTCATCACTCATCACAAAAAAATTTCTATTATAATTTGTTATTTTGACAAAGAAAAAAATCGACCAATTAACATTAGTGTCATTGCAATGTTTAAAATCAACCACAGTACAGGAAATTTTAATTCATTATGTAATGTATTGGATCTTATGAATAAACATTGGGAAAATGTTTTATCTGTTTGTTTTGACGGAGCATCGACCATGTCTGGACATTTAAATGGCGTTTAAGTAAAATGCAAAAAGAAAGACAATAGCATTGTTATGCTCACTGCTTAAATTTAGTGTTGGTCAAATCTATATGTGAAAAATCAAATTCTAAAGGAAAACAAAATCGATTAATTTTTAATTTTTTGGGAATTGTTCAATTTATAATATATAACTTTATAGTAGAAAGTAGTCCAATGCGACACGCAACATTGGAAAAAGTTGCAAAAGAAACTGGTGATAAACTCCATACATTGAAGTCTTGTTCAAATACAAGATAGGCTTGTCGAGCAGAAGCTGTGAAAGCAATTATGAATAATTATGAAGTTTTAATTATTGCAATAGAAAACATTTGTGAAAATTGTTCAGTGCCAGAGATGAGAGCTAAAGGAATTGTATTATTATATCAATTAAAAACCTTTGATATCATTTTTGGTATGTATATGATGAATCCAATTTCAATGTTAATTTTAAAAGTTAGTACCTTACTCCAAAAACTAAAACTTAATCTGTATTGAAAATGAAAAATGTTAATAGTTAGAGAAGTACATTAGATAGTATGAGAAATTATGACAGAGAATACAAACAAATGTTTGATAGTTCTGTAATATTATACAAAAAACATGATCTGCTATTCCAGATAGTAATTCTCGTAAAGTTTCAACTCGTTTAGATTTTAATTCATCAAACCAAGCTTTTTTTTAATACAAAATTTGATGAATTGAAAATGACAGTATTCTATCCATTACTTGAAAAACTACTTAGTGAGATTAATTTAAGATTTAAGCAAGATACATTTGACTTGGTTGTTACTATATTATGTATGTTAAATATGAATTTAACTCAAAATACTACAAAAATATTATCAACACTTTCCAAGGTTTCAAAGGAAGATTTAATAACTGAACTGAAACTTTAAAAAATTATCAAAATGCTATGCAACTAAATGGTGCTACTAGTGAATCTGTTTATGAGTGGATTGATTGATTGATAACAACTCAATATTCCACAGTTTATGCTTGTGTTTTTAAGACTTTAAAAATGTTTACAATCATACTTGTAACTAGCTGTACGTGTGAACGTGTTTCTTCAAAATAAACTGTAGTAAAAAAAAATTACGCAGTACAATAAGTCAAGAACATTTGGAGTCATTATTACTGATTTTCAAAGAATAAAAAGTGGTATCAAAGGTAGATTTAAATGCAATAATAGATGAATTCAATAGTATGGGTAACAGACAAATGTCTCTCTAAGGACATAAAATACTTTTATGATTTCTACTATTTCTAGATCTGTAATTCATAATTATTATATTTGTTATATTCTATTCTAATTTACTATATTATTTTATTATTATATTGTTTGTAGCAATTATTGCTATTGTGTACTATTATTATTATTATTATATTAAACTATGTAAGAAACACAATAAAATGTGTACATATTGTGTGATTATATTAAATAGATACTTTTATAAAATTTAGTTTTGTTATAGGTATATACAAAACGGTTGACTAAATAGCCGATGATAAATATGGGCACTACCTGCTTTTAGAGTCTGCACACGCCTATGATTAAACAAGCGTATTGTATTTTATGTAATCATTGAGTAATCAGCTATCACAACCCAATTTAAACGATAATGATGTATAGGTAATGTGTGTAATATACATATATGCATGTAAATGATTCCGCAGAAGACAACAGATAATTGAGAGTACACTGTAACTGTTTTTTAAGAACTACTTTTTAGAAAAAAAGAAATATATTAACTGATCTAAAGAAATTAATCAATATTATTTGTAAAAGATACATGTTAAACATCTGTGAAAACTGTGAACATACATATATTGAGAAATATTTAACTGTTAGTATAAATCGTTTTATAAAATAAATAACGAGTAATGACTCTTCTGTACTTATAAGAATGTAACACAAAAAAACCATAAAAAACATTACACACATCTAACATTATGTAGTCACATAAAGTCACAGAATAATTAGATATTAACTACTGTACTTACTTTTTATTTAATTCAGACGGGTTGGAATTCTCAAATTTGCAAATTTCAAAGGCTATAACTTATAATCCAAGTGCAAACAACAAATTCTAAATGTTAAATGCCCAAGCGGCAAGCAGTAGACTAGTGAGTAGACGCCATAGAAAAGAGATAGACGCCACAATTTCATCATATTAATCTTTTTAATATTAATGATGATGCGAACGCTCTTTTAGTCCATGCTTTATACTTTTGATTCCATGACCAAAACATGTGATTGGTATATTACCACCACGGCCGCTGTGGTTACCATCAATTTTTTTCTTTCCAGTTTTAACCGACGACGCCGCGAGAACTGCTTTTGCATTGCCTCCGCGCAGCTAGGTATCTTACCATCACGATTTAAGATAGTATCTTACTATTTATGTGTAGCGTCCAGCTCTTAAGATACTATCTTAAATCGTGCTTACCACCTATATAATTTTATAATTTGACATTTTAAAATTCCCGCTAAAATATTAATTCGCATTAAAGCGTTTACATGCGTTTCTTAATCCTCGGAGTATAAGGTAATTCAATTTGATAAATGAAATTAATTAACAAATGCTCATTAGTTTAATGCCAATTAAAAGTGTTTTTATTTGCACTAAACTCTTGGACTAATTCATTGTGCATTAACTGTTTCATTTATAAATGTAGTAGTTATCAAACTTAAATTTTAATGGTAATAACTAATAAGTAATAATATTATCAAAGACATCTCATAAGCTTGTATTGATATTTAAATTTTCAAGTGAGTTATAGTTATGTAAAATATTTTAACTTTAAAATGCTCGTAACTAAGCCTAGGAGATACTCTAGATAATATAATTACCTTTAAGTTTGATAATAGGTAAATTACATAATATTAAAGCTAACAGTATAAAATTGATTTCACTAAACTATGTTACAAACTAACTAAATTATGTTATAACAAAATAGAATACCTACCTAGGAATAGAATTAAAACTTATCATTGTATTTCATTGTAACATGTATGTACGTTTTATTTATTTATTTATTTATTTTGAATATATTCAACGGGCAATAGCCCTTTACAAAGTATATAATATAACAATATGACAACAACCAAGATACATATAAATATAAAGTATATATAAAGTAGGTAATAATAATACAAAAATTTAAATAATGTTTTAAAATTAAAAATATATAACTAAGAATAAATTTATACGAAAAGAAACAATGTAAAGAGTAATGATAATTAGATAAAATGTGATTTTTTTAGAAGCAATACGTATTTAGTTTAAAATTTACACGAGTAGAATTAAAAAAATCAAGATGGTGGGAGATTAAATTGGCTAACCTAAGAGCTCTTGGTAGAAAAGAGAAGGCTCCACTATTAGTTCTATAATGAGGAATAACAAATAAATCTAGATTGAGGAACGAGGAATTCGGAGACCAATCATTACTAATAATTCAGGACAAAGAACAAAACCATTAATTATGTCAAAAATAAACATTATATCTGTTAGATTCCGTCTCAGAGAAAGACTATCGAGATCCAATAATTCCTGAATTGGTATAATTGAGTCTCTGGAGAAAGGAAGATTAAGATTGTATGAAATATTTTTGAGAAACTTGTTTTGAACATTATCAAGTTCAGAGTAAAATGTTGTTAGATTTTGCGACCAAACAAGTGAGCCAAATTCAAGGTTAGATCTAACTAAAGAAGTATAAAGTATTTTTAAGCATCTAGGATTTTTAAATTCTTTAGTATTTCTATTTAAGAAACCTAACATCTTATATGATTTGTTGAGGATTGTTTTATGATTCAATTTGAAGCCAAGATCACTTTCAAAGTGAATTCCTAAATCTTTGATTGAATTGACTCTTGATAAGGGACACTCATTTATTATATACTGTTTCCATTAAAATCTTGAATCCTTTATCCTATATTTCTATAATATAACACAATCTATAAATATGTATAAATAATGAATATTTCTTTCTTTTTTTATCCCCTGTATACTGAGAAACTCCCTGTTTTAAAATTTTTAAATTAAATAGGTGGTGCAATTTCTTTCAAAACTGTACACAATGTATTTATGATTAAATAAATACTTTACTTCAAAAATGTATAAAATAACTTGTTATTTCCATACAATTCTAAATTGTGAGTTGATTATGTAGGTATATTGTTAATACATTTTATATTATGTATTAATATTACTATATTAATCAGTTAAACAATTTGATTTTTTAATATTTTAAAATTCATGATAACAAAAAAAAATTGTATTCGATTATTTTTTTTTTTACTATTATAAATTATTAAATTGTATAGGTATATCAAATTTTTATTATTTTAAAAAATGACTAAGTATAATAAAATAAATTATAATTTACAGTTACATTTTCCCCCTTTTTTACATAATGCAAAATTAATTTGATTCTAATGGCATTTTGAATTGCATAATGTATGTATTACCTAGTTATTTGGTTATAATAATATATATATATATCATATGAACCGTTTATGGTTTATCTTTTAGTTAATTCATGACTCATGAACATACATTTGAAGAAAAAAGAACAAGCAAATTACAACAGTGTTTTGATAAGAAAAAGAAGAATGTATTAAATATTTAATTGGTTATTGTATTATGGCTTTAAGTAATTTATTTATAAACGTAACTAAGTTATTTAAACTAATATTTATTATTTGTTAGGTAATTCATTTTTATTTAAATGATTATTGAAATATAAATATGAAAAACAAACATTTTTTTATAATAATGTTGACTCTGCCTTCTTTATACTGCTCAATGTTTCGAATATTAAACTATGATCATTTATCAAATTTAAGATTACAAACTTCTTCTATCATGTAAGTACTAGAAAAATAAAACAATAGTTAAGTTTTTCTATCAAAGTATGATTTTCTCCATAAATATAGGAATCAACTTTCTAAATCAAATACACCCATAAAAAACAATCATTATTTACCAGCTGAATCACTCACAAAAGAAATGGGTAAATAATAAATTAAATATTAATTAACATGGTATTAAACATTTTTTAAATTAAATATTCAAAATTTAATATGTCAATAACAAAATTTATTCAAAATAATTAACAATACTTTTACAGAAATGTTTAATGATTTTGTTGAAAAAACTTTACTAAGTATGAAAGATAATAAAGAACAGAAATATACAGGAGATTATCTATTGAACAACAATTTACAAGTTAAAAACAGCGATAAATCACAAGAACAGTAGACAAAATAAATTATTATTAAATTAGTACCCATAAATTATTGAAACAATTTTGTTTTAGCAATGTAATGGTATTTGCTACCACCATATCACCACAAAACCATAAAAATGAACCAAAACATGAATTACAAAATACAAAACACAATGATTCCCAAACAGACAATTTAAGTAAATATGTTTAAATTTTCTTTAATTTTAAATATGTAGGTGTTTATTACAAACATACCTCATTAATTATTGTAAACTTTAAATACCTAACTCATTATTTGTCTGCATTATAAATGTATTTAGATAAATTATTTGATACGATAAAAAGAAGAATTACTGACATTACAAAAATTAAAAATAAAACAAGTACTAATTTACCAACTGAAAAACCCAAAGTAAAATTAAATCATCAATTTTCCATCAAGGTGAGCTTTGTGCATATTGTAATTCTAATTATTGCAACTTCAACAAAGAAAGTGACAAACACTGGTGCTTTAAACATTGTAAACATTGTCAATGTTGTTAAATTGTTCATTAACTTTGTAGTTAGGTCTGATTATTTTGATTTATATTGATATATTTTTTTGAAATTTTTGTTTCTCGTATACAAGTATAAGGAAATATACTAAAGGGTTTTTTTTTAAACTTAATATTTAATAATTAATAATTTAAATTTGATCAATATTACATTTATTAACAAAATACCTACCTATTATGCTAAAAGTATTATAGAGATAAATAAATGTTAAAAAAATTAAATCATTAGAATCTTTCTTAACTTCTTGTGATAGACATTAGTTATTTATCAGAATAATGGTATATTCAAATTTCTTAACACTTATCATTCATGATTCATGTAATACAAAAACAAATAGGTATTTAAAAATCTCTATTTATTATTTAAGTATGATAATATTATTATTTTTGAAATATATTCAACAAAAAAAAAAAATTATTTTTACTGTTCGAATAAAATATTTTTCTTATCCACATTGTGGTTTGGATCGAATATTTTTTGGATATTTTTCTCTATATCTAATTGGCGAGGTAACTGAACACGAAAACTGTAAATAAATACCTATACAATACGACATACGTAATATTATTTTTTTTGTTTTTAGACTGTTATAAACAAAATATTACATAGGTATAAAAAATATGTTAGTTTTTGTTTTACAATACATATTTTATTGCCCGAATGTAGTGTAGTGGCGTTGCACTGCATAATATGCTTCACTATAGTTTGTTAAACAATCCGCGCCATCCGTATTGTTTTGAAATATTTTGTTGCTTGTTTCTTCACTTCAGACAGCAGTGGAGGTACGGTACCGATGAAGCATGGAGGTTGTTTAGTTTACCGAGTGTATAAGTAAACCAAAAATTATACAGAATAAATTACGGACTATTTTATTATCATATACACTAAATCGTACAAAAGTAAATTCTTTTTAACATAAAAATATAAAATTACGTGCCAACTCTAATTTGTGTCTTGTTAGGATTATTTTTACCATGTTACCTTACTCTTCTTTTTTTAATATGCTAAAACATTAAGACTAACCATAGATATTTGTATTTACAATTTTAAAAATACAAAATACTGTTGACTTGATATTTTTAAAAATTAATTTAAAAAAACTAGATATGTGGATAAATAATTTTCACTTTAATTGTTTGATTACTTAGATGATGATCATTTTATAAAACTAACTAGGTAGGTATGGGACAAGCAATTTTTATTTTTATCTAAAAGATAACTGTGTTTGTTTTACTTGTTGTTTCTCATAACGCAAACAATTAGTTACAACAGTTTTCAGAATAAAATTGTAAAGATTGGATTTTTAACTTTGAGGGAGTGGTTTAGGTAGTGGCGTAAAATGGGTGGTGCAAATATATAGCAATCGCATCACCATTTCAAATGTGGTAGTGCAAGTTCATATTATTGCACAACCGTCTACCAGAAAATCATAAAAAATTTTATAGGTACCTACCTATAATTTCGAATTTCAAAAGTATACATATGTTTAAAATTATGTTTTACAAATTACAAGTATGTAAAAAAAAATAATTTTCGTGCAAGTGTCGTTTTGTATCTGTATCGTACATCTACATCTACATCCTACTTCTAATAGGTTTACATAGAGAGCCTATATAATAAATATATTATATTAATATATTATTATTATATAGGCTCTCTAGGTTTACAATTTGTTAAACATTTTTTCGACGATAGTAATATAAATAAAATTATAATATTATATATTAGTAATTGATGAATTTGAAAAATTTGAATAATTTGATCATTGATTAAATATACTTAGGTACTATATTTAATCTATATTTAGTGCTATATATTTTAAAAGAAGATGACGACTAGATTTAAAAAAAAATTGTTTGTAATTTTTCTTTTAATGTTATATTATAATGTTTATTAGGTGGAAATTTTTAAATAAAGTTAGTATTAGTAGGTTAGAAATCAAAATATTTCTTTACCATCAGAAATCGAGGTCAATTTACGCCACTCCGGGTTATAAATTGGATCTAATTGATACTTCAGTCAGAAGTAAAAAATTCCAACTACTTTTCAAAAGAATAAGAAAACGAAAAAAAAAATTTAAAACTGGAATTTTTACTCTTAACCAGTTAATGATTTAATGTATTATGTATTAGGTATATGTATTTTAAAATTTAAATCATTCTTCAAGTGACTTTTTTTCATATTTTAAAATTTCCATCTATTCTATATTAGCATAAAAATAAAAAAATTGTGTTTTCTAGGCTCGAGTAGTCGAATTGATACAACTATCTATACTGGGAGTAAAAACGACATTAGGAAAATGTCTCCCGTAGTCCCGTTGCATTTATAAAAATGTATTTATTCTGTTATGAAAGATCTCTTTATAAGACCTGTTTGTTTTTAAAAAATAGGAATATCTGCAGATTTATCTTCATTAAAATGTTTTATGTTTAATTGAACTTCAAATGTAGATACCTAGGTAATATAAATTCAGTGTGCACTGAAGTTACTCACGAATAAAATATAAACTATATTATTTATTAGTGACAAAAGTATCTAAGGTGCCGAATGGTGGAAAACGTAATAATATCAATATTGTCCAAAGCAACAGTTAAAATTAATTTATGTACCTTTATTAAAGTAAATACAAAAAATTTAATTAATACGCAGTTTCCAAGAACAATAATGATTGTAATATTATAATACTTTAATTTTTTTTATGATTTATTTGTTATCCTTAGAGATAAGACATTGGAAAGTGATAAATATATTATCTTATAAGAAAACATTTTAATATATTTATGATGATCTTAGACCTTAGTTAGTTTGTAGTAGTAAGTAATCGCCGCAACGGCATGACAAAATAGATATAATTATTTAATATTTATTTTATCATGGTAATCGGTATAGTAAACTATAATTAATATTAAATTATAATTAGTATACGTAATAATATAGTAGTTTTTATGTATCGTGTTTCATAATGTCTGTGATAGTTGAAGTATAATATTTATACTCGTATTTTACTGAGAGTAAAAATTAATTTTAAGTAATTATTGAGTTCCTAATTATTGTATAACTTACGCCTCAAAAAATCATCAAAAAATAATAATATGCATTGTCAGATACTCAGATGTACATTATAATACATTAGAATACAACTTGTGTTTGGTTTTCTACACTTTACCATGGAAAATAAGGAAAGGTAATTATTGAAAATGATGTATTAAATAATTAAGGATAGTAAAGGTACAAGAAAGACAACAAAGATTTGGATGCAAAAGATTCTTCTTTGCAGAAAAATAAACAATTAGCTAGAATTGTATTAGTGGTCTACTTGTTTAAGGCTATACAAGACAGATAGTAATGTTCCAGACCTCAATAACTATTCTTTACTTATTAGTAACTAGTCAGTTAAAAAGAAAAAACAGAATCAAACATTATTGAAACTTTGTTCAATAAATTGTTACTGTGCCTTCAATTTCATAATTTTGTCTTCATTCATTATTCATCCATAGACCACAATTATATATTCATAAAATAAACAATCAAATTTCAATAAGAATTCATATAAAGATTACAAATTTAGGTACTTATGAGTTATCGCGACTACCTTGGTACTAAACTTATGCTGCAATGCATGTTTTTATAATACGTACAATTTATAAAATAGGTACTTAACTAAGTTATTATTTATCATGTTAATTTAATCAGTTTTAACAGTTAAATAATCAATTTGTGGTGGACAAAGTTTTGAAATACAATGAACTGGTCTTTATTATGAGTATTCCTCCACATAAATTTCGCTAAATAGGAGGATGTCTTACTCTACCTTTATGACGCTTGTTGTCTCTGATCCTCAAAGTCTTTCTATATTTTGTGTGTGAGCATATTTACCTGAATCTTCAAAATCGTAAGAATGATTCACTGTGAAATTCCATTGTTTTGTATTGCGTTATATATCCGCCAGCAATCAGAGTAAATCGTCCCTTTCTCTATGTTTTGATGTATTTCAGACATCAAAATAGCAGAATGCTGATTAAGAATTTCTGCTGTAATTCACAACTACTTATTCCACCGAAAAAGTGCGGTAGTCACTATAACCCATAAGTACCCAAATTTAAATTAAAGATTATAGATTTGTTAGCATTTTTAAGTATATTATTTTTTAATGGTTAGGTTATAAATTGATACACATTTCATTATTGATTTATTTAAAACATTTAATATTCATATATTTTAAATAATTAAAACTTAATTTTTAAGTTTGAAGGTTAATATATGATTGGAATGAATGTATATACTTCATTTATCAAAATTTAACTAATTAATGCATATTTTAATAGATTTTCATTACTGTTATTGGAACCGGGAGAGTACTACTTTGAAGATTACATTGCTTCAATATCAATTACCAAGAATGATACATGGCTTAATGGAAGACTTAAAGTGTGTTCATTGTCATTAGTTTTCGATCCAAAAGATTATCATAAACCTATTTTAAAGATACCGTTTACACAATGTGGATCTATTACTAAGAGGTTTGTAAGAGACTGAACACTTAGTTAAATAAATAATACTTTTTTAAAAAGTTATTTAGTATTTGGTATAACATTTAAAAAGTGTTTTCATTTATAATTGTTTTAATAAAACTAAGAGTAAAACAAAATTATATTCAACACCAATTGATGTTGTCACTATTAAAATAAGTAGTATTGTATTGGTCTTTAGATAAGTAATACAATTATTAGGAAAACAACAATTCAAGTTGATTAGTAACTATCTATTATAAAACCAAATGTTTATAGGATATGTATTTATATATTTTTTAATGTTATATTTATCATTTTTGTTTCATATTATTAGTTCAGATGAAGATTCAAATATACTGAATATAATATGCAAACAGTACATTGAAATGTTAGATCATAATGTATTAGAACCTTACAAGTTTATTAATGTATGTATTTATATGTTAATATTGAGTGCATTTTATATTTAAACATTAACATTTTCTAGGAATTATCATTATTCAGAATTGATTTAAAATATGCTCGAGTGGAGGATTGCTTATCTCTTATATTACAACTACACAGAGCTTCTTCTTTACAAACTGCAGAACATAGACATATGGTGAATAAACAATTTAAAATACATTTTTAATGTTATTAAATTAATTAATTATATTATTTAATATCCAATGTGATTTTATTGAATATTATTAGGCTGCAGCAATAGCGTATGGTAGACAAACGCTTATCAAATTTGATCCAACATGGTTAGAATTGGGTGAAAATATAATAATGGAAGAAGTAGGTCAGAAAATAACACCTCTTAGTATAAATTCCGGAAGAATAGTATTGACTAGTTTACATGTGTATTTCCAACCTTTCAATAATAATGAAGTAGTAAGTTCAATTTATATGTTTTTACCATTTATTATATATATATATATAGATTACTTAATATCTATTTAAAACTAATTTTTGATAAAATAATATGATTTTAGTGAATTACCTAATTTATGTTTTAAAGTACAGTATGTTGAATACTATTAAAACATTGTATACATTAAATTTTAATTTTACACTTCTATATAATCTTAATATTAATTTTATTATATTAAGATACACAATTATAAATATTTTTATGATTTTAGACTTTATATTTAAAAATTGAGTTATCCGAAATAAAGCGAATCATTAAAAGAAGATTTCTGTTACAACAAGTTGTAAGTATTAATACATTTGAATTAATAAATAGTTTTTTTATAGTATTGTAATAATATTTATTTTTTTCAGCAGCAGCTTGACTTAACATGGCATAATTTTACACTTACCAATCTTATTTTTAAGATAATACTTTTAAAAAATTATTTTATTAAATTACTAACAATTAATTCGTTTAATTATAATAATTGTCTCTTTCTATTTATTTAATTTCATAACCAAGGCATTTTATTAAAGGAAAATATATTACTGAAATCTTCACCATACATTTTTTGGTAAACAGCTATATGTATATCTATAGTTTTCAGCCTAATCTTTATCGCAAGGCAAATTCAATAATATATTAGTTAACTATTTCATATACGAGTATGTACACATATAAAAATTGAAAAAAAAGTATTTTAAAATCAAAACTAATAAATTATAATACATGTCCTAACTAATTAGAAATTAATTACATAGTTCTAAAGTATATTATAAAAAAGAATGTTTTCTGATAGTAAGTTAATAATTATAGGTCTAATAATTTAATATTTACTTAATTGTAATTGATGAAATCTGTTGAAATATTCTATTGAATACTCTCAATTAAGTTAATTTTTAATTGTTATATTATGCAGATAAATATTTTTGTTTATCACAGATAATAATTTTATGTTTTTAACAAAAATTACTAGGAAGAAGTGTTTTAAGTTCTTATAAAAACTAATTTATCATATTAATTATATAGGGAAATTTGTGTAATACATAGTCCTTGTAGACATATGTACCCAAAAATTATAATCATAGTACTTATTAGTTATTGATACAACTATCATGGATTGTGGCCATTTCAATTTATTTCATTCGAAAGGTACAATTTATCATATTGGTATATTATACGTTTTAACAGTTTTTTTAATTTCCCACACATTACACTGCTTCAGTATTATTTAGTATTCAATACTTAGTTATCACTTTGATTGGTTTGTCTACTAATCATTTAGTTACTTTGATTAACTTAATAATTGTTTGTTTTAATATTAACTCTAGTTATAGTATGTAAATTAATTAAATTTTAATAACTTTAAAAGAAACATTAAGTTCATCATACAAAATAAATATTCTCTTATAAGTAGTAAAAGTAGCATGTTTTTTTTTTATTGTTCATTAATTTTATTTATTTTAAAAATAACTTTTTTTAAAAAATTACTGTAAATTCGAATGCACTCAACTTTAAATGTTGATAATCCTCGAGAATGAATTATGAATAAAGTTCTATAAATATAGTATAAGTTTTAAAAACTTTACATAATATTTAAATTAATTTATCATAAATAACCAATTACTAGTAAAAAACAATTATTTAAAACAATTTCTTTTTTAAATTAACTTCACTTATTAATTTAAATCAAATTAAGCTTACGGTAATTGTTAACTTTATTTTTAACTAAATTGATGTGTTCGTAATGTCTATTAATTAGATTTTAGACTTAACTAAAATAAAAAAAAAATAGTTAACTGAGTTAAAAAAATCACCAATTTTTCCAGTCTTGTTAATACAAGAAAATGTATTATTTATTTATTATAGTTACAGTGTTACACAAGTAATATTTTATTATACATAATTTTCATGTATATTTAACATAATTATAAATACATATTTTGCTTGTAGAATTTAAATTATGTAGAATAATTATAGGGACATTAAAGTTAATATTTTTATTTTTATAGAAATATATAATAATAGCATTTTATTTCAGGGTTTAGAGTTTGAATATGAACTAAATTCACAGCTGTACTTGACATTTAAAAATACTGAAATACGAGATAATCTTTATGATAATTTATTAAATCAGTCAAAATTGAAAATGGAAAAACATGAAAGATGCATTATGACACTAAAATGGCAAAATGGTGCTTTATCTAACTATGATTATTTACTATACTTAAATAGGTATTTATAAATATTTTATAATTTTGTGTATATATTTTAATTATAATTTTACAAAATTATTGTATGAGTATATTACAGTGAAATTTTGATTATCTAATTTAAAATTCCAAATTATAATATTGTGTACTTTAAAAAATATATGATTTTAATAAATTATATTCAAGCTATGTGCATTATACATTCATAATATATTATTTGTTTCTTATTATTAATGTTTATTTTAATAATTATTAGATCTGTCATATATTTTAATTTATTACAAATCAAATCAAATATATTGTTATTCAAAAGAATTTATTGTGTATTAATATAAATAAATATGTTATATTTTAGTTTGGCTGATAGGACTGTTAATGATCTAACTCAATATCCTGTTTTTCCATGGGTTGTAGCAGATTATACATCATCTACTTTAGATTTAAGTAACTCAAATACATTCCGTGATCTTACCAAACCAATTGGTGCCTTGAATCCAGAAAGATTATTAAAACTCCAGGTTTTTATTATATAGATATTGCATAATTATATAGTGTGATTTGCGCATTTATTTATTAACTAATGTACTTAACTTTATAGGATAGATACAACGAAATGAATGAACCAAAATTTTTGTACGGATCTCATTATTCAACCCCTGGATTTGTTTTGTTTTATTTAGTACGCAAATATCCTCAATACATGTTGTGTTTGCAAAATGGTAGATTTGATCATCCAGATCGAATGTTTAACAGGTATTTTACTTAATAGTATGTTTTTCTTTCTTTAAGTACTTTAAAAATGAACTCATTTTAGTTTTGAGTGAATGTTAATGAAAATATTATTTTTCTTATTAACAAAATTTAAGTTATTACATAGTTGAAACTTTTATCACAGAGCTAACATCTTTTTATTAGCATTAATATTTTAAGAATATTAAACATCTTAATTATTAACTCATATATTTACCCAAAACTGTTTCCTATTTTGTTGAGAATGTTGTTTCGTTTTTCTAAAGGAATGCTGCAAAGTACATACAAATATATAATAGTTGAGATGTGGTCATTCTAGATATTTTTCATTAAAAATCAAACTGAATAATCCTCATCAAAAATACATTTATCTCTAACAACTTTTATAGACATTATACCTTTAAGTAAAACACAGTGTATTGATTTACTAAGTTTTTGTTGTGATTTAAAATTAATACATTTATAAAAAGAAAAATTGTTGATAATTTTCATTTTTTTTTTTTTTTATTATTTAGACTTTTATTTATACTCATAACTATTTACTACATCTACTTTTTACTTGGTATGGAAGGAATTGATTTTTTTGATGTAAATAGATTATTCTTGTGATTCTTTATTCTCAAGTCACGTTTCTCATGCTGAGTAAGGCAGTATTACAGTATCTTGCAATTATTTGTTTTTAGCTTTTGGTTCTATTATAATATTTTATAAGCATAATGAACAATGGAAAATATAGTGTGTATCTTAAGTTGTATCCAGACCAAGGTTAAATGTTTTGACATTGTCGCCATCAATATTTTTTATTTACTTTCATGAGAGGGTAATAAACTTATGTCTGTGAAATTGTTAGAAATTTAAGTTTTGATTAATATCTTGGTTTAAGACAAACAAATTATTATGAGATACAATTATATAAATATTTACAAAATCTTTTCTTTTTTTTAAGTATATCAGATGCTTGGAGAAATGTGTTAAACAATATGTCAGATTTTAAAGAATTAGTTCCAGAATTTTATGACACTGATCAAAGTGGTGATTTTTTAAGTAATAAATTTGCTATTGATTTTGGAATCAGACATGATGGTCGCAAAGTTGGTGATGTTGAACTTCCACAATGGGCAAGTAGTAAGTTACATTTATATACTTTTAATAATTATTAAAATAATGCCTTTTTTATATATCTATCAGGTCCTGTAGACTTTATTTCTAAATTGAGACAAGCTTTAGAAAGTGACTATGTATCCAATAATTTACATCATTGGATTGATCTTATTTTTGGTTATAAACAAAATGGAACAGAAGCAATTAAAGCAAATAATGGTATAATTAATTTAAATTAATAACATTAAATAATAAAATATTTTAAATAGTTTAACTTAAGTGTCGTGTAAATTCAAATTAATTTATTAACTTTTTTAATAATAATTTATTACTAGTGTTCTACTACTTATGTTATGAGGGAGCTGTTGATTTAAACAATGTTCGAGACTGGAACCAAAGACATGCATTGGAGGTTCAAATTATGGAGTTTGGTCAAATACCAAAACAGATATTTGAAAAGCCACATCCACCCAAAACATGTTCATTAATTAAAGATTTCCAACAGTTTGGTAATATTGTAATTTATTAGACTATTTTAATATTAAATATTAGTTTACAATTTTATAATTTAATTTATTTAACATTTTTTATTAGGGTTATTACCAAATATAGAACAGTATTGGAATTGGAATAATTTGAGTATATTAAAATTATTTACTACAACTATTCATAGAGATACAGCTACTAGTGTAAAAATTAGTGAAGACATGCAAACAGTTTGGTCAGTTGGACATGATGCTATGCTCAAGGTTCATTGTATATCAACTCAGAAACAAATTAGAAATGTTGTTGTACAGGGTTTTCCAGTTAAATTTAATGATATAATTTTACCATCAATTTATACATCCACAGCATTGATTGCTACTATGCATGGATCTTTGTAATTATGATTATTTCTTTTGGACATAATTTTTAATGATTTAATAATTTTTTTTTTATATAAAAGGATTGTTTATGATATTGACTGCTGCCGAATTACTGATGACTTTAGAGCTCATGAGGATTCTATATCTTGTTTAGCATGGTCTAAAAACGGATTTTTAATTACTGGTTCTTCAGATTGTACTGTACGTATTTGGAAGACTCCACAAGCACCATGGACCAAAATTGAGTTGATAACTTCTCTTAAAGCTGAATTAGAACATGAAAATAAAGTTACAAGTTTAGCTCTTTCTGCGTGAGTGATATCATCTTTAGAAAAATAAAATTAGTAGTATATTTGAGATATTATTTTGGGGAAGGGTGTTGCATTTAATCAGAACTGATTAATTTAAGAATTCCCAAGTATAATAAACTTTTTTATTTGTTGAATATTTAAAATCCATACATATTTGCACAATGAGTAAAAATATACTTTAAAAAATTAAACACAAAACTTGCTGTCAAAAATGTTATGTAACCAAAATTTGAATTGATTGAAATACATTTTTATCAAAAAAATAAATAAAATGTAATACCTTTTACAAAAAATTGGGGCATTTAAACAATATTATTAATTATACCAAGTCATTGACATATTTATCACAACAATGTGTGCTTTATAATTATAATATTTTAATTTTTAATGTTGAAATATAATTCACATAATATGTTATAGGGATAACAAATTGTTGGCAACTGGAACTGATGTTGGTGAAATATTTTTATGGTCTTTCCTTGACTATTCATTTATACAACAGATACCAGGTATAACTAAATTTAAAAAATTATTAGTTATATTAAACTATTGTAAACTTACAATTAATTGTATTACAGGACATTCTGACAGTGTAAATAAATTGAGTTTTAGTCGTGATTGCTCAAAACTTCTTTCATGTTCTGATGATTGCTGTTTCAAAGTATTTGATTCTAATAGTGGATTAGAACTCTATACCAATACTCTTCAATGCTCATTAAAGTAATTTTTTTCTTATATAAATTTACTGAAAATATACACATTAAGGTTATTTTAAGTTTTAAAATATGTCAAATCCTTGACATATGTATGATATACATATATGTGTCTTGTAAAAATATTTGTATGTACATAAAGTTTGATTTTTTTGAAGTATGTATTTTGTTTTTGACTTATTTTATGTAGATTATGTAATAGTAACATTCACTACAACATAAATTCACTTATTTCAGAACTTGATTATAAAAAATTAAAAATTATATTTTATAGAACATTAGCATGGGATGGATATCATGTTTTTGTCGGTGGTGAAGATGGAAACATGTATTTGTGGGACCTGGAAAAATTTGAACTTATTAAAAAAGTTCCAACACATTCTGGTAAATAGTTGTTATATGAATTTAGAATAATTAAAGTAATTGAGAAATAGCCAATAGATAAAAAAATAAGTAAAATACATAAAAAGTATAGTTATAAGTTGCATAATGCGTATAGTTTAATTTTTAAAATTATATTTATATTTAACTTATATTAGAATAATTGTACTATTATATTATTTTTAATTTGTTAAAGGTGGATTATTAAATATGGATGTTTCTAATGACGGAAGTATGATTGCTACTACTGGTAAAGATCGTTATGTGTATGTGTGGAAAACATCTTTTGATACTTAGAAATTCTAACATTACTATTATTACAAATTAAGAAGAATAAATATTTATTTTATTTTTTTATATCTAGTTGTTTAGGAATACTTAAACATCTGTTGATGTATGGTTATATAATATATTTTTTATTTAAATAAATTAAAAAATATTTTAATGAAGAATGTTGTGTATAATTTTATAAATTACATATTAATACATTTGAAATATTGTTTCAAATATCAATAATGTCATATGTATATAATTATTTTCAATTTATTTATGTGTATAACACTTTTAGTTATATACGTTTATAACTAACCAATAACAGATATTATTTTTATGACTTAGTTGATATTCCTATATTTCAAATATATTTTATATTTTATTATGGTTTTTACATATATTAAGAACTTATAAATGCTAGGTTAGCTTATAAACCAGTTGGAACAGTTGAAAGATTTTATATCATTCAGTAATTGAATTAAAATCACTTATTAACCTGCAGGGAGTCGAAACGAATCATTCGTTCACTGATTTTCGATCATCAATGAAAAACTTTATTTTTGAAAGATAATCTAATAAAAATAAACAAATGGATTGTGTACGAATAAATATTGTTATAAAATGTATAAATATACTCATATGCTTTGGTGTCTCTATTTTATTACAGCTGCTGTTATTTCAAAAATACACAATTAATAAAAAATTAACGAAAAATTCGTTAATTGGCAAACATTTTAGGTCAAATGTACCCGTGGGCCGTGATGAAAGTTTTCTTTGCTATACGAAAATAATTAAAATAACATGTTTATAGGTAATTAACATACAAGATGTTAACAATTTCGTTTTGCATTTTCCCTTTTTTTTTTCACTATTTGATATTATATAAGTCATTATTATAGGCGTTACTATATAGTATATAACTATACCATTTATTACTTATAGTTGCCGATACCGGACCAATTCGCCATCACTAAGAAGTAATATTTGAGATCATATACTTTTATATTGGATCAGAATTACTATCTTATTTACAGTAAATTCCATATACGTGTACGAATATATATCTCTAATTATAATATTGCGCACGATGTGTCTTTCCTATTTACTGTCAGTTGATTGCGTGTTCGGCTGTGTGTCAGTCTACGTATTTTTTTTTCGCAATGCTAACATTTTATTCTTATTTTCTAAAATAAAAAATGAAATTCGCCGCCATATGAGTTCGAAAAAGCGGAGTGATTTGCTAATGATGGTAGCGAATGCGTATGTGCGCACTTTTCGATATGGCAGTCATCGAGCGGATGAATGGTGTTAGACCAGTGGTTCTAAACCGATGTTTCGTGGACTTGGTATAAGTGTTCCGAAAAATGTTAAAATCAGTGAAAAATTTTTTATTTAGTATTTCTAGCTTCATTCTCTAATATTTTGACTTTTAAAACGAAACACGAAGATATAAGATGTTTTACTAACATATTAAATTTGAAAACTGTTTTATGCTACCCATTTATTGTTTAATATATTAAAAAATTAATATAATTACTGTTTTATTTTATGGATGTGTTCCGCGAAAACCTTATAAAATTTTAAGTGTTCCGTACTTCCGTCATTCGAAAAAGGTTAAGAATCACTGTGTTAGACGAAGGTTCTGTAAAAAAACACTACTGCACGTCTACGCAGTGTCAACTGATACCTAATTTCATTTAAAAAATCGTCGAATAAAATGAGAGGTGGTGACAAACTGGACAGCGATTATCTTAGCGAAATAGAAATGGGTTGTAAATATTATTGGTCTTACAATTCAGAGCCGGATTAAGATATTTTGCGCCCCGAGGCAAACCTACCTAAAATTAAGAACTACTTTTTATAAACATAACATTGTTTTACTATAATTTGGCATCTATTAAATAATATTAGAAATATATTGAAATAATATGTTAACGATCTTCTTAATATTACTATATACCTAAGCAATAAACAATGTATATACATTTATTAAAATAACAATTTTGTAACCATGGTTTAATTTAATTTTTATTTATTTATTAAAATGATATATAAAATACTGGGATTAATTATGTAAGTAAATAATTTTTTTGTCACGCCTGCACCGAAAGTTTGGTTTTCGACCACGGTTGAAGCGTTCGAAAGCGTCCTTTTTCCGTCCAGCGGGCGGTAAAGTGGAAATCCCCAAAGTAAAAGAGGAAATCCCCAAAAGTGCCGGCGGAAAAGAGGAAATCCCCAAAAGTGCCGGGCGGAAAAGAGGAATTCCCCAAAAGTGCCGGCGGAAAAGAGGAAATCCCCAAAAGTGCCGGGCGGAAAAGAGGAATTCCCCAAAAGTGCCGGGCGGAAAAGAGGAAATCCCCAAAAGTGCCGGCCGCCGGGCGCGTAGGTATCCCCTGCACAACCAGAAACTAAAATGTACACCTACCACGGTTCTTACAAAACATAAACTTTTGGTTACATCTTAAATGTATAGTAACCTCCTTGCATGACGCATAAACATTAAACATATTTAATTTGCACTGTTCCTATATAAGTGCGTCGAACGATGCGTTAGTAATAGTCTATAATTGTTGCATAGATCCCTGCATAACCTTTTTCATGAACGCAGGGGCGTGACAAAAAATAGTATGTGTGGCTCGCGCGGGAAGGCCATTTCAGTCTTGGGCGAAATGCGGCACTTGCCTACGGCTCGTGCCGCACACAACGCCCGCGACTGAAATGGCTCACTTCCCGCCCTTGCCACACAATATACTATATTATAAACCACAAAGTTTCAAAAAAAAAAAATATTTTATTTTCGTTATTTATAATATTTTTATAAAAACGCTTTTCTTGATTTTTGTTTAGCGAATTGGTCAATACATTCATCCCATGACATAGATTCAAGTAAAACATTTTCAATATTAAGAATAGCAAATTAATTTAATTTTTCTTTTGAAAGAGTAGATCGCAAATAGCTCTTGACCCTTTTTAAGACCGAAAACGATCTTTCGGCGGAACAGTTAGATATAGGTAAAGACGTATAATACAATCTTAATGCAATTGCAGTATTAGGAAATAAACTATCCAACTTTTTATTTCTCAGAATTGTCATTAAATGTTGTGTATTTGATCTATGTTCAATTTTTTTTCTATGTTTTTATTTGGGGAAAAAAATTCACTATAAAACTCAATTGCAATGCTTCTTGAATAAAATATTTTGAAAGTGATCTGCCTTCTTTTCAATATCATCCGGTTTTAGATTCCTAAGATTAAATAAAAAATCAAATTGATTATAAATTTTATCATGAGCAATTTTTCTTTTAGTCAAATCAGAAATCATTGTATCAATAAATTTATGACGAAATTCTTTTAAATACAGCACTAGTGGATCATATAAAGTGATAATAGTTGACAAATCAATGTTTACTGTTTGTAAAGTTTTACTTGTTATATTAAAACTTTTAGTATTGGGGCCCACATCATTATCATAAAAGCTACATCAAGAGAACATAATTTTTTCGCCATGGTATTAACACGTTCAATGCCGTTTCGTTACCGCGTCGTCGCAACAAATTTCCGCCCGGTCAACTATAGTAGTATAATATTATGTTATTTGTCATTTATTTCTGTTCATCTTGTATATCATTTTAGAACCTACACATATATTTTCTTATACTTTATAACTAATAATATTATTTAATAATATTATACTATTTTAATTAATAGTTTAATTTTATATTGTCGATAAACTGCTGCATAGTGCATAGATACATGTATAATATCATTGAAGAAACTATATATTATAAATGTGTTTGCTTATAACTTATAAATAACATTTTAATTAAAATCTTCTAGATTTAATTAAATTTTATTTAGTATAGATGATAATATTCAGTACATAATATGTTGGTATTAAATTAACAATAATAAAATCACTTTAGTTCACTATTTACATTCCGGGTAAAATAGAAATAACAGATGTATTTTTAAACCAAATATGCCATTCAATACGTAATGTAATCATAAATAGACAGAAGCGAAAATTAATACAATCAAACAATCCCAGAAAAACATATGAGACATTTAAGTTAATAACTAATTTGTCGACTGCGTGTTGACGCTGGCGTTGAACGTGTTAATATATTTCAAATATTACATATTTTTATAGCGAATAAAAAAATACAAGTAAAATAAAAAAACTATAGAAAAGAAAATCAATATTATGTTAGTACGAACGGTTGACAAAATAATTGTAGTATAAAATAACAAAACTAATCTTTGGACATTGGACAATTGACAGCGATAGACTTAATATTATTATTATTGTCTGCGCTCGACGAAATGAATGAAATGATTGTGGTCGAGATACGAACGAATTTAATCGTTCACTCGTACTGCGTTTATCGCACAAGCGGTAAGACGGATAAATGATAATCCAATAATTTATAATCTATTTTTATACGTTCGAATAATCGATCGCAGTTGTCGGTGGAAATGTTATCTATATTATATTATAGTCGTTTAATAATTATTGTTATTGCGTGGACTGTGACTGTAGTTATTACGTCATATTACTTGTAATTTCAGATATCGGTAGATTCGTGGAAACGCGTACGTGAGTTTGCGCGCTGTGTACACTGTCGTAATCGCTAATAGTTTTTCACTAGAAATGGTACCTACAATATTTCAAAACTTTGCGCCTTTAAAATCTTGCGCCCGGGGGCAGATGCCCCCTCTGCCCTCCCTTTAATCCGGCCCTACTCCTACTGTAATTCACGGTCATCGAGCTTAGGTTAGGCATCAATATCTTTTCTTAAAGACTGTAGCGACGGCACAATAAATTTGTCTTTTGAAAATAATGAGTTGGCATTTTGTAATAACTAATAACTAATAATTGTATTTTGTTATATCGGCATATTAGGCATCAACTAGACTAATATATCACGTGAATACCTAGTGGAGCATAATCGAGACATATTTTCAAAATAAACCTTGTTAGAATGAAATTGTATTATTATTTTATTTATTTAGTAATAATAAACCATGTATTTTGTACGTATTTTATATAAAATAGTGGAATATCAAAAACTGAAAAAAATTGTATCGCTATAATTAAAATTGAAAATTTTTATTCCGTTAACATAAATTTAGATAGGTAGGTACTCCACTGACTCCAATAGTCGGTAGTCCACTGACCACTGGTACTCATTGTTCGTTAACCATTTTCGTTTACTAATTAGTATTGTTACTTGTTAGGTAGGTATATATTTCTTTCTATCTTAATTTCTTTATTTTTAGACTATTTAATGAAATTCCGATCATCACTGAAAATAATTCACCAACGCTTGTTATTAGCTTCGAAAATTAAAAGTATAATATTTTAATAATTCAGCTGAACAAAATTATAAAAGCAATTAAAAATAATAATATTAAAAAGTGTTTTAGTACATAATAATACTTAGATTAGTTAGCTTTTAGTAAATAATAATACGGCTCCATAGAAATGCAGCTAATGCCTTTAGGCTTTAATTTAAACTAATAATTATTATAGTCGCATTACTCATTGAATAACATTAATAATAAATAGCAATTGACTTAGTATACTAGCGTACCCAATTGTAATAAAATAAAATTGTATATTAAACATTGTACTTAAATATTGCGTAAGAGTTATTTATTAAATAAAATGTGTATAACGCCACAATTTATATATTAATATAAATTTTTTTAATAGTGAATTGAAGTCGAATAAAATTCAAAAACTTAATAAAACGGCGGATGCGAATACACACTTTGGCTATGTTAGCGAACAATTGGTTAAACTAAAGGAGAGTTATTATGAACGAAAATTAAGACTCAGAAAAATTAAAATAGAAAATAATCAAAAATATTATTCTACAAGCTTGACGTTGCAAAGCAAACTGGCAGAAAGCTTAATATTTTTATGGATTTAAATAAAAAAATACTATATTCTTTTTTCTATTCTATTATACATAAAATTAAGAAGAAACTAAACAAAATATTTTAAAACATGATTAATATATAAATATCTTGTGAAATATTGTTGGATTATTGTTCTCTGCATGTTTCGAGTAGTCTCGACCAGCAACCAATAAGGGAATTATTGTTCGCATTTGTTTATTATTTACATTAAAAATAACTCCTTGATCGTCCTCGTCAAAAATAATATCGTCTTCACAAATTATGTCGTCATCGGAAACTTATTACCGATGAATACATTGTGCAAGATTACACACGCATTAATTATTTTAGACGTTTTTAAAGGATCGTAATGTAAAACTCGATGTTTTAACAAACAGATAAAAAAAAATTGTTCAAAATTATTTAACTGTTTATGTAAAATAACATTTTATAATTTATATTAACGAAGTTGCATTTTTAACACACCAGATACAACAAAATACAATTTTCAAAATACGAACACATTATTTTCTAAACACAAATTTATTGTGTTGTCGCTAGTCGCTACAGTCTTTTAGAAAAGATATTGATGCCTCTGCTTCCATGTTACCTCCATGACCGTAAACTACAGTACCTATGACTAATAATAATATTTACAAGTTTACAACCCTATCTTCTATTTCGCTAAGATAATCGCTGTTTGGTTTGTCACCATCTCCTATTTTATTATACGATGCCTTAGATGGGACTTTGCCTTTAGTCAACTACTTTATATCATTGTAGCACTCATAATTAAATAGTTTATAATTAAAAAACTTTTGCATAACAATTATTTATTTATTTTTTCTCCATAGTTGTCATGTTTAATTTCGCCAACACATGAATTTAAAATAATGTTCACTTTTTCCTAAAGTCATTGCGATTCTTTCAAAGTAAAGTTAGCAGAAAATTTCTTTTGTATTTGGCTGTTGTTGTTTGACGACCCATCCAACCAAAATTGTTTTTGTTCCTCGCTCATATTTTTATCCTCAGGCCGTCTTTCAGTCACTTGACTCATTAAAACGAAATTATTAACAACTTATATGTTAATTACCTAGGTATTGAAAATGTTATTTTAATTATTCCCGTATAGCAAAGAAAACTATTATCGCGGGCACATTTAATGTTAATTAAATTAAATTACTGTAATAAAAGTTAAAATGTTTGCCATAGATATTGTACAACGAATTGCTCGTTGTATCTGTGTATTTTGTTTTTAACATTGGCAATACAATAATTTACTTGTTGATATTTTCCTAATTTATAGTTGACCGTGTAAATTATGTACCTAATGGACAATATATAAGAGGTAAATAGTAATAACTTATACAATACTATTATACACGCACCGTGTGCAATTGTTAAATATATATAGCGTGTTTTAAAATTTTACCTCCACCACCAGTACATACAATATTATTATGATCAAGATTTTTAAGATGTCGTTGTTACGTGTGTAGATACCGTCGTATTGATTCGCATCTATCAGATACCGAATAGTCGCTATTATGAACTAAGACACGCCTATAATATGATATGTAGGTCTTATAGACTCGTCTTAAGTCTTGGGTATAGGTACCTACTTTACGTCTTTACAGTGCACTCGGGTCGGTACGTTTCGCCACTTCGCCAGTATAAAAGTGTAAACCACATACTGCAACGACGAAAGTCGTCAAAGGTCTGTCGAGACGGCCGGCGAAACGTCCGAAACAATACTCAAATACTCAATAGTCGACAACTCGACACGCTCCGCCGATAAATCTCTTTATCGAAAACGTACGATGACGCCGTGAATTCGGAATAATAAAATTTTGATTTTCGGTCGTTTCCGGGGTGGAGGTAACCCGTCGGATCGTGGACGACGCGTCGATGCGACACACGTCCGGTGCAGTTGTAGCGTTTCAGTATGAGCCGGAGGTAGTGCGCATGCTCGCCGTTCGCTCGCCAGCGCCACGATCGGCCCGTACTGTACCGATTTCACCATTTCCCCGTTCCGCCGTCGTACGCGTCGGACCGCTCTGTGGCGTTCGCTTTATTGCGTTGACCATTGCCCGTACAGCCGTCGGCGTCCGAGCGTTATCAGCCGTCAACTTGTGCGTGTACACTCGAAAGTTTCGATTCCGCGGCTGCACAACGGCGTAACGCGCTAATATCGTCGTCGACTGGCGTTTCTCCCGCCGTCTAGTGCGTCGCGGTCGTGCGGTCTCGCGTGTTTTTTGCCCTCCGACGTAGGACTTCCCCGGGACGTACCGGTCCCGTCGTCGCGCGCGCCCAACTCCGTCCGTCACTGCTCACGGCGAGTCGGTGACCAGTCGATCAGAGCAACAGCACTCGGCGCCGTCGAGTCGGCGAATCCCGGGTCACACGCCTCACCTCGGGTAGCTCACTCGCACCCGCCCCCCTCCTGCCCGCGATCGCGTGGTTCGTCTCTTCACGTTCGCACTGTAATGATGGCGACTAACGACCGGTGCACCGTTGGCGGTCTGTCATTCCCCGGATCCACCGAAATTCAGGTACCTAGTTAACCTTAACTCTACCTATTCGTTGTGTGTGTGTGTGTGTGTGTGTGTTCAAGACGTTGGGAGTTTGTAACACCCAACGATAGTTGCCCACGATCATGTCGTTATTTTGTCTACCGACCTGTTCCGTTAGGTACTGTTGTCGCAGTCCGTCCCTGCTGTCAGCTCGACGAGTCGGTCAACTTACAGATAACTATTTTATGTGGTATACTATGTTTGTTGTAGGCTCGAAATCGTTTTGAATTGTACTGTTTTACGTATTACACCCTACCGCATACTTACCGATGTCCTGCTTTTGTCATCGTCTACCCGATTGATATTTACCTTCATGATGTGTTAAGGTATTGTTGGGCGCACAGCTGATTCTGTGGTTTTGCAACACTTTCTTACAAATTACCATTATTTGGTCCTCTCATTAGTTTGTCATAGTTGTATACATATTCTGTAGTTAGTCGTTTACCATTCGTAACATTAGGTATAATTTTGATTAGAATATTGACTAATATTGAGTACTTATTGTTTGTCTGCAACTAACTCTCATTGTCCAATAATAATATATTGGTCATATTCAACAACTTTTAACTCATTCAAGATTGTTTTTCACAACAAAAAAAGCTGACAGACTGTGATTGTTAATAATAATAAAAAAAACTTTTCACCTACAAATAACCATTATCTAGTGTACAATAACAATTTATCTCCTAATTTGTTGGTTATTAAATTTGTCATTTGAGTAAAAGATTTTTGTATTTTATTATTATGTAATTTAAATTTAACTTCCCTTAAATTGCATTATTTATTTATTGAATAAGGAACATTTTTCCCTTAGCTTCAAAAAATTATCTATGATGAGAGTTTTCAAATTACTATTTAATACTTAGATAACAATATAGGTAATTAATAAAAAAAAAATAATAAGGTACCTACTCGTAACAAACTTACAAAAAGTTTTTTTGCTTTGGATTATCGGTAACAGTTAGCAAATTCATACCAGTTTTTTAAGTGAACATTTTTTTGAGCTAAAATAAATTAAATGTAATGTAGGAAGTAGTCTTTAGCTAAGGAATAGAGTTGTTTATAATATTTTATATTTAGGTCATAGAGTAATGTTACTCTGTAATTCAGATTTAATTTTTAATAATACACACACTATTGTTAATAGCATTTTACACAACAATTATTTGTTGTCAATGTAGTAATATTATAAAATAGTGCATATACTAATAATTATGCAATAATTCATAGTTGATCAATTTTTTTTTTTTTTTTTGAGCTTCTAGGATGGTACAAATATCTTAATTATCTATGATTATATAAGTACAGATTAGCCAGATTGCATAATAATCCTAACAACAATTAATCATCTATTGACAAATGAAAATGTCAACATAATATGGAACAAATCTAGTTTAGCGCCTACGTAAATTTTTCAATTTTGTTTTTTGAAAACCCATGTATTCATCACAATTTTTGGTGTTTTATGCATGTGTATAATGCTCTATTTTGCTGTGTGTTTGGAACTTTTCTGTTTTACTAAACACCCTTTTTCTTTTTTTTTTCCAATGTTTATTTGTTTTACAAACCCATGTAATTAAGCATGATGAAATGATGAAGTCAAAATTTGGTGATCAAACTTATTTTTAAGTTATATCCATTTGAAATGTATGATATTTTCATACATGCTCGGCATAGTCATTCGCTCGTTCAGACAATTAAAATCGAAAACATCCCTTATCGACTTCTAATGTAAAACTACCATGGGTTAGTGGTATTGCATTATACAACAATAAATAATAATAACGTTTATTCCCCTGTTTATTCCAACAAAGAACCATCATAAAAATAGTGTCTAGTCCAATATGACAACTAATATTACCTATCTAAGTAATAGTATGTGAATTCACTAGTTACTTTATAATGATAAACAAGTATGATCATAAAATTGAATCTAATATATATATATATGTCATATACCTGGACATATATTATGTACATGGCAATTCTATTATCAAACAACACTCATTATTTCAAAATCTATTACTTAATGTTTTTGAAAATATTTTTTTATACAACTTTCAGTTAAAATAAAATAATATTTAAGAAAAAGATTTATAATTTTAATATTTTTAAGTTTTTACTTTTTTAAATTGCATACCTTTTTCATTTAATATTCTTAAGCAAAATATTCAATGGAAAAATTTTGAAAATCGAATGAGTAATTACTTTATAAGATCACTATTCCAAGTTTTGGTGAGCATAGTGGAGAGGTAAGGGAATACCCCGCCAAATGTAGTTTTATTTCTCCATTTTATTTACTGGTTATTTTATGTACGACCCATGTGATATAAAATTTGCAGTTGCTCAGCAGCCCCTAGATAAAGTTATATTTTAAAAATATATTTTTTTTTTATTAAATTAATTGTTATTTAGGTATAACAAATACCATATCACAGTTTTTAGTATTATATCGTAATATACAAAATAAAACAATTGTTTTTAATCAAGGTAGCTTTGGATGGAAGTATAAATAACTTAACTACTTAATATATATTACTGAATGTATATTCAAGTAATTAATATAGTTTTAAGTGTTATTCTCACATAAATTATATTTACCTATCATCTTTGAATTATATTATAACTGTCCATTTACTTTATTATGTTCCATAATCTGACTGATAAAGATGTATGTATTTGTTCTGATATAGATTTATGATAATATCTTTACAAGTCATTGTCAACAATGCATAGTAACAAATAGTAACAATTACTAAATTATCATGTTTCCAGCATCAAGATAGATAAAAATACTGGAGCGTGTACTAGACACCAAAAAACGGTCAGCCGGTTGAAATGTTATCCCTACCACCGTACGGCAAAAATTAATAATATAGTATCTAAGGCATATATAATACACTACTTTTACGTTTATATTAATGATGTTAAAATGCTATTTTATGCATTTATATGCTATTTTGTGTTTACTTGGAATCTGAGCCACTTTATTCATGGTTTGAAGTTGATATGATATTTTTATATCATAAATGAAAATATTTTGATTCTTAATAAAAATTATGTGTTAGGTACTATACATATTAATAGTACTATAGCCTGTGGACAAATTTATCCAATTAGAAATTTTGTGACATATACCTGACTCAAGCATATCTGAAATAATTTGTGAACTAGATGCTACACTAAGATAGTTCCTCTTCCTTGATTTTTTTATATTAGATTCTGAACAAAGTGATGAATGTATTGATTTTACAATGATGTGTGCTTTTTTTTTGTGTCTGTGTACAGCAAAACTAGTCGAAATAATGTGTCAATTTCAAACTTTGGGGGTGGTTTCCGATGGAAAAGTGGATATCCTTGGTGTATTACAGAAGTCATAAACATTTTCCATTAGTTTTCAAAAAAAACGAGAAAAACAAGAAAAAAAGTGATGGAAAAACAAGAATTTTTACGCTAAACCAGTTTTCAACCAAATCAATTTTTTTTATATGGTTGAAACTCAAAAACTAATCACTGTAAATACTTAAAATTTTCATCACATGTTTGTGTTATTGTTATTAATACATGGCTAAATTTTCAAAATATTTTGACTTTTTTTGAGTTATTTATTTACCACAGAAATTTTGGATTTCTATGAGAATTTTTTTTTGAAGTGTCAAATGGATGACAAAAAAAAACTTGGAAATTTTATACAAAGTTCCTTATTGTTGTTCTTATTGTAGCTAAAAAAAATTAAAAATCGTTAGTGACAATTTTTTTTCATAAGCGTTTATATTTCAAATTTTTACAAAATCTGTTGAAAACGCGAAAATTTGCAAGTAATTTTGAAGTTGAAAAATTGTAAAATTTTTGGTGTTAATAACTAAGGATTAAAAATGCAACACTAAGTTTTCCATAAATTTTCCTTCAAGTATCTATAGAGAAAACTAAAAGCATCATTATAGGAAAAATTTTAAGTGCGTTTGAATTTTAAATTTTTACGAAATATCGTAACGATAACAATTTATCCTCAAACGATTTTAAATATTTGTAATTATTCAAAAAATATTAGTTTTAGATACTTGAAAATTTCACCAATTATTTAGATTGGCATTTTCTTTACAGGATTTAATTTTCAAAATATTTTGACTTTTTTTGAGCTTTTTTTTATAGACAACTAAAATTTTTAATTTTTCTGAAAATTTTTTTTTGAAGTGTCGATAAAATTTTTTTGGCCTAATATAAACACTTGAAAATTTAATACAAAGTTTCTCATAAGTTCCTCTTACAATGATTTAAAAATTATATGAATATATAGTCACATTTTTTTTTATTAGCATTTGAAGTTCAAATTTTGACAAAAATTCGTCAAAATCATGAATATTTGCAAATTATTTTGTAGGTATAATTTATAAAAATTTTTGCATAAATAGCTATGAGTTGAAAATTGAATACAAGATTTTTCATAAGTTTAGCCTACAATAATTATAAAAGAACTTAAATTTTGGTGTATTCAGGCCATTAAAACATAAACCACCTTTTTCACCAACCACTGGAAATTATATCTTAGGCTGACAAATCATCTTCGTTCAGAATCGTTTTTCGTATACAATGATGATCATTGGATTCAAATTTAACTCTCCTATAATATATAATAGTGATCCACACGGTACCTAATGTACAGCAGAGTGGTACCTACTTATCCGTTTTTTTTACTTTAAACTTATTTAACTTTTACCTTGTGTGAATTATATTATATATAATATGACTATTTCATGTGCTGTATTTGGTTGTACTAATAGATAATTTAAAAGCAACAATATACAATTTCTATCTATCTATCTTGATGGTTTCCAGTAACAATTACTAAATTATCATGTTTCCAGTAACATGTATATATTATTGCAGATATTATTGCTACTAAGTATAAGCAATTACTATTGAATCAACTAATAATAATTGTTGATTTATCAAATTAATATATGTTTAAGGATTAACTAAGTAATTTATTATTTTTTGTTTTAGGATGGTTTCTGTATGAGCTAATATGGATGAATTTTGCACAGAAAATAATAGTTTAATGAGAAAATTTAACAAACAAGTTGATAAACCATCAAATAAAAGAAATTTATCTTCTGGTTTAGAATTGGTAGATGAAAACCACTCTAATATTGATTTAAAATCAAGTCTACCTAGTAGAAAACAAAGACTTAAAGAATATTTAACTACAACTCATATACCTGATAAAAATATTAACTCTACTAATAAAATACACAATTTTTCTACTGTTAGTTTGATAAATTTTGTACCAAAAATTGATGATTACAACAAACCAGTTAAAGTTAAATCCCAATGGACTCGTACAAGTCAAATGGAGTTGGCATTAGAAAATTCTGAATCCCTTCAAACTAACAATATTCAATCTGTAAATAATTTATCTAAATATGAGAAAGTAAATGAGGTATTTACAATGGCTGTTTCACCCACAAATGGTGTTATTAATCAAATTAATGAATGTACAAATACAAATAACACTAGAAAAACCAATAAAATAATTGATTCTAATTTAGACTTTGAAAACCATTGTCGTGTTGTTGTACACAAATTGGATGATAATTCAGTACAAGTGAAAAGGAAAAGAGGTCGACCAAAAAAGACTAGTATAAATATTAAAGATAATACACCAATTAATACAAATACCGATAATCAAGAACCAGTCAAGACTAATTCAGTTGTTGATTTGAATCCTCAAAATGCCGATCAATCAAAAGTTATAAAAAGAGGTCGTGGTAGACCAAGAAAAAAAAAAATTACATCAAGCACTAAACAATTGCCACCAAGTACATCAAATAATATTGTCTCAAAAATAAAAAGAAAAGCACAAAGTCCTGTTATTGAAAATAAGCGAATTAAATTGATAAGTGATCAATTTGAACCAGAAGTAAATGAAAATTGTTCAAGTTCAGATGAATCAGAAGTGAATGAAAATGGTTCTATGATAAATAACACACCAATCCTAATATTTCCAGACGATGGTGTAAATTTGAAGTGTATTAGTTTATCACGATGCGATATACCAAAAAACACATCATTAGTTACTTTAGGAAGTTGTGATAGACCATATTTACAAGAAAAAACTGAAAGTACATTTTTAAAAAATCTTAATGGGTTAAATACACAACAAAGTACCACACATGTTAATGTTTTAGAAGATTGTAATAATTTAAATGCACAAGAAAACATTACATGTGCTAATTTTTTAGAAAGATGTAATAATTTAAATGTACAAGAAAATACTACACATATTAATAGTTTAGAAGAAAGTGATAACTTAAATGCACAAGAAAATACTGCATGTGCTAATTTTTTAGAAAAATGTAATCATTTAAATGTACAAGAAAATACTACACATATTAATTTTTTAGAAGAAAGTGATGCAAGAATAAATATCAATGAGTCTTCATTTAAAAATGAACAAGATGTGTTCTCTGAACTTGAATTTGTAGATTGGAATCCGTTACCTAAACGGAGGATTAGATCAAACAGTGTAAATGACACAATTAAGATAAAAAATCGAAAAAATTCTCTTTCTGATAATTTTGTGTATAAATCTTCAAATAATTTGAGTATTATTGATGATAATATGTTAGTGAAACCTTGGAAAAGTCTTTCTTATATAGAAAGTGGACCAAATATACTGGATGAAAGAATTGTACAAGATGAATTGGCTAAAAAATTAAGATCAAAATTGAAACGTAGCAGAAGCTTTCCACATTGCTTGGGTTTAGATAAAATGATCTGGAGATTTATAGTTAATGCACATGAATCATATTCAGAAGAAAATTATGAAATGGTATCTAACTTAGATTCAAATATGGTTATGGATATGGATGTGAATGTAGATGCGGATGCAGATTTAGTACCAGGCATGAGGTTTATAAAAGAAATTTTACCAGGTAGATGTGACCACCATTACCGTTCCAATAGTGTGCCTGTAGAACAATATAAACAACCAAAAGAAAAAACTAGCTATATTTCTAGAAGTTTAGATAATTTAAATATGTTGTGTTCTACTCATGATCCTCCATCCTTTCAAATACCTTCAAATATAAGTAATTTGAAAAATTGTGAAAGTGATCCAGAGGAATCTGAAGGAAAAATAAGAAGATCTAAGCGATTAAATACCAAAATTAAGAATAGTGATATATTGGAGGAAGAATTTTTTTTATCATCTGAAAATTCAAAAATTGACTCTTTATTGTTGGCTGATGAAATTCGAAAAGAAAATGAAAGAAATTTAGCTGAAGCTAGAGCAAACGATCCGGAATTAGATAAAAAATTAAAAAAATTGAACTTCACTTTAATAACTAACAATTTGTTCAGGCCTAGCAGGTGAGTTTTTATAAAAATTTTTAAACATTGATGACCATATAGTATTTTATTTGGTGTCTATTATTTTTAATTAATTACAACAATTTCATAAATATACATTATTTCTAGTAATAAAGAATTAAACATTATTTTAGGAAAAAAATGAGTGAGTATACACCGGCAGAACAACAAGAATTGCGAAGATTAAAACCAAGGTAATTCATATTGATTAAAAATCCTAATAGCAGCTGGTATTTGGTAGTATTTGCATGATTATCATTAACTGATTTCGCAATTGTTTTATATTTTTATTTTAAGAAGGTTCTGAATTAAAATTATTATTCAATACAGTACTGACTAGTGGGGATTTTTTTTTTTTTAGGAGAACTATCAATTCTGATACTTACAAATGCCATTGTAAGTATACTAAAAAAGACTGGATTGAAAAAAAACCTGGATGTGCTGTAGAATGTTTAAATCGGTTATTAAATATTGAATGGTAAGTCAATTTAATACTATTTTTAAGAAATGAAATAATTAATAATTTTATTTTTTAAGTGGTGTAACTTGTGTACTAAAGGCATTTTGTACAAACAAGCAATTTCAAAATAAACAATTCAAACGCACCAAAATTGTCAAAACTGCAAATAAAGGTTATGGTGTTTTTGCAATGGAAGATATACCTAGGTAATAAATTATAAACTACTTAAATTTAATTTTAAATGGTGAACTATAAATATTTTATTATATTAAGAGGATATAGCACATTATATTATCTTTACATTATTATCGTATTACAAAACTAAATTTTCCATTCAAGGCAGTGGCGTAAATTGGCCTCGATTTCTGGTGTTGCTGAGAAATATTTTGATTTCTAACCTACCAATACTAGCTTAACTTAAAAATCTTCACCCAATTAATGTTATATATATATTTTTTTTTTATTATAAAATAAGTATTGAATTATTTTAATAGTACTTAACAACTTTATTATTATATAACATTAAAAAAAAAAAAAAAAAATTACAAATAATTTTTTATTTTAAACTGAATCGACGTCTTCTTTTAAAACATAATATTGCACCAAATTATTCATATTCATCGATTATTACTAATTTATAATTTATATTATGGTCAGAAAAATGTTTACCAAATTTTAAACCTATTTGAAATAGGATTCAAGATATAGATACAAAACGACACTTGTACTAAAATTAATTTTTTTACATATTTGTAATTTGTAAAACAAATGTGTACTTTAAATTTTTATGATTTTTTTGGTGGTGCAATAATATAAACTTGCACCACCACATCTCAAATGTGGTGGTGCAATTGCTACCTTTACACCACCCAATTTACGCCACTGATTCAAGGGATTCTATTTTAAAGCTATTTAGAGTGAAAACCTAATTATCAAATTTAATATTAAAAATATTATTCCAAGCATCATATGTCAACTAAAAAATGCTCATAAATTCCTTTATAATAAAAAATCAAAAAAGCCCACGTGAGATACAGTAATGTATTTTCCCAAAATATAATTGATTGATTTAATTAATTAATAATTAATTTGTGTTACACATACTGAAAAGTACGTCAAGCACTTGGACTAAACCCACTGGACACAATCAAACAAATTTTATTTCTAAAAAAACTGAATTAGTTAAATTATAAAAAAAAATGTCAATAATGTAAATAACCTTATAACCTAATCCCTAATTCTTATACTAATGACCTAGATGTCAATGTATTTATAAAGATCAAAAAAAAAAAAAAAAATAATTTACTCAAATACAAAAAATAACAAAGTAAAATAGATTCTACTGAATGTAAAATTTGCCATGTTAGGCGATAAGTGGACAGTGATAACACATTCAAGTATGACATCCTCTTAATAGATATCAATTTGAACTTAATATATTCATAGTGGTCAACTCTAGTGGAGGTGTAGCATAGTTGTCCCCTTCTTGATGTCTTTATTGAGTATACTTTGATACTTTTATAATAATACTCTTATTATATCTAAATATTATATAGGTATTTAAATTTAAATATTGTTTAATATTAAAATATACATATTATTATTATTGAAAGCAAAAATTAAGTTGTAATTAAAAGTTGTTTATAGTGTAATAATAATCTGTTTTTAATGTTTTTATACCAAATTATGTTATGTTATTTTATGATTTCTTAATTATTTATAAAGAAAATTAAGTTTGATTAATAGTCATAAATTGGTTTCATAAAATATTAATTGTAGTTAATATTTTGTTTAGTGGAACATTTGTTGATGAATATATCGGAGAAGTTATTGATCAAGATGAAATGATAAAGAGAATGAAACTAAAAGTATATATGTTCAATAATTATATGGTGCAATTGAAACATGATGAAATAATTGATGCTACACGAAAAGGAAATATTACAAGATTCATAAACCACAGCTGTGATCCTAACTGTGTTGCAGAAAAAGTATACTTATACCACTATACTTCTTAAATATATAGAAAAAACAATTAATTTTTAAAACATAATTCTAGTGGAATGTGCTTGGTGAATCTCGGATGGGTTTTTTTAGCAAACAATTTATACGAAAAGGAGAAGAAATCACTTTTGACTACAGTTTTGAAATATTTGGGTATTGATTATTATTTTAGTATCTTTAATTTATGTAATCTATCATTTTTATCATTATTTAGAGATGCTGCTCAGCAAAAGTGTTATTGTGGCTCACCAAAATGTCGAGGAGTTATAAGCAAAACATCTAGAATAGGAGATCAAGGCAGTTCTAATGAAAACAGTTCTGATGAGAGCAGTTCTGATGAAGTTGCTGAACCTGTAGATGAAACATCAGAGGTGAAATTAGATCCATGTTTGGAAAAAAAAAGAAAAACAATTAAAAAAATCACTAATAAAGATAAACAACGTTTACGACAGGTTCATTTATAGTCATTTATACATAGGTGTATGTATAACGGTGTGAAGATTGATTCAATTTTTGTTTATTATAGCTTGATAAACAGTTGACAGATATCAGTAAATTGAAAAATAAAAATCGTTCTGATTTAGAGAGCTCAACATTAAATTTAAATAAATTAATGGTTCACATCACAGATTCGATGAGTAGATCACACATTTTGAAATTTATTCGAGATAATGATTTAAACTGTAAGAGGTTATTTATGAATTTTAATGGCTTGAATATAATACATAGCTGGATGACTTCAAATGACAATGAAGACTTAAAATTAGAAGTAAATAGTATTATAAACAATCATGATGGATAAAATAAAATATTCTAAACAATTTTATTATTTTATATTTCAGATTGTTCAAACACTTGCAGACCTTCCAATTTCTAATAGAAATACAATAACTAAATCAAAAGTTTTGGATATTATTGCTCAATGGGCTAATATTCCATTAAACATTAAAGAAGTTATTGAAAAGTAATTATAATTACTGTTGCATACTTGCATGTAACTTAAGCTGACTTAAATCACATTAAGACATATTAGCACTGTATTTGTATATAACGTTTTCTTTTTTCTTTTTTCTTTTTTCTTATTTTATTTGTTTTATTTATTTAATTTATTTTATTGTATTTAACAAACTAGGCTGAGGCTCAATGTATAATATTTAACATATGTAATTATTTGAAGTAACAATTTTCAACCATTATACATAAAATGTAAAAAGTTTTTGATTGAATGCTATTTATTGAAGTGCATTAAACATTCCTTAACCGTTCATCTGATTGCAATGAAATTTGCTACAGAGATAGATTAGACCTCTGGAAAAAAGATAGGTTAATTTAAAAAGATAGTGGTCCAACTTGGGGAGGTACTTAAACAGGGACTTTGAGATTTATAAAAGGTTGCTATTGGTTACTATTTTATTATGATTTTTAGATGTGACAAAAATGCTAACACCAGTAATAGTTTTCGTGAGGGTGGTTAATGTACCGCTGCAATTAATGAATTGTTGTACATTCCAAGTTCAGACGTGTTTTAGTATTGTCACCAATTATTAGTGTTGAACAAGTATTTATTTACCTCCTAGTTCTGATATATCTATGTTTGGGAATCATATCAATTTAACTCTTGGATTTTTTTGTGGGGTTTTTAATTTGCCAATTATTAGTTGGACCAACGGGGTTTCAAGTCTCAAGTACAATGGTTCTGTTACAGATAAAGTTCGTCAGATTGGTGATCAGTACGGTACTCTTCACTTCAAATAAATAAAATATACTGTCTCCAATAAGTCTAACTCTGTACTTGATTTAGTTTTCTCAAATAGTAAATCTATCAAAGTTGAAAAATCGCCTGAGCTCTTGTGCCGTGTGATCACCCAGAAATTGATACTTGTCTCTTTGACATACCTGTCCTTAATGAACAACATTCCTATAAAGACTCCAAAGGAGCTAACTATAAAAGATTTAATGATGTTTTAGGGAGTATTAACTGGGATTTAAATTTATTGACTTTAACAATCGAACAGTCGGCTGCATTTTTCTTTCAGGTCACTTCTACATGTTATTGATCAGTGTGTACCAATGCGTCCTTTCCGCCGTGGGTAACTAAAAATCCAAAGAATATTTTGGCCAAGAAGAAACAGGACCATAAAATGTTTAAACAATTTGGTGGTTCTTATTACTATTATAACTTTTCTCTATTACTTGCGCGCTGTAAATTTGAATCTAGAAAATTGCATAGATCCTATCTATGTAGAATGTAGGAGCGGTTGCGGAGTGATCTTCGTTCATTTTGGGACTATGCTTTAATAACTAAGGTTGTCAAGGAATTCCTGAACAGGTTCATTTTAGTAACATACAAGCTTCGGGTAATCAAGTATCAGATTTGTTTGTCTCAGTTTATGTTAAACCACGCTTAAAAATCCCTCGCAGAGGGAGTCTTTCCCTCCACCTGGAAATGTAGCCGTGTTACACCAATACTAAAATCAGGGGACCCTACTGACATTTCTAATTATCGGCCCATATTCGAACTTCCTTTCTTAGGGAAATTATTTGAATCGATTGTACTCAATCATATTATAACACGACCAATCTTGTCAACAATAGCGATTGACCAGCATGCATTTTTTCTTAACCGATCAAAATCTACTAGTGCCACTGATTTCGTGTCCTCTGTACATGATGCGTTCCTGTTAAATCAGTAAGTTGACGTAGTTTATACCGACTTTACTAAAGCTTTCGATTCTACTGACCGCGGTATACTTATTTATATTTTGGATAGGCTAGGAATTGGTGATCCACTCCTAACCTGGCTGAGATCTGAACTCAGTCTGTTCAGTAATTTCTCCAGCACGGATTCTGCTATTTGCTAATGACACAAAGATATTTCATGCAATTTTATCCATGGAAGACTGTCAAATACTTCAAAGTATTTTGAATAAGTTTTCATCTTGGCGTGAGATTGTTGGGCTTTCTCTGAATATTAGTAAAAACCATGTCATTCTATCGGACTCAAGATTTAATAAAGTTTGACTTCTCTCTTAATGGTTTGCATCTTGATCGTGTTAACCAAATTACTGATTTAGGGTTTCTCTTTGTCCCATCCTTGGACTTCCTTCCGCACATTGATTATATTGTAAGTAAATCCATACGTGTTCTTGGGTTTATTAGAACATTCCTCAAGTTTCAATTCTCCTAAGTGTCTCTTTGCGCTTTATTACGCATTAGTACGTTCAGTATTAGAGTATGGAATTATTGTTTAGGCTCCATGCTACATAGGCGATTCACTAAGGGTTAATAAAGCGCAGAACAGTTTTTCTGAACTAAGCTGGTTACAGTTTAAATATATTTCATTTACCCTACGATTATCAACCTATTAATGTCTGGTACCTTGATTCACTTGTATCTAGACGTCAGCATTTTGGTTATCGCTTTATTATAGGATTATTAAACGGACAAATAAATGCGCCTCGTTTATTAGAAAGACTCAGCATCCTGGTTCTCAGCAGCACCCGATCACAGGTGACGTTTTACATACCAATAAGTAGGTTTAAATTTTCCGCTAATGCACCTCTCTTGAAAATGATGCGCATATGTAACTCAAATACTTTATGACCGTTCGTACTCAGGCTATTAATTTATTTATATTTTGTTGTTACAGTTATATCACTTTTTATAAATTATTTAATATTTATCTAGTTTACCTATTATGTTATCAGTGGCGTAGCCAGAATTTTTTTCGTTGGAGGCTATACATTTTTTCACAGAGATGGTTTACCTAGGTTCATAAGGTTCATAGGTTTCATAAGTGTAAAATGCAGATGCCGAAGTATTATTAATATAAATAACAAATAAAAAAAGCTATGACGATTTAAAATCAGTAAAATACAATTTAAGACTTTTGTAGTGTTTTTCATAGACCATTAAAATTTTTTTTTAATTTTCTTAAAATTTCGGGGAGGGCTGCAGCTCCCACAGGTCCTCCCCTGGCTACATCGCTGTATGTTTTTTATATGTAATGTTATGTATCCTTGTTATGCTCTATATTGTTAAAGCCGTTCGGCGTTAATATGTGTAAAATAAAATAAAGCGACAATAAGTTATTAAATAATTAAATAATAATTTGTCCGATATTTTCTTAATTGGTGTCTTTGGATTCGTCTTGTTTTTTGTATCACTGTAGAATTGATGACATTTATTGTAGATTTTTAAAAAGTGAGTCCATTGCACTGTATGTCTGTATGACTGATAATAAATTAATATGTCCAGAAGTGATAGAATAGTTAAGACCTTTACCATCGTTAGACAAAAAAATATCAGGGAGATTAAAGTCACTAAATCTAATGACCTTATGATCTAGATATTTAGAAACCAAATCTTCTACAGTATCCGTAAACAGTTCATATTAAATATTGATTGGATATTATTGGTCCTTGTTAAATACTTAAAAAACTTACTTTTTTATCGAGATAAAGTCTCTTATTTTGTTATAATATTTTTTTTATTTTTAGTTTAGAGTATCCAATATCACAAATTAAGGAACACGAAGAAGAAGTTGATAAATTATTACCAGATGCGATTAATACATCATTATTAGTTCAAGCAGCCAGAGTTTTATGGAAAAAATGGATAGTTTTGAAAATTGTTTTTAAAATACCAAAATTAGATCGTCCCAAAGAAGGTTACTATACATAAACATGATGTTATACGTAATATTTTATATTCTTCATAATTAACTATAGACTATGACTATACCATTATAAGTTAACCCGCTCAACCAACAAAAACTGGTTAGCGGCGCACATTCCTTATGTTCCCGACCATCGGTTACTAATCACAAAGCATCTAGCATCTAGAAGCTCTGTATACATGTGCGAAAGTCGGTTAACTTATTTGGAATAGAGAATAGTATTGGAATTCAGATTTATAATAATTTACTTTAATATTGTTAAAAAAAGTTTTGATTATGATAATTTTTTTATTATCATTGTTTGATATGTATTGGTGTTATATGATTTGAATACTCATGTTAGTTTTAATAAAATAGTATTTTTAACTTGAATGGAGTATAGATTATTATATAATTATTTTGATTTTAGTGAACATTGCTGATGATGTTAGTCAAACATCAATACATTTACCACAGCCTAAACCGTAAGATTTTTAATAACAATTATTTATTTTAATTGTTATTTTTAATATTATTAACATTTGTTTTAGAAATTCTGTTCCATATCATTTTGGAAATTCTACCATTAGACCTAGTCAACCTTATAAAATAAGGTATGAAAACATGATAAGTTAAAATATATTTAATTTAATAACTTCTGACTGATAATTTTGTTTAATTTTATTTTTTAAAACACACTATTCATGTTACATTAAATGTATAAATTCATTTTAGTTATATGCAAAGTCAGGGTACTGGATATGGTCAGACTAGTTCTACGGATCCAATAAAACAAATAATTTATCATCACAATCCGATGAACAATCAAGACAGGTAAGAATAATTATTTAAATATTTAAAATTTATATAAATATTATTATGATAGTTTAATATTCATTTAAATATATAATATTAACTTAATTAAATAGGAATGATACTGTTTTTGAATGGAATAAAAAACATTGGAATTTGCCTGTAAAAACAAATAAGGTTTTTAATTCTGCCACGGTAAATTATCAAAGTAATTTAGTTTTAAATCTAAAGCAAAGTTCAACATCTACATTTAAACCAAGAAGTATGCGCAGTGATATCCCAAGAATTGAAAACAGTACATCTACTAAAAATATGAAGTGGAGTGATATCCCTGAAAGTAAGTATTGAATATGTATTTCTGTATTTGATATAAAATATATACATAACTATTTACTAGAATATTATTTAATTTCAAATTAAAAAGTTTAGGATATTTTTATATTATTGTATCATTATATAAATACTATTGAAGTTTATGATAAACATGCTTGAAAAAAAATCATTCGACACCAAAAAGATGTTAGGTTATATGTTTTGTTTCAAATGTACCCCTACAATATGAACTATTGTTAGTGGAAACTTGTGCCTTTTTATTTTAGAATATTTTTTAATATTTTGATTTTTTTGGTTTTTATTGTGTAGTATATAGAATACATTGAATATTAACTGTGTTTTTTAGTTAAAAAATTAGATCTAGTTGGTATTTTAAATAGTTTAAAACCAAAAATTCCTAGTATTTTTCAAAATGATTGGGAAATACCAAAAATAAAATTTAAAAAATCTAAAATACTAACCAAAATCCAGTTTTCAATATAATCAATTTTGTTTTTTTTTATTATTATTTTTGAGGAATTTGAAAACTAATAATCAAAATTTTTACCAATTTATCACTTTCTATTCACAACATAATTTTTCACAAAATTTGAGATATTTATAGACATTTGAAATTGCCTATTTTTGATATTCAATAAATAAAAATGACTCAAAATTTAATATAGAATTCCTCATATGTTCATTTTCATTTAAAATTATCAAAAATAAACTGTCTCAATTCAGCTTTTAAATTTAGAATTTTAATAGTATTCATAATATCTCAAAAATGTTCAAATTATTTTATAGTTAGAAGCTCATAAAAAAATGTCTGTTTTATCTAAAATTTGAAAAATCAATATTAGGTTTTTAATAAGTTTTTTAACATGTATAAAAAAAAATGTCTATGAACGTTCAAAGTTTTACACCATTGCATAATCATCATAAAATAACTATGTATCCTGAAGTGGTTTTTGATATTTTCTTGTAATTAAAAAAATAATTACAATAAATGGTTGAAAATTTTATGTAACATCTATGATATTTTAGATTCTGAACGAAGTGATGAATGTATTGATTTTACAATGGTGTGTGTTTTTTTTTTTTTGTGTCTGTGTACAGCATAACTAGTCGAAATAATGCTCCAATTTCAAACTATGGGGGTGGTTTCCGATGTAAAAGTGAATATCCTTGGTGCATTATAGAGGTAAAAAGTTAACATTTTCCAACAGTTTTCAAAAAAATCGAGAAAAACAAAAAAATGACGGAAAAACGGGAATTTTTACGCAAAACCAGTTTTCGACCGAATCGATTTTATATGGTTGTAATTAAAAAACTAATCACTGTAAATACTTGAAATTTTCACCAAATGTTTATGTTAGTGTTATCTATATACAGCTAAATTTTCAAAAAATTTTGACTTTTTTTGAGTTATTTATAGACCACTGAAATTTTCGATTTTTATGCGAACTTTTTTTTGAAGTGTCGGTAAAAACATTTTAGATGACCAAAAAAACTTGAAAATTTAATACAAGGTTCCTTATGAATTGTTTTTATTGTAGCTAAAAAAAAATTAAAAATCGTTAGTCACAATTTTTTTTTATAAGAGTTTATAGTTCAAATTTTTACGAAATCTGTCGAAAACGCGAAAATTTGCAAGTAATTTTGAAGTTGAAAAATCATAAAATTTTTTTCTTTTATAACTTAGTTTTGAAAATTTGGTACAAGGTTCTCCATACATTTTTCTTCAAATATCTGTAAAAAAAACTACCGGATTCAGACAAAAATTTTTATGAGTGTTTGAAATTTAAATTTTTACAAAACCGCGTTAAATAACGGTTTAGCCTTAAACGATTTTTGATATTTGTTATAATTCAAAAAGTATAAGTCGTAGATACTTGAAAATTTTACCAGTTATTTAGATTGGCATTTTATTTACTTGATTTGATTTTCAAAATATTTTGAGTTTTTTTGAGCTATTTATAGACAACTGAAATTTTCATTTTTTCTGAAAAATTTTTTTTGAAGGGTCGATAAAATTTTTTTGGCCCTATCAAAATACTTGAAAATTTTATACAAAGTTCCTCATATGTTATTCTTATAGTGATTAAAAAATTATAAGAATACATAGGCACAATTTTTTTTTATTAGCATTTGAAGTTCAAATATTGACAACAATTCGTCAAAACCATGAATATTTGCAAATTATTTTGTAGGTATATTTCATAAAAATTTTTGTATAAGTAGCTAAGAGTTGAAAATGTAATACAAGGTTTTTCATAAGTTTAACTTACAATTATTATAAAAGAACTTAAATTTTGTTGTATTCAGGCCATTAAAACATAAACCACCTTTTTCACCAACCACTAGAAATTATATCCTAGGCTGACAAATCATCTTCGTTCAGAATCCTTTTTCGTATACAATGATAACTATCATTGGATTCAAATTTAACACTCCTATAATATATAATAATGATCCATACGGCACCTAATGTACAGCAGAGCGGTACTCACTTGCCCGCTAATAATAAAATAAATAATAAAATAATAATTCTTGTAATTAAAAAAATAATTACAATAAATGGTTGAAAATTTTATGTAACATCTATGATATTTTTTTAATTAAATATTTCCACAGTTATTTATGAACATTTAAAATTTATTTTTAGAAATGTAGTAAGTGTTTAAAACATTTTAATCAAAATAATTTGTTTTAAATGTTTTATACATATACATAATTAAAAATGATATGGATTTTATCGATTTTGACATAAAACATTAAGTAGAATTTGAACTCAATTTCTAAAAAAAAATGTCCTTGTATTTTTATTTTTTTTATTTTTCAGTTTAGGAGGCACCTTTTATTTATACAATTTTCATGTATATAAATAGCTCAAAAGAAGTAAAAATAACAATTATTTGTGGTTATTTATTTATTAAAAAAACAATTTTTTTTTTTATTAGTTTTTATGAATTATTAGATGCAAATTTATGTGGAAAACCACTCAATATTTTAAATTTTATGTCTATACTCATCCTAAAAATGATAACATTCAAAAGAATGTATAATATAATATATAATATATTTATATTGTATAAATACATTCATTGTTCCATTCATAATCTTAAATTTAGTAGATAAACTTATATAAGAGATAAGGATTTATGTAAGAACATATCTTATGCTGAGTTCTTCTAAAAATTTTCAATTAACTTTAAATACTTGCCCAAATGCTTGAATTATTAGATTCACGTTATGCCCAATCTCAAAGGGAACAGCAAAAAGTTTGAGATATCAAATTTTATTAAAAACTAAAAATAATAATACAAACAATACAAATGCTTAAAATACATAATCCTCCTCATTTTATGTTTCTACTTTACTCTCTCTGGGATTAACGATAACAATAATATTATTTGTGTACTGTAGAATAACAAAGAATAATTAATTTTATATTGAGTTATTGAGAGCAAAACGTTATTGAGTATAATGGTAGTTTCAAGGGGAATTCATTGTAGTTAGAGATAACAAAAAATTAAGTTAACGACTTTCAACATAATAAGAATCTACTGTAGGTTGAATTGACATTTATATTTTGAGTGATAAAATAGGTTTACAGTTTTGTTTTTTTTTTCATCTATTTCTTTATTCTTTATTATAAAATTTATGAATAATTTTATGTTTTACTTTCAAAATTGAATTATTATTATTTCGTATATTTTTAATTTTTAATTAAATTGTTTTTTCAGTCAATTCAACCACTCGTGATGTTTCTACTAATTCTTCTGAAAAAAATAATTGTAAGAATACACAAGGTAATAAATTATTTGAAACTAAACCAACTGTATATTACCCTATTGAAGAAATTATAACCACAAACCAAACATGGAATTTACCACCTCCAACAATTGTTGAACTTAGTAATGGATCTACTTTGCATTCTATGCTAAAAACAGTTCCTCCGTGTTTACCAAATGACTTAATTTCAAATACATCCGATGAAACTAGCCAATGTATGTTTTCTAATGATATTACTTGGTATATAATGCGTCCAGAAAATGTGATGTATGATGCTCAACATCCTAGTATTCAAGAACAATTGGCTTTCCTACCAATTGATGAAACTGTCAAAAAATCAACTAAATCTCAATTAAATAAACCAAATATTAATCATAAAAAAACAGATTTCATTGAAAACTATAAAGCAATACAGCCACTAGATGATGATGTGCGTAAAAAATTATTTAAACAATGTGAAGAAAATGTGCATCAACTAGTTAATAAAGGAATATTGAACAGGAGTAAATCTGCTAAACTAAATTTCCTTGATCAGTCTCCAATTAAAGTACTTCAATCATTTTTCAATAAAAAAATTGTGAAATCAACATACACGACATCTGAAAACAATCAAAATCAATATGTTTTGCCCAACTTGATCAAACGTATAAAAGTAATCAGTAACTGTTATCGAAAACAACCATCCAAAATAATTGAAATAAATAATAGAGTAAAATCAAATTCTCAGAAAAGTAAAAATGATATATTTAGGATTAAAGAAGACCAAAAAACTGAAAAAACCGATACAACATCAATGGCTTTAATTTTACACAATGAACAACTAAGTACTGTTCCTGAAACAATTAACTTAAATAAGGTGTTAAATAAGCATTCTTTTAAAGCTAATACAAAAAATAGATTTGCATTTAAAATTTTAAATGGTTTAATAAAACATAATTTAACCATGCCCAAACATTTTATTCTCAAAGTCCCATCAGATACCAAGATGATCACTCACGACCCTTCAAATGAATTAGATATTCACTACAAATTAATTCCATCAGTGCAAAATATTTTATGTGCTAAATTAAACAAGGGAATTGGTAAAGATACCATAAATGTGTACAAACAAAAAATAGTTATGAAATATGATGAAACAAAGGCCCTAAAACCTGTTAGTTTACAATCAATATTAAATGAAAATATTTTATCATCTAATACTATAAAAAAAATCAAGTTAAAAAACAATTAAAAAGAAAAATGCCTTTACCACCTCTAAATAATGCAAAGAATAGAAAAATTGTTGATTTATCAATGAAAAATAAACCCAGAAATCAAGCTACAATATTAAATAAAATTGATGATAATACGGTTTTCAAAAAACCTATGCTCCCTGTTACTAATAAATGTAACTCTCCTTGTATTAATACTATAGTTACCAGTCAAGAAAAAGAACTTAAAACATCAAGTACTACACATTCAAATACAAATGAATTTAAACAGAAACCTAGTTCATCAAGTTATACAATATCAAATATTGATCTATTAAAAATAAGTCTAAATGAATTACGTGAAGAACCTAATACATCTAATCCATTAACCGTAAATATTATACCATCAAAAATAAATTTAAATGAAATTAGACAAAAACCTTTGATGAAGTGTTCACCATTCAATAAAGTAGATAACGTTTTAATTACGGAATTGGAGCAAAATGCTAAATTTTTAGCCTCGAGTATAAGTATGGATTCTACTGATATTTTACCTTCAGTAGAAGCTAATAGTGAACTAATTGAACCAATCGTGGAGAATTTCAAAAATTCTATAAATCAAAATAAATCTATGGTGCGAGGAAATATTGTTGATGATCCTATAGTGAGGGATTACATACAACGTACTCAATTAAAAACTGTTGAAACAAAACGTAAATGTAAGCTGCCAGAAAGTATGATGTCTTTACCTGATGAAGTTCTTGACCTTGTACCAGATAATCAAAGAGAAATCAAGTATGTTATTGATTTTTATCATGCTATGGCTACAGTTATTGTCAAAGTATTAGACTTGTATGTGAAAAAGAGTTGCAAACAAGGTCGTATAAAAAATGATGATGATTTCAAATATTTAGCTAAAAAGGTAATAATTGAAGTTAAATTTAAAATGTTAAAAATAAATTTTAATTTGGTTGATATTTACAGCTCAATTCCAATATTTTATTCAAAGAACTTCAAGTTAAGAAGGTAGAAGATTTAAGAATTAGTGATAGTGTCAAACAGAAAGTCGAATTGTACATTAAAAAATATATGTTAAAGTATGGTAAAGTGTACAGAAGAAAAAGTACTGGTATGTTAACGTATTATAATTTATTTATATATTATTGATATGGGTACTTTTACTAGTTTTACTAACTTTAAATTCGTATGATTTCTGATATTAATTATAATAAATAATTAAAAGAAAAATGTCTTAAATTAAATACACATATATTGTGTGTTGTATTCACAGATATATTATTCATTATACTAGATAACCGTCTGCTTTGGTCCATACGTATAAAATAATGTTTTCAATAATATTTTTTATTTTTATTTATTCTTCAAGAAGATAATGAGCCCCGCTGAACTTATTTATGTGGCAGCCATTTTGTTGGTGACAATTATTAATCAAAATCTGTGGTCATACTAATAAATAATTTATCTTACTCAATAATTCCATCTTATACATAATTATTTATTGAAAACATCTAAAAAAAATAGGATACTCCTCATTTACTCAAAAAAGTAATAATTATTTATTTATCAACAAATTTGTGCATAAAAAGGACTCATTTTTATGAAATTTGAAGAAAATATTTTGATATTTTAAACGTGTATATATTCAGTTTAAAAATGCCCATTCGACCACCGAAAACTGGTTGCGTTCATGTATTTCTGTCTCAAGGACGAATTTACCCCTTCCCCTCTTTAAATGAAATAAAAAATAAGATACAACATATTGTGTTGCATTTACCAATAATTTCTATAGTGACTATCTCCATCCCACAATATTATCTTTGGATAATTGATCAATGAAAATGTCTTAGTGAATAAATGCCAATTATAGAATTGGCATTTTTAACGGGCAACGAAGTGCACAGAGTCAGCTAGTATATCTATATATCCAGGTATATTACTTTTTATTATATGCGCCACCCTCCTTCTAAAATTTCTGGATCCGCCCCTGGTTTGTCATCGTGGTAAGCGCTGATGTCTTGCCGTCGTACTGTTGACTAATCACAGCATACCTGATATCACCTAGCGGAGGCAGACTGTTAACCAACTCAGTATATTTGCGCGAAACGAGAATTTTTTAACTGAATGGAGTATGTTAAATTTATAATATTATGTAATTTATTTTTAATTAAGTTTTAGTACATAGGAAAATGTAATTATTTAATTTTTAATTTATACAATGGTGTTCACCATTTAGGGAACACTGAATTTCTCGGCTTGATTGTTTTAGAATAAATCAATTTTTTCACAAGCTGGTAGTATATAAATACACATTTTTAGATAAATTTCAATATTTTTTTTGAAATTTTAGTCTGCTTATGCAACAAAAACTTTTTTTTTAATAGGAACGCCTATATATATTTTGATATATTTTGAACACCATATTCAGATAGGCCTATTTTTTTTAAAGTAATTTTGATATATCAACTATGGTTCTAAATTCAAAATTGACTGAATAAGAGCCATGTCAATTTTAAAAATGTGTATTTATATACCGTCAACTAGTAAAAAAAAATTGATTTATTCCAAAAGAATCCAGCTGAGAAATTCAGTGTTCCCTAAGTGGGTGAACACACTGTATACCTATAAGATAACAGTAAATAATTAATATTTTACTATTTTTAGATCAATGATCCTGTCAGACATTTCAACCAGTTATAAGATTGTTATGGATACAATTACTATTTATTAAAATAGTAATATTCTATTTTTTTTTTACAAAACACTTTTTAAACTTTCCAAGGTAAATTACAATCATTTTTATAATTTTTAGGTTTGATTTTTGAATTTAAGACAGAAAAAGAAATTTTTTTTATTAGAAAAATTGGGTATTTAAAAAAAAATACATCTATATTTAACATCTTAAATTTGAATTTTTAGATATATTATTATCTGTATCGACTATATTTGTAAATTTGAATTTTAAATAGTTTTTTTAACAATTGAGTTAAACATAAACTTGTGGTAAATGTTTAGTATTTTCCCTACTTGTTTAATATAATAGGATTTTTTTTTAAATATGTTAGTTAAAAGTATACATTTTAAATTTTTTAAATAAATCAAATATAAATTTTAATTTTTTTATTCATTACGTATTTTTTTTCAGTCAATTTTGCACTGCCATTTATGAATAATCAAGAGAGATAAATTATGTTGGCAAAACTTCAGACTGTGCAGAGACAAGAATGTTAATTATATGTTTAAAACTAATACTAATCATTTTTATAATGTTAACAAAATTACATTATTTACATTTTTTATTTCCAAAACTCAAGTAGGCTATTTTTAATTTGTTGAGTATTATTGTTTTTGTAAATAAATTTACATTGAGTACCTTTTATTAAATTTATAACAAGCAGGAAAAGTTTCTATTTCGTAAAATTTATATAATACGATTCAAGTCTTAAGAAACTACCTATTGATCTCTAACTACATGTATATTTTCATATTAATATTTGTTTGTTTGTGTTCTATGAGTGTATTTGTACAAATATCTAATTAACTGTATATTCTTTAAACAATTGTTTCTTATGACATATTCATGTGTATACATGAAAATAATCTATTTTGTAATTTTGGCTTAATGACTCAATAATCAATACATTTTGTACTCCAAAGGTTTTGATACAATTTTTAAAACACTGTTATATAGGTTCTTATTGTGTGTACATTTTAACTCTAAATTATCACATTTTGTACTGGTTTTTTATTTATTTATTTATTTATTTAATTAATTGTTTTTTTGTCAAAAGAATAATATATATATATATATGTATGTATCTTATATTCCGGCTAATATTTATTTTGTTATTTATTATTATTATTATTATTTTTAAACTGTAATTTACATACTCTAATCATTCAATGTTTACTTTATTATATTGACTTAGCCAAGTTTAATAAACTAGATAATAAAGTAATTAGAACTGGTAGTTCTTAGAAATAAACAAATTTGTTAACACTTGCAGAAAATTTTTTTACAAATAAATGAGTATTGGAGCAATTTTTTGTCACTAGTATAATATTTATTCGTTGATTTTGTTATGTTTTTTTTTTTATTTTTATTTTTATTTTTATTTTTTTGATGATATTATAAATATATTTTATTAATTTATTGGAAGAATGACTGAAAAATGAAGAAAAATGTATATAAACTTTGTATCAAACTTTAACTCTAAACAATAAAATCAATTAAAGAATTGAAATGAAAATAAATATAACTAAACACTAAAAAGAGAATTGTTTCAGTTCACTTCATCATATATTTCTTAAATAAAATGTTTATATTATCAAATACTTTATTACTTAATAATTTGTTTTCGTAAAAATGTAATTAATTAGAAAAAAATAATTTATTTAAATATACATTTTGATTTCATTATTTATTAATTTAATGTGAATTTATTGTATACATAATATTGTTTGCAATGTCATTGAAAATAAAAATTTGTTGGCTCCAGTAATGTATGCTAGATAAATTGTTATAAATATATAATAACATGTGATTTGAAGTTGAATATTAACTACGTTTCAGTAGTTATTAATGTTCATTTTAAAATAGTTTAATCAAGTTTTAATTTCCAAAAGTATTAATTACAACTGCCTCCAATTTAAAGGCAATCATTAATAGTTTTTTAATACAATTATTTATTTGAAATAATGTTAAGATAACCGAGACTATAAATTCCTAAAACTAAAATTAATATTAAACTTTTTTGTACCATTATAATAAAAGTTAATGGATCAATGGGGTATATTTTTATGATAAAATATGAATATATTTTAAATAATAATTAAGTTACACATTATTAACTATGAAAACTATGAATAATTTTATAAATTTCTAAAAAAATTTAAATTTTATACTAATAGTAAAAATGATGTATAACTTATTATGAATTATAAATTATGATTTTAAATTGAAAATAAAATTATTATTAATAAATAGCATTTCAGTTAATTTTTAGTAAGTACGTATGTTGGATACTGTATGACTGTATGACTGTATGACTATATATAACCCATTTTGTTAATCATTTTAAGTATTGTTTAATAAATTAAATATTAGGTACTCAATATTTAAAGTTTTGTTATTTTTTTTATTATTCAATTTTTTTGTTTGTTTATTTAATATTATTAAATAATAAATTATTTTTTACCCTATTATATATTATTGTGTCCTATTATATTGTAATTTTTTTTTTTTTAATCTGTTTTTAAAAATGTTTACACTTTTATTAATTTAATAAAATACATTCTTGTACCTAACAAAATTAAAACTTTTTATTTTTATGATTTGGTAGCTATTTTTAATTATGGTGGCTATTAAAATTATGTATTAGCGATGAATATTTAACTTGATAGCTCCATACAATTTTTAATTGTATTAAAAACAAAAAAAAAAAAAGTGTTAGGTGAACGATTGAGCGCCGTGTTGATTTTTCGTATCGATTTTTATAGATGCTGATAGGCTCCTTTTTTTAACTGAATTTACAGATAGCGGCCTTAATCATTCGTGTGTTGCTATTGTTATAATAATTTATGTTTGTACAGCTTCAAATATTATTAATTTTTTTAAATCTAAAAATAACTTAACAACAATAGTTGTCTTATGTTAACTAATATTTGTGCAACTGTACAGATAATATTCTATTCAATTTTCTCAAATCTAAAAATAACTTAATTAATAATAATTATTTTTTGTTAATATTATTGTTTGTGCAGCTGTACGGATGATATTTTTATTTAATTTTCTTAAATTTAAATAATGGTACATCATAATGTATATAGTATATATCATTACACTAGGTACGATTAAACTTAGAATTTGGTATGTAAATTTATTATAGAATGAATATGACAACACCTGCAGATACAATGTCTTCCTAAAAGATTCAGAAGTTCTTAATTATAGGGGGAATATAAATTTAATGAAAATTATTTATGATTTGCAAATCAATTTGTAAATTAATGGCCTGTACTTTTTCAATACAAAAGTCCAAGAAAATACTAATGTATTTATTATAATAATATATTTACTAAATACTTTATACTATGATAGCATGATACTATTATCATAATATTGCCTATTATTTCTATTAGTTTTTGAGATCTACCTATCTATTCTATTATTGTCACTCATATGAGAAGTTCAGTTAGTTTATACATTTTAGATTCTGAACGAAGTGATGAATGTATTGATTTTACAATAATGTGTATGTTTTTTTGTCTATGTACAGCATGGCTTGTCGAAATATTGCTTCAATTTCAAACTTCGGGGATGGTTTCCGACGGCAAAGTGAATATCTTTGGTGCATTATAGAGGTCGAAAGTAAATATTTTCCAACGTTTTAGAAAGAGAAAAAGGAGAAAAGTATAAAAATAAGTGGGCAAGTGGGTACCGTTCTGCTGTACATTAGGGGGTGGGGTTGACCTCGGACTAGGGTAAGTTAAATTTGAATGCAATGATCGGTATCATTGTATACGAAAAACGATTCTGAACGAAGATGATTTGTCAGCCTAGGATATAATTTCCAGTGGTTGGAGAAAAAGGTGGTTTATGTTTTAATGGCCTGAATACACCAAAATTTAAGTTCTTTTATAATTATTGTAAGCTAAACTTATGAAAAATCTTCTATTAAATTTTCAACTCTTAGCTACCTATACAAACATTTTTATGAATTATACCTACAAAATAATTTGCAAATGTTCATAATTTTGACGAATTTTTGTCAAAATTTGAATTTCAATTGCTAATAAAAAAAAATTGTGCCTATGTATTCTTATAATTTTGTTATCACTATAAGAATAACATATGAGGAACTTTGTATAAAATGTTCAAGTATTTTGATCGGGCCAAAAAATTTTTATCGACACTTCAAAAAAAAATTTTCAGAAAAATTGAAAATTTCAGTTGTCTATAAATAGCTCAAAAAAACTAAAAATATTTTAAAAATTAAATCATGCAAGGAAAATGCCAATCTAAATAACTGGTAAAATTTTCAAGTATCTACTATTAATACTTTTTGAATAATAACAAATATTTAAAATCGTTTGAGGATAAATCGTTATCGTTACGCAATTTCGTAAAAATTTAAAATTCAAACGCACTTAAAATTTTTCTTATAATGATGCTTCGAGATTTCTCTATAGATACTTGAAAGAAAACTTATGGAACACTTAGTGTTGTATTTTCAATTCTTAGTTATAAATACAAAAAATTTTATGATTTTTCAACTTCAAAATTATTTGCAAATTTTCGCGTTTTCGACAGATTTCGTAAAAATTTGAACTATAAACGCTTATAAAAAAAAATTGTGACTAACGATTTTTAATTTTTTTTAGCTACAATAAGAACAACTCATAAGGAACCTTGTATAAAATTTTCAAGTTTTTTTGGTCATCTAAAATGTTTTTACCGACACTTCAAAAAAAAGTTCGCATAAAAATCGAAAATTTCAGTGGTCTATAAATAATTCAAAAAAAGTCAAAATTTTTTGAAAATTTAGCTGTATATAGATAACACTAACATAAACATTTGGTGAAAATTTCAAGTATTTACAGTGATTAGTTTTTTAATTACAACCATATAAAATCGATTCGGTCGAAAACTGGTTTTGCGTAAAAATTCCCGTTTTTCCGTCATTTTTTTGTTTTTCTCGATTTTTTTGAAAACTGTTGGAAAATGTTAACTTTTTACCTCTATAATGCACCAAGGATATTCACTTTTCCATCAGAAATCACCCCCGAAGTTTGAAATTGAAGCATTATTTCGACTAGTTATGCTGTACACAGAAACAAAAAAAAAAAAAAACATAGGTACATCATTGTAAAACCAATACATTCATCACTCCGTTCAGAATCTAAAACAAAAATTGTTAGTCGTAATTTTTTTTATAAGCGTTTATATAGTTCAAATTTTTACGAAATATGTAGGTAAAAATCCCTAAAATTTGAAGGTAACTTTGTAGTTGAAAAATCATAAAAATGTTTGTTTATATCTAAGGTTAAAAATTCAACACTTAATTTTCCATAAGTTTTCTTTCAAATAGCTATAAAAAAAATCTAAGCATCATTATAAGAAAAATTTTAAGTATGTTTGGATATTAAATTTTTAAGAAATTACGTAACGATTATGATTTATCCTCAAACGATTTTAAATATTTGTTATAATTCAAAAAGTTTAAGTCGTAGATACCTACTTGAAAATTTCACCAGTTATTTAGATTGGCATTTTCTTTAGGTACCTACCTAAATGATTTAATTTTCAAAATATTTTGCTTATGTTAACTATTTATAGGTATTTAAAATATTCGTTTTGATTTAGTTTTTATAAATAGCGATAACATTTTTTTGCCGGAGTCAAAATACATGAAAATTTAATACAAAGTTCCTCATAAGTTATTCCTTTTGGTAGGTAATTTAAAAATTATAAGAAAACCTACATAGGCGATAGGCTCACATTTTTTTTATTAACATTTGAAGTTCAAATACTACCAAAAATTCGTCAAAATCATGAATATTTGCAAATTAGGTATGTTGTAGATATAATTCATAACATTTTTTGAATAAGGAGCTAAGAATTGAACATTTAATGCAAGATTAAACTAATAAAACGATTCTGAACGGAGATGCTTTGTCAGCCTAGGATATAATTTCTAGTGTTTGGTGCAAAAGATGGTTTATGTTTTAATGGTCTGAATACACCAACATTGAAGTTCTTTAATAATTGTTATGGGCTAAACATTTAGAAAATCTTGTATTAAATTTTCAACTCTTAGCTAGGTACTTATACAAACAATTTAATGAATTATAACTACAAAATAATTTGCAAATACCTATTCACACGACTTGACTGTAGTGATACACATAATATAGTACCTAGTACCTGCTTACGCGAACAAAACTAATTTAGCGTTCGCGAACATTTAAAAATTTTTTTTTTTTGAAACTTAAGCATTCCAATATGTTTGATAAATGAATAATGATAGTATTAGTATTATAGTTTTTGTTACGATACGTAGGTGGTAGCACGGTTTAAGATAATATCTACAACCGTGTCTTTGAACAAGTGAACAATATCGAAATTTGTTCAACAGTGTATGAATTGTCGTTTCGTTTTTATGGTGTACCTCTTACTGCAGCTGACGAGTGCCGACCAGCATCTGTTGTTTCGCGCCAAAAATCGCGATTGATAATACGACAAAAATACGAAATTTGTTGTGAATTTGTTAACTTATTGAGAGCTCGAGCGGTTCGTAGTTTCGTACGGTCATCGCTCAGGCGTTTGGTTAGACTGTTCGACCACTGAATAAAAGGATTAAAACTGTTCAAAGGACTTGTTTCCGGTGGTTCAGTTTTTTTGTCGTTGTCTGTTTTTCATTTACGGCCAAACCGAGAGTATAGGTAAGCCGTCTACAATAACTTACACATCACAGATGAAGCAAGCCCCTCAACTATTCATATCAAAATCCTGTGATGGGTCATTGGTGCACTATATTTTGTGTACTGAAATTAAATCATTGTTTTTGTTTTGTAGTTAACCAACATGCCTGATAGCGATGATTTAAAATGTTTGGTTGGAGAAGAAAAACTTGAAACTCCCTCGACGTTTTCATTCCCATTTACTCCGTATAGGATTCAACATGATTTCATGTCCGAACTTTATTCAGCTATAGAGGGCAAGAAACTAGGAATTTTTGAAAGTCCTACCGGAACTGTAAGTCATGTCATGATAGTTGTTCGACACACTGTATTTTGTTTTTAAACATAAAATATTGATTTTTATTTTTATCTACAAGGACATAAAATGTAATTGTTTTTAAAATATTTTAATTGTATATTTTTTTAGGGTAAAACATTAAGTATTATTTGTGGGGCTGTACGTTGGTTACTTGATCATGAAAATAGAGAATTGAGGCAACTCAAACTGGCACTCGAGTCACTTGCTATGAAAAACGAGGAAATTTGTAATGATGATGATGATGATTGGATCACTGGACAAGCTAAATTAGTAGAACAACAACATAAAGTATTTGAAATTAGTAAAATGCTTAAATCACTGGAAGAATTTAATAATAATATTGAAAAAATAAAAAAGGTAGGTATTTTATGTTTTTATTTTTTTTTGTGAAATTGTTGATTTATTATTCAACAAATATACTTACTAAGTAATACATTTTTATTAAAAATTATTTAAATTTTTACTAGAGAAAATACTATATTAAAATTAATATAATAAAAGTTAAAATTTCTATTGTTTATTCTTAGTCATTAATTGCAATTTAATAATAAATTCGACATTCCATAATATAGATATAATAATGCAAAAGATATATATTCATATTATATGTTCTTTAAAAATAAAAATAAATAAGATAATTGTTGAACTCAATAATGGTGCAAATAGAAATTAAAAATCTAACAACACTATAATATAGCCCACACTCCATAAATTGCTTCAATTCATAATGCAAAATATTCAATAATATATTATTATAAGCAGATAAAGTTGAATTACCATACAGGTTTTTTAATTTGATCTTATATCTTTACTCTTCTTCTTGTAAGAAACTTTTATATTGTATTTAATAATTGTCAAAATTAATTGTAAAACAAAGTTTGAATAAAAAAATAAAAAGTTGAATTTTATATTTATTTTAAACAAATTTAGATAACTTTAAAAATGATGACTAAACAAATAAATTATTTTTAAACATCTAACTTGTATTTGGTAATGGTTTAATAAAAAAGCAAAATAAAAATATGATAAATTCAATATTTTTATGATTCTATTTAAATAATATATTAATATTTATAGTTAACTCATAACTGTAAATTTTACTATTGTTAATATATAATTTTTTGTTGATAAACGCTAGGAAGTCTCCTTATAATAATTATACCATTGATTGTATTTAAAATATTGATTATTATTTTATTAATATAAACCGAACATCTTACATTGTATTACCATTTTTCATATAACATATAATATGGTATATTATACTTCATTATAAAATATATGTGTAATATATATATTATACAACATAAAATATATATTTTGTATCCAGTTAATAAATAAATTATATTTTTTATCACATTCAGGAACAAGAGCTTAAAAAAAAGAAAGTCAAATCATTAGTAACTAAAACATTAAACCAAAAAACTGATATTGAAATAGAAAAAGACAAAGATTTTTTTGACGAAGAAAGTGAATTTTTACTTGAAGATTATGATCAATTGTCTTCTGTAGATGATTTTGAAGAAATATCTGATGAAAAAGTCCAGTATGAAGGAGTTAAAGTAAAGTTTATATTATATTTCATGAATTAATTGAGGTATTATATCCTATAGGTATAATTATAATCATTATTAATTTTTTTCAAAACGTCAATAGCTGTTTAAATATTTATACTTTTAAAATCTTGTTAAATAATTTTTTTAAATTGCAAAAAAAATATTTAATTTGATACAATATTATAAAAATATATTTTAGAATATTATTTAATATTTAGAAAACATTATAAATATTTCAAGTTGTAAATGTACCTTGTCATTTAATGATTCATCAATAAAAATCCCAGAAAAAAGTCCTAAATACTCATTTTGGAGAATACAGTATGCTAAACCTTACAATAAATTGCATTTTATTATCCAACTGTTGATAAATATGTTGACAGATTGACAGTTTGAGAAAGGTACTTTCATTACTTGTATAGATTAAAATATTAAAGATACATTTCATATAAAAATAATAATTTTATAGGCAATTTGTTAAATTTTCTTAAATTAGAACAAAATTTAAACTAATATTAGAAACAAAAGTAACTACATATGTGCTTTTTTTCTTATATGAATTTATTTCTCTGGGTTTTTCCTTGTATTTTTTTCTGTTAATATCATTAATTTGTGGTTGATTATTTTATGTTTAATGTATTTAAATTTCCCATTTATAGATTTATTTTTGTAGCCGTACTCATTCTCAATTATCACAGTTTGTGGCCGAATTAAAGAAAAGTCCATATTCAACATCTCGTATAATACCATTAGCATCTCGTCAAAATTATTGTATAAATAAAACAGTGAAATCATTAAAAAATGTCACTTTAATGAATGAAAGGTAATTTTTAATATTTAAATATCCTTAAGTAACAAATATATTCAGCTACTATATTAACAAATTAATTAGCAGTTTAATTTTATGATAATTTTTTTTATTTTACTGTAAATTAAATTTATATGATTTTGCACACAGATGTTTAGAAATGGGAAAAAATAAGCCTTCTCAAAAACCTACCAAAGTGTCTTCAGTTGGTTCAGTAATTAAGAAAAAAAAATCTGAAACTTTGTGCAAATGTATATATAATAATAAAGATAAAATTCAATCATTAGCTGAAGAGGTAACTACAGAATTAAGAGATATGGAAGAATTAGTTAATCGAGGAGATCAAATATCTGCTTGTCCGTATTATGCTAGTAGAGAATCTATAAAATATGCCCAGGTAATGTTAAATATAAAAATATTAGTGTTGTATATTATTAATTTATTTTGTATTTATAGATTATAACTTTACCATATAATACATTATTACATAAAAGTACCAGAGAAGCCAGTGGTATCCGTCTTGAGGGCAATGTATTCATTATTGATGAAGCTCATAATTTACTAGATACTATTGGTCATATACATAGTTCACAAATAAATGGTCAACAGGTATATCTATAATAAATAAGATTTATTATTTGTGCTATCACTTAGATTATGTCTATATATCATCATATTAATTTTTTTTCTCAAAATATTTTTAGTTACAGTCAGTTTTAGATGCTGTATTTGTAGTATTCGTAAATGTTACATCTAAATAATAGTTATCTAGTATTGCATATAATAAGTAAAATTATTATTTTTATGTTTTACTTTTGCTAATTTGTTATATGGTTTCTCTAATCAATTTTATATTATTACATTTTAGTTGACCCATAGTTATAGTCAGTTGATACAGTACAAGAACAAGTTTGAGTTAAGGTTTAGTGCCAATAACTTGTTGCATTTGAATCAGTTAATTTATGTTATTGGAAAGCTCATTAACATGCTTGGTAACGTAGCTATTAAATATATCATTATATTATTTTAGTAATATTTGATCATTTTCATATATTAAAGGTGGTACTCCGGGTGTTAGTCATACGGAAACTAGTAAAATAAAAGTTGAATCAAAAGTTTACACACTTGAAAATTTTGTACATCAAGCCGAAATTGATCATTTAAATATGTTCACTCTTGTTGATTTTTTTAAAAGAAGCAAGATAGGTCAAAAAGTAATTTACTTAAAATATTTAAATGTGGTTTTATGCAAAAATGTATTGATTATAATCTTTACTGGCCGATTTTTTTATTGATTAATATTAATTATTTAAAAATCTATTAACATTTTTGAAAATATTTTTCTTATATAGTTTCTAGAATTATTTTTTTTAATTTTCAGATTAGAGGTTATTCTGAAAAATATATGCCTTCAGTATCATTGCAACCAGTTAAACCTAAATTAAGCAGTTTACAGACTTTTCTCAAAGAAATTGAAAATAAAAAAAATAACAAAAATAACAAAGTCAAAGAACTCAAAAAAGGTTGGAAAACAAAATTTATAACAGTTTAAAATAATTATATATTTAATTTGTAAATTTAATACAAACACATCCACAATTGAATAGGTTTTTTTATACAATAATATATTTATTTATATATGTATGTATTTAAGATGAAAACAAACATACTGAGCCACAAGTCGCAGATATAATTAGCAATAATCCTCTTACACCAGTAATGGCATTTATAGAGTCATTAACAAATTGCTGTGAGGATGGTCGTATTATTAGCACTACACAATCATTAGTTGGCAAAGGAGTATTTAAATTTTTGCTTTTGAATCCTGCAGTTCATTTTAAAGAAATTGTTGACAAAGCTAGGTAAAAAATTCTATTTTTTTAATTTTAATAATTTTATATTTATATCTTTTTTATGTTTTTAAGTAATTTTTAGTAATTTTTAGTAATTTAAAATATTCTAAATATTAGGTCAGTGATTGTTTCGGGTGGAACAATGGAACCTATATCTGAGTTTAAGGATCAGTTGTTCAATTTTAATGGTAATAATTCTGATAGAATTGTGCATTTCAGCTGTGGTCATGTCGTACCACCTGATCATATCTTACCATTAATTGTATGTTCTGGACCAACTGGAAAACAATTAGATTTTTCTTACCAAGAGAGAACTTCAATTAAAATGGTATTTTTTTTATTATTGTAAATGTTAAAATGTTTAACTAGTTTATTTTTTTAAGTTACAATATGTTATAGCTTAATGAAATTGGTTCATTACTAGAAAATATTTGTCGAACAGTTCCTGCTGGGATTGTGTGTTTTTTTCCATCTTATGACTATGAAGAGTTAGTTTATCAGCATTTAGAGAAAAATAAGGTTATTAATAGACTTTCAGAAAGAAAAAAAGTAATTACATCTGTTTATAATGCATTATTTTTTATCACACATAATAATTTGATGTAAAAACTATTACCAAATCTAAAAACATATAAAATATTACTTAATATTTTACTATAATTAAAGGTGTTTAGAGAACCAAAATTAACTAATCAAGTTGACGAAGTTTTAAAGAATTACTCATTAGCCATTACTAAAACATCGACTTCTAACTCTAAAATAACTGGTGCATTATTATTTAGTGTTATTGGTAATTATATTTTTAGATTTTGTACAAATTAAATAATTATTATACATTTGACAATATGTAAGTATATAATTTGTATTATTACAGGTGGAAAGTTAAGTGAAGGTTTGAATTTTAGTGATGATTTGGGACGCTGTGTTATTGTCATTGGTCTTCCATATCCAAATATTAAGTCACTTGAATTACAACAGAAAATGAACTATCTTAATAGCCACATGGTATAAATTGAATTTTAAAAGTTAATTACTTAAAAATATAATTATTATTATTTAGGGCCAAGGTACTGGACAACAACATTATGAAAATTTGTGTATGAAAGCTGTAAATCAATCAATTGGTCGCTCTGTACGTCATCAACGAGATTATGCAGCAGTATTACTATTAGATCATCGTTACCAAAGAGATAATGTTCGAAATGCTCTTCCTAAATGGTTGCAACCTTCTTTACAAGTACATTCTAAGTTTGGATCATCATTTGCTCAGTTAAATAAGGTATTCTTTTGTTATACATTTTAAAAATACCAACAGTTTTTGTATTTAAAGCCTAGTAGGAATAATAATGCATGTGGAGTGAATAGGTTTTAATAGTAAATTAACAAAGTACCTACCTAATATTTTTAAACAAAATACTAATTATTTTATTTGTTTTATTATTATTTATTATTTGATCAAATAATTTTAAATATGTTATTTCTTCGTATTATTAACTTTAAGATTTAAATTTTATATTATTATTTATTTACTTTTTTTTATTGACTATTATATGTTAAGAACAACACCTTTCACCAGTTTCACTGGTAGAGTTTCACAATTGCGTGCGTTTTATTTTGTTAGTTATATCTTTGTTCAAAACTTAAAAGTAAAAATAATATAGCGTGCTCAATTGTATGCCTAAAAAAGAACTACCGATTAGGACCACTCTCCATCGTATCGTAAATTTGATCTTTTTATACTTTGATAATTATTGTCAATTAAGTATTATAATCATATTCACTTTTTAGCCATCACATGTGAATAAATATTAGTTCATTACTTTTTTTTTTTTTTTTTTGAAGTACATAGATATGTTACGGTAAATGATGTTACATCGGAAAATAACGTTATTCACCGGTTATTAACATTATTTTACTACGAATGTGGGAATTATTGTTGTTTTTTTGTGAATAGCATAGCATTAATAACCGGTATTAAATGGGAAATGTTAATTATAATTTATAAAATAGATTTCTAACAGCAATGATAAAGGTCATTGTAATAATAATGATAATGGTGGCCGCTAAACAAATTGTGGATCTAACTGGGTAAACTAAATACTAATAAAACTTTATCGGGCACAGATTATAGTGTCGAAGTATAGGTATGATTTTGGAGCAATTGTTCTTTCGAAATTTTTGAGAGTGGATGGTACTCCTAACCCCAAAATATCTAGGTATATCATCGAAATATACTATGTATACAAGTGTGTGTCAAAATTTGTGGAACTTACAGTATGAAATCCTGTTGGTTGTATTTTAATAAACTAATTATGAATAGGTATATAATATATTATATACAGTTATACGAACTTTTCTAAAAATAAATGTATTTTTTGTAAGTTAAAACTTTTTGTTGACGTAAATTCCATAATCCATGCCACTATAATGGTAAAGGTGGGTGGGTAGTGGGTACCTATTCACAATTGTATACATTTTTATTCCTCACTAAAAATTAGTTCAACACGTCACTGGCACAGATAAAGCGTACTTTTATATTATATGATAGAGGCCCAACACTGGTGGAGGTTACATTTGAATAAATCATACCTAATAAATAATTAAATAGTTAATTATACCTTAATATGTGTACAACTGTCGTATGTACCGATTTGAAATGACTATATTGACATACAAATTGTTCGTATAACTTTTAACGAAAAAAGAAGCAGCTAGTAATAGTCCTGTTGTGAGTCCTCAAGGGTACCAGCCATTACAAGACTTGTTGCAACAATAAACGTTGTGCCTGTTGCGGAACTAAAAAGTCGTAAAAGGTGAACATCACGTCATTACGTCAGTGTAACTTGTAAAAATAAATAAATAATAATGCATTATTGTATTATTTTTTTCAAATTATGGATTATTAGATTCACGTGCATAATATCTGGTCTAAAACAATAATTATACCTATGTAATTGGTTAATAACGTTTATTTTCGTTTAACATCATTCACCGTAAAAAAACAACATACCTAATATATTAAAGTACCTAGTCTTATTACTATTATTTTTACATATTATATATTACATAAGTAACAATTTAATAATAAGAATGAGGAATTAAAAATAAAAATTAAACTGTTAGGTATCTTTGTGTTAAATTAAACTTACAACTTATGTATATAATAACTGTTACATATTACATTTTCATTGACCGCTATTTTTTATTTTCAGTTTTTTACAGGAAAAAAGAAATTACAACAATGATTTTATAAATAAATTTCAAAATCGTACAATAAGTTAAGTTTAGTTTTTAATCAAGATTTTCATTACCTACTTATTTTTTACTTTTTATACTTTGTTAATTAATTGTTTACTTTTTATAATTAATATTTTGTTATTTAAAACAATGCCTGTATAATATTTTATAATATATGTATGAGTGACATTTTTAAATTGAATTAATAATCTATGTTTATCACTCACAACAGTTTTGTAATAAAATAATTTTTAGAAAAATAAATTAAAACGATACGACAAAATCTATTATGAAAGTGTATGTTTATTTGTATAATTTAAGCATATAATGTAGTTCTTTTTGAACAGTGTTCTGTTTCAATTAGAACTATTTCTCATCTCTTTTGTATTAATACATTACGGTTGGCAATTGGTGGTGTGGAATAACACTGACGTCAATCGTGGGATACCAGGTAGTTTACAAATATCGTTTTCTTTCCTTTTCTAACCAGCCTAATGAAACGGTTGGTTTTTATTTTTCGTAATTGGACATCCAAATGACCAAACATCGAGGCAAAGTTTCTCTATAATAATATGGTATTTTGTTTTGACCAACAATCGTGTGCGGATACGTGTGGCACTGCGGCGCAGGATGATGTCTCGAGGTTTTTTTTTTTTTTTTTTACAACTATATTATAATAGTATCACAATCTCGCCTGTCCGTGTGCGCTGTTGTCGTAACAGCATCACAGTGCCGCGAATTATCAACAATTGCTCCAAACGTAATAATACACGACCTTGACAGTACGTCGAAAACAAAACGAACATTATAGGTGCCTACGTGCGTGATGTCATGATGTGCATGCCCATTGTCCTTAGCGTCTTACCGTATTATTGTGCCATCTTCGAGGAAACGACACACGGCCGAAGGATTAACGTTCTCGGATTTCTCTGAGACCTTGATCGCTTACCGTAAATATGTTAAGTGGAACCGTAAAATACAGATGGGCTTAGCCTGTGACGGCGTATAGCCAGTAGCCATAGGAATTAATACACTATACATAGTAATCTGTGTGTGTGTGTGTTTGTTCCTGTGTACACGCTACATTGCTATCAATTGGAAATATAGATACAAGTTAATCACACTACGGTTGACGAGGGTTGACTTGCATAAGTAAAATTTTCGTATAGATTTCGTGTTTAGTCGGATGTAAATTATATTAAAATATATTGTAACATATTATTGTACTATAATAAATTAACTAAAATAAAAAAGATTTGAAACACTTAACGTTTTAGTAGGTAGGTATCTATATGTATTAAGAACCCATCTCGTACATTCTAATATATTATTATTACACATTTCATCACAAATTTTTCGATTCGATTAAACAATTAAAAAGACGAAATAAAATTATATTTAATGTCAACATTTAACTAGAATAAAAGAATCTTGCAGCCGTGTCCCATACCTTGTAGCTTTTTAAAATGATTTTGAGTTTTTTTTTAAATTTAATTTTTTTATAACTAAATTGTTTTTGATAACATTATTTTTAATACAATACAATTTTGCATGCGTGATCACATACCTACTATTAATAATCAGTTGAATGATTAAATTTTAATAAATTATACAATATTAATTTGTTTTAATATATCACTCTAATTTTGTTTATCCATAACCTTTTTAGAAGTACTTATGCTTATTACTTACTCGCTGTATAGGTATAGAAGGTTATTATTAAAATTTAAAGAAAGCTAACATTTTTCAACATCAATATGAGCCTATAAAAAAGTTTATAACATAACATTTTTTCACAACTTTTTTTTTGGATAGTTGTAGACGGACTTAGTACAATTAAAGAACCCACTAACTCCACTTAAGATCGCATACATTAGATATTTCTATCTTAAAATTTAAAACTTGAATTTTTTTAAAACTTATTCCTTTAATCGTAAATTTTTTTTATAACTTGCTTAAAAATTATGATAAACCTATAGAGGGCCATAAAAAATGATTACCTATTCAGTATGATAATAGGTCAATTCACTAAAATATTTAAAATAGCAAAGTAATAAATTATACTCTGTTATAATTATATTCTGGACGTAAAATTTGCTACGTTATTTGCATTAATAACGATGTGAATAAATACGCATTGATACTTAAGACGCCTTATTTATAAAAATAAATATATATTATTTTACAATAAGCAATTTAAAACTATAATTATGCAAAGACCTGCCTTATTTAGTTTCTCTTAGGCACCTTCTAAAAATGGGTCTAGGGACTCAACTGGTACATTTAGATATAAATATTGACATTATTTATATTCTTATACTTGCAGTATTATGACATAGTGTAACTATGGAAATAATATTTTACATAATATTATTATATTTTATATTATGTACCTAGGTAAGTATATATTAAATTTAAAGTAGTTAACCGTATTCAGTGTTTAAATATTTTAAACACAAAGAGATTTATAAAACTCGCATTAAGTTGTCCGTGCTGTTTCCATAATGGTCGTCCTGCAGTAATTCATTAGGTATTTGTCTGTGTTCTCTTGCTGCGTTTTGCTGAATCAGCTCCCTAAAACGAAGAAAACAGAAATCTTTAACCGAATACTAACTACTTAATCATTAGCAAAGGTCAAGTTATTTTAGTTAATTTCAAATCGATATATTTAAATGAATAAAAGATTTAAATCAAGATTAAGAACATAAAAATAACACACAGTTACAATATTTTGCACTCAATAAGCTCAATTTAACTCGAGGTGTAACAACTTTTTTAAAATTCATTAAAACATGTGAAGTTAAATTCACTTAGCACTTGATGCATTAAAAATATTGGAGCAACTTTTGTACTTTTTAATTTGGTTATAATATAATTGCTTGTATTATATTATTATACAATGTGTCAATACTATCTACTTCATGAATTATGATGTACTTAGTGTCCTAGTGGCTAGTACTCATCTCATTATTATTTATTATTCTATGCAAGAATAATAATTATAATAACAACGTATAAATTATGATGGGTTCTCACCTTGCTTTGCGTTTTAATATTTCTTGGGCGTTCGGGTAAAACTTGATGGCTTCATTAAGATCTTCTTTGCTTAGAACAAAAATATTGGAAAACCCGTGAGATCTATAATGTATTATAATAAAATTAGTTATTGATAGAATTCAAAATTGAATGTCCTAAAAACTATTAAAAGATAGCCAAATAAGCATTTTGACCGCATTAATCGTTTTAAAAAATTAGGTACCTTATTTTGTTTTTAAAAAAACTAATTTAATACGTATATTTTTATGCGTTTGGCCTCGGTTAAAGAGTAGGCCATTATCATGGACGTGTTAAGTTCGAATACAATGATAGGTATCATTGTTTACAAAAAACGATTCTCAATGGAGATGATTTGTGTAAGATATATTATAATTACCAAAATTGTAATAAATTTTATTTTGATACGATTAATTTATTTTCAATTAGAATTTAAGATGGGTTAGCGGTTATATATACTTTCACACGGCATGGTTAATGGATTTTTTCTGAAAATGTTATCATAATACTTATTATTATATTATTATACTAGTATATTTTAGTATTTTTCTACATTTATAACTACAAAATAATTTGATTTTGACGAATTTTTTCAACATTTGAACTTCAAATGGTAATAAAAAAAATCGTGCGTATGTATTTTTATAGTTTTTGAATCACTGTAAACCTAACTGATGGGAAACTTTTGTATTAAATTTTCAAAATTTTCAATATTTAAAAAAAAAACGAATATTTCAAACGCCCATAAAATAAATAGCCTGAAAATAAACAAAATATTTTGAAAATAAATTATGTAAAGAAAATTCCAATTTAAATAACTGGCGGTGAAAGTTTCAAGTATCTACGATTTATACATTTGAATAATAACAAATATTTAAAGTCGTTCAAGAATAAATCGTTATCGTTACGGGATTTTGTAAAAATTTGAAATTCGGACATTTAAAACATTTTTTTCTATAATGACGCTTCGAGTTTTCTTTATACCTATTTAAAGGAAAACTCATGGAAAACTTCGTATTGAATTTTTAGTCTTAGATATAAATACTAGAAATTTTATGAATTTTCAACTACAAAATTACTTGCAAATTTTCACAATTATGACATGTTTCGTAAAAATTTAAACTTTAAACGTTTATGAAAAAAATTACGACCAACATTTTTGATTTTTTTTAACTACAATAAGAATGACTTATAAAAAATCTTGTATTAAAATTTTCTGGGTAATCAAAATTTTTTTATCAACATTTCAAAAAAATTAACCGTATATAGATAACACTAACAAAAATTTGGTAAAAATCTCTAGTATTTGCAGTGATTTATTTTTGAGTTACAACTATATAAAAGCATTGGTTTTTTTAAAAACTGCTGGAAAATTCTCACTTTTAACTTTTATAATGTACCAATTTTCCACTGGAAACCACCCCTGAAATTTTAAATTGAAGACAAGTTATCGTATACACAGACACAAAAAAAAGATCATTGTAAAACCATCACTCTGTTCAGAATCTATAAAATAAAAATGTTCAAAATAAAATCGAAAATGAATCATTTTTAAATTAAATACTCGTAATCTACTTGAAATACATTTTTCTTGAGCAAAAACCTTCCCCCCTAAATTGCACTTTTCATTAAAATTTTGATTAATTTGGTATTAGTTATTTAGTCTTTCGATTACGAACACACCCGAAACTGTATTTTAATATACAGTAAAGTGTCAATTAATAGCAAAAAATGCATTATTAAATTTGAATATTATAAATAAATTATACTACGTAATTTTAAAAATACATTCATAATAATTATTCATTAAATATGATAAAATATACCCATAATAATACTCATACATTATATATTATATAATATATGGTTCAATAGTTTTATTTTTTAATTATAAAAAACATTTAAATTCGTGTTCATTGTACATTTTAGATTTTAAGAAGACTCAATGAATGTATTGATGTTACATTGATGTGATTTTTTTTGTGAATAAGTAGTGAGCATACGATATATCATCAACAAAATGCTTCAATTTTCAAACATTGGCGATAGTTTTGGGCATTAATTTTTTTTAATTTAAACTTTAGAGAAGTCAAATATAAAAATTCCCGGTTCCTACTTATTTTTATAATCTGAGAAAATAAACAAAAATTAAGGAAAAATGATAATTTTTACACAGTCAAATTTTTACATAGGAATTTTTGACAAAATCGATTTATTTTTTTTTATGTAAACTCGAAAACGAAAAACTTTAGATAGGTATTTGACCTTCTTCCAAATGATAATATTATTATTTCCTATTTACGATGAAATTTTCAAATTATTTCTATAATAATAATTATTATTTATTTAACTATTTTTATGCATTTTTGAGCTACTTGTATTTATACTTTATAGGCATAATACATTTATTAAAATTTTTGTTCTACCGGTATAAGCCAAATTCATTTTTATGAGTATTTCAACTTCAAACATTTACGACATTTTAAATAATTATTTCTCCACAAACAGTTTTAATATTTTAATGTATTAAAAAAAAAAAAAATTGTAGGTAGCTGGTACTTGAATTTTTCACCAAATGATTATATAACTAGGTATATTATCATTTTTATCATACGATAATTTTTTTGAAGTTCTTTAGAGTCATAAGATATTTTTAATTTTTCTTTTAACTTTTTTCTATGTTATTTTTTTGTTTTTTAAATATAGATAAAAAATTATTTACTGAATCAAATTTCTTAAAAATTGAATGCAAGATTTCTCATAAGTACTTATGTATTACCGTAGCCATAAAATCTAATAATATACAAAGACAATTATTTTTATAGACATTTTTGGTTTAAATTCGGACGAAATCACTTATTTAAACGATAAATAATAGAAGTTTTAATTATTTATTTATAATTTAAAAATATTATTCTTGGGGACTTAAAACTTAAAGGTATATTGTATTACTATGAATCTTACTATACGTCATAATAATATTATTAATTTCTTTAAATACTTATATTATTTTTTATTTATGCTATGAATCTATTTTTACAGTTTTACATTATTTACAGAAATATATAATATGGTATAAGTATAATATATAAGTATTATTATAATAATAAAACACTAATAATATAATATATGAAATATTTTTGGAAAAAAATTTATTAACCTACTTTTAATATTAAAAGTAAAATAAATTACTTTAATAGTTATACTAAAAAACATCAATCACGATTCACGAAATATACTTAATGAGATCGTCTCCATTCAGAATCGTGTTCGTGTGCAATGATGTATCGTTGAATTCAAATTTAACACACATAATCATTGTAGTGTGGATAATTCAATAATTGACCCATCTACTGTAATATAATCTATCACGTGGAAGGCTTAGAAGTATGGTTATACAGATTTATATTTTCTCTCTTAGAGACACCAAATAATACGACTACAAAGCAGGGGTGATTTTTTTTCTAAGGGATAAGGTGAACTTTAACACTCTATAATTTTCTACGTGTCATTGGCCTACCATACAATTTACAAACTCACCAATGGCATATGCATATAATAGTTAAAATATATTATCAAAACCATATATTATTATATTAATACGTGTATAATATAATATAATATGAGGAAGTAAATAATTTATACATGACGAAAGCTACTTCAAACTTAACGACTCTTTAACTCCATACATGTGCCGACCGTTCATAAAATACATGTATTTATTACGATGAAGAAAAAGTGGCCTAGCGAAGAGGAATATTTGTCGTGTATGAAATTTGGCATCCCTTTTAAAAAAACTAGCTCAATTAATTTATACCTCAAAAATCTGTATAATTTTTTATAATATCTTATGATTGGCTTTTACCTGACGTCTGCCGTTCTCCGGTTAGTTCCACACAAGCTCAATAAGCTGATTTCGCCGAACACCGAACCTTCTGTGAGCGTGGCTAATACTTCGTCGTCGTGTTCACCGCCGACTACTTGGACCTGTCCGGTTTTCACAATGTACATCTCTTTGCCGACCTCGCCCTATGGAGTATGTATAGTAGAGTATATTAAATGTTAACTTTTGGATCCCATACATTTTATTATTATAATTGTCGTGATTTGGTCGTTTCTGTCGGCCTTCACGATATTATAGTAAATGCAATATGGCAGCGTGCACTATATATAATAACGTTTTGAAAGAATAATATGATATCTTCGTCGTACAAGTTTATTATAAATAATTGGACTTGTAGCAAGATGAGCGTAGAGAATGAGAGAGAGATAGGTTTAAGGGCCAAAACTGTTGGTAAAAGTTATCGTGACGTACAATTCTGTTCATTTATAGCTATCTTTTAATAACGAGAGAAAGAAAGAAGTTCAACAACAAAGGTAGGTAATAACATTTTTATACAAAAAGATAAAGCGTACTTTTTAAATCATTTTAAACTATATTATACGCAGATAGGTATTGACTGTTTCTGACAATGTTGGCACTTTGAAAATTATAGCACGGTATGGGTGACGAATGTGAATTCTATATATTAATATAATGTCACTTATTAACATACTTCACATACGCGTATGTCGTCTCCATCTTACATACGTACAGTATAGCGAATTTGTGTTATTAGCTTTAATATTAGAGTGAATCGAAAGATAATTATGCAACTTAAAGAAAGGTCATCTAGTAGATTTTTATCAATAATTTATTTTTGAAGCGATTATAACGATTCAAAATTTTCAAAATTATATAATATTTAACATATTTTTTTCTCTTTTGTTTTAAATTAGTAAATATACTATTTTAATCTCGACGATTGTGGTAATTTAACATTCTTATATAGTTCATTTTAAAATTAAAATATCATTAACAATATATTAGATGCTCTGGTTAATAATCTTATTTTAATTTTGGATAATGGGTAAATTCAGCATTAAAACTTAATTTACAGCTCAAAGTTGGTACTGTGAAACCAGAATTTGATTGGTATAATTATTATAATATGTAATGAATTTGTGAGATGGAAATTACCTAAGTGGTATCTGGTGTTTTTTTTTAAATACTAAACGTGCGTTATACGAAAAATAAGAAAAATTAAAAAGCATTTATTTTGTGCGCTTTGAATTTAATATAACATGCATTAGGCAAGTATATACCTACATGTAAGCTGCAGGGTGTACTCAAGCCAACTCAAAAAATAATAAATCCAGTAAAGTACGTTTTATTTATGTGTTATATGGTTGCAGCATCAACATTTTCCAAATTAAAAGTCTTAAGTACTTAATATGTACACTTTACAGCAATAACTATATTTACCTTGCGGCATATGTAATCGCCTGGCAAGTACAATATTGGACGCAATTTTAACACCAGCTCACGCAATAGAGCTTTGTCACAGTCTTTGAACAACTGAACTTTATTCAACGTCTTCATGTGCACATTGATGGCTACGTCAGTTTTCATTTTATGCGGAAGAGAATCCAAAATACGATTTTCGTCTGTTTATAAGAATATAAAATTTAATATTAAAGCGTAAAGGCATATATTAATATATAGAAATGTACAAAAAAGCATATTTTTGTTTACTGGCGAGCATTTATTTGTAACCTGCGCTTAATTTAAGCCCAACTATAGAATCAAATATTGAGAGATTAAAAACCTTACATAACAACTACCCATCTGGCCATCTATTAAAAAAAGTTTGATAGATATTACAATAAAATGTAGTATTTAAAGCTTATTTACCCCCTTCTTCATTGCGTTATCGGTAACATGAAATTATGTCAACAAATAAAATTTCTCAGTCGGAAATGTTTCCCCATGCCGTAACTGCAGTAGAAGTTCGTATTAAATATTAACTATTAATATAATACCTACTTATAATATGAAGTTACCTATATTATATAATATTTTCATGTTTACTGAGTATAAAATATACTTATTATTCACCTAAGGTTCTTTGTTGTTCCCATGTGAACGAAAACCATTGTTCAACTCGTTGTCGTATTCGCGGAGGTATGTTTAATTTCCTCAAATATTCTAATGTTTCGTCTTGTAGTTTCCTATATTCGGTTTGAGATCTGGTAGCCGTAGCTATTATGTCACGTATCTAATAGAAATATAAAAATATCAGACAAATATAATAAAACAAATTTTGCATAAACGATATTAATACAAATACCTATACAACTATAACACAATATATATATTTCGCACCTAACATTTTTTACATCTTAATATAATATAATAGTATAGTCCTTTATTAGTTAATTTTATACAAAATGATGGATTAGAACAAAAAGCTAAATAAATAAATACGGTATTTTGCTCAGCACTTGCAGATTACGATTAATATCGTACACAAGAATGCACCTCTAAAAACTAATTATCAAAGTACCTTTGATGGTAAAATAATTTTTTTTTTTTAGTAATCTGTGTGACTATAATTTCAAATAAATCTATAGATATTATAACGAACGGTAATTTTTAAATTTTCTAAGCCAGGAACTGTCCAGACTGTCTTTACATATAATATAATATTAGTAGGTACTATAGTTATGGTGCCTACGTAGGTATATAAAAACTATATACATGTAAAAATTCTGACATATTATTCATATTATAGTGTTTCACTGCTACAATAATTTATTTGTACTTACCTGTCCAATTAAAATCGCAAATACGAAAACGCCCATCAGCCAGCTAGCAGTCATAAACAAGTATTCAGCTTCGTTTTCCGGGTGTGGATTTTTTCCAATGGACGTTGCTGTCTTTGTGGCGAAGAAAAAACAGCGTATATACCTGTAATATTATTTTATATTTAAGTATTAAGTATAATGTGAAATTTTGTACAATTTTAATTTTGAAGAGAAAAATAATATACCTATTTAGCTTTTGAAATTTTTTTATTTGGCCCAAATGGCTAAAAAAAAATATAAGAGAAACCGCAGGTTCGATGCTTAAAATATAATACAATTTAAGTTATAACCTTGGTACACAGGGAAATATTACGGGGAAAAGGCTATGGTATGAAATTAAAAACACGGTACTAGTAACAGGTTCTTCTCATGGTAAGCGATGAAATATTTTTAAAATTCGGTCCGCTAGCTAAGGAATTAATAAAATAATGAGCTATAACAGGGGTCGCCAAACTTTTCAAACAAGTGAGCTACATAATATGAAATTTTAAGTCCCCGAGGATCAACATTCAGGTTGATGAGCAAAAAATAAAGTTTACAAAGAATAATTATTTATTGTTTTCATAATAATAAATAACAATTATAACAATTTAAATATTGATATAATAATAATAGTACACGGATAAACGAAAAAAATTTAAATTTATTAATGTGATAAGTAGCATTGTTTTTTGCAAGTTCAACATTATCAGACGATTATATTTATTACGCGATCAACCGAAAATAGTAAAATTAATTTTTTTAACGATCGACCTATATTACTAGAAAGATCGACTGTTTGGCGATCCCTAACCGAACTATAAGTATGCTTGTAGACTTGTTGAATGTAAATTTAAGTTTGACATAAATTTTAGCTTAAGCTCGAGGGGTTTACAGAGGTCACCTGACTTAAACCCGCCCCCCAGCATTGACCGTTGCGCTATTGCGGTACTCTGTATATATTTAATTACTGTCTTTTTAATGAAGGTAAATATTCGTGTTAAAGTTATACTTACGCGTTTCCCTGACCATTGAATACCCAATTGTTCGTAGCAAGTCCTTCCTTAACCGAAACATAGTAATACGCGCATGCGTTCAAATGCACTAAGTAGACCATGTATGTCAATGTTCTTGTTACTCGAACTACATACGGCGAAGACAAAACGCTGTCGAAATGATCAAAGAATTCCCAAAACGTCTGAATCTTTATAACAATTAACAAAGAGGCCGTTATTTTATTTGTATTTAATGTATTATAGACACATACATGTTTGTGATATTATAGTTAAATGTGTATTTATTTAATCATTTGCATGATTTAAAATTAGATTTGTATATAATATTAGTCAAAAAAGGTATAAAATAATTTTCTTTCCAACGAACAATTTATAATAATTAATAATGAAATTATAATCACGTGGGATTATGGGAGTAATGAAATGTATTGATATTTTTTCTAATTAGAAAGAGGTGATAAATTGCTTTTACAATGGCGGTGTTAATGTTTTTTTTTGTGTTTAATTAAAAAGTATAAAACATATCTGTACAGAATATTTTTTTTTATAAATTGTATGTTTGAAAAAAATATAACGAATTTTCCTCAAACATTGGAATTATTTTTGTTCTCATTCAAAAAATATTAATTGTAGAAGCTTAAAACTTTTAATCATTACGTAGCTATATTTTATAATTTCTGTACATGGTTATAATGATCTATGATATTTTAAAAATACTGACACTTTTTTTAAGCTATTTACATTATTCTATGTTACGCCGATAATGGATTATAAGTTGTATATGATATTTTTGTCAAAACCTATCCGTAGAAATAAATTATGATTCACCCGCGGCCTCCTCGATCAAAATCGTTTTTGTAGCTGTATCCAGATACTCGTACATAATAGTTTACTATTGAATTCACATTTGATTTATCTATTACAATGACCTTATTTTGTATAACGAGATATAACTATTTTAGTCTTAAATCCTATTTGAAATATTAGTTCCCCGGTTACTTAAGTTTGAACTTCAATTATTCTGTAAATATTTCATTTAATATACTGTTTATACCTTAAACATATTTTCTGTTTTACTCTTAAAATGTAGGTTAATAATGGAACTTTCGAAACATTAATGAAATTGTCAAAAGTAAAAATTATTATAAATTACATTATGATACTTGATTGTTTTACCTTGATTATTCTGTTGAGTCTCATCAAAGGTAACATTTCTGAAGTGAATCCTGGCGTTAGACATATGAAGTCGGCCGGCAGAAGAGAAATGATGTCCAACTAAAAATAAAATCATTACATAAGACAGGCATTTTAAAAATATGATAAAACATTAATAATTAACTTTTATTATTCAAAGCATAATAAAGTATAGCATTTTATTATTTGTCAATATTTTATTTTATAAGAATACAAATTAATAGATTAATAAGATTAATTATAATGTATATTAATTAATCATCTTAAATAATGTTACAGCATGAATACTGCGAAGATATCGAAAAAATAGTCCATAAATATGATAATATATATAAATATTACGAAATAATATTAGTATTCTCAAATTAATATTATATAGGTATTTTATAATTATTTTTGGATACTTAGATGTTATAACAATGTTTTGTTATTATATTTTAAATTAAAAGTAATTTGATTAATTCAAATAATTGTCATTTATTTTTAAATTGTATATTTAACGCTATTCAAGAAGAAAGAACATTCAAAAAAATATAATTTTCTTAATAATTTATCGCGTTGGTTGACTTTACAGAACTTCTTTACTGGATATTTTTAATTAATATTTTTATAATGTAATATGAATAAAACATTAATTGTTATTAAATTTTATGTCATTGAAATGATTATCATTTAATTTTATATTAAGTTAAATTAGGATATTACAAGTAAGTTATAATTTTTTACTCAAATTAATATTAATATTGAATATTTCAATATTTGAATGTTATTAGATCATCAGTTTATTTTAATTTGTCTATATCTAATAATAATATTGTATCAATAAAATAATTGTACTTATAAATTGTAAATTAGTTATAATTTTTAACTTATACATTTTATTAAAAACCAAACTTTATGTTGTTCATAGTATTTTAATGTTATTTTATATTATTTTTCTTATGAAATATGTTTATTGTTATAACTTATAATATTCATCAGATTTAAACTATATGTTAAATAATATATTTTGTTCAATGATATTCAATTTTTACCTATTTTTTTTGATAAAATATTATAAATAGGTAATATTTTTATATCCTGATGAAATTACTTTGAAAAATATGAATAGGTTATGTTTAATACCTATATCTTAACCTAAAGGTTATAAATACATATTACAATATATTTCTGTCTTCACATTCGACACATTCACACAGGTATTTTATGTTTCTAATTATCACGTTCACTGTCTATATGTTAAATTAAATCAAAAGTGATCAGTTCTTTGACCCATATATGGGTCACGTTAAACCTATTTTATCAGTTCATATGGTTACTATACTATAGAACAATATTATGAAATATGAATATTGAGTATATGTGGGTTGGTTCTTATTTTGTATGTTTGCAGTATCTACCTCCTAATTTTAGTACACTAATTAATACTGACACGTTTTCTTAGAAATTATTGTAGTAAACAAAATTTATTAAATTTATGTATATACGCTAATTTAATTATACTAAGTCTATTTTACTTTGGATTGAAGTTTTTCCAAATAGTTGACTTCAATCAGTTTCAGGTCACGCACCCAAAACCCATCCTTAAGATACATAATACGTGGTTTAATTACAAATGTATCTAGTAAATTTATCGCGTCCGTGCAATAGTCTAGCAACATCCACTTCCATAGATTTTCCGGCGTCTGATAAGGAAATGTTATACGCAACGGTATTACCCAACAGTTATACAGGTAGCACATGGTCACAAGGCTTAACCAAGCTACGTAACAAAAGCCTAAATAGAACATTTCGAGATTACAACAACGTCAAAATTATATGTAGCGATCAGTGTGCGCTGTATGTCTGTGTTCGTACTCTGAGGTTCGATGATGAAGTCCAGACTAGTGACCCAAGCCAAAAAGAACCACGAGCGTTTTTTTAATGACTTTTCTGGCTGTAGTTCTAATGGCATGTCCGATAATTGGAACCTTGAATGAGCTGACAACGGGTGTGAACTATCTGCATCTATATTTAATTAACAATAATTATTATAATATTTATTCTATTATATAATTATTTTATATTCACATAGTATTATTTAATATTTAACTATTAAGTCATAATATTAAATCTTTATCGCAATTGTAACTTTTCATGCTAAGAGGTATACCTTTAAAATAAGCACGTACTTTGGTTTTATTTTTACATAAAATGCTTGGGAATCAACTGGTCTTCTGATATAACTTAAAAACTTAAATAGTTTCACGCAAATAACTATTGGTTATTAAATAATCAAATTTCATTGATATTCATATATTATGTCGTTCAAAGTACCTATACCTATAATATCTATATAGTTACTGTAGGGCTATAGATTATATACTATTCAAGTCTATTTCACATTAACTTATTTTAACTATTCACTTATTTTCTTATATTTCTAGAAATATGTCATTACAATTTTTATTTCAATTGAACGATCGACAAACAAAAATAATTAATTTTGCATGACACTATTCTAGATTGTATTAGAATTAGAAAGTTAGGACCTTAGGGCTTAAGTTTTTCGTGTAAAAGTTAATCTAAACGATGTGTTTCTATTAAAAGCAGGCACTAGGCAGGTAGGTATAGTATGAAATATAACAGCCATTATCACTACTTAAGATATTTGAGTTTATGGTTCTTGTTTTACTTTTTACTTTTTTTTCGTATATTTAGTACCACTTTAATATTTATCGTATCGTCAAAATCTATTGGAGAGCTAGTTTGTAACTCTAAAATATTATTTTAAAATTAAAAATGTAGGTACGCTTTTTTGGTTTCACTTGCCATACAATGGCGGATTCAACAGAAAAAATATAAATATTTGCGAGTTGTGCTCTTGTCCACGCGGGCTTTTGGGTCTGAGTTCAGCTCTTGAATTTTTTTTTAACTACATAAAAACAGAACGTAAAATGATTCGATCTAAATAATTCTAGGAATGATGTGTCATGTATACAGCGAATTCTGCGTTACGTCTACTCACATATTGACAACCTATATTCATGTGTTTATTTTTAATCATTAAATTTTAATTTATATACGGTTGTAAATATTACAAATTACTGCAGATTATTTACTATAAAAATGGAAAGGAAGTAAAAACTTTCCAACCATATTATATTAATCATAAAGTATTTATCAATTTTTCTTTTTCTTATTTTAATTGATCTTTATGCATGCTGTTTTCTAAGAGTTCTATTTCAATGCAAATATTTCGCTTAAAATAAAACTATTTTATTAAAATTTTGATGTTGAATTTTTTTTCAGGTACATCATTAATTATTGGTTGATTGTTATATAATTAAATAATAATTAAGGTAATTATATTCAAATTATTTATTAAAAAACGAAAATGTTGCTCTGTACCTATTTGTTTATTAGGCTTTTGTAATGTTTATGGATTGGGATTTTTTCTTTAAATCTATCATTGATGTCATATGTAATATTCTGTAATATACTCTAATACTGTGAATGTATATAAATCTAGAAGAAATATATCATCGAGTGTTAACCAATAAATAATAAACAACATCCTGGTAGCCAGTGGGCATATGTTTTCTATTACCTACCTATACTGGCTATACTCATTAATTGTATACATAATATAAAATTATCTTTATAATAATTTTATAGCATGTTACTAAAATAATAATATAAAATGTTTGTAACCATGAAAATTTTAGGATAATGGACCACTCACTATTACGAGGCCGAGACATTTATTCAGAAATGGCCCACCCTTGGCGCCAACACTGCAGTAATAGTTATCGCTGTAGGCTTATAACTACTGTTTTGGAGTACCTACTATATTATAATATACATACCGGTGAAACTCATACTTGACGAAGATGGCAAAACATAGTTCTCGCACTTGTTTCGTTCTTTGGAGCATTGTTCATTTAATTTGTCCATTAGTTTAATCGCATTCAAGCTGAAATATGAAATTAATATATTATACGTACAATATCAAAGTAGTTCGTTGTGTTTTTGATGATAACTTTTTTTAAATTATTATTTTTTAAAGCTGTTACTGTATTAAACAGTTTAATTTATTTAGTTTTAAGTATTTTTGATTTATTAAAAAATACTTGAACGATTCATTAAAATTAATAATGAATTTTTAATTCTTAAAATCTGAAGTAGTTTAAAATTATTATAGCTAATTTATAAATATTTTGGAAATCGAATTATTAATCTCAATTTTAAGTTTATAATATATAGTTACTAAGTCACAAAAGTTTTAAAGTCCTATAGAAGGTGTTGATGAAGTTTGACTAGTGCAAATAATAGGAGGTTTATTTCTTCAAATATTTCGAAAATAAACATAGTGAGATTTCTTGCAATACACTTTAAAATTTAAAAAAAAATATGTTCAAATTGTAAAATAAAATTATAGGGTCAACAAGAAAATTTATTCAACTAAGTGGATAAAGAGGGCACTTAGCCTGGAGTGTTTTAATTTGATAAATATTTATGTGCCTCCCACATCGATGTATCCCATAGGTCAAAACTGTATTTTAATTTTTAGATAATTAAAATTATACTTTTTTACTACTTACTAATCGGTTACTAATTACTAATAAGTAATTGATAATTACTTATTTTATACCAATAAAATTTAAAAAATTAGTCAATTTACAGTGCCTACAAAGTATTAGATTCAGACTAAAATATTTTCTACTTAAATAAAAACCGTATGCAAATTATACTGATTATCATATTCATCGAATAAAGCTTCTGAAAATATACTTTCGTTATATAGTTTGAAAACAACTTAGGTTAATTAAATTTCTAAACTATTCAAGAGTATATTTGTAAATTTCGATTACTACAAATAGTAAAATGTTAATAGTATTGAAGTAAAATTAATTATTTATTCGTGCGTGCACGTGTGGTAGTGTTCTGCTGTTTCTTCTACATTAATTATTTTTCATTAGTTACTTTAAGTGCTTGTTTAGAAAATTGCCTATACTAAACTCCTTAAATCCCTTAAAGTTTTAAAAAAGCTTCATGGACTGTATAATGTTTAATTAACAGTATTTTTAATGATTGTATTGTAAGATTTATGTTTATTGAATAAACGATAAATAAATAAATTTAGAATTAGCATTCACAATTATAAGTATAGTTGTCATAATTAAGAAAATTATAATATTATTTACCTAATAAATAAGACAATATGTAAAGGTCATTACTCATTAGTTTATTACGTAGTTTGTAGTAGAAATAATAACTAGTAAAAACTAGGTGGAATAGGTACTTAAATATTTTTTTTTATACGATATTACATACTAAAATAGACTATGTGCTTTTTAAACGTGATTATCAATAGTATATAAATAAATATCACCTATTATTATAGCATTATTACATTTTATTACTTTAGCTAAATGGCGAATCATTTCTAAAATTAATTTGTTTTTTTAATTGTAATGTATATATTATGCATTACAGTGCAATGACGCCAAGTACACTGTCAACCCTATAGGTTTTAAGGGGTAGGTAAGTTGGTAGGTAGTACTTATTATGTGTACTGTGTAGTTGTTAAGTATTATCATGGTACTTATTATTAAGAACTAATAAAATTGGGGTTAATTTAAATTCAACATTATCAATATTAAATTTTTGATAGGTGAGCGTAATCATGAAATATCTTGTCATACCCTCACTCCTTTTTTGGCGGTTCTACGTTATTGAATTACACTATAAAATAATTATATATATATAGTTGCTTATTGTATTATGCGTGCTTATAGTTAGTTATTACTTAGCACTAGGTTATCTTATCTTAGAATATATTATTGTCTAGTTATTATTTTGGCAAATGGTCGTAGTAAAGTTTCATGATAAAATTAATTAGATTATTGTATATTTAATTCTTAAATCGTGTTTGTTAGTTAAACTTAAAGTTTATATGTGTTTAAGGAATAGGCATATGCCAATCTATACTTATAGATGGTTAAATTTCAACTTGATATAAGAAGACGAGATTATTCATCTTCGAACCCCGAATTCACAATTTTTACTTTAATTTATAGGTATAAATTATGTAGATACACAAAAATGATTACTAAATTTAACAATAGCCTAACATCTAAATAATTAAAACTCACACTCGAAGGAAAATATTAGCGAGAGAAGTTTATAATATATAGATTATAGGTGTTATATAATACTTATGAAATATACATTTTTAAACCATATAACTAGTGAATTATTAGTTGAAATACCTCGTAGATTGTTCGATTGGAGAAACCGGTGTGGTAAATGTGGAATACAATTCATCAGATCCCGAAGAACTTTCATTTGTAATTGGCATATTATCAGACAACCATGGTTCATCAGTTGTGTTATAGTAATCATATTGTGGCGGTATTCTATCCATCTAGCTATAAATAATAAATACAAATTTAAGTAATTTATAAACAATATAGTACTAACAAATGTAATTTACTAATAAAAATATTTAAATTGTAATATTATATTATATTTTTGAACATAATTGATATTTACACTATGTTTAAATACATTTTAGTTTTAATCAAGCACGCGGAAGGGCTAAAAATGTATCTTAAGTTTATTTTGTATGATTTAGTCTAACTATTATACATAGGTACATTTTATTTATTTTTTAAATATTTAATAAACATTTATTGATTAAAATTAAAATTAAAATGAACAACGATGTATTATTATCAATAGAATAAATTAAATGCAATAAATAATCGTAGTAATAATAAGAATAATGCTTTCAATTCAAATATTATTATATGATTATACGCTGTCCTCCAAAATCTATACCTACTCATTATATGCAATACATTCAGAATATTCATATTTTTAATTAAATGTTCAACAATATTGTTATTGTACAAAATCCTACCTACTAAATTGATCTTCAGAAGGACAAGTCAAATTATTTCAGTAACTTAATTATAAATATTTCTACTTACATATATTGTAAAATATGTTGATTTTAAATGATAAACTATCAGTAAGTATATTAATTTATATCTAGGACAGTTGAATGTGTCTTAAAGTTAGCGAATTCCTATCAGTATAAAATCATAATATATACTATTATGTATGTAATAGATTAATTATATTTTGTAATTAATAAATATCTACCTATTGAATATTAACTACATACCTATGTGGCTATATAGTCGTTCAAAAATGTTATGTTAAGAAAAGTTTAAAAGGTTTAAATTTTTTTTTTATATTTTAGTATTATAGATATTCATTTTTTGCTTAAAGATTAAAACATAGTAATATGTCGAAAACAAGAGATGACCGATAATGTTTTTACCTTTAAGCTTGATAATAGGTCAATTGCCTCTAATATTATAACTATAAGCACAAAATCAGTTCTACTGAGAGAAAATTTACGACCATGTTGTACGTTTGTAAAACATAGATAATAGACGCGAGTATAGCATTCTCTTAAACAATCATAATAAAATATATTATGTAAGCTGTAAGCTTAACTTACATGAAGCTTTCATAAAGTTATGAATTCATATTTTTGAATTCAATTTTCAATTTTTTTTTACATACAAACAAATATTGTATTTTACATAAGTATTACAAAATTAAGAAAATAAGTATTAAAACACAAACATTTCAAATCATGTCTGTAAATAACATAAAACGAGCCAAAATATTTTGAAAATTATAGCATGTTTATTAAATACTAATTTAAATTTTTTGTGAGAATGTCAAATCTGTATATAGTTATATAGTCATTTTTTAATTACAAAAGAATATTATAATTATTTTTATTTTTGTATTGTTTTCATCATAATTTATCAATGTACAAAATCTTTGTAGATTTTAATTGTATTTTTAATAATGATAAAAATATTGAATCGATTTTATATAAGGTTTGTTTCACGTAAATATTTTCGTTTTACATATTTTTTTTGAAAAGTTTTGAAAATTTCTTTTTTTTACTTTACAAGTTCCAACTTGGTCTCATTTGGTAACAAAAACGACTCAAAATTTAAGATTTATATGTATTATTATTTTTTAATTCTTTATAATAGACCACAAAACAAAAAAAAAATCATATATTATAATAAAATCAATGTATAACACTGCATTAGGAATTTAAAAATCTAGTGAATGGCAGAAACATAATATTAAATATTATATACATTTTCAAAAGCTCTCAGAAGATTAATATAGATAAGAAAATATAATGTATAGGTAATATATATAATATATATTTATGTATATTGTATACATAATAAATATAATTAAAAAACCTATTAGGATTTATATTGGTCATGTCGTGTCAATATACATTTAACTCTTGTACAATTAAATTAGTCAAAGAAAAATTTATTGCCAGTATCAAATTCTCAAGGTGAGATAGTGTTAATAAAATTCATAGAAGACTTTGAACATGCCTCAAGAAAATTCTAGAATGAAATTTTCTAATTTCTTTTATGAGTATTATATTTTATCAGTTTAGAATGTTTTTGACATCCGGCAATAATTGTGTTTTTATTAAAGTACACAGAAACAAAAAAATAATTATATACGTAACTCGCACTGGGAACAAAACTAGCTGTCTTATTTGCTTCAAGGAATCGAGCGTATAATATATAACTTTATATAAAACATAGGACCTTAAGTGATGAAAGCGATATTGCAGGACAAAAGAAAGTTTTTTTTCGTTTGTTATTGTTTGCCGTTGTACTTTATGTATTTAATTTACTCAGATAACACCGTCTAGTCCGCTGTAGTGTGGATATAACAATATAGAATATTAGCCGACCATAATAGACTAGAGGGTTATGTAAAAGTAGCTGAGACACCCGTAGTGTCACAGTCCCGAGTCAATAGAAATCAATGAAAAGATGATCACGGACAACTCCTTACTGCAGGGCTCAGTTGCCACCGATCACAAGACAACGGCAACACTAACGATCACACTGCGTAACCTACTTACGGGACGCCACTACTGGATTACAGTGCATAATATTATCGAAAAATAATCTAATCTTTTTTTTATGTTTAATTATTGTTGTCTGACTGGTTAGATTTTTTTTCAATCTTATAGCAGACACAATTGCCGAAATTCTTTTAGGCATTTGTCAAATTTATTAAGAATAGGTACTTTTAGTTAGCAAACATCCAACATTTTTTTTACAAAATGTATAATTTTTTATGTTGATTTATACTTATCGTATATAGTTACAATATTATACGTTAACTAGAAAAAAAAAATGCATTATTCAATATACTAATATTAGGTAATACATTAGCAATAGCTACCGTTAGTTAATAGTTAAGTATACATATTAAATATCATTATAATTATTATATAATGTTAATACTCATACATTTATATAATTATTAAACTTATATCATTGCAAAAATTGAAATTATTATGTACAGCAAGTGAATACTTATTTGGACTTTAATATAAATCGTGATAAAGGTAAACAACCTTGACACGTGTACCTACTCAAATGATCGATCAATTAGCAAAAAAGCACCTATTCTTTGATTAAAAAATATTTATATTTATTTTTTAGTTACCTAACACTTCGTTGTAAATATGATTTAATTTATGGCATCGTACGGGCCCGATATTGATCTACGTCTATTTGGAAATTGGATTATCGAGTTCATTTATTCCAAAATACGTACGAATTACCGAAACCAATCCTCAGAAACAGCTCACTTTATACGAAAAAAATATTTTGGAATCGGCCATTATTCCAAATAATGAAGTTGGTATTAATCGAACGGTATCTCTACTCTTTTTGACTAGTGAAAAGAATTAATAAACTATGTGACTGAAAACGAATGCATTAGGTACACACCATCGATACAAATGTCAATCCAAACATGTATTGTTAACTTGAGGTGTCACAGAAGTCGCATTATGCACATATGAATAATAAAAATATACTTAATATATAATATTAGCAATTGAAATTGTTATAGTAATAATATGTAATAAAAATACGAAGTCGTGTGATAATATAATAAATTTGTATATGTATTTAGTATAAAAGTAGGTAGTAGCTATTATGCAATATATATTTTTTAGTTACTATTACTATTTTATTAGTAGCCTTATATACTTTTTGAGTTAATGTAGTAAGCTAAGTTAATATTTATTTACTACAGTATAAGTACACCATTTTGATTAATCATAGTTTGATAAAATGATTATTAGGTTATTTATATTTTTATATTATAGATGTAGTGATTTTTTTTATTAACTCAATAATATTTCTAAATGTCTAATATTATAATAATCATGAAACAATACAAGTATAACTGCAGTTAACTATATATTTAAATAAAGATTTTAAAGTAGGTGAACATAGGTAGGTAGTAAGTACACTTGTACTAAATAGAGTTTTCTACGTACTATTGATATTATAATGTTTATGATAATGGCTAAATGGCGTTCATATAGTTTAAATTATATTAAATAGATAGTATTTTAAACATCAACTATAAAAATCATGAATTGTTTAAAAACGATTTTCAATTTATTTCTCTGCAGCGTACAGGAAGGGTGTAAAACGTATTTATTCAAACATTCTAAATCCAAAGTGCAGCCATAAACCGTGTTGTTTTTTTTTTTTTTTATTTAAAATAAATATCATAACTCATAATATTATGCTTAAAACATAATATGTTTGCACACGGTTCACGCACAAGTCAGGTGTTGTGTTACTTAATACATAGAGTCAATAAGTCGTGTGACACGTGACTAAAATATACTACAACGCTTTATCAATTATTGCAAAATAATCACAGCACAGCACGGGGGAGGGGGAGGGAAGGGTTCTGGGCAGATAAATCTCATTGAGTGACTCGCTATGGTATACGTATCCTATCGCGGAAGCTGTGTATCATACAAATCGGCGACGGACATTATGACAACTAGTAAAATGTATAATATTACTCACTTAATTCGATCGTCGGTAATAGGCGATGAATACGGTATCGGGTTGTGACAGTGACGAACGTATGGCGTATTTGCAGTGTATAATGTCGCAGGGATGAACTGGCGCGGACAGAGCGTGCCGGCGGAAAGATGGGAAAGGCGCGAGAGGAAATGTTCTCCCGGGCAAATCAATAAATTGGGCCCACATTTACGTTGTTCGTTTTATACATGCGTAGCTGCAAACAGTAAACAAACATGACAAAAATCAGTTGCGCCGAACAAATATTGTATACTATATTATCGTTATGAATACGGTCTAGCCTCGTCTTCTAGTACGATAAATTTTTTGTAGTCGATTGCGACTGTGTTCGGCGATAAATTTATTTTCCGTAGAAAAAATGTACAGTATATAGATAGGATTATTATTCTCTGTCAGAATCGAACGTGAACGCGGGAACGCTAGTCGTCGTAGGTTTATGTATGTATGTATGTATTATACCGTAGGTATACGTAAAACCATATTATAACATGGCGTTGTCGATCGCTCTACCTTGTTTTGATTAAAAAAAAAAAACATTTGAACGACCTGGACAGAGAGCAAACTACGTACGTATGGTGACCGGGCGTTGCAGTAAGCCACTCGTCTCGCACCGGCGCATACCGCACCACGAGTGGCTGTAGTGTTATTTACTACTATACATTTTAATCGTATTTGAAAAGCTCTCGTGAGCCGAGCTACATTATTTTGTTCACTTTATTATAATGTGTATGTAGAAAATTATAGGTACTTACAAAAAAAATAAAAAAAATAAAAAAATAATAAAAACTTCAGACCCTTATTATAATATATCAACACATACGGAAATTTTGAACATTATATTATTGATAAGTACCAGCTATGCTTTAGAGTGACCAAGCAGAATGGTAAAATAATTATGGATTCGATCTAAGACGAATGGATGTAACCATTTGGATGTAACAAATAATATAAAAGAAAAAAAAGAAAAAAAATATTAAAATACTTCAAAGTTCAAATAGATCAATACTAATATATATAAAGATAAATTAAAAAATATTAAAAATTAATAATTTAATATTAATTTAATTTAAGTGATTTGTATTTTTTTTATATTGTATTTTAATTGTTAGCGTTCCCATTATAATAAAAAATAAAGTTTTAGATATATTTTTAACGTATTATAATAATAATTCACATATTAATACAAATAACTATCTTTAAAGTTGCATTTTAATTTTTAATTTTTATTATTAATATTTCTATTGATTATTAATTTTTTTTTGTCGTCTAATTTTTTCCAACCCAAACGGTTTTGTTTATTTATCGTTTTAGATTATGAAACCAATAAATTTTGTGATTTTACCTAACCTGACTTATATTTTATAGACGTGTAACAGGTTTTTAATTTTAATGAAAATAAACAAATGATAAATTTATAATTAAAGAACACAATGGTTTGAAATTGTAAAGAAAATTTTTCATAAAATATCTGTCAAATTATTCGTTTCCTCATTCTACTCAGATTATAGAAATCATTACAGCCTATAATGTTGCGCTATACCGATATAATATTATGTGCAATATTTGTATTATATTCTATTGAATCTTCAATTCAAATCCAATTTATTCTTTTATTATTTTTTTGAATGTCAACAATTATTGTTTAGTCATTAAGGTTTAATTTATTAATAATGTAATTTTATTAATAAAACATAACTCTCTATTCTTTATCGAGAAAAAAAATTAAAACATAACTAATAATATCCATATTTACTATAAAGTAATTTCTATTTTATCTGTTAATAATTTAATTTTTAGTTTTAAATCTATAATATTATAAACCAATTTTCTATGCTTAAATTATTCGATTGATGGAATTTGTTTATCTAGATGCTGAGCAACATTTATTTTGTTAAAAGAGATATAATTTTAATATTGTTTTCGATCTTATATATTTTAATAGTTTAATAAAACAATTTTAGTTTAGTAACCATAATTATTTTGATTAGAAGCATATACTTAACCTGAATATTTAACATTGAAAAATAAATTATTTATTTCAGTTTGTCCTTTTCATTAATTCAGTAGTTGAAATTGAAGTGCTGACGAAGATACCCTAAAATTGTATTAAATTAATTAAATTACGTAGGTGATTAAATGGTTAATACAAATGCATATTTTATAGAATCCAATATCCATCAATTTATGCATGAGTTATCTCAATAAAATTGAATAGTCAATCGTTTTAGTATTATATTAATAAATTACAAACAACAATTTACATTTAACACAAATAAAATGTATTGTTGCATAATGTATGATATATAGGTAGGTACTTGAAATATAATTATTAGTCGTATACTCATCTCAACTGAAATTAATTAATTTCAAATTTCAATACTTATTCTACGTTTGTAGTATAAAGTTTCTTTTTTAAAATGATTAATGTTTATAAAACGTATAACATGCATACTATTAAGGATTAATATATATATTTTATACACAAATTTAGGAATCAAAATTGTTATGATTACTTAATGTCAGCGATTGATTATGATGTTGTTTAAATTCGAGTTTTCTGTAATTAAATACAAATATGTATATGAATTACGAACAATAATTTCCATATTAAGCAATCAAATAACTTCACTATATGCCCAAGACTCAGGTCGCTAGATAATATATCCATAGTTGCACGTTATAATTTTGATGATTTATTGGAAAATATTGCCATATTTGTAAAATAACTTTGAGCGGACTGTGGAGTGCGGTAAAATAAATCTTGGGTTGGGTATTTATCAATTTTAACTTATATTATCTGATAAAATAAAAAATATCGTACCTTCTGACTGTAGAATACAATTTATATAATAATTTTCAAGGCACTTTTAATATTTGAAAAATTTTATCCTTAAATAAAACAAAATATTATTTTACTAAGAATCTAAATACATTTGTTGGTTTTAAATTAGTAGGTAGTAATTATTAGAAACAACTACTATAATATTATAAGTATTGATAATAATTTCAATGGTAAATAAATTATTATTAGGCACGATTTTCAAATAGCATTTTTTATATGAGTACTACCTATTTATAGTAAATATATTTAATCGTTTAAGATGGTTAAAAATGTATAATGTACATGTATTTTTATTTTATTTAGTTCGCTATGTTAAATTGAAGTTAATATCTTATCAGTTTATATTACTTGAACCTATTTTAAATAAAAAGCAAAACATTTTAATTTTAATGAAGTGCTTTTCAAAAATAAAAACACTTCTTAAGATACTCTAATTTTATAATTTAATGTTATTAAATATTATTTTTTAAATTTTTAAATAATAAAAATATCCTATTTATGCAGAAATGACAATTAAATTGTTGTATTCTTAAGTATAACAGAAAAGTTAAAAGTTGATAACAGACAGTCTATTTTATAAATAAATAATTTAAATAAAAAAAGATATATATATATACACACACTATAAGACAATATTATTAGTATTAAAATTAAAACTCTATTTGAAGTAATGTGGACAAAGACAAAATCCATTTTGACAGTTATTTTTTTTTATTATCTATGTGTGTTTATAATACAATCGTAACAACAAATTCGGTCAAATAGATTCGGGGTTACCTATATTGTATATTATGCATGACTTGTATGAGTAGGGTATCCCCGTTCCATGCAGATTTAGGTAGGTAATGGAATCGGAGTATATAAACCACTGAACCTGTCAACAGAAGCACATTCTACAATCTATCATGGCTCTCCACGCATCATTGGTAAGTACTATTATTTAATATAAGTTATGGATCGTATACAAATAAAATATTTTTTGAAAAATTATTTAACACTTGTAGATATTTGTAAAATTTAATTTTCATTGTGCATATAATATTTATAAATAATTCTCTTAGAGTTTCTCGACATTACTTTACCGTAGAGTAAAAAAGAATAAAAAAAAATTAAAATGCCAAGTATAAGTTTAAAAATTAAAATAAAACTTATAAAGTTATAACCATTCCTATACTCGTAAAAGACATAATTATTTTAGAACGAGTAATCAGTTTTTATTGCAATGGGCATAACATACATTATAGGTATCAATAAATTACTAATTATTTTAAGATTAAACTACGAGTTTCATTGTTATAAATTATTATGTTCCTATACCATATACGTTTAAGAAAATGTCTTTGTTGCAGTTACATTTAAATAGTGTTTTTCTATATATTCCGTGGTTATTTAATAATATTTTATGTGCGTTGTTCTTTAAACTTAAATTACTTAACTAACAAAATAACACGGTAACAAATTTATATTAATTACCATCAATTACGGATTATCATACTACAGACTAATAGTTATAAATGATTAAGTTTTTGTGTTAGTTTTCATTTTACAACTATAGGTATATACTATTATAGTCATTATATTAATTTGCAGAAAAAAATACATTTATATAAAACTAAAATAAACTTTATGTATCAACTAACTAATAATTATGTTTTTTTTTGTAGGTGCTAGTCTCCGCTGCGTGTCTTATAAGCTTTTCTGTGACGGGAGAAGAAATATCCAAACTCACAGAAGAGAAAACAGAGACGAAACCTGAAAATGTTGATGATGTAACTGCCAAAAGAGTGATTTTCGGTGCCTTACACCCGATCAACCATAATATTGGTGCTGGCGGCGGTTACGGTTCAGGTTCTGGTCACGGCGCAGGTGCCTCAGGGGCCGGAATAGGCGTTGGTTTCGGTTTGGGTGGCGGTGGTGGTGCAGAAGGAGGTGGTGCAGGAGGCGGAGGAGCTGGAGGAGGTTATGGCATCGGCGGTGGATCATCCAACAGTAACTATGGACCGGTGTCGGTTATGGACAAGGAAGCGGTTCCGGCGGTGCTGGTTATGGACAAGGAAGCGGTTCTGGCGGTGCTGGTTATGGACAAGGAATTGGTGCCGGTGGTGCTGGTTATGGGCAAGGTAGCGGCTCTGGCAGTTCCAATTATGGTCAAGGAAGTGGTTCTGGTTATGGACAAGGAAGTGGTTCTGGCGGTTTCGGTTATGGACAGGGAAGCGGTTCTAGTGGTTCCGGATATGGACATGGAAGTGGTTTTGGTGGTTCAAGTTACGGACAGGGAAGCGGTTCCGGTAGTTTTGGACATGGAAGTGGTTATGGTTCAGGAAGTGGTTCAAGCAGTAACACTGGTGGATACGGTGTCGGGTCTGGAGGAAGCTATGCTAACGGTTTTGGAGCCGGTCAAGGTAGTGGTTTTGGCGGTGGATCTGGAGGAGGATACGGAGGTGGATCCGGCCAAGGAGGTGGCTTTGGTGGCGGTATCAGTCACGGACACGGACACGGCGGTGGTTTCGGACACGGCGCAGGTTACGGTCACGGCGGTGGATTTGGTCACGGCGTTGGATTCGGGCATGGCGGTGGTTACGGTGCCGGTGGTGGATTCGGCGGTGGTCATAGTATCTTTGGTCTACACCACAAGCCTCAACTCATCGGAGCCCTCGCACACGGTGGCGGCATCGGGTTCGGCGTTGGTGCCGGCGGCGGTGCAGCAGCTCCTTATGGTTAACTGCAAGAGTCATACGCATATATGAACTCAACATCATAATTTATAATTATAATTCAACTACCGTATAATAATATATAAAATTATTTATTCATCTATAACTTATTTTGGTGCACGTGCACCGACTAAATCACACGGAAATCTTTTGTTTTAGTATTTTATTGTGTTTATTTAATTTCTCTATTATAATATTCTATTATACTTAAATATGTATATTTTTATTTATGTTTTAATATTAAAAATCTTGTTTGCAATGAATACATGCATATTATTTCTATTACAGATGAAATAATTGAATACATAAATAATGAATAATCGTTCAGAAATCGATAAATACCTATCCTAACTTATTTATGATTATATTATGATAGGTATTCCGCCGCACTCGTATTCACGTAAGCTAAAATCTAAACAAAAAAAACGACACTTCCATTATTTTAATTATTATTCAGATATTAGATAAAATACATTTAAATTTTTTTTAAATTTTTGATCAATAACATGAATATGTTGTAACTTTATAGTGTACTTGAACACTTGTAGATACCTATAGTAAAATCATAAATATATTTTGTAGTTTTTAATACTTTATAAAAACCAAGGTTTTTGTTTAGCTTAAGTTTTTATAGTTATAATATACTACATATTGTATAACTAAATAACTTGATAGTTATTATTTATCAACACTTTTATTGAATACATGATGTTACAGGGATTATTCTAAAGCGCATTCTAATTGCGTATTTGGAAAAGCTAGATACACACTTGATAATCAATTTTTGCGTAACTAATTTAACATAATTTATTGTTACCTATATGCTTATATTTATAAGATAAGACAAGCAAATAGTAGTTCTGTAGTATCTATAGGAATGTGTCAGAAATAATTTGCAATAAAACAATCATTTTATATACCTACCTACTTAGTACCTACATTAATGATTAATAATTATAATTTAAAAATGTTGATTAAAACTACTATTGATTATAAATCAATAAAACTACTAAACTATGTTTATTATTAGAAATCGTAGGCAAGAGCCGACTACTTGGAGTTAAAGAAAATACCGATAAAGAAAATCACCGATTAACCATTTTCCGTCAGTATTATATTTATAATTAGGGCTGAGATTTATATTTTATAGTATTATTACTATAGTATTTGTTACTTGTTTAGTTCTGGAAATAATGATCTAAGTATGGAGTATACAGATTTAATGGAACATAGTATATTAGAAGAAATACGATACGACAAATTCCATAGCCTAAATTGGTGCAATATTTTCTGGGTTCTATTTTCATAGGCTTATTTAAAAAAAATGTGTAGTTGATAAAAATCCTTAGAATAAGCTATCTACATGATAAAAAATACGCGTGGTCAAGTGGGTACCGCTCTACTGTACATTAGATGCCCTGTGGATTATTATTATATTATATAGGAATGTTAAATTTGAATCCAATGATAAGCATCATTGTATACGAAAAATGATTATGAACGGAGATGATTTGTCAGCGTATGACATAGTATACAAAATATATTATATTTTAAATTGGATGGTGGAAAAGGTGGTTTATGTTTTAATAACCCGAATACCTCAAAATTTAATTATGTACAGAAAATCTGAAAATGTCAATTTAAACAACTGGTGTCTGTTTCAAGTTTCTACGACTAATAATTTTTTAACTATAACAAAAACATAAAATTATTTGATAGAAAATCGTTATTTTACGACTGAATTTTGTAAAAAATTGTAATTTTTTTTAATTGTCCAACGTTCAAGTTCTTTTATAATTATTGCAAGTCAAACATATGGAAAATCTAGTATTAAATTTTCAAATCTTAGTTATTTACATAATTTGCAAATAGTCATGATTTTGACGAATTTTTGTCAATATTTGAACTTCAAATATTAATAAAAAAAAATTATGTCTATGGACTCTTATAATTTTTGAATCACTATAAGAATAACTAATGAAGAACTTTTTATTTAATTTTCAAATATTTTGACTCAGCCAAAAAAATTGTATCGATACTTATATAAAAAAAAAAAATTTTAAATACCTATAAATAGCCTTAAAATAAGCAAAATATTTTGATAACTAAATTATGTAAAAAAGACTTCAATCTAAAGAATTGGTGAAATTTTTAAGTATCTACGATCTATATACTTTTTGAATAATTATAAATATAACAAATATTAAAAATCGTTAGAGGATAAATCGTTATCGTTCTGCAATTTTATAAAAAGTTTAAATTCAGACGCTCATAACATTTTTTTCTATAATGATGCTTCGAGTTTTCTCTACTTGGATATAAATACTAAAAATGTTATGAATTTTTAACTACAAAATAACTTGTAAATTTTAGCGATTTTGACATGTTTCGTAAATTGAACTTTCAACGCTTATAAAAAAAATTACGACTAACATTTTTGATTTTTTTTAACTACAATAAGAATAAATTATAAAAAAATCTTGTATTTGATTTTCAAATTTTTTTGTGCATCCAAAATTTTTGATCAATTTTCCAAAACAAAAAAATATTTAAAAAAAATCGAAATTTTCAATTGTCTGAGTATTCTGAAAATTTAACCGTGTATAGGTAAGACTAATATAGACATTTGGTGAAAATCTCATGTATTTACTAATATTAGTTTTTGAGTTACAATAATATAAAAAAATCGAGTTTTTGTAAACTGTAGGAAAATTCTTATTTTTGACCTCTATAACCACTCCTGAAGTTTTAAATGGAAGCATTATTTCAACAAATTGTACTGTACACAGACACAAAATAAAAATTCACACATCATTGTAAAATCAATACATTCATGTTCCGAATCACAATTTCGTAGTCAAATTTTACTTACAGTAAACGTGTTTACAATAATTTTAATTTTTAAAGTATATTATTGTATATTAAATGCAGTATACACTATAGCACGGATGACAAATCCACGACACGCGTGCCCAAAGGAGACACGCGAAAAATTTAAATATTGTCACTATTTATAATTATATTATATTATAATATATATAATAGGTAAAAATATTTTGAGCTTACGGCTTTTATCGGTCATTATTGAATACAATATAATATAAGATATTTTTGTTTTAACCCGGCTCGAAAAAAAAGGTATTTTTTAGCACGTACTGTTCAAAAGGTTTTCCACCCCTGTTAATGTATCTATATAGTACTTAACTACTTTGTGTCTTTGTATATCTATCAATCCCTGGTGAAGATAAGGATGAATTATTGTCTATAGCAATTACTTAAACTTTCATCATAATTCATATTTTTTTCCGTAACAAAGACTAATGGAAACGAAGAATTAAAAGCCTGGAAAGTTGACTTAATCTTCACATTTAAACAGAAAGTTAATAGTGATACTACGATTTAATTGATTCATCTTTGGCGTAACAAATTATTTTTGTAAATTCTACCCCAAGAGTAAAGAATGAATTGTATTTACAATGATTTTGTGTGTGTATGTGTGTATAAGTACAGAAAAATATTCGAAAATATTCTTAGATCTTCTACAACTTTAAGGATGGTTTCTGATAGCAAAGTGGATCTAGCTTGTACTTTTGAGAAGTTGAAATAATTGTAGATAGCTAGATACTTTGAATTTGCATTACATTTTTATATCAGAATTTTATATGAATGATAAGACTTACAAAATAATTGCATTATTTTTAAGCAATATATAAGCATGTGAAATTTTCAATTTTTTTTTTTTTTTAATGTTATTGCCAATAAAAAGATCTTCAATTTTTCAAAAACAAATAAACACAGATACCTAAAATGTTCATCAAATATTTATATATTATCATTTTCTATTTACAGACAATTTAAATTTTCGTATTTATTTATTTATTTATTTTTTATAAATACTATTAAAAAAATTATAAATGGGTAAAAATGATTGAAAATTTAACCTATGCTCTTAATGAGTGGTCTATCCAAAATTAAAAAATATCAAAAATTTATTTTGTAGTTAAATTTAAAAATTGAATGCAAGTTTCTTTATAACTGTATACATTTTCTACCTGTATAAAAAAAATCTAATAGAAAATCAAAATTGTATGAGCATTTTAAGTTCAAATTTTTACAACATTGAAAAATATTGAATATTCACCAGTATAACTATTTTTTTCAAACGATCTTTACAAAATTCATCAAAATCATAAAAATTTAAAAACTTCAATTATTTCATAGTTAAAACTTAATAAAATCTTCAATTTTATAGCTAAGGTTTGAAAATTGATTAGAAGTGGAACTAAAAAATCAAATTATTTTGTTATAATTCAAAAACATTATTCGTGGGAACCTAAAACGTTTATGTTTATCATGAATCGACACCTACTGTACAGTTAAACGTAGTTGAACAATTCTAAACTATCAAATTACAAAATATTAAATACTTAACTAAAATTAATATGAAGTGATACACAATATAATATAAACAATACAAATTACCTAAATTATACTTAAAAATAGTAATAGATGCCGGTTCACTTTCAGTATTTTTAGCTTAAAATTGTTTTTTCGTATACTTGAATAATTTATTATTGATTAAAAAAATATCGTATTTTAATTATCCATTCAGTGCTAAACCTACCAATGTATCTATTATATTTTAGGCTGTGGGTGAGTTGGGGACTTCAGTGACTCGACAATATTTTAGCTGTAGGTCAGTTGCAGTTCGAGTAATTAAAATTACCTATGTACCTCTCTATACCTAATAGATAAGGCACTGGCTTCATAGCGATAACGTTCGAATTTCAAATATTGACAAAAATTCGTTACAATCATAAATATTTGCAAATTATTTTATAGTTAATTAAAATTTATAAAAAAAAATTTTATAAATAGCTAAGAGTTGAAAATTTAATACTAGATTTTCCATATGTTTGACTTACAATAATTATAAAATAACTTGAACGTTGACCAATTAATCATTTTATGTGTTTGTTATAGTTAAAAACTATTAGTCGTAGAAATTTGAAACATACATCAGTTGTTTGAAATTTGAATTAACATTTTCTGTACATGATTTAATTTTGAGGTATTCAGGTCATTAAAACATGAACCACCTTTTTCACCATCCAATTTAAAATATATATCCTAGGTAGGCAAATCATCTCCGTTCAGAGCCATTTTTCGTATACAATGATACCTACCTATTATTGGATTAAAATTTAACTCTCTTAATTCTTATATATTATAATAGTGATCCATAGGGCACCCAATGTACTACAGAGCGGTGGTCACTAGACCACGCTTTTTTATTTCGACTTTAATATAAATTATGATTAGAGAAGTCGACCTTGGCACGCGGGTACTTACTTATATAACCAATCAATTAGTCAAAAAATACCTAGATGTGAGATAAAAAGTTCTACATTTTTTTTATTGCTATATTATAGTTATAATAATAGGTTACCTATGTGATAAAAGTTGTTTGTATATAGCAGTATGCTGTTCACATAGTTTAATTTATAATATGAACAGATTCAATAATAGATTGATATCTAGGCCTATTGGAAATAATAACTAAAGAGCAGTAACTATTTTTTTTTTTTTTTTTTTATTGTCTCAAATTGTATAGAGTGTTTAATATGTCACTTAACATTTATAAACTTTTAAATAGTGACGTCGAAATGAAAAATCACACTTTTTTGGTCGATAAATAATTAAAAACTTATTATGTTATATAATATTATAATCACCAAAATAATGGACTTCAAATAATTATTACAGATGTCTACTCCTACAGTGTAAAGCTCACACTTATATAAAACTAAAAAAGTCAGCCGTGTTCGTTATTAATTTAATATCCTATTGGACTATGGCCTGTATTAAAACTATAAGATAAAAACAAAAAAATTTCCATTCGTAAAACATAAAATACATTTATGAGATTATTAGATATTTATACAGAAAAATGACTTATAAGTTTTAGTATTTACCTAACTCAACTCAAGCTTTTATTTTTCTGAACATTTTGACTTAACTTAATTACCTTGATACTCAAATTTATTATTTTTAAATTAACTTTAATTAACCTAAGCTCATTATACTTTTAGAATTTTAGATAACTAGTCGCAAAACTGCGAATTTTGTGTACATATTATGCTAGTTATTTAAATATTTTAACGTTTAGACCATATACCATAAATATATTGTCTTATACATGATTTCAATTTATTACATTATGATTTAACTATTTAATAACATTACAGATTTAATATTTTACTTGAAATGGCGACATGATTAGATTACTCCTTTGTATGATCACAAGAATAGAGAAATAATAAAAAGCCCTAACCCTTAAAACTTCATTCAAAATATATATTATAACTTTAGTTAGAATTTAAATGTTTTAAAAAACTACAAAATAATAAATGTCCTTAAAAATATGTTGTATGAATATCAAAATATGGTAAAAAGTGAAAAATATATTCTAAAAAATATTGTGTTAAGGATTTGTTATTCCTAATACCTATACATAAATATATAAAAAAAAAAAAAATTAAAATATGCATTTGTGAAAAAAACACGCAACGTTTACGAATGAAATCTGATAGTGATAGTTGATAAGCGAACAATATAATAAAATCAAACATTTTCGTTTATAAAAACTAAAACTTAAAACTAATAATAATAATAATAATAATGAAAAAACATAAAATAAGTTGAAGTATAACGAAATATTTAAGATGTATTCAATAGTTTAATAATTTATAGGTATAGGTAACAAAAAATATCAAAATAATTAAATACACAGTTAACTTTAAAGTCTCCAAAACATGTAAAGTAAAAATTGCATATTTTAATCTCTATTAATTAAACAGCAAAAATTGCTACAACATTCAAACTTGTATTAAAACAATTGAATAGTAGTACATACAAATATATAGCCAATAGTCGTAAATAATATATATTATTTATGAATACCGGGTATGACCTATTAATTATATTTACTCATAAATTAAATAATTTAAATATTAGTATAATGGTATAATTATAGTATATACTAGTTAAAGCTAAGTATTTATACATTTTCATGATAAATATAAAATAATCGAAAATATGACGTATGTAACAGAAAAAAAAATACTAGTCAAGTGAGTAACGCTCTGCTGTATAGTTGGTCACTATAATGGATGTATTGAATTTGAATTCAATGATAGGTATCATTGTATACGAAAAACGATTCTGAACGGATATTATTTGTCAGCCTAAGATATAATTTCCAGTGATTGGTGAAAAAGGTGGTTTATGTTTTAATGGCCCGAATACAGCAGTATTCAAGTTATTTTATAATTATTGTTAGCCAAACTTATAGAAAATCTTGTATTAAATATTTAACTCTTAGCTACTTATACAAACAATATTATGAATTATACCTATAAAATAATTTACAAATATTCATGATTTTGACGAATTTTTGTCAATATTTGAACTTCAAATGTTAATAAAAAAAATTGTGCCAATGTATTCTTATAATTTTTGAATCACTATAAGACTTTCTTATGAGGGACTTAGTATTACATTTTTTAAGTATTTTGACACAGCCAAAAATTTGTTATCGATATTTATAAAAAAAAAAAAAAACCAATACTTCAAATGCCTATAAATAGTGTTAAAATAAGTAAAATATTTTGAAAATTAAATCATGTACCTAAAGAAAATGTCAATCTAAATAACTGGTGAAATTGTCAAGTATCTACGACTCATACTTTTTGAATAATACCAAATATTTAAAACCATTTGAGAAGAAATCGTTATCGTTATGAAATTTTGTAAAAATTTAAAAATTCAAATACACTTAAAATTTTTCTTTTAATGATGCTTCGAGTTTTCTTTATAGCTATTTGTTAGAAAACATTTGGAAAATTTAATGTTGAACTTTTTAACCTTAGATACAAACATAACAACTTTTATGATTTTTAACTACAAAATTACTTGAAAATTTTAGGGATTTTTCCATATTTTTTAAAAATTTATACTATAAACGCTTATAAAACTACAATAAGAACAACTCATAAGGAACCTTGTATTAAATTTTCAAGTTTTTTGGGACACCTACAATTTTTTTATCGATACAAAAATCAAAAATTTCGGTTGTCCTTAAATAGCTAAAAAAAAATTGAACTGTATATAGATAACACTTGAATAAACATTTGGTGAAAATTTCAAGTATTTACAGTGATTAGTTTTTGAGTAATATTCATGTAAAAAAATCGATTTGGACAAAAACTGGTTTTACGTGAAAATTCCTATTTTTCCGTCACTTTTTTTTTGTTTTTTTTTCGATTTTTTTTAAAAAAAACAGTTGGAAAATATTTACTTTTGATCTTTATAATGCACCAAGGACTTTTCCATCGAAAGCCACCCCTGAAGTTTGAAATTGAAGTATTATTTCGACAAGTTATGCTGTACAGTGTACATAGACACACACACACACACACACACACACACACACAAACACTCATCATTGTAAAATCAATACATTCATCTCTTCGTTCAGAATCTATAAATCAAATATTTAAAATATCTACAAATAACCTAAAAAGAACTAGAATATTATGAAAATTATAAAATTAGTTGAAAATCTTTAAAAAAATATTTTTTCTAAATATTTCAAGCTCCTACGTGTGGTACTATTATTTTAATAAATACTTAAAACAAAAAAAAAATAAAAGCTTTTCTTTGGGCAAAGTCCTATTTCTACCAGATACCACTCTTAAAGTTGAAAATTGAAGTTTTTTTAATGTTCTCATTAGAGGAATATCTAAGATAAACACATAAAAACAACCCATACATTATTGTAAAACCTATACATTAATTTCTTTATTCAGAAGCAGATAACTTAGAATAAATGGTTACAATATACTGTTATAAATAATATAAATAAATAAGTAATTAAGTTTAGTTGTTTGTTTTTGTGTTTTTTTTTTCAATTCGAATGTAATCATTATCAAGATTTAATTAAACATTTAAGAATGATTATTTGTGTTGCAAATTGTAATTATAAATTAATTGTATCTTCTAAAAGAGTAAAATATAAAAAAATATTTATAACCCATACCTCCCCGGAATGAAGTAAATACGTAATGTTTGTTGTATTTTTATTAAAATATTTATTAGTTGATACATTAAATAACATTGAGGTAATATATGTTATAGATGTTGATATATATATATGCGAAAAGAATATCTGTTAACACTTTGTATACTATATTATATTTATTAAAATAAAATATTTAAATAGTATGCACAATTAACTACTAATTAGTACCTATAATTTAGTCCTAATTATTATAATACGAGTATCTTAAATGCATTGTATAAATAAAATGTGTCGATTAATTTAAGATTTAAATTACATACTTATTACATTATTATGGTTATAATATTTAAATGATATTTTACATTTTAATACAAAAATACGTCTTACAATATTATTGTTGTTCAAAACCATTAATAGACACTTGTGTTTTATTAAGGTCATACATTTTAACTATTCATATAATGTGTGGTGAAATTGTACATTCATTTTTGATTAATTTTCTAATAGAATGTCTTCTCAAATAAGGAAATAAAACAAACTATAGATACCTATGTATTATTAATATGACTAAATAAAGTTTCAATAGATTCGTTAGCTTATATAATTAGACAGATTCTATTGTATAGATAATACATTCGGGGTGTTATTACATAAGTGAGTAGGGGGTCGTGTGTCCTCCGTTTCTTTCAAATAAATAACAATCTCACACTATAAAAACCCATAATCTATTCTGCAGAGATACATTCAACAATTAATCATGGCGTCTTCCACTTCAATGGTAAGTGTTTATTATTTTATATATATTAGGTTAAGTTTTAAACTAAAATATTTAAATTCATAGATATTATGACGTATAAGAACCTAACCTACCTATATTATATACTTATTATAATTTATAATAGACGGAGTTTTTATTATTTGAAAAATTAAATATGTAACTAATGTTTGAGTTATTATTTAAAACACAACTATTAGGTATTTAAATTATTCAAAATTCATTAAAAATTTTCAAATTTTTTAACTTCAAAGTAGAGCCTTAATTTTGTTATTTTGAAACATTTAACTATTGTTAAAATCATCATTTTCTTAACACAGAGAAACTTTTAATATTTTTAGTATCATTAAAATTTTTAAACTTAAGTATTAAAGATGTTTTAAAGTGTCTATAAAAATTGTTGATCTTTTAAAAACTTAAGACCGTTGAAAATGTAATAAAATCATGTACCAACATTAATCGTTCTAATATTAAAAATATACAGTACAATATATGATTAATACTTTTTTATGGGCATTTGAAAAATTTGTAAATTATTTTGTAGGTAGTTAAAAATATATAAAATTTTCAATTTTTAAAGCTGAGACATAAAAATGTAATACAACATTCTTAATAAGTAGTTTTAACTGAAACCTACAGTCTTAACGATATTTAAACAATTTTTTTTTTGAATTTTAAATTTTGATAAAAATTATAGTTTTATAGTTATTTTGTTGTAATAAAATTTAAATACACAATTTTTAAGGACATGAAATACTTAAGTATATTATTATATTTTTCTATACACAATATCATTAAAAATATATTTAGAATAGTTTTAAGCTGTTGCTTATTTTTACCACAAACCTATTAACACCGTTCTATGGTGAACCGGTATTGTCGTATTGAGTTAAAAGTTAATAATATATCAAATATATTGTAAAAATACATGGTAAAAATATAATATATAATATGCCATGTGATTCTTTTATCATGAATAATTCAAAAACTACTAACATTTTTGAAAATATTTCATGTTTATAATTTATAGTCGAAATAAAACAACAGTATTCCTTTTTTATTGTAATGTTTTTACTTTTTTGAATGGCAGCATACATTTTAAATTCATGTTCTGTTTTATTTCGACCAGGTATGGACTTACCATATTTCCGCCCTAAAGCATTTTAACACTGGCGCCCCAGTAATCGACAAAAAAAATACACATTAACATATCCATACTTAAAAACTCAAGCTTAATTTTTTTTTTTTTTTTAATAATTTTAATAAAAATCAAATGTAAATATAACTTAAAAATATTTTATGTTGTATAAAAGTACACATGCCAATTAAAATAGATATATAATAATAAATCAATAAATAATAGTAGGATGACTGATAAGTAAACAGGTATAGGTACCACATTATACAATTTTGATGCTGTCTTGATTTTTACTATTATTAATCTTATTAATTTTTTTTATCTAAGAATTTGTACTTCTAGAATCCTATTTTTATATTTTAAATATATATATATATTCGCAATATTATTATTCTAATAACTTCTATTAATTATTATAATTTATAATGCAAATACTTTAAACACATACAATTTGTTCAATATTTTTTTAAAAATTTTTGCCAAAATATAATTTAATCTACTGACTACTTTATTATTGATATTAAAATAATTCACCAATAGCAATATAAATATATAATAAAATATTGTTTAATAATAATGTAATCTGACTTGTGGTTAAAAAAAATTTTTCGTTTATTTATCATTATATCAAATTTACCATTATTCAAATTTGACATATCCATTACAGTGACATCAGTGACAGTACATTTAATACAACACACTAAGTTCCCCGATATTTTTGAGCTATATTCATAAGTACCAAAATTTTGTAGTGCTTAGGACACCTGTAATTATGAATTCAGACCTAACTATCATATGTATATGATTAACTATAAGCTATTCTTTTCGTCATTTAGTTGTTTCGAAACTAAAATTACATTAATTAGATATTTAATACTTAAAATATACAAATTAATAAATATTTTTAAATATTATTAATTTAATAAACATACATATTATTATAAAAACTCATACATCTTAATAAATTACGTGATAATAAAATTTAATCTGACATGAAACTCTAATTAGTTATCTTTATGAACTATTACTTAGATATAATTATTATTAAATAATATACTATTATTTTGTTAAGTAATATTAATTTTTATATTAATTTATTTTTGTTATAGTGTTTGGTTTTCTTGACAATTTTAATTAGTCATCCAATTAGCGGCGTTCAAGTATATGAACAACCGGAATTAACATCATCTCTTTTTGCTGAAGACAATAACGCACCAACAAAAAGGATTGCCTTAGTTAGACAATTCTTTACTGGAGGTGGTGCTCATATTTCTGGTTCTGCCAGTGGCTTTGGTCATGGACAAGCTGGAGCTTCAGGCATCGGTAGCGGTTCATCTCATGGATTTGGCCAAGGACAAGGTTTCAGTAGTACACCTAATAATGGCGCAGCAACTTTAGGAGCAAGCAATTTCAATAGCAATAATGGAGGATTTAACAATGGTGCATTTGGAAGTGGTTCTAGTAACGGAAATGGATTTGGTGGGGGAAGTGGAGTAGGAACTACTGGTTGGGGTGGTGGTATTGGGGAAGGTAATGGATTTGGAGGTACTTCTGGTAGTGGAGGAGAAGGTTTTGGAAATGGTTTTGGAGGAGGAAATGGTCAAGGGATGACTGGAAATTTGGGTAATAGTGGAGCATCAGGGGGCAATATCGCAAACGGATTTGGAGCTGGTAGTGGAACGACATCTGGAAATGGCTTTGGTAATGGTAATGGTTTTGGTTCGGGCAATAGTGGAACTTCCGGAGCTGCAACCGGAAGTGGATTTGGATCAGGTAATGGCGGGACATCGGGAGCAGCATTTGGAAATGGATTTGGGGCAGGTAATGGTGGAACATCGGGAGCAGCGTTTGGTAATGGTTTCGGAGCAGGTAATAGTGGAACTTCTGGAGCAACATATAATGGAAATGGCTTCGGTTCAGGTAATAGTGGCAATTCTGGAGCTGTGACCGGAAATGGATTTGGGTCAGGTAATGGTGGAACATCGGGAGCAGCATTTGGAAATGGATTTGGGGCAGGTAATGGTGGAACATCAGGAGCAGCGTTTGGTAATGGATTTGGGACAGGTAATAGTGGAACTTCTGGAGCTGCAACAGGAAATGGATTTGGGGCAGGTAATGGTGGAACATCGGGAGCAACGTTTGGTAATGGATTTGGGGCAGGTAATAGTGGAACTTCTGGAGCTGCGACCGGAAATGGATTTGGGGCAGGTAATGGTGGAGTTTCTGGAAATGGATTTGGAGCTGGACAAAGTAATGGATTTGGAAATGGTCAAGCAACAGGATTTGGGGGAGGTTTTGGATCAGGAACAGCGGAAGGATATGGAGAAGGTGAAGGATTTGGTTCAGGAGCTGCATTAAATGGTGGTTTTGGAAACTTACAAGCTCAAAATCAAATATCTCAATTAGGTGGTGGTGCAGGTGGTCAAGGTGGTGGGCAATTAGGAGGTGGTGGTGGATTTGGTTTTGGTGGAACTGGAAACGGGGATTTCGATTAAAAAAAATAAAAAATATTTTTGTAATTATATTTAAATTGAACGAAATATTTATTTAAATTATCAACTCTTTATGTATTCAATAAACCATATTTAATAAATTTTATTTATATACATTAAGATAATTATACTGTAATTGTTAAACATTGAGTTTATAAGCTCAAATAAATTATGTACCAGTTAATGTTAATGTTTATGTTAACATATATTTATAAATTCACGATTAAACATTTAAAAACTAATTGTAAAACTTAATGGTCTAACTTGTTTTATTTTTTCGAGAATCCATAAATCATATTATTTAACATAACTTTTTATGAAAATATACTTTTTGCGTATTATATAACTTTATGATACTTAAATACTTACTACATAATATATGATCCCAATGACGATGTTTACTAAAATAATTATGTAATAATTACGCATTATGTACTTATTTTTGAAGTATTGAAACCATGTTTTTAATTTTAACAAAAGTAGTATGATACTTGATACCAAGTGCCAAGTATATTATTATATTGATTCAAATTATTTGAGTAATAATTACTACCTATTATTTTATTATATTAATGATATTATTGCCTGAATAAAAGTAACTGTAGAATGCAGATATACATGAATAAATTATTTAATTATAGCAATCTTTTATTGCAAATTACATTAAAAATTTAAATTACTTACATTTTAAAGTTAAAAATTAAAAATTTAAATAGGTAACATAATTTTGATTTATTGACAGTGATTATTGTCCAATCCTGCTTGATTATATTATTAAAATAATAGTAAAATAATAGATTTGCATTATCAAAATGATTTCAATATAATTTTTTTCTCCATAAAACCACAGCTTATATCCTATATACAATAGAATATTCTACAAGCCCAGCCGGTTTTGTTCTGTAGAATTTTATTCATTCCACCAAACCTTTTTATACTATGATACCTTTTTTTTTTTTTTTTCTGTTTGGGACCGACGACCGGGAGGGGACTGTTAAACTATAGATACCTATAGGTGATAAAGTATATCGTTTCCGCCAGTATTTATATAATTATATATTATATGATAAACATTTTTTTTAAATTTATCCTGTATTACTTTGTAGATATATTATTATTATAGTGAAACTTCCATACAACGAACTTCTATTTTACATTTTAACGAATTATTTTTGAAAACCACGACCTTAATTGTTAATCGTGAGTTAATTCTATTTAACGAATTCCTCTACGAATTTCTTTTGTTCCCCACAAGACTGTATTTATTGTATTTAATTTAATTTTAGTATTTAAGTGATTAGTAACTGCTGACAGCAGTAGGCTCCAGATTAAAATAAAAATTAGTAAGTATCGAAATTGATAGATTGTTTTTGGACTACCTGTATTGGAGAAGTTAATACTGGTGGAATCGATGCTACATTAAATGAATAGGCACAGTTACATTTCTACCTAGCCGAATTGTATTGTAAAGATGAATTAAATAAATACTTTGAGTTGGCACCTACTAACTGGCTACAATAGGTACTTATATTTAAAACGTATTATGTCACATATTTTTTTAAAAACCTATACAACTATACATTTGTATCATTTTATATACTTAACCTAAGTTTTTTTATATACCCGATCTAACATAATATATTTAGGTACATATTGTTTCCCTCTCTTTATATGCTTCGGTTATAAATCGGAACTATCATTGATTGCTCGATTGAAATATTTTTCTCTTTCACCACTATTATTCGATACAGGTATTGTATTATCTTTTATTTACAATTGAGTTTAAAGAAAATCCAAAATTGTATCAATAATATTAGATCGTTTTTAGACTCAAACACCCGAGTATTGGGTCACTATAATAACCTTTTTTCAAACAATAATTGGGTGGCTACAGTTTTAAATTTATAATAGGTAGACCCAGTAATTGAGCCACTATTTTCAATGATTTATTCTTAGGTATATATGATAATTAAGGAACTTCAGCAAAAATATACACCATTTTAACTAATTTACAAATGAGTACTTACATCAAAAACGTTTAATTTTTGTTGTATAGTTATCACTAGATATGCTTATTTAACAGATGAATCAAAATATAACCACAGCGACAAAACGCATTGTGCTTCAAGTTATCGGGACTACCACAAAACAAACAAAACTAACAATAAAACAATTGATAAAAATCTGATATAAAAACCTTTATGTTTTTGTTAATGTTAGTATTTCAAAAAAAAAAATTTTGAGGTTTCAGTATATAAATCCTAAATTTTAAAAGTACAAAGTCGATTTAGTGCAGTTAATATTAAGTTTAATCGCATTAAAAAAATATATATTACATTAACCATAATTATCATACTCGTTATGTGCTATTATTATTCTAATGAAATCAATGCTAAAACTCATCTTTTCTTTCATGCAATGTCAATACAACCAAAATATAATGTCTCTTATAATAAACCTTGTAGATCCGTCTAGGTGTAAAAGCCTCTTTGACAAACATTATAAAGAAACATATTCTGATTCAAAATTCTAATAACAGACTAACACTTTCATTCATAATGATCATAATTTATTATTATCTACTTCGTTTAATAAATAACAAATGTAATCAGCCAATTAAAATTATCTATCAAATATTTAACATCTATTTTAAACCATTTTTTTTTTTAACATAAATTATTTTCGACATCGTTTAGAAAATAAATATAATATATTATCAATTATAGCCGTTTTTTATATATCTAGTTTCTAAGTATATATATATATATATACTATATATATATATAATATTATTATACGTGTTAAAATTAATGTAAAGGTCTACGTTATATTAAATAATCATAATAATTCAGTTAACTCGTTCAGCTTATCCGTGACGGTCTTGTATTTAAAAGTCTCTCTTCGATAACACTCGTACAAACAACAATAATCAACGTAATTTAAAGGTACGTAAAACTTAAAATTATTTTAACAATTTTAAATAAGTAAAAACTATGATTATTTTAATTTGACCACCTCTTAGAAAAGGAATACTTACCTACTCATGAGTCATGACACTAACAAAAGCAAACCTTAAATACATCAAATGTTACAAATAAACAAAATAGAGACACGGCCTAAAACGCCTACGACACGTAAAAAACATTTACATTGTATAAACCAAAACAATTGACATAAAATCCAACCTAACGTCTAATCACAATGAAAATACCCGTTAGGTAACAGCTACCCCAAAAAATCGAACAAAATGAAACCAATACATACATTCAACTCAATAAAACCTAAAATTATACATTCAAATAAAGAGCGAGTTGTTATTATCGAAATTATTGATAACATTCAACAATAAAATTACATTTCCACTATACCGTAAAGAACGAAACCGGAAAAAAATATTTATTTTTATTTCCTGAATATCTAAAAATCATTTTTGAATCTTATTGCACTTGGTTAATTCAGAAAGTACCAAACTAACCCGATCTAACACAAATAAACAACACTCCAAACAAAATAACATTTTTTAATCCTGTCAAAACGTTAATAATATCAAACACACGGCCACAATCTCTTACGAGTTTAGATATATATCAGAACAAATTTTCAAGTACCTACGTCTTTTAAACCAGCAAAAGCATTTACCTTAGAGCTTCAAGAAAGATTTATATTCACATACTTATTAAATTTTTGATGCTAAAGATGTCAAAAAAGTTCGAAGTTCACTTATTACAAAATACAAGAATTTCGATTACAGAATTTTCAACATAGATTATTCTTTAACATGTCACAGGTATAAAAAAATAAGTCATACCTTATCAAACTCTACAGAAAACATAGAAAATTGAAACCTCCTTATAAAAGCCAAATCACCATAAATAACTGAAAAACAAAACTTAAAATATTCTCCTATCTAATTATAAAATTTCGAAGTATAACATACACAATATATAAACCCATAAAGCTAAACTAATAAAAAGAAACCTTACAGAAATAAGAAAAGAATTCCTCTCTTCGTTTTCATTCAGCTCAAATCAATTAATGACTAACAAATAACTATGATGATAACGAACAAACAACAGAATAATCACGCGGCAACTGAATAATCAAAAAGTAGTTCTAACATTAATTGCAATGAAAATAGAGATAAATTACTAAAAGCTTCAAAACCCGTCTATATCAAATACAACCATTTATTGACAACACACGAAATATTCAAAGCGCTAGTCGAAAACGCAGAAAGGAAATACAGACATAAAAAACTATTCATTCAATGTAGTATTGATCCAAAAAATCTACTAAATATTATAGAACTCTGTCCCCCAACTATAAAATATTTTTCCATTCCATTAAACTCATGGTTAAAAAAATTATCAAACGCCTTGTTCCAAATAGACACAAACATAATAGAACATTATACATAGATGTAATAAAAATAACATGAATTTTAAATTTAACTTTCAAATTATTAAAACTTAATAAGTTTTATCAACAAAATTTTCAAAATGATAATTTACTAACAAGTACTAAGAATTATTGCTCTCCGACAAAACTTTGAAAAAATATTAAACCAAACAAAACGATTACATTGGATACTAACTAAATAGAAAAATAATGTTTATGATGTAAGCAGCAAAGTTGTTATTTACATATTAATACACTACACAGTATACACATTTAAAGAATAAAGAAATCATTATAAACTCCGATATCGAAGCGATAGCAATAATTGTAGTGAAAGATAAAGAAAAAATAACCTATTGCACAATTTACTTACCTAATTAAAAATACTTTATGTTAACGACCTAATTAAAATAATAAATTAATTACCAACACTTTTTATAAAAAAATGTGATATTTCAATAGCAAAAATTTCCTATTAAATAAATATTAAAACGTGATAATTTAATATAACTAAATAGCAACAAAAATAATCGTTTAAATCCATCAAATGGAGAATGGTCAATAATTGACTTCACTTAATAAACTTTACACTATCGCAGAAGACTAATATGGGAGTCTTATCATTCATATACAACTGCAATCATATACCAATATGTGTCGAAATTGTAAATAAAAATAAATCCAAACACCCGCATTCCTAGTAAACAAAAACAAAATACTTAAAAAAAATGAATGTTTAATTTTTAACTATGAAAAATTTTCACATCTACTCTAACAATAAATGTAGACATAGCATTGATTTGGAATAAAATCAAAACACTAAAAAGTTAAATGTTTCATTTTTTTTTTTTTTTTGAAGAGGAGATTCTTTGTATCCACTAAGTGGATGACATAATAGTTAGGTAAGTATCGATAAGGAACTCAAACAGAATTAATAAATTTTCCTTATTTACGTTATAATATTATAATAAGAGGTGTTAAAATAACAATCAAACCTAACCTTGGGTATTATCATAATTATTATGTTACTTTATTGATGTACCTATTTATATAACGGTTGAGTACGATTCCGCTAATTTGTGGAATCGTTTAAATTTTAATAGGTATTAATATACATATACATGACGAAAATGTTTATATATATATTATATAGGTACAGTCATAGTGTACTCTTGATTATCCGTGGATTAGAGTGGCTTAGCATCCTCGGATAACGTAACAAGCGAATAATCCTCAAAATTAAAATTCAAACGGAATTGTTCTTATTACGTACCTATATGTATTATTAAAAAAATTAAATCATATAATTTTAAATAGTACTTAAGGAAAATTAAAGTAGCGCATGTTTTATTTTTATTCAAACATTTATATAGTATTACGAAAATAGTTTTAATTTTATAATTATTTTTATAATTCTTGTATACATATATAACATGTGTATGTTGATGATTCCTCGGAAAACTACGGATTACCCGCAAAGAGGATAATCCGCTTACGGATAATCGAGAGTATGTATTTACATGATTCCGACATTCCGAGTAAATAATTTTAATCCAATGTTTAACAAAATAAATATATATTACTGTAGTAGTATAGGATATTGCAAATTGTTTTGTGCTTTAAATGATTCTGCACTTTTGAAAACAAAACTTTTAGAAAATATGATTTTAGTTTACATTGTACACATTGTTGGATTTGTCGTAGGATCATCGTATTTTATGTTATAAATTTGTAGTTTGGACGCAAGGTTAATTATTTCTTTAAGATGAGATATACTTTGGAATCTTAATTCAGTGATACTTCAATAAGCATTGACAGCATTGAATCCTTTTTTTTTTTAAAAAAAAAAAGATAGATTCACATATTAGGTATACAGTTAATTAGTAATTGTATGGCAACGTTGTATTTTAAATTAAATGGAATCGAGTATAATGACTAATAAGTATACATATATTAATTTGTGGAATCGTGTATGTATATCAATTGCTCTTAAAATCTACATAACATAATTCCGCTAATTTACGGAATCGTTTTGCACCCTTATATAAAATCAAAATAATAAGAAATGTTTGGGTATAAAATATTATAATTTGTCCTTGCATTTGGCCATTTCACATGAACCACTTTACGTGTCATCAGATAAAAGACACAGTGGTGACAAGTAAAGTTGTTCGTGTAAAACGAGCCTAACATGTAAATATCATAAAATAATTGAGAATTATATAAAGAAAAAGCTTAAAAAACATAGCAGAAATAATTGTAAAAATGATTCGTATAATATTTATTGGTAATAAGGTCGTGGAATAATCACATGTTCAAAGTGGCATAACAACACATACGTACATTATATCAAGGTAAATAAAGTAGTTAAGGAAATTATCAGTCTCTATTTTCCTTTTATTTTGGTTATAATAATAATAGTATTTTTTGCCTCGATTCTGCTTATAAGTATCACCGTGTCCATAATCTTTTGATAATAATAATAATATTTATTATACATTACGAAAAGGTTGACACATAGTCGAATTGGTATTGTCTATATACCGACTTCAGAAGGAGAGTTATTATAGCCAAACCCCTCTCCCTCTAATACATAATCACAAACCAAAGGCATATACCGTGGTCCTAGTCTATTATTTTTAGTTCAAAACGTAAAAGAAACTTGAAACATCGTTGGTGACACAAAAGTCAAAGAGAGCCCAAGAAATTTGAAACTATCGATTAATCTGATGTATGGATAGAAAATCAAACATAATATAAGGCTAAGGCTATACCTACACGACGTTCTCATCGAATTCAATATTCATGTTATATATCGGAATAACTCATGATGGATTTAATATGCCGGCATGCCGCATTGCCACGTTTACATATCGTAAAGATTTACTCGGCGGGATACGCTCGACGGATACGTCTTGTATAGTAGTGTAGCCCATTCATCAAAAACCGTCGCAGCTAGAATACGCGGTGTACAAAACAAAATACGCTGTATATCAGGCATTCACCAAACAAAAAGAATAAAGTAGCTTCCAAAACTACTATTAAACAATGAATAATCTCATGTAAAATCAACTCAGAAATACACAACTCAACAAACGAAAAACAGGTTTAAGAGTTATAAGATTGAACTTATACGAGAGCTTACGATAATACATGGAGATTTAAAATAATACAAAAACTAAAAAATTACTAAGTAACTGATACATGTTAAAATTCATCGATATTTTAAAGTAAAAGAGCATATAAATATCTATAAATGCTATATAAGAGAATATAAAAATAGTAAAAACATTTTCAAAGGTTTTTATACTAGAAAACAGCATAAACAAATCTACTATAATTAAAAATATAATACACTAATAAATGTTAAAGCATTTGTTGCTAATCATTACTCAATAGTTATCAATATAAGTAACCTAGTCTTCAACAGGAACAATCCACCAAATATAAGAATCATAACACTAGTTTTCACCCCAAATCATCATGTTTATTAAAGGAATACAATTGGTCATGAATGTAATTTCAGTAATGAACAACTCTAATGTAAATTCTGCGGCAAACATATAGAAATTTTAAATATTTGTTCTTCAGAAAAAAATATCATCAAAAATCAAAATGTTCGAAAAGTTTGAATAAGTAAATTTTTATTATTAGTCAAGTCCAGCTTTTTCTAGTTCTACTTTACAATATTTAGTTCTAGCTTCTTTTATCATGTTAGTGTATTCCTATATTTTAAATAGTGTTGTTTAAGTTTATCATTTAATGAATATTTTTTTTAAATTCTGGTGTAGGTTACCTCTATAATGAATCGATATAATAATTTCAGTTGTTGCCCAGGGTTTAAAATAATGAATTTGGTGTAAAACTGCATACTTCAGATATATCAAAAGAAATATCAAACTGTTTTAACGAGTATTTTACAAATGCAAAACAAAGCAATATGTATAATCAAATAAAACATACGAGACAAAACATACATAATATAGTGTGTATTGATACTAAACAACTAACCGTAAATACTTCAGACATTTCATTTAATAAATTTAGCTGAATTAATGATCATGAAATTATAAGTGCAATAAAGACTTTAAAAGATGATTCTTCCCCTAGATTAGATGGAATTTTGGTAAAACTGCTTAAATTAAATATACATTCATTGATTAAACCATTACCGATAACACGTTTTTAATTTAATCGTAACAATATCTAATATTCCAGAATGCTTTAAAATTTCAGTAATAACACCTATACACAAAAAAGGTGACAAATCCAATATTGAAAATTATCGATCAATCTCACAAATATCAAATATCACCAAATCTTTTGAAAAAAAATATTTAAAAAGAACTAGTTTATTACCTTGAATGTAATAATCTACTATCATGTACCCAATTTTCCTTTAGACCTGGTGAAAGTACTGAACAAGCAATTTCCACAATATCAAGCTATATTTATAATTCCTTCAAAAATAATTAAAAAATATGCAACTGTTGGCTTAGATCTAGAGAAAGTATTTGATACTATTGATCATAAAATATTACTACGTAATTTTAACACATTTGATATGAATGGTACGGCTTACAACTTATTAAGTTTTTATTTAAATAATAGAAAACAACTCTTTCGAATAATTAATGGATTAAGTGAAAAAACTTCAATAATGTGTGGTGTACCTAAATCAAGAGACTACTCCATCGCCCACACTATTTAATATGCATATAAACCAAATTAATTATTTAAATACACGTGGAAAACTATACTGAGTGCGCTGAGAGAGCGCAAGTCGGCGGCGACCAAATTCGGTTTTACTGCGCATCCCCAAGCGTCACTCTGCCATAGGGAAACCAGTTTTGACAGCAAGGAGATACAGGAGGATGCGCAGAACTTGATAGCCGACTTGCACTCTTTCGGCGCACTCAGTATAGTTTGCTATGTAGATGATACAGTACTTTTTGTTAAAAATCAGTCTTGGAATGAAGTGTTTGCTAGTGTACATTCAGACTTGACTAAAATCCAAAAATTTTGGCCTGAATACACCAAAATTTAAGTTCTTTTATAATTATTGTAAGTTAAACTTCTGAAAAATCTTGTGAATTAAATTTTCAACTCTTAGCTACTTAGAATTATGCCTACAAAATAATTTGCAAGTATTCATGATTTTGACGAATTTTTGTCAATATTTGAACTTAAAATGCTAATAACAAAAAAATTGTGCCTATGTATTCTTATAATTTTTTGATCACTATAAGAATAACTTATGAGAAACTTCGTATTAAATTTTCAAGTATTTTGACTCGGCCGAAAAAATTTTGTCAACACTTCAAAAAAAAATTTTCAGAAAAATTAAAAATTTCAGTTGTCTATAAATAGCTCAAAAAAAAAAAAAAAATCAAAATATTTTGAAAATTAAATTATGTAAAGAAAATGCCAATCTAAATAATTGATGAAATTGTCAAGTATCGACGACTTATACTTTTTGAATAATAACAAATAATTAAAATTGTTTGAGGATAAATCGTCATCGTTACGCTATTTCGTAAAAATTTTGAATTCTAATGCACTTAAAATTTTTTCTATAATGATGCTTCGAGTTTTCTCTATAGATACTTGAAGGAAAACTTATGGAAAACTTAGTGTTGTATTTTTAATCCTTAGTTATTAACACAAAAAATGTTATGATTTTTCAAATTCAAAATTACTTGCAAAATTGTGCGATTTCGACAGATATCGTAAAAATTTGAACTATAAACGCTTATAAAAAAAATTGTGACTAACGATTTTTAATTTTTTTTAGCTACAATAAAAACAACTCGTAAAGAACCTAGCATTAAATTTTCAAGTTTTTTTGGTCATCCAAAATATTTTTATCGATCGATTTCAAATTTCAGTGGTCTATAATTAACTCAAAAAAAGTCAACATTTTTTGAAAATTTAACTGTATATAGATAATTGTAACATGAACATTTGGTGAAAATTTCAAGTATTTACAGTTTTATTTTTTGAGTTACAGTAAAATAATATTATCGAATTTATCAAAAAATGGTTTTGCGTAAAAATGTCTGTTTTTCTGTTACTTTTTTAGGGTTTTCCTGACGCTTTTGAAAACTATTGAAAATTTTTTACTTTTGACACCCTTAAAGTACCAACTAGATTCACTTTCCTATCAGAAACGGGGCTGAGTTTAAAAATCAAAGCACTTTTACTGCTCCAAAACGTGATGACAGACACAAAAATTAAAATTGAAAAAAAACCCACATCATTGTAAAATTAATACATTTATCACTACGTTCAGAATCTAAAATATTTAAGCTCGACGCATTTTACGTCAATAACCTTTGACGTTGAAACGAATTAAACAAAAAAATAGCCATAATAATTATTAAGTTTTTTTTTCTTGGAAAAAAAATCACTAGAAAATAAAGCAATGATAACTGTTAAGTGTTAGATAATCAAAAAATAGTTCATAGGACATTTGAATGCCAATAACAGTCCGAATTTCACGTAATACCTATATTATAGATTTATGAATAATTGTGTACATTTTATTTAATAGATAGATATATCATATTTAATTATAAAATTTCACTTTACGATTAAATACAAAGTGATGTACAAATTTATGCACAAAAAAATGATTAGTTTTATCGAGAAACGAGTAGGTATCAAAAATATATAAGTTATGAGAAAAACAATTTATGTCGTGGTCATGCACGAAATTTTACAATTTTATTATTATTTATTACTAATACTCATATATGTGCATCAACAAAAATAAAATATTTGGTTAAATACACATTAAATAGTTTAAATATAAATAAAAATATTATTATTAAGATGGTCATAAAATTATATTTTTCTTTATTTATAAAAAAACCCAAACACATGAATAGTAAATACACTTAATTATTAAAATATAAAACATAATTAAGACACTGTAATCAATAAATACTTCTTGATGAACTAAATAATAGTAGGTATTTTAAAAAATCTGTTTAGAAAAACAAATAATAAATAAAAATAATGAACCATACACGAAAAAACATCAAAATCATTGGAGTTTATGACTATAAAAACCAATCGTAACAAATTGTATTTTATATGTTCACATATAAACTTACTTTAAAAAATGAAACGCTGTTCATATGTATAAAATTTATATCTATGAATAGTGTATTAGTGTATAGTGTATGCTGTATACCTCATTTACCTACTTACCACAGGTGCTATAAGCTATTCTTACTACCTATTCAAATGTTATTCTTTCCGTTTATGTTATTTTACCTAATAAAAAGAAAATATAAATAGAGAAATTTTTGGGTGACTTATAGTTGCGTCAAAATAAATCTTTTTAATTTAAATTACGGCAAATGTATTTCGGTGTACCGTACCTGTTGTATAAATTACATCCCGGGTATTTTTTATAGTATTTAAATTTAAATTGTATGTTACAAATTTACAACCAATATTTTCCTTTCTATTTTTCAATATCAATGATATAATATGTTTCATGAGTAATAACTTTGTAACGCTATATAAGTATAATTTTGTATATTTTTAAAATATCTATAAAATTAAAAATATTTGGTTGAGAAGAATTAAATTAATTATTTAATTTGTTATGGAATACTCGATAGGTACTAAGCTCCAGCTGTTGAATTTTCCTGTACCAACTTTAACTTAGATGAAAATTACACCCCTTTTCTTGAATAGAAGGTCAGACAGTATTTGCATCAGCATGTTCAAAATTATAGGCATACAATCGAACAGTGTTGAACATTTAATTGACTTTGATAACAATAAAAAACAAACGGGCAAAAAATAATAATTATTTATTGTGTATAGAAACAGTTGATAAAATAATTTTAGGGAACTTTTTAATATGATATCTACAAATTGTAGTAAACATATAATAGTAAAAATAGAAACGGATTTTCCTCCCAACGCAATTAATGTATATCTATATGCCAAATGACAGAAAAATTAGTCGCAAATTATACATTCGTATGTTTTTATCAGAACCTTTTTACCTAGACGCAACTAACATTTACCGAAATGTTAAAGACTTTAAAGTCAAAATTTAAACCTCACGTTTTTATGCTATATTTGAAAGTCTAAATTAATGCAATTAAAGTGAACTTTCCGAATATGTCAATTAATGGTTGCTTTTTATTTATCATAGTGTATGCAGACGTGTAGTGTCATAGAGTTGGAAAGATCCTGCATTTTGCTGTAAATTTTAACCGTATGTTGCTCTTGCTTGTGTACTAAAAAATTAAGTTATATTAAAGAATATACAGTTTTTTTTATATATCTATTATTTTTCAAAAAAGAAACAGTTTTTTGAAAAATATTTAAAACATACCTAATTATTGGAATGTTCAGTAAAAAAAAATATTTTTAGATAGGTACTTTTAAGTATTTTCAAACTTAAAACTCGATTAACCGTCATTGTCTCGGTTGCGATAGTGACGGTTAATCGAGTGACAGTTAAATGAGTTTCTACTCATAACATATTGTTTCACTTTATAAATTGACAGAGCTTAATTGTCTTTTTGGCATTTCCATATTTTCCATATTTTACATTTATATTATTATACATCATATCATTTAATTTATCTGAAAATTACTCATCTGCTTTTTCTGACAAGTTATTTTAATTATTGATTGGGTATAAGTCATCTTAATGAATAAATTATCATAAATATGTGAGCTCATATTACTCACTACTCAGTGGTCCGGAAATTTATTAATATTAACACTATTCCATATTATGAATAAAATTATCTATATTATCAATATTGTTTTGACTTGCTATACATCAACAGTTGCCTGTGACAAGACAATAAACAGGCATTGTAAATCTATAAAAGATGCAAATAAAAAAACTGCTAACACGTTTTAAATAAATACTTTATATTTTTACACAGAATACTTTTACTCAAGTACCTACTTTAATAGACACCAAAAAAAAAAAAAATTTAATACCAATTACAAATTATTTCGAAATTATAATCAGATAAGCAATTTTACCATAGATAACAAAGAAGATATCCAGTAAACAGTAAACTCCTGTAAATGTATGAAATTGTTATGATTTAGTAATGGCAGATCGAAGTCAATTAAGTATTAATAATTTAGTGAGAGAATAACACAATTTTTTACATCAGTCTATAATTAACTATACTAAACATCCTTAATTTCAGAGGTTTATTCATTCAACCAAAAGAAGAAGACAATATTAATCATTATTCATTAAGAAATCAAGCCAAAACCCTCCAACTAAATTTAATGTAGAAATGATAGAAATGAAATATTAAAAATGACATACACACATTACAGTAAACATAATTATCATGGAGTGTATACAATTGTCAATTTCCAATCATAAAATTAATATTAATTTATAACAATAATAACTTAATATACATTTTTATAAAGATTTGTAAAGTTTATTATTTTTTAGTTTGATAAACACTTACGATAATAAGTAATACAAATTAAAAAAAACATTTGTTTGAAATAATCTTACATGCAACCAATATGATTGTACCTATACTAACAATATTGGAGCAAACAATTAATACCCATAAGAAATTTGACATGAACTATTTTTATTAATAGTATTTAACGCGATACAATAGTCAATATAGTATCTTATGACGTGTCAGTTACGGTATTTATATATTCATTGTTTTAATAATATAACTTCCAGTGTAAGTATAATATGTATATAATACCTTATATATAAATTGAATATATGTTCTTGAAAAGATTTACTTATGTATCTAATATTTGATATACATACCACTAGATATTGTTGAAAAATTCATACGACGTACGACGTAAATTAACAAATATTATGTTAACTTACGATATTTTGAACATTCTCATCAATTATCTTGAGCTTATTATCTGAAATTGGTTTCCACAAACCACTTAGACACATAAGGGACTTAAATCTATTCTTAATTCCTAATTATAATACCAACAGTGGAAATAATACATTTGTTTCAAGAGCTTTTGTTTTTATCAGTAAGATTACCGCCAAATTAGATTTTTTATATTTTCTTGCAATATATTCAGTTTTAAGGATTTAGAAGTAATAATATTATTATATTAGTATTAACTATGATAGAATGAAATTTATATTATAAACTCTTCGAAAAAGTTAAAATAATTATTATAGTTTTGTAAAAAAGGCATTTGTCATAAGCATAAAATTTAAAATTTAAATAAAATAAAATATTAAATGATTTTTTTTATAACTATATAAGTATTGATGTTTATAATAAATAATAAATACCTGTTTCAAATTTTGCTAGTGTTAAAATTCTAATTTAATTTAGTTTAGTTTCAATAATCCACAAAAAAATGTATAACCATTTGAAGTAAAATTGTAACAAATTTCATCAAAATCGCGAAAATTATGAAATTATTTTACAGTTAAAAATCTATAAAATTATAATATACATATAAAATATTATGATTTATTAAAAATTTAATACAAGGTTCTTTATAAGTATTATAATCTATAAAAAATATGTCTACTGGAAAATAAAATAAATTTTTTATGTGACTAAAAAGTTCATCAGTTCATCACTTTCTTACAATATATAATTGCACATTCATCCGTAAAAAAAAATATTTTTCCTTTTATTTTTTTTTATATATTATGTTTATGAAAACATGATTAATAATTATTAATTATATTTAAAAGCATATAATTGTATATTCTAATGATTTTATAATAATTCATATCCAACTTCTAGTATAGTATCAAAAAAACATATCATGAAGTGTGGTTACACAGTATACTTAGTGATATAGAAATTTGTAGATCAAACAGTCATATAAAATGTGTATCTAAAATCTAAATAATACATATTAAGGATTACTTAAAAAAATAAAATATAATAATTTTTAAGAGTTAAATAATATACAATAACCAAATTTAAACATTAGTCGATATAATTAAAAATATTTTGACTATATTTCTGATATTAATTGTACTGACAATTTTTGAGAAATGTTATTATATTCAATTTTCAACCTTTAATTATTTCAATTGCACTTTTATATTTTTTAATTTTTATAAAATAATTTTCAAATTTTTGTGTTTTTGACAAATGTTGTCAAGATTTCAACTTTAAATGCTTATAAAAAAATTGCACCTATGTACATTTATATTTTTTTAATTGTTTAATACCTAACTAAATTAATTGGTACCGTAAATATTCACATAAAATAAGTTTAAATTTAAACTAGAATTTTTACCAGATTCTAGAAGGTTAAAAATATTTTTAACTGAATTAATTTTAGCTATATTTTGTCATAAATAAATTAATAGTTGTCTGTGTCTTACAAGTTACAAGAGCCAAATATAGCCGATTTCTGCTTAGCAGATCATGTTTAACTCCGTTAGTTTAAAAATTGGAGTGAATCGACCTCTTATGAAACTTGATGGTAAGAACATTATCTGTGTTTGTATGTTGGTTTTTTACAAAAGTTCAATTTTTTAGCAATTTATGCGTATATAATAAAGCATAAATTAAAAATACTCATAACTCACTTAAAAAACTGAATAATCGTAAAAACCAACTTACAAACACAGATAATGTTTTTACCATCAAGTTTCATAATAAGTCGATTTACTCTAATTTTTAAACTAACGGAGCTAAACGTGATCTGCTGAGAGTAAACTTGCTATGTTACGCACCTGTAAGACGGTAAAATACATGAGGATGTTGCGTCAAATTTTAGTTACCTACTGCAGTATTAAATTAATTATTGTACTAAATACAAATAAATCAATTTAAATGATGTTCTGTATCTAGGAGCACAAATATTTATGAGCTTATTATAGGTATCTAGAAGAGAAATGTTAAACTAAAAATATTGTAGGTAGGTACCATATTGGATAAACATTTTTTTTTAGGTAATTGAAATGTATTGATTATTTCAAGACTTAATTATTTTGTTGTAAGACAATTTAGACATGTGACATTTTGATATTTTGACATGTCATTAATGTTATTTTATTTACCTTTAGAAATTGTAGGTAATAGGGTAATGGGAAAATGTAATAACAACCATCAACAATTAATAATGTATGTCAATCAAAAATTAAATTAATTTTCCATTTATACATATTAATCATCTTGACCCTTGTTCAATCATCACCTTAACGTTATTTGATGTGTTTTAATTATTTGCAGTTATTGGATCTTCACTTAGAACTCCTACCTACGTAATATTAAAATAGAGAAAATATATAAGACCAACAGAGGCTGATAATCGTCAGTTCACTCGATACCTTTCAGCGAACCATATCTAGACTTTTTAAATTTTCATTCAAGCAAGGTATGTAATTTTTTAAATATTTAGCTATAGTATTATAAGGGTAATACATTAGTTTGATATTTAAAAATTATATTTGATTATTACTTACTAACAATTTATGTATAATAACTGCAACCTTATTTAATATACATATTTTTTTACCGTTTAAGAATACAATGAAGATAAGTCTATATTTGAGTGTACTCCTCTTGGCATTGGTCATCAAAATCGTAACAGCTAATGTTAGATTGCAGCGTTCACCTCAACAATATTGTGGCTCTAGATTGGCAGACATCATGAGAGTTCTGTGTAAAAACAAGTACAATGGACCAAATGGAAAAAAAAGAAACCCAATTGGTAAGTCCATAATGTATACCTACACTATACATATATAAATAAAATTTAAACTTAGCTAAGAATAATAAAAAATAATTAAGTTCAAAAAAAAATTTTGAGAAAGGTTTAGTTCACTTAAGTTATTTTTGTTAATTCAAATTTAAAGTGTTATAATAATATAAATAACAACATGTTTTATTTTTAAATTATTTTCTCAATGTATGGTTTTAACAAGTTGATGAACACTCGGTTTTATTATTTTTCCACAAACTCGTGAAAAAAATATCACTTTTTATTACTGCTATAGCAGTAATTTTTTCATTACTTCTATTTTACATATTTAATTGCGAATATTTATAAGTTAATCTTTATTAAACATAAAGGTACAACATAATAAAAAAAAAAATCAAATATGTATCTTTATAGGTATAAATAATTTTAACTATGTCTTAATAGTAATTTTCAAAATCCTATAGTATTCACTTAATGTTTATTGAAAAACCACTCGTTCTATATATGGCTTATTAAAATTTAAGATTATGTTTTGTATAATTACATTAAAGCTCTAACAAAGAAAAATTGTACTTCTTTATTCCACATTCATAATCTAAATATTAGTGTAATAAATAATAATAACTAATAAGTGTTTTAATATTTTATTAATAGAATCAGATGTATGGGATTACAAAGACGTAGAAGACTACAATGCAATTGACTATCCATACCAGCCAAAGAGAGAAGCAATGCCGTTCATGCCCTCACGTTTCCAACGCACTTTTAAAAGAAGTATTATCGATGAATGTTGTCACAGACCCTGCTATTTATCTGAACTAAAAACTTATTGTGCAAATTAATAATAATAATAGATTTAGTTGTATACATAAGTGTTTTTAGACGCAGAATAAAGTTGTAACTATTATTATATAAATGCATTATTATTAAAATTCATACCAATTTCATTAGGTTCCATAAGCAAATATTAAAGGATAATTAATATATTTCATATATTATATACATGAAATAAAAAAAATAATTAGAGAGTGTTTGAGGTTTATCAATACTATACTATATGCATTCTAGTCTTCTAGATCAATTTCAACAGGAACATCGTTTAATTTGACGTTAACAACAGCGTTTAAATATTATGATCATATCAAAAGGTAAGAATCTATTTTTACACGATTGAATAGTTCAAATATTTTCGTTTATAATGTAATGTACATTAATATTAAAAATTGGTAAGTATAAAAAATGAATTTATTGATTGATAGGTGGTAGGTACACTCCACTACTCCAGACTAGAAACTTTTAAATGTACTTTTAATAGATAAAAAATAGAGAAGTAGAGTTCAATAAAATCTTATATGTCTTAATTTCGAACTTAAATAAACATATTTTTAAATACTCGTATTTTAAATTAGGTAACAGTAATTAAATTTCAAGATGTTAAGAGATACACTTGAATCACGGGGGAAATGGTTCCAGAGTTATCAGCGAGAGCTCAGTAGCTAATGAGTAATGGGTAGGTTAGCAAGGCAGAATCGTACTTTTTACCTAAATTAATACGATTTTCATTTGTGTAAAAACTAAAAATATTTTGGTGAAACTGCACTCTAGTCAAAAAAAAATGTATCAACAAAAATCTTCGTAAAATAAACATTGTTTAAACGTTTTTATAATACTTATTTCTTTTCACGTATATTTACATAATTAGAAATGGCAATGATTTTAATCATTACACATTGCAGGTATTATTAAAAATGGGTTTCTTATATTATACATATAAATATAATTATATTAATATATACTTACATATTAAATAGTATTCTATAAATGTAGTTACATAATATTTTTTAAAAACACATTTTTCAAGTTGTCAAATTATTACTATATTCGAATAGTATTTTTTTATAGTCACTATGAAAAACTGACCTAAAAAAAACATAAAACTATTTTTTAAACATTTATCTTTTAGACAGTCTGCATGTATACATAAATATAATATATACATTTAATTTTAAGCGTTAACTCGTTAAGTTTAAATTTTCAATTTTCACCAGATATAAAAGAGAACTTAAACTGTGAAATATCGTTTTTATTTTTTCGATATCACTTATACTAAAAAAATTATTCAAAATCGATTATTTTTAAACTTGACTAACTTTTTTTGTAATTCCGATATCGAAAAAATAAAAAAGATATTTCTCCTTTATATTTTATGAAAATTTCGTTTTTTGGTTTTGACTGTTGCCTTCTCGGTTCTTTCCCGTACAAAATAGTTTTTGTTATGTTTTAAATTTGTAAGACGGAGACAACACATAATATACGTTTAAGCGTCTCCTTAACTTTTCTCGAAAAACAGATTTTTTTTATAAATAAGTCAGGTGGACGTGGACTGTTATTAATTGTTTAATAAATTACCTATAACCTATAAATAATGAAAACATAATGACCTGTCGTCTACGGGTTTGAGACAATGCCGAGTGATGTAAGTTATTATTATAATATTTATTAATATATTATTAATTTATTATTATTTTAACATTATTCACAATAATAATTACATACCTATGTAATATGTATATTCATTTTAATTATAAAATTACTACACCATATAATATTGACAAGTAATTTTGTTTTGAGCAGAATGAGTGGATATATTTATATAGGAATATCAAAATTTATTTTTTAAGGGTGTAATACGTATACACGAATAAATTGCGCTGTTGCAGAGGTAGCAATAAAATGTAGCCGCATACAATTTACCACGGCGCATAACACCACCTGTAATATTATAGAATATACTTAAAATATATTTCCCACAATTATTACTTTAAAGTTTTCGGGCTTTTCTGCCAGGTTTACCTGCATGTTTAATTTTCATAATAGCGTTAGTGGCGTTCACGGGTTTTTCATGAACCAGCGATGTTATAATCTTAGGAACTCTGTCACCACAAAACCAATGATAGGTAGCTGATGCTTGATACTGCTAACCATGATGTTTCATAAAATTTTAATTTATCGATATTATCTAATGCTAAAAAATGTACAACAACTCAGTACTTCAGTACTTCTTTTTCATTATGATATGAAAGTACCTAAATATCTAAACAATAAAAATAAATTTTTGTGATGAGTTGTGCATTTCTGCAGGTTCTTACTCAACGATTGGTCTTCCTACATTTTTGAAGACCTTGGGTGCCGAGTTAAACCATTATAATACGGTCAATACGTATGGTAGCAACATAGACAATATCGTTTAATAACATTAATAACAGCTAGGTAGTATAAAGTTTTAGACTTTTAATAACAAATTAGATTTCATTCAATTATTACTAAATACTCTGATAGAATTTATTTCAATGTTCTGCTTTGAGGGTGGTTTCAGTAGTTTCAGAGGGTAGAATTTTGCTGTATAATATAGGTGTCAAATGGCCAAATTCTGAGTATTAACAGTTTGTATCACTTAGATTATTTCATAATAGACTACTAAAGTAGTCCTGTAGTATTAATTATTTAAGTTTTTAACATGACGAACAGAAAATAAAAATAAAATATACATATATATAAACGGGTGGGTACCTTTTGGTATTAATATAATTAATAGTACAGTAAGTATAAAGTCCCAATATGACAAATTTAAGAGTTAACAATAATTAAGATAATAATAATAATAATAATATAATATAAATACAATAAAATAAAATAGTGATAATAGTAGGTAATTAATGATTAATAATTTATGATATGAATTAATTTAATAACATTTAATATTATACAATTTGGTTAACATATAATAACACATTTCAATTTAATATTAACCTTTATCTTGATAGTAAAACACGGTATTTAATTCTTAAATCATGGGTTGATTGTCTTGATTTGGTGACTGTTTTAAATTTTAATTATTGTAGACATTGAAGCGTATCTATGAAAATTTATAGGAAATCTATGAAATCTAGTTACTATGACTTATTAAAGATTAAATGTTAAATTATTGGTGCAGTGGTGTGAGGTAGGTATATTAGGAGCCGCAATGGCACGATTTAAAATTTCGCGTGGATCCCATGTACATACCATATCTATTACTAAATAAATAAAAAAATTGTATTGTGTTAGGTACCTATATCATTATATAATATATTATATATATGTGTGTGTGTTTTTAAATGTATTATAATTTATTTATATTTTATATATACATAATACCTATTACTATTGTCAATTTTGTCCATTAAAGTACCTATAAGGAATATAATAATAAATAATAATATTATTATTATCTCATCGTGGTGCTGATACCGGCAGAATATCTGCCGTGCCGATAACTGATAAATCGTATGATAACAGAATTGCACGTGATCGATGATTGTATTTATTTACTTACTGTAGTCCGTAGTCAATATAGCCAGTAATTTGTAGCTTTTAGATACGTTTCGATGTGACGTTCAAACGAACAAACTTTTTAAGTCCTATTCCCTCCCAAAATTAATTTGCAAAATACAAAGTTTCGATGAATTGGTCGATTCAATGGGAGAGACTTTGCAAGAACGACAAACAAACGAATTAGAAGCGTTAAAAGTAAGTTTTACAATTGTGTTGTTGTCATGATCTGCACTATAAAACATGTGTATGAATAATGATTTATGTTTATAATAATTTTCATTCCAGTCGATCTTCAATGATCAATTAACGGACAACAATGAGTGTGTAGCTACTGATATTTGGAAACCATTAGATGTTACTATTACTGTTTTGCCCGAAGGATTCACAAACTTACAACAAAACAACATTTTAGTTGAACTGCATGTTAAAGCATTAGACAGTTATCCTAATGAGTAAGTTGAGATATCTTATGAAAAATAAACTCTTTTCCACTCTCTGTACCATATTAATATTATGGACTTCATTGAATAAATTTATAAAATATAAATATTTTTCACGGTAGGTATTAAATATTTAGTTAAATATGGAAATATATATAAATAATAGTTTAAAAACCATCTAAATTTATTTATTTTTTAATTAATCACTAATAATATTTCTGTAAAACCAGTCCCACATGATTTGTGTAATTGGAAATATTTGTCAATTTGTATGCTTAACAAATCGTATTGGAGGTATTTAATTATAAAGCATATGATAGGAGATCACTCTTGGTTTCTCATCATTTATAAGTATGTAACACAATTAAGATAAAAAAAATTGGCTGTCGAAAGGTTTCGATTTTATGGAGATTCAAATTTATGATTCAATGCCTAAGTCTTTAGTTAATATGCCATTGTTATTATTATAAAAAATATATCTCACAGTGATTAATGAGTAAATGTGATGTTGTTAATACATGAACAATATTATAAAATACTACTTTCTATATTATATTATCCACAATCTTATAATATTATTATTATTTAATATAATTTTTTTCACATCTTATTATTATTTATTATAAGCAGTTTTTGAATACATATTTTTTTTTGTACTATACATTTTTATAGTATTTTTTTTTTTTTTTTAACAGAAGTGCCAATGGATAGGAATATTCCTACTGTAGTTAAAAAAAAGTACTTAAAAATATACTTTAAAAAAAAAATTTAAATAGTATGAGTATTAAATTAAATTGTATTTCTTACATATTATGATTGCTGATTTTATTTTTTAAGGGTATCCTGTACAAAAAATATAATCTTCAAAAATACCTAAGATGATTTTAAATATAAAATATATTTTGTTACTAATATATTGATTTTTTTTAGAGTGCCATTGATTAAACTTAAAAATGCTAAAGGTGTACCGGCAAACTATCTTATTTATCTAGAAAAACAATTAGACGAATTAGCTTCTAAATTAATAGGCGAAGTAATGGTATTTGAACTCGTCCAACAAGTTCAGGTAACTGAAATGTGATAATTTATATACATATTAGTGTTTATATCAAATTATTTTAACTCATTGATTCATTAATTTAAACATGTATTTGCTTATTTAGAATTTTCTTTCTCTTTACAACAAACCCCAGTATGCTTCATTCTATGAAGAAATGATATCAAGGAAACAACAAAAAGAGTTTGAAGAAAGAGAAACTAAAAAACAAGAAGTTGAATTAACTGTAGTTATATTATTTGTTTATGGTTTTAATTTTTATGATCAGTTATTCAACCATTAATTCAAAATTTAATTAATATTATTTTTAGAAACAATTGATTCACAATGAAATGTCTAAAAAGAGAGAAGCTCTCAAAGAAGAACTACGAATGCATAAAAACAAAACAAGACACAACACTATTGAAACTTTAATTGATGAAGATGAAGAAGACGAGTTAAATTTGAAGTAAGTAAAATAGGCACTAATACTACTAATGTTAAAAATAAAAATACTGATAGTCTCTATTGTTTATTATTTATATTTGGTTAAAAATATAAGAATATAAATTTTCATTATAAAAATTATTTAATTATTATTAAAAGTCAATTTATTACTTATTAATTTATAAATGTTGCACAAATATTTATTGTAATTTAAATTTTAAATTTTAAACTATAGCATTGGTTTTTATTTAAGTTTGAAGTATAGCGTTTTATAATATTTTATAAGTAACAAGTATATTGTATATTTGATCTACATTAAAATCTAAAGAATTTTATCTTTTTTTTTTCAGAGAAATATCATGTTCATTAAATACGAATTCACCACTGAAAATAAATATTCAGCAAAAAGTAATGCAACTTTTTAACAATATATTTAATTTGTTTTATTTCTGTTAGTTTACATTAATGGAATTTTAAATCAACTATAGTAATTTAGTATATAGTTACTATAATATGTAGTAATAACTGTTATTACAACAACATTTATAAAAATATTATTTTATTTATTTTTAGGATCAAATAGATGAAAGCAATTGGAATGATAACCATATTTTTGAGTATAATTTTACTTCTTCTAAATCACGGCTTGATAAGGAATTTGTTATTTTGGATTGGCTTGGTAAAGGAGCATTTGGAGATGTCCTTAAGGTTTGATAATATTACTAATTTTCATCATTTTTACTTAATTAATCTGAGTTAAGTATTATCACACATTATGTAAGAGAAATTGTACATAAGAACAAATCAAACTTATTTAACTTAAATTAAATGTACTAAAACAGAAATAAATAAATGTAAATAAGTTTAGCCAATTATTATAAACAGTCCAAATCTTTTAGTTAAAATTTGTTTGTTATAAAACATTAATCAATTAATTAATTATATATATATAGGTAAAAAACAAACTAGATGATTGCCTATATGCTATAAAATGTATTGAATTAAATGAGAAGAATAAAAACCTCAATAAAAAAATCACTAGAGAAGTAAAACTTTTATCACGCCTGAACCATGAAAACGTTGTCAGATATTTCAATTCTTGGATAGAAGCAGCTAAAGTCAGTCAAGAAGGTACACCCAAAAAAAATGTAAGTAAAAAAGTATATCTGTTTTTTTCATGTTAAAGAAAACAATATTGCTTTTTAAGACAGATTTTTGAGACTGACGAGTGATTTAAATTATGTTTTTTTATATATATTCAACTATTATGGTATTAAAAATGTTGATTTTTTTGATATTTATATTTAAAAAAAATGGGAATTAATTATGTTTTAAACTTACATAATTTTTATTTTTATTAATTATTTTTAATAAGTTTAAAGTGTTTATTATACACAATGTTATTTTTCTAGAAAAAAAATAAAAGTGCTGACATTTGGCCTTTAAAAGACATCAGCTGTGGTTGGAGATTATCAAATTTAATTGAAGAAAATAATAGCGAGAGTAGTTCAGATGAAGATGATGATTGGATAGCATTTATGTAAATAAAAATTACCATACAGCCATTTTTTTTTCAAAACTTTTCTTACATAATTTTAAATTGTTTATTATTTATTAATCATAATTATATTATTGTTATTTAGTCAGTCTGATTCTGAAAAAGCTAATTTAAATTCCACTGAAAGTACAATTTATGATAGCTCAAGTCAAGGGATTAATAATGAAAATGAAAATGAAGACACAATAGATAAAGTTGATCAGTTTATGTATATTCAAATGGAATTCTGTGAAAAAAGCACACTTCGGTATTAAATTTAAATAATTACAATCATATAATTTTAATTCAATCTTTAATTTTAACAATTCTATGATTATACAATTGTCCAATGATTTAAACTTTTTAATGTATTATTTTGTTTAGTAATGCAGTGGACAATGGGCTGTATAAGGAGCCTAAAAGAGTATGGCGATTATTAAGAGAAATTGTTGAGGGGCTTTCATACATTCATCAACAGGGAATAATTCATAGAGATTTAAAACCTGTTAATATATTCATTGACTCCGATGATCATGTTAAAATAGGAGATTTTGGTTTAGCTACAACTATAATTCAAAGGTATCATTACTATAAACCAAACAGTAATAACATAATAATAATGTTTAAATGGTTTTAAAGGCATATCCCTGAAATGGATTCAACAAATATTCAAGATATTTTTGTTGATACATCTCAAACAGGCAATATTGGTACAGCTTTGTATGTTGCACCAGAACTTAATATTTTAGGTCCTAAAGCTGTATATAATGAAGTAAGTTTAAATAATATACAATATAATGGATGTTTTAAATATTGAATTTATTGCCATAAATAATATGTACATTGTACATCGATGAAGATTTTTAAATAATTGTTTTTTACAAATATTTTGTATATTCTTGATAAATTATTACTGTGTTGAATTATCATTATTTAAAATTAAGTAGGTAATTGTATTTATTTCTTATTGTGTATTTTATTTCCAATAACACTTATTTAGTAATTATCTTCTAATAATTTATTAATTTACCGATGAAAATTACTATTTAAAATTATTATTTGTGTTTTACAATTAATAATATAGTTTTAAACTTAAAATTAAATATATTTCTGTTTTATTTTTCAGAAAGTTGATATTTATAGTTTAGGCATAATTTTTTTTGAAATGTGTCACAAACAATTTTCAACAGAGATGGAAAGGATAAAAGTTTTAACTGATTTGAGAATGAATGAATGTATTTTACCTACAGAATTTTTAAAATTTGGAGATCCTGCTCAAAAACATATTATAAAGTATGATAAATTGTTATAATCTCTTAGTAGTATGTAATCAATATTTTATATTGTAAAGGACATGTATTATTATTTTTTTCTAATTGTAATGAGTAGGTGGTTATTAAATCATGATCCATGTAAACGGCCAAATTCAACAGACATACTACAAAGCCAATATATACCACCACCTAAATTGAAAGATACAGAATTACACGAAATGGTCAGAAATACTCTTTCCAATTCAAAAAGTAAAAACTATAAGCACCTTATTGCTTCGTGTTTTAACCAAGTGAATATACAATTTTCAGTAATAATTTAGTTTAGTTTGTAACAAAACCCGATTGTGAGTAAAAATGTTTGTGTTATGATGTATGTAAAGTATATTAAAGTACAAAATTGATGGTTTCTCATTGCCGAAATGGAATTTGGAAATGTTATTGGATATCACTTTATTTTAAGTCCATGGTGATGTTTAATTGATAAATATTATACTTATTATAAGTAACAGATATTCAAAGTTTTATTATTCAGGAATAAAACCCTTCAAATAATGTTTAATTGTCTATAAATATTATAAAATCTTTGTTTTTAAGAATGAATTTTGTATAATCTTGTAGAAAGTGACTACCGTGGAGGACATAACATTTACTATGACAGCTGGAAAAAATGTACTTCATCATGGTCGATTAGATAAAATAATTGACACAGTAAAAGAAATATTTCAGCTTCATGGAGGTGTTTGGTTGTGCACTCCATTATTAATGCCAGCATTAAATTCTATGATCAATGAAAATACTGTAACTATGATGGCAAGGTGGGGTGGACTAACATGTATACCTCACAGCCTTAGAATCCCATTTGCTAGGTTCTTAGCACACAATCCTACAATTTCTAATTTGAAACGGTACTCAATTGACAGAGTTTACAGACAAAGAAGGGTCTATGGAGTTCATCCTCGTGAACTCTATGAGGCTGCTTTTGATATTATAAGTACATCACAAGGTTGGTTACCAAAAAATAATTAAAAAATAATTTAACAGTTTAATTGTTTGTTAATTTGTTTAAGGTGATTTAATAGCTGAAGCAGAGTTATTATCTATTGCAGCTGAAATATTCAGTAAACTAAAAGATTTTAATTCTAATAACTGTATAATTCGTCTGAATCATATGTCACTGGTTCAAGGAATATTGATGTATTCTGGAATAGAAAGGGCTCGCCATTTAGAAATTTGTAGTTATTTTTCAAGATTCAAAGTATACAATGTTAATATTATTTTTCAATATTGAAATGTTATAATAGTTTTATTCGTATGATATATAGCAAAATAATTTGGCCCCAGAACAAATTGAAGAGTTAGAACTTTTGGGATTTGCTAATCATCAAATTAACATAGCCATGAACTTTTTTTCAATGGAACATACACTGTCAGACATGATTGAAGTATGTCGTAAGATAACAGTACGCAAATCAAAATGTGGAATATTCTCACGAGAAGGTCTACATCATTTGGAAACTGTCATTAAACATATTGAATCATTAAATATCAAAGTGAATAAATAAATTAAATAACTTCTTATGTATATATAATTATTTTGATTAATTAATTGAAGCTTATTTTAGTTTTCAGTTGTTATTGTCCCTGGATTAATGAACATTATGCAATTTTACTCAGGATTAATATTTGAAATAGTCTATTATAATAAAAGTAAAAAGAATGTTACAGAATATGATGTACTAGCAGCTGGTGGTTGCTATGATAAGCTAATATCTTCATTTAGGTAATTATTATTATCTTAATATTTTTAAATGTAATACTACTAATGTTTATATAAATGTAGGAGGAATTTAGATATGTCCAATGATATAAAGCAAACAGCAATAGGTATTAGTTTTTCATTAGATAAACTGGCTGCATTGTTTCAAACAGAATCATCAGGAATAGATGTAATATTATGTTCATCAAATAGCAGTAAAACTATGACTGAAGAAAAATTAAATATTGCCAAGGATTTGTGGTCAATAGGAATTAAAACACTTGTTTTTGATGTAGTACAGGTATATCTGATATAATTTTAAAAATGTATATCTATCTAATTGGAAGTAACTATTTATAACTATGTATTACATAATATTTGCTTTTATAGAGCTTTAGTGAACAAAGTAAATTTTTATGATCTTACTTTTAATAATTTTTCTATGTATAAAAATGTGATCAAAGCTCTTATTTAGGCACGTTTAAAAGAGAAAAAGATGTATTTATTGCAATTAATAATTAAATTTATTCTATAATCATTAATGTAGATTTATCAAACATTGAGAGTAAATTAATTATTCTTATAAAACTGAGACTTCAGCAAATTATTTTTAATTATGTTTTAAACTAAATGTTAATCAATACGTTCTTAAATACTGCTAAGTTATCTATATTCTGAAAATTTTACGGAGCCTAAAATTTTATTAATAACTGTACAATTAATTTTCATCTAAGTTCTGTAACATGGTCGGTAAATGCAACTGATAAAAATTTATAACGTTAATAGTAAACATTTAAAGTATATTATATTGAATTAAAATTATGTAAATGTGACTTAAATCTCAACCTTATTGTTTATACCTATATATTATATATATATATACATTTTAATTAAATCACATCTATTCGGAATTTTCCTTAAAATCAGAAAATATTCATGTGTACTATAGCACTCATTATTTTAAAATCTATTAATATTTTTTGTTTTACATAATTTTAAGTCAAAATTAAACAACATATTGTTTAATAATTTTTCAAGGTTTATGACAGCATACATTTTAAATTTATATTCTGAAGTATAATATTTTTTAAAGTATTTAGATACATAAAAATCTAATTTTAGATATGTAGTTTATGAGTTATATCTGAATGAGTAGTTTATGACTTATAACTATTTAAAGTTTAGATTAGCGAAGTAGTTAAGCTATAATTCTATGAGGTATAATCCTCATATCACTCCACTTTGCTAATCTAAACTTTAAATAGTTATTAGTCATAAACTACTCATTCAAATTTATATTTTTATTTATTGAAATATACCAAACAATATTCTGCTTCAGAATATAAATTTTAAAATGTATATTAGATAGAAATAACTTCAGTAATTCTCTAAATTGACTATTTATCATTGTAAAAACCAAAAAATGCATCAATGAAAAAGTATGGTTTGATAGCAAGCAAAAATTTGACAACAACCTTAACATTATTAAACATAAAGCTCTTTCAAGTTTAAGAATATTAAAGAAGAGTTACACAAATTTCAATAATCTAAAAACATTAAATGTTATTTATTACTCTATAGTTATCATCACTAAAAATATAGATCCGTTATCTAAATAACTGATTACAAAATAAACCTTTAACACATTATTAGAATATATTCAAATTAACTTCCCACGATTTGTATGCTTCTATTGTACATAGAAATAGGTATTCAGATTATAGTGATACTTAGAAACATTTAATCACAACATTTTTAAATACATGCAGAAATGGACTACATTTTTTATTTAAATTATGAAAGTACCATATTATATTATTGTCTTGAAGTATTAAAATGAATTATTTATTAACTTCAAATATGTCATTCAGAAAAACAATATTATTTTATTTAAATAATATCTCTTACAATTTGATTAAGTATATTTACTAAGTAAATATTCTTATAAAAGTAGGGAACTTCTTTTGATAAATTTATTTATTTCATTTTATATTTAAATCTGCTTCTTGAACAGTAATTAAGTTACATATAAATTATATTAAATTAATATTGTTATTTTTAAAATATATTTTGTATAATGTATTGTCAATCTTAAATTAGTTGAATTGCAAAGAATTATAATAATAATAGTAGTAGATAAGTGTTATTTTTATAGACCTACCTATAGGTGTTGTTTAACATATTTTCACCTGTGATTTATTAATTTTTGTATTTTTTTTTAACTTATGTATAAAGTAATAATATAATTTATTATTATTAATTATTATAATTTTGTTATCTTTTAATTATAATACGTTTTCATATACCCATATATAAACAGAATAAAGAATAAAATAAAAATACAATAGTATTAAATAATATAATTGAATCTCTAACACAAATTATGAATAATAAGATTTTTTGATTGTTTATTAAATATGTAAATGTTCTTTAAATGAATTATTGTGTTGTATTTAAATAAGACATGGTTATTTAATATTTTACTTTGTTAATAATTTTTGCAGACTCTGGAACAAATTCAAGATTATTGTACAGATTTAAATGTAACAAATATTGTCATGTTAAAAGAATCTAAGTCAGTAATATTAAGACGGTTGATGGAAGATAAGTTAGTAAAATAAACTTAAGTTGTTGTTAACATTTTTACTGTATTATCCATTTTAGATTCCAGGATAAAACTATGACTGTTATCGAATTCATAGAATCTATGCGGCGTAAAAATAGACAAAATAGTTTAACTACTGTTTTACCTCAAACTAATAATATTGTCAAAAATGAATCCCGATCTAATAATGAAAACCAATATATAAACATAATGTTTTTGACTGAAGAAAAATTGGTCACATCTGTCAAACGTCGTTATGAAAGTCAGGTACTTATTACTATTGCTATTGATTATCTTATTCATAATGTTTTTTATATCTACTAGAAAGTTATTTATAACACTTAATTTATACAGATTTCAAATGCTGTTTCAAAAACTTTACAAAAGTTATCTCCAAAAATGCGTGTTGAAATACTTGTACTTAATGTTGAAGCAGAACTAGTAAAATCATTAGGGGCTTTGATGGATTTAGAAACTTTAGAAAGTGACATTTCTGTTTTAATTAAAAGGTAAAAATTTATTCTTAAAAAAATATATTTAAATTTATGATGCATATTATGAATTTTTGTTTTTCAGGTTTTCACATCATAAAAAAGAATTGAATAAAGTATTTAATTATATAGTTAACACAAAACATAAAAGTACTGATACTGTTTTTATATTTTATACATTAAGAGGAAATGTATTCAAGTTACTGATTTGTTAATTATTTTCTAAAACAAACCAACGAATTATTTGTTTAATAAGTTTTTTATAAAATAAAAATTGTGTATACGTGTTAAAAACAGTTTTTAAATGTTATATTTCATATTTTATTTTATATTATCTCTAATAGTTACCAATCTAGAATTTTGTGGTTGAGTGTTGAAATTTTTTTCCTAGATAGAACAATTATAGTATTATTCTCTGAAAATGTTTCTCGACTTTTTAGAAGTTTAGATGATCAGAAAGATAAGTTTTTTGCCAACAATGTGTGACTACAGTGCCACTAGACTCTACTTATCCACATTTTAAATTTATTTGAGTTATAACTTATACTAATGATTAACAACTGGTAAATTAAAATCTTAATACATTACAATTTTTAGAAAAATATTACTGCATACTGCTATGGAATTTGTTGTTGATATTGTAAAGACATGTTAGTAATCGTCTTACTGAACCATTTCAATGACAAACAGAAATGAATATTTAATTAATTTTGATGTCGCGCTTTGGAAATATATATATCATATAATATTCATGATTCCTTCCTATTTGGAATGTATAAGATACTTAGATTTACCAAACTATTTAAACTTAATAACATTTGTAATAAAGTTGGTAGCAACTTCAGACTTGTTTATATTCCCGTATACTTATTACTTATTACTTATTATGTATATAATAGTACAAAGTATATGCGTTCTGATTTTTCACTGACTGTACAACATGTTCTAGAACGGTATGATGGTAATAAGTAGGAATAAATGTCCATATTTACAAAGAGATTCTAATATATAAGTATAGGTAGTTATTAGAATGTTAAAATTCAAATACTCATTAATTTATACTATTTATAATTATGTATTAAATTAAAATCATATTTACTATTATGAGATTTTTTCAAGAGATGAAAGATTAATTGTTTGTCTGAAAGTTTGAAGTTATAAAAATACAACAATTCAGTGATACTAACTTACTTATCTTTATAATTCAAATGCATACATTTTACAAATTAGCTAGACCTCACCGGTGTGAAAAATAATGCACCGGGGTGTTTGGAGTTTTGAACCATTTATTATTATGGTTAATTATCCTGGTGTGGAATAATTTTAAACCTGTCTAATTTAGAGAGTACCTACATTTAATACTTCCAATATTTTGCCAGAGCAAAATTAATTCTATATTGTTAACACTGATAAAAACCTGAGTAATTTTAATCATGAATATTGAACATATTAATTTATTCATCTTTTAACAAACAAAAAAAATTTTTTTTTTAAGTTTTCTGTTTAAGTCTAACTTTTTACAAATTCAAATTCTGTGGTATAGTCACAAATTGTGGAAGTATTGCGAAAACAATTTAGAAAATTCTATGCCTTATTGAAGAAAACATTTTTCGTGACTTATTATTTACCGTTAACCGAGGTGACATGGAACTGCTAGGTGAAATGAAACGATTAGGTTTTTCTTTAAACATGTTAGGCCATCTCTGAAAGAAAATGATATAATTTAATTTTACCTTCATACTTCCAAAAAAAATAACCAAACATTTCTTATGACTATAGCGATTTTATTATTGCTCGAAAAGTGCTTTAAATCTTGATGATTGAAGTCAAGTATAGAGGTATATATATACATTTTTTAAAGAACACTTTAAAAGCAGAATTTTGTAGTTGGAGGTCTAAAAATATATTTTTCCAATGTTATAGCTTAAGTTTAATTTTACAAAATAAACTGAGGGTGACTTGTAACATCAAAAAAAAAAAAAACTATATCATGGGAGCAAATAATTAAAAAAAGCCAAAGAAGAGGCAATTTCAAACTTCAATAGTATCTATTAAGTACCTAAAAAATACTTAATGTTATTAAGTTATGTTTTTCTATTTAAAAAGTTTTTTTATTTTGTTTTTGTCATGTTCCTTATTGATATTATTTATATATAATATAAGTACCATGTATACAGTTAAAAAAAGGTTAATTCAACCCGGGTTTTTAAATATTTAATTAAAATTATTATAATTTATTGTTCTTGTATTAATTTAAAAAAAATATATATTGTTACAAGTCAACTTTAACGTGTTTGAATTGAATTTCACATTACATATTCATAGCTTTTACAAGTCACCCAAAAATTGAGGTGACTTGAAACACGTACTTTTTATTTTTATAAGTCCAATTTTAGTCAAAAAGCTAAATGAAAGGTCTTATCATTTTATTCATGAGACATATACACACATTTAAGTATTTTCTGTAGCCCATTGCGATTTTTGTAAGCTTGGAATACCAAGAAGTATGTCAATAATTCTATCATTCTTTTATAGAGTATAATAATATAATATAGATAACATACTTTGTATTGAACAATATATTGAGTCTCTTAGACTTAATTGTGCTAAAGGAGTTCACTGATGTTATCCGGAATTAAAGATGAGATGATTTTTAATGTTTGGAAGTTTCTGCTGTGTATAGCTATTAGCAGGCACGGCACTAGAATTTTTTTCCAGGGGAGGCAGAGTGGGGCAAATATTTTTTTTACGTGGGCTAAAATTTTTCAACAAATACTGAGGTTATTTTAATGAAATATAAATATTTTCGTATCATATAACATAATATAGCTATTATCTATTTAGTACATACGTTTTATATTGTATGCTCTAAGAGTCTAACAGATAATATATACAAACTTTTGAATAGTTAAAAATGTTTTAAGAATATGTCAAATATTTTTTTTTGTACCTTATGTAATAAAATGTCTAATCACAGACCTTCAACAACTATATTCATAATGATGACATGATACACAAAAATGATAAGTTCTTTATGACTTAAATATTACATACCTTTGTGAATGAATAATTATGTTTCTTTTACTTACCTACATTTCATAAATATAAATTAAAGTAATTGTGTTTAGTAATGAACAATTTGTTTCAATCATTTTTAATGCAATGATTTGGGATACGTTTATTTGTTCATTTTCATCTAGTAATTAGTACTCAATAAAGGTAATAAAAAATAAATAAAAGATTTTTTCTTATTTTACAAATTTCAAAACACATTTTATTAAAATTGTAGTAAATTTTTTCCTTATTCGACAAATAATAAATTTAATTTATTCCTCAATTTTTTTAGTTGTGACAAATATATTATATAAGCTAAATATTGATATTTTACACAATATCGTACATATTTTTTAGTGGGGGGGGGGGCTGGCGAAGGGGCTGATCTGTTTTCTGGGGGGGCTAGATCCCCACCTTGCCCCCCCTTGGCGCCGTGCCTGGCTATTAGCTATTATATGTTATTTATATAATGTAGGATAGTAACCTGAAAATATGATATTCTTGGTGGCTTGGTCTGTGATTATTGAACAATTCATGATATTTATATTTTAAGGTATTAGTTTATATTTTGATGTATTTCGAGCAATATTGATTGGATCATATTATTTATAAAAACCTTAGAATTTATACTCTACTTCCCTGAAACCGGTAATCAAATATCAATATTTAATTCACCATGTATTAATATAATAAAAACACTAACAATATATAACCATTTCGTGGAAAAATGTATTCATGTATTCTAAAATAGGTATATCAGATATCACTGATTATAGAATAGATTTTATTCTGTAATCAATGCTAATACCTATCTTTATTATATTATTATTGTAGACTATAGTATTGTAGTAGCCAGTAGGTACGCAAAATACTTATTGTAAATTCGTCATAATATAAGTTGTTGATAGATATATTTAATTATATTGTTTGATAATGCTCGACACGATTATTCAACTTTGTGTTTTTAAATTTAATAAAATTTAACATTATAATTGATAATTAGTTCACCTCATATAAAATATTTAATGTTTATTAAGTAGGTATAAAACATTACTATTTAAAACGCTTTAGTTATCTGATTTTTTTCACCTTGTTTATTTGGCAAGTAAGTAAGTTTTAATTATAATCTATGTACCATGATTAGTCTTTGACTTTAGAATTATAGATAATTATTTTTATTTCAATTAGGTACATAACAATATTATATATAGACACTGATAAGCTGATCAGAAATAACGATATTAAAAATAAAGACAACGCCTGGTGTTCAATGCTCATAAATTATTTTCACTCTATTTAGAAATAAATATTAGAGTCTGAAAATGATTTTAAGTTTCTTATAAATTACCAAAAACATTTAGAGTGTTCAAATAAAATATTAAGTGTCATATATATTTGGAAATTTAAATTTTGTTTGAACTATATATCTTAATATATTATTTCTATATTGTATAAAATAAAGAACATGATAATTAATTAACCAAAGCCCATAACTAATCAAAAATTAAATAATTAACTGAATTTAACTAATTAACTATTTATTTACATACAACCATATTGGAACTTATAGACAGAGTGTATCGAAGTAGGCTTTTTGAGACAATTTCTTCAAGACAGAAATGAGTGGTGGCCGGTGGGTAGGTGGATAAGTATTTTATAATAATATTTATACTGTTAAATACTTTAAAAAAAAATGTAGATTACAAACTGTGGGTGCATATGTGCTGTCAAAATGGTCAAATGGAAGTTTGCCTCAAGTCTGAAAATTATTCAGTGCACTATTACTTAATGGTACATATATTTAAATACTATGTATAAATATACTAAAAATTAAAAATTAAAAAATTATATCATATATTGTTGTTTGTATTTTATTTTTAATAAACATTCAATAAACCATTTTTTTGAACCTATTAAACACAAAATTAATGTACAATATAATAGAATATTACAAAATATAATTAGTAAATTAGAAAAATAACGATCATAAAATTTATATTAGGCATATTATTTATGCAACTTTAAACAATTGAATTAATAATGATAGTTGAATTTTAAAAATATTTTTTGCAATATTTCAAAATGTACCTAACATTTTAGATAATCGAAATGAGTAAAATATGCGTATTATGCGGTAATTTTAAATAATTTGCTTCTTGGATTAAATATTAAATTGCGTGCAAATATAATCAGTAAGTAATATGAGATTAACACTTATGATTATTGAATATTGATAAAAATTAATATAATTACCTAGTTAAACATATTTTATTAACAATAACTTTTACATGAAAAAATCATGAGATAAAAAATAATTTTTAGTTGAAGTAAGTAAATTCTACACCTACACTTTAAATCAACGAAGATGTATTTATGTAACAAGAACATTTTTATTAATATTTTAATTAGGTACAATAAGTACTAGTAGTAGTATTATTAGCATTGATGGAGCAATTGTCCTATGTGGTAAGTAAAAATTAAAATAATTCTAATAACTTATAAGTAACTTTTTTTCTTATGTTCAACCAATTTTTAAACAGAAATAAATAGATATGAAACTATAATTTTAATATTATTAAAAATTGACTATAACACGATTGCGCTCGTTCTACCTTTTTACATGAAAAAAATGAAACACGATTGTGCTCTAAAAAATATAGGTGTTGTCCTATGAACAATTTTTCAATAAACTATTTAAAAATATTAATAAATAGCATAATAAAGATTTTTATTTCTCCAATATAATATGTATAAAATAAAGACATTTTATTTACAATGTCGATACCTCATAAGACATAATATAATAACTGCAAGTATTTAGGTAATATAACGTCCGTATATAGCCACTCGAGTAATGAAAATAGTATTTAATTGTTAATTTATTTTAACTGTAAACATCAGTATGGGATACTTTCATACTGACATACTGTCGTATAGTCGGATTTTCTATTTGAGTCAGCTTCAGTTGACTTTTTGGTTGTTGTGATGCATGTTAACATTTTCGTATAAAATATTAATTAGTAACTACCTACCCTGATGGTTCGTAAAATATGCCATTGTGAAAATAACAAGACGTACCAATTGAAAAATAGACCTATCTATTAAGTACCTACATAGAAACTTTGGCAGTATTCGATATCGGTAAACTAACAAAAGAATGTCAACCAAGTATAAAAAATAAAAAATTATGTACAAAAGTGATTTATTTAAAAACCAATTAAGGTAATTAGATTAGAACTTCGTAAAACGGAAAATGATTGACATACCTCTCATTCAAATATTCGACTATATGGAGAAAAAGTACGTACGATTTCCGTAAAAAAAAATGCCAACAATTCTAAAATCACTGAATTGAAATTTCAATTATTTTAACTTCCGGGAAACTTTTAAAACTAATACCTACAGCTAGGGAAACATTTTTATCTCGTGGAAGAAATTTCAAATTTAGTTCTTTAGCAATATTAATTTGCATAATTAATTTTTTGGTATTAAGACGTTAAACTCATATTTTTTCTGATGACACATTTTTATACTCATTTAATACTATAATCAACTTTATACTATAGATATTACATACGCTACAAAAATGTTATATATATATTATATATACATAGTATATACTATTTTTTATGTCAAAATCAACTGAAATGTTTGTAGATATGTGGCGTACGAATGTACGATTACAAAATTATGTTTGAAATTGACAGTAGACAAGCATAAATTTATTAATATCATTATCATTGGCTAATTCTAATTTACATTTCGATTTTGTAAAAAGTGCATGTATAATTATGGTATCAAAGAAAGTTTTCCAAAAAGCAAAATTATTGCCTGTATATTATATTATATTATATTCATTTAGGCCGAAATGTCAAATTAATAGATTAAATCCAAAGCAATAGCAATAATTTAGCATTTTATTCAAAAAATTATGTTTATATTATTTCATATATCCTTTTGTTAATAAAGTTACTAATATATTATTAAACATCCCGAAAAAAATTCTTTAAAAATTAAAAGTTTAAACATGATTCGAAAAAACAAATTAAAATTTGGAATTACCATTTTGTGACACAAAATTTTAATTCTTATTTTATTTTTTTTTTTAATACGAAATAATTAATTATAATACAAAGATTATTTATTAAGTTATTTTATAAATTAGAAAAAATATTGCTTTAAAATAAATACAACAAATACTGTAATTTGTAGTTTTTTGTATATTAATATTTTTCAATAGTATTTTTTAATAGTATAAAATATTATTGTATGTAATATACTAATGTAATAATATGAAAAAATTTTTAGCCACGCCAACAATTTTATTTTATTTTTAGTCCTAAGCCTGTAAAATTGAGAAGAAAAATTGTTGGATGGACATTTTATGAATAACATTCATATTTCTATAATGTTTCATTTTTTCATTTAAAAATGTAAAGCGTAACTATGAATGAAATTAAACAAAATTTTTTTATTTGGTTTATTTACCCACCACTTAGGTACCCAATATTACTTTATCACTGACAATATAATAAATTATAAATTTGTTTTGTACAATGATTTTATTAGGTATTTATTTATTTAAATATTATCTTCTATACGAAAATAGAAATTCTTAAACCGATTCTTCATCAGCCACAACAGCTTTCATTTTCTCTGCAAGGAAATCGTCAACATTTTTGACGAGTGATGACAATTTCTCCAATTGAGATTAACCAAAGAAATTATTTTAGTTAGTGAGAGTTTATTAATTTCGTATATATCATTAACCGAAGTAATGCATTTTTCATCCATAATAATTAAAGGTATGTAAAAATACATGGTAAATACTAGATACTAGGTATATAACATTAACAATTTTAGTTAACAAAATAACAAAATATAAAAAATAATATAATATAATATAGTACACAAATATTAATTAGACTATTAAATAACAACTGTAGTGGGGATGTGTAGTTTCAGCCAGTCGCATTTAGACTAAATCAAATTATTGTAATTTTTAGACAATATACTATATTGTGGAAATAATTCAACTATAAAATTATTTATTTTATTAGAATATGTAACAACAACAATACTTTTCAGTTTCAAAAAAGTATTTATAGAGAAGTAAACGAAAATAGAATATCGATCTTTTTATTTTAAATTTAACATTTATTTTCAAATACATTTATTAACTCATTACAAATTTATAGAAAATATGTTGCACCCAATATTTTTTTCTCAATAGGTATCTCTATAAATCGTGAACCTTTTTTTTAAATATGTTAGATCAGTTTGGGGGACTGAAGGATCGTCAGGGAGAGGGTTGAAATTAAATGTTATAAAAGATATGGAATTTATTATAAAAAATTCGCATGAGGATAACAGGTTGTATGACATTCCAAAATTTGAATGAACCCTTACAAAATCGAAAATATACTGTAAAAAAGCTTGAAACTGTAATAAGATAATATAAGGTTCTTCATTGGCTGTTAATATTGGAATTTTAATTATAAAAGTAAACTTAAATGTAGTACTAGTACAGTAATTTCTGTATAAAGTTAAATAAAATTTAAGTGATTTGAGCATAATTCCAATGCATATTTCCAACGCCAATTTTATTAGCGTTTGAAGTTTTAGTTTTAAATTTAGATATTCTATAAAATTAAACAATATAATATTTTATTTGTTACAACTGTTATAAGTCATAATAAAGTATTACTTCGTATCCTTATCTAAACTTCGGAATTGTATAATTAACTATTATTATGAATATCCATGACCTACTAAATATTTATCTACCCACATCCTTTAATTATTGATTTTGTGCGGAGCAACGCGTACCTTACAATGTTTGTTTTTTGTGTGTAAATAGTTTTAAGACACTTTTGTAAGAGAAAATAAGCTTATTCAAATACTTTCAATCTTCAACTTTAATATCTTTTTTAGTATACTTAAGTAGATCTAGTTAGTATTTTGAAGAGATGGGTGGGGTAAATAATTTATAGTATAAAAAGAAGATTGTCATTTGAAAAACAGAAATTTGTATCTCCTTAAAAAAATTTCAAGAATTTGAAAATATGGTCGTTGAGTGTAGTATTTGAAAATTCAAAAAGTTAATTTTTGAATAACTGCATTATTAAAGAAGAAAAAAGGAACACAACAATTTGGAAATTATGTTATAGTTAGTATTCATGTATTTTTAAAAATAATTAACCTAAGGTTAGAAAATGTGATACCTGTAGGTTCCACAAAAGTTTAAAAGCTTTACATACAAGAATTATAATAAAAAATTGAGTGAAATTCCACCAAAACCCTTTGAAAAGATATAAATTTAAAATTGTATTCACAAATAAAAACATTATTATCCATTAAATAGTTTTGAATATTTTTTTTTGCACAAGAAAAAGTGTCAATACTAAAAACTTAAAACATTATACTGTGACGAAACTTTTTATGTTTAAATTTTGAGTAATATATTGATTATAAAATAATATATGTTGTTTTTTATTTCCGTGTACACTGTAAGTAATTAAAAAAATATTTCGATTATCAACTTTAATAAGGGTTATTTTCAATGGAAAATTGAATCTAAATATTACTCAAAATAGCTGAAAATTCTCAGCAATTCTCAATAAACAGTAAAATCAAACAAAAAAATAAAGAAAACAAAAATTTGTTCCCAAAACCAACAATTTTCGACAAAATCAATTTTTTTATGTAATTGAAAAAAAAACCAACCATAAATACTTTAAATTGTCATCAATATTAATGTTAGTATTTCCTACTCATAGTATAAAATTTATACTATAAATCACTAAACATTTCTACTCTTCCTGAACTATTGAAGATATTAAAAATTTTCATTCTGACAAAAGTACTCAAAAATGTAATACAAGATTCTTTTTAAATTGCTTATTAATCAGTTTATAAAATTAAAAATGTATTTTCACAATATATAGGTGTTTTAAGTATGAATTTAATAATCTTGAAGATTTTTTAATTATTTTTTAGTTAAAAATACATATTTAAAAAAAAAAAAATTGCATTAGTTTTGTATGGCCATTTGAAAATCAAATGTTTATGCTATCATTAAAATAATGTGTAGGATACATTTCATGTTTTAATATTTTGACTCTTTTTGAGTTATTTTAAGATATTTAAAATTAAATCATTTTTTTTTTATTACATTATTTTTATTTTATTTTATTTATAAATAAAATTTCATAAACATAATTTGAATAAAGACGGTCTGTCAGCCTAATTTTAAGCATCTGGAACTCTTCGTTTTTGAATTACAACAAAATAATAAAAATTGTTTAAGGAGAAATTGTTATTTTAGGAATGAAATAATATGTAATGTTGTAAAGATTTGAACTTCAAAAGTTCATAAAAAATTAATTTAACATTCTGGTAGAATTTTTTTTTTTTAATATAATAATTATCTTAAACCTTGTATAAAATTTTTCAAACTTTAAGGATGAATTTTAAAAATGTTAAGCATTTTTAACAATAAAATAATTTTTTTTTTTGTAAATTTATGCTCTCAACTTTTTATTTATATATGTAACAGTCTATGTAAAATCTATGTTAATGACACTTATGTAATTTTATAAAGAAAAAAAATAAATTTTAAAACTTAAAAACTTAAAAACAATTAAGATATATAATGTACAAGTAACCATTTGTTAAAAATGTCAAGTCTCTACGATTATTATTTTTTTTGAATTTTAATAAAATAAAAAAAATAATTTTCTTAAAAACAGGTTAAGCGTAAAAATGTTTTTTCTCATAATTAATTTTTTCGGTTATTAAGAAAAATACTTTATAATTATCATTTTTAACACCCCAAATATCAACTAGAACCAGTTTGTTACCAGAAACTACCACTATTGTTAAAAATCTAAGCTTTTCTACTACTCAAAAAGATAAAACAGACATACACCACAAAAAAAAAAATACACACCTAAAATATAACATGAAATAGTTGTATCACTATTGTAAGTGATGGTGGACCGTCTCCTGTCAGATTCGTTTTTCATATACAATAATATATAATTGAATTCAAATTTAACACATCAATTATAGTATGATCTATTCAATACCTACTGTATAGTATAAACATAATAGAAGTACTCATTTTTTGAAAATTTAATGTAAGATCTTATACAACTTGTTCTTATAATAATAGTTCAAAAATATTAAAAATATAATATACTACACTTTTATTATAAAAGTTAGAATTTAAATTCTTACAAAGTTTGTCAAAATTATGAAAATAATGAACATTTGCAAACTTTTTTGTTGGTAGTTAAAAATATATAACATTTAAAATTTTTATTTGAAAACTTAAAAACAGTATTAGGAAAAAAATCTAAAAAGGATATAATTACAATTTTTTTATGGATATTTAAAGTAATGTTTAAATTAAAAATCGAAGATACTAATTTATAAAAATAGATACTAACGATAATTTTTATGGTCGTCTGAACTCAAAATTTAAATGTTGATTAAATTAAAAATTCACACATAAAATAACGATTTAATTTTTTTTCTATCAGTATTTTATGTTTAAATTTGAAAAAGAAAAGAAATTTTTATATTAAGACAAAAACAACAATTTTTAGTTATTTTTTTGTATTTTAAAAACATTATTCGTGAATACATGAAATTTTTAACGTATGCTTTTATAATAATATACTTAACATACAAAGATATTTTCATATGCAATGTTTTTGGCAAAAATTAACTCAACTTTTTATATTACTTTATAGATCGGTAATAAAATAAATTTTTTTAATAGAAATAGAAATATATCATATAATAATATAATATACTTAATAATATAGACTAATAGAATAGTGTTTTGTATAGAATGATTTAAAATGTTATTCAAATTTAACATAATATTCATTACAGTAATCTATTCAAGGTCGAAAAAACTTGACACCTACTATATGTACAACAAAGCAAGTTCTCCTATTTATTTTCACGAGTATTTAGCACGCAATCGCCAATATGCATGATTTCGAAAAACCATGTTATACTCCAATATTTTTACTCCACATCAATTTTTTTTTTTTTTGAATACTTTTTATTTTTTCATGAGTTTGAAAATCGTACGAATTTTGTCCTATCGTTATAAACTATTATATTCGTTAAACGCTTCTGAGTGAATATGTTAAGTAAATAATTCAGTTATATTTTTAAGGATATTTTATAATTCATTTATATATTATGTACTATTATTATTCATTTATTTAAATTCTCTATACATAAATATAAATATTACTAGCTGTAAAGCGGCGTGCTCAGGCTTATATTTTAAATATCTTAAAATAAATCTAAGCATTTAAGCATTATAAATTATAATACATTTATTACATACTTTATAGCGAACATTTTCAATTCTTTAGATACATGATGAATATTTTTCATAAGTATATACCTACTATTACAGTATTACTAGTATATACTACTATACATATATTTTTTAACCTAACCAACATCGTTGCAAAAAAAATCATATTTTTAGTTTAAATATCTAGTTCTGACAAAATTAGGACTTATTATTTGTCTCAATATTTTTATAACGTGTAATGAAAAAATATGATTCTTACTAATGAAAGTTTTTAAGTTTGTACGACTAATATTTTTTAAATAGTAATACAACGACTCAAATCGTTTTAGAATTAATCATTATTCTTTGTCAAAATTTAAATTTCAAACACTAAAGAAATTGAAACTATATTTTAATACTTTTTAATTAGCATAAAATTGAATTATAAGGAAGTTTTTATTACTTTCTCGTGGTTTTTTACTCTACACTTATAAAAATTTGTTTGTATAATAATTTGAAATATTTTTAAAAAGTCGATAATAACTTTATTTTGTATAGCACAAAAAAGATATAATATTATAAATGAAGGTGTTAAAAAATATACGATCAACAGTATATCTTATAACTTATAAGTATAATAGTATAAAATAAAACTAAACAATTAGTCGTCGACTTTCTTTCGTACAAAATGTTCTTATTTAGAAAAAAATACTTATGAAGAATCATTCAAAAATTGCCATTCGATTTTCCATCTCCGAAGCTCCAATAATAATTTAAACACTATATTATATATTATTACGTTTGTTATGTTCAAAGTATATACTATGTATAATGTTGACCAATGATGAATACCGCCTACTAGTTGTTTTAATTTATGTGCACCATGTATAGAAGTTTAAATTGAGAACGGAAATTTACAATTAAAAACTATATATATGTAGCATGTACCTTATATATATAAAATAAATAGTATTATTTGTATATGTATATACGTATACGTATGTGTAATACGTGCAGATATACGAATGTTGAGTATAGTATTATTTAGTTAGTTTATAAAATTGTAAATGAACAAATACCATGCCAAAACTGAACAATATAACAATTTCACAGTGTATAAGAACGCATTCAATTTAATCAATACTCAGCAATGAGTATGACACGGACAGCCATTTTAATTTCGCAAATAACAATTAAGCTTGATGAATAATAATTTAAAGTGATTGCGAAAATGATTTAACCAAAAATAATTTTGTTAGGTAGAACTATTACAATAGTATATTTTAATAAATTATCTGTATAGAAATTACTAGAAATCATTAATTAATACATCTATACAATATCACTAAAAATATTGAAATCCAATCATTTATCAAGCTGTAAAATTTAATTTATACAAATATGTTTGTATTTTTATGAATAAATGAATTTATATTCATAGTTGAACATTTGAACAAAGACGTTTTATATATTATATAGGTAGGTAATAGTAGATAGTATAATTTTCTCAATTTGAAGTAGAATTCTTGCAAGAACTTTTATTATTTAAAATTATTATAACAAAACGAGTACCTATACATTACACTGCACGTGATATTGTTATTTACATAAATTAATTCGTAACTATGATTTTCTAATACAGAAAACTATTTAGTTTTAGTACATAATTCGGAAGAAACTATTAACTAGACAACCTAATAATTATCTATAATATTATTATGTGAAAACCACGTCATAATAATTATATTATATATAGATTATAGGTAGATAAAATAAATCAGTAAAAAAACTTTATACAAGTTGAATACGATAGAAGAAAAACGAATAAGTCATAAAATAATATTATGTCTGATAACGAATAGTTAAAAAAACTAGTGACACATGTAGGTATACAATAATTATATAATATAATATAATATTAAATATTGCCTAAGTATAAAATATGGTATTTAATTTAATAATATCGGATTAGAGCTGCGCATCGCACACAATAGGTATATTATGCAATATGTATATAATAAAAATTATAAATTGTATTTTATGGTTGCGCCGAATAACAAGGTTGGTTTTAAGTACTTCGGAAGAACGGCTCTTGAGTCTTGTCAAAACAAAAAAAAAAAATAATAAAAACGAAACGCGTCGTTTGTCCTTGAAACGAAACAAAAAAAATATCTCGATCGATCGGTCGCGCGAAACGTTGTCAAACTTTACTGTAATGATAAAATCCACTCACATAATATTATAATTTTATCATAACATTTATTCGGTCTAAGTCGTTGGATCGTCTGTACTGCCAGTGCGTTTGTTACCTATTTGCGTGTATCTCAATTAAATCAATTATAGGATACAACTAAGGGCGATCGACCGAAATCGATCTCGAACACTAAATTTTACATTATTTTTCATGTTCTAATAATAATAATAATAATAATCGGTCAGGTGTCAGGAGCGTATAGGCAAACGCGTTCTAATAATATATTATTTTAAAATAATATCCGTACCTACGGCAGAGATATCCGCCGGACAGAGACGCGTTCGGTTTCTATAAAAACTTAGGTAATAAATAATAATAATAATAATATATCAATATCGTGCCGTATGGTCGAGCATTAGAATAATAATGTATTGCAAAATTATGTTAATAAAATAAATATTATAATATAGGTAGTTGAAATATTATGGTCGCGGTCGTCGTCGTCGTCGTCGTCGTGGTCGCGGTCGTTCCGAGAGAACAGCGAAATAATAAACCGACTACGGACTGACTATAGAGTATTAGACACACAAGGTGTGGTTCGTCGGGTCGGAGAAAAGGAAATAAAAATAAAAATAAAAATAATAATAATAAAAAAAAAAAAAAAAAAAATGAATGGCATTTTGCAACGCGCAAAATGGCCGGCCGTCGGTCGTTCGTACGCGTTTTATTACATAACGCTGTGCGCAAAATATAAAACGAGAATACCGAAGGCTGTGCAGCGGCGGCGCTGCCCGACGAGTCCGAGTCAACGACCTTTCGACACTTTTTGACGGTCGATTCCCACTCGTCGCGTGATGGCAGCCGCGGCGCTCGTTTCGCAGAGTGCGCGCCGTATACACCGCGAGCCCGACCGCACGAACGAACCGTGTGCGCCGACTCGACCGCAAAAACCGTGTGTATGATATGTTATTATTATCATCATCGAGAAGATAATATTATAATATCATTACAGTATTATATATATATATATATATATACCGCTCATTGCGAATATTCTGTCGTCGTCGTCGTCTCATTGGCGTTAAAACAAAATTATCCACTAGATATATTATAATATAATAATATATAATATGATTATATTATATTATATGCATAAAACGCCCAAAATATATGTACGAGTATATACTGTATATATATATATAGTAATTTATTACCGAGCCGACTTAAGAGGATTTCAGTGTCGTACTATATATATATATATATTTTGTTTTCTCTCTCTGACCCACGCAGCACTTACATATACGACAAATTAGCGTTCATTATATATATTATATAAAACCAATCTCGAGTTGTTGGCTTAAATATTAGAGCGAATTGACCTATTACCAAACATATTAAGTGAAGAACACATATTATCAAATTATGTTATTATCTGTTTTTTTTTGCGTCGAATTTTTTTATGATATTTCGATTTTAAAACGAGCATCTTTTTTTATAGTAACTATTGCTTACGAATTAAAATATCGTAAAAAAACCAATGCAAAAACACAGATAATGTTCTTAACTTTGATTTTGATAATAAGAGTCGATTCACTTTAACTCTAAAGCTAACTACACAAGTTGGTTCTGCTGAACGCAAATCAGATGTCGCGAGTCGTTTTATAGAGAAGACAAATTGTGCGCTAATACATCCTCTTGAGGCTACAAAATATAGGTATAGTTAAAACAAAGATGGGCTATTTATACGTTCACACTAACGCCTATATGGTGAGGGAACTTTTATCACTTTCAAAATTATATATTATATTGGTCCCCACTTATTGACGCGCTGTGCTAATTTAAATGTAAGATATTATAATGTATTGTTTTATATTTTTAAATAATAAATTGTATACATCTTTGCGTATAACCTACACGTAAATAAATAGTATTTATAAATAATAATCAATGTTATAGCTGAGGACAAAATTGTCGTAACATTTATAGCTCATTGTGGATAAAAATAAATAAATTAAATTTTAATATATTTTTTTTTTGTACTATACCTTCTATACTATAAATTATTTATTTCATTGTTGTCTGTCGTTTGATTTATTTATTATGATTGCAGCATCCGCCTTTTTTTTTGATATAAAATCGTAAAGATTAATTTAAATTTTATTGATGCAATAATAACCAGACTTGAGTAATATACTTTTTAAAAGTATTTTGAATACATATTTCAAATACTTTTAAAAAAAGTATTCAGAACATATTATATTTGAACACTTTATAATAATAATATTTTCAAGTATTTGGAATACTTCATAAAAAGTATTCCAAATATTTTTCGAATACTTTTTTTAGTAGATTTAGATTTCAATGACAAAAACATATTTTTTTTTCAATTCATTGTTTATAAATGAATAATATAATAATCTCGTTTTATTTATAGTTTTAAACAAGTGCAAAAGCTTTAATGACGAAAAAAGTAATGAAATTTGGACGTTAGAAAAAGTATTCCGAATACTGTATTCAGAATACTACTCAAGTCTGCTACCTATATATAATATACTATAGGTTTTTATTAATAACCTATAGTGACAATATAGGTAGCCGGGTTGGAACCTCTACACATGTATGAATTACAATCGAAAAACTTAAAACTACATAATAACGAAAACAAGTTTTTTTTTAATTTTAATAAATAAATAAATTTTTAATTTTAATTTTAAAATTTTAAACGTTGTTTTATTATATTTGTTTTAAATTTTTAAACATCAATTTTTATCGGACTTTTGTAAGTACTTAAACGCCAACTTTTTCACCCCTTTAATCTGGCCTTGAGTTTTCAATATTTTAATAATGATACGCGAGTAAATATAGTGTAGGTACGAGCAACTCGAGTATAATAATATATTGAACCGTCCGGGACACCGGGTTCGTTGTTCTCACCGGGCGAACGCAATTTGCGACGTAGCTACAATAGGGAAGGGCGGTAGTCGAACTGTAGCCAAGAATTTTTTTTGTTTGTGTGTATGCATGTGTGTGTAGGGGTGGGGGCATTGGTTTTGTAGAAAAATCGTTTTCGGAAGTGTTAAAATTCGTGAATTCGTCGAAGGCCATCGCTTCATATTTTCGCTTCCTATATTATAATATACTACTTGTTACAATAAATTATAATATTATTATGTATAATACAAAGTTATATTAAATATTCGTTTAACAATATTCTTCACTAATATTTTATACTACTATAACTCAACGTCCTTATAATATATGGCTCAATATTGTCAGTATTATTTCTTTTTTTTTTTATTTTTACTATGATAATCGAATTGTATAATTACATTGGTAATAAATAATGTATTCTTTTTTCATTTTAAGCACCCGATTGGTTTTTATGACTTTTTATTGTAATAAATAATAATAATCAATCTGAATGCTCGTCAAATGCTGCCAAAACACCAAATACATAATACACTAAACATTATTCTCGATTCGCCTATAAGTAAAAAATACATCCATCACTCTCCGAATATTATAAAACGCGGAGCCAAACGAAACATAAAATATATAATAATATACACATTATACTATTACATCCATACAGTTGTTATTGTGTATTATTACAATGTATCCGACGCTACATAAATCTGTCCATATAGTTCTATACTGACTATACTATTATCTGTTATTAATTTATTAGACATAATAATTATATCTAGGCACATATTATGTCTATATCTCGTGTATCCACATAATATTCAATATTATATAACAATAATATAGAGGGCAGAGGCACGTATATACATTATAATATGGTAATAATAATGATAAATGTATTTATACACATTACGCATTACGTTTGCACATTGTGCGCTAAGTTATTGTATATAATATTGTGAATAATAATTGTGATACATGCACAACAGTATAGGTTAGGTTAGGTACATGGGATATTGGCGTGCTAAAACGTAAAGTTACACCAGTCGGGGCGGGCGGCCGCCAGACGGACCAGACCGTAATAATATTGTTGCGCCGAGTGTATAACTGGGCGGGGGAGCGCATGCGCGGCTAACGCATTCTACCGTCTGGCCTTAACTCGGTCCCGATTGAGGCAGGTCAGTGTCAATGCACTTTAATGACGTTCGCAACTCATCCTTCGTTGCGCCAACAAGCAAGCAGCTCTGCTCCGCCACAATAATATTTCTCAGCTTCGACCGACCGGAAGATCCGTGTAAGACATGCAATAGTTTTTCTTCTCGTCGCTTAAATATATATATATTACTTTTTACGAAACTAATTCGTACCGTCGCCACTTTTATCCGGTATTCGGATCGGCGAAAAAAAAAAATAAATAAAAAAACATTTAAATTCGATCCGCTTTTTTTTCCTCCGTACACTGCTGCCGACCAAGACGACGACGATTTTCCGACGACAGACGGCTGCCGGGAAACTACGACGACGAGAAACGGTCGGAAATCTCGTCATATAATCCCAACGTGGCGGCGATCAATTATTGCGAAATAATCTGGTAAGACGCTTTCTTAATAAAATAATTTACACTACTCATAATGTATCTATGTCATTGTATTTCGGTTTCATTTATGTGTGTATGTGTGTGTGTGTTTGTGTGTGTATTTTCGTCAGAAAATAAGCTCCGTCCGGTCGATTAATTTTTATCGCCGCCTGTGGTTAACATTTTGGTTTTTGAGCTTTAGCGAACGCGGCGGTGGCCTCGGAGGCGGTATAGAGTGGCGGTGTCGGTGTCGGCGGCGGCGTCGGCGGCGGCGGCGACAGCGGTGTTGGCGACGGCGGCGGCAGCGGCGGCGTTGTCTAGGTTATGGCTGGCGCGCGCTCGCAGGGGTGAGAGTTCAACGGCCCCGGGCCGGTCATCCACCGCAAACGCGCCCTCCCCTCTTTTGGGCGCGGTGTCGAAGGGGTGAACGACTCGTCGACCGCGGGTTGGGGTAGGTACGTTGGTTTTATTTCATATTATTATCGTACCGCGTACATTTCGCACTCACGTTGAGGTGGGTCAAGACGCGCGAGTTTCGCAATCCGTCCAAACCATCTGCGCCGCACACAACGCTGTAATAATATTATAATATATTTTAATGACGTGTATTTATACCGCCGCGATGTACGTTCTTTGTTTCGCACGCCGCGTTTGTCGCGGAGTATCGCGGCAACACGACACACGTGATTTATTTATAATATATAATATAATCGCGTACATTTCTACACGCTGCAGCAGGCGCAGACGATTCGGTAAGTCTTATTATACACGTCATGATGCACGTACGTGCACATGGAATATTTTTCAATGGCCATAACTTTTCGCGTAGACATCGTTCATTATTATTAGGTATTATTAGGATTTATATAATAACTTCCACGAAACATTTAAGGAGGACGAACATTTTAATAGCATTGCAGTATACGCGCGCGCATATTACATCGCATATTATAGTGTGTACGACACGTGTGTTATTTACCATGTCTGTACGATATAAAATAATAATATTTTTTTTACACAAGTGGTGTGTGCCTGCGTCGCGTGCGTGTGCGTGGCGTGTGTGCTAAGTACAACAACGATAATGACGTAGACATAGGTCAGTAACTCTCGAGAAAGAGCTGTACGGCGCGCGCTAAAATACATTGTCATTGGGCGACGATGCAACCTTGTAGAGACAACGACCACGACGTAGGTATATACCTAATGTTATGTATCTGAAATGCATTCAAGGTTAACAACCTATCCTATACATATATTATATTATTATTCTTGCCACCGAAGTCCCCCCCTCCTGCACACGAACACACGTACGCCAACTAACTTCGCGAAATAATGATACAACGCACACTCACGCGCGCGCGCGCGCGAGAGAGTATTGGGTAGGTGGTAGGTACCTCTCGTAATAATTATAATAATGTATACGGTTACGATACACGACGACGAAACTTACAATTTTCGTTCCACGTCCATACACCGTGACCGGCGGCGTCAATGAACTTTTCACGGTTTTCGTCCTCGTCCCTCGCGCTTTCGTCGCGTATAGGTTGTTCGTTTCCAACTCGCCGCCGCAATGCTAATCGCCCCACATACATTTCGAGGTTTCGACGCCTTTCGGGGGGGGGGGGGCTATACCTATACGTCTATATTGACGTCGTGCAGCCGCGGGAAAACGCGTAGTACCGCGACGGAGGAGGGTTTTCCGCGATACGATAAAACGTCGCATAAAACACGGCGGTGAGTATACCTCTAAGGCGTGTGTCTTTTTTATAATACGGTACAAAGCGTTATCGATCGCGCGCACACCCACACACCCACACGAGCGCGCGCGCGGACGAGAGCGCACCACCCACACGACGTATATTATGTGTGTACAGCGTACACTCTCACACCGGATCGCACGCCCCAGACGAAATTCGTTTTCAGCGTTCCGTTTGCGTGCGAAACGGTCGACACCGAACAAAACATAGACCTAGGTCAGTAACGGCCGACGGTACGAACGTTGTAATATTTACGTATGATGTTATGATAGGCTCGTATGGGTTGTGCTGCGCGCGAGTGGGCAGCTTATCGCAGCTGGCGTATAAATATAGGACAGTGCCAGTGCTAATTATTATTATTATTGCCGCAACGATGGCCACTGTGTACGTATATTATAATATGTATACAGTGTTGTTGCGGCGTACTTTAAAATATATTGTTATTAAATATAAAACCGATCGTTCAAATGAATAATAAATCATGATAATAATATTATATTATAAAATTTTCGTACAGAGTTCCGTTGCGTAACAATATTATAACGTTTATATAATATTATATTATTCGCGATACCTAATAATAATAATATATTATAATCGGACCGCGAACAAAAGATTAAAAACAAAACGCCGTACACCAATAATGGCCGCGTAATGTGAATATTGTACGGAACGGATTTGTCGCGTTTAAAACGGACCGTGTGCACTGTGATGCAACGTGCGTTATTATTGTTCCCCTCGCGATTTCCGCCCCTTTTGTGGTGTCCCCCCTCGGAGAAAAAAATTTGCATTGTGCTAGCGACGTTTACTCGCACTCTTTCAACCGTCGTATATTTTCATAACGTTCCGCGAGATTAGCAAACGCGTTTCTCGTCGAAAGCGAATTTAAATCGGACAAAGCCAAAATTTAAGGATAGGCGTGCCTGACAACGATAAGACTATAAACATTATCTGTACACCTTTACACTAGCAGAATGATTTCAAGTTTTCATTCATTGGTAGCTGTGCATTGTTTCGATGATTAAAATTTGTAAATCGATCGTATCGTCCAGGATAAGATTAACAATTTCAAATTACGACTTCTAATATATCGTCATTAATAATCTTTATAAATTATAATATAGGAACTATAAACTTTTATTTCATAGTTAGGTTTCCTTTTTTTTTTATCACATAACTGTTTCGAGTAGATCATTTGAAATACCATTTTACTGAATAATACACATTGTGGGCTGTTTTACAGAAATAGAATATTGTGGTTCTAATGCCAGATGATGTTTATAGATCTGTTGCGTTTTTTAACTGCTATGGTTCAATGGTATAAAACCTACATGCATTATAATGTTGCCCTTTTAAATCTACGTTTAAAATAAGCTAATGATAACATTTTTTTTTTAACATTCCGTATATCAATTACTATTTCTAGAAAATTTTTCATTCAAAAGCTTAAGGTTTCATTTAAATTTATAGTTTTTTTTAATACATAAAACATAATCCAATAAATAAATAAAATAGTTAACTGTGTAATATCGAATATGCTATACTTAATTTAAAAAATATAATTTTGAATATACTATTATCAATTATCAGTTATGTAGTGGCTTCATATAAAATTGCTTAATCTTGTGCGGCTAAAGCTAAGGGTGTGCGGGCCTAGAAACTCTTTTTCATCCAATGACTAACGATTAACCTAATAATGAACTGACTTTATTATTACCTGAGTTTTACTAAGTACAATCCAATGATGGCAATTTTTGAGAAATAGAGAAATATTTTATATTTAATGAGAAAATTAAACTATTAATATATACTTTTTTTTACATCCAACAAGCATTAGTAATAATTTTATAAATTATACCTTTAAAGTAGCCATAATTGTAACTCTAGTCTTTTAAAAATGTGAATACACTAATATGTGGTACACTTTCAATTTATTATATAATATGTACAAAACTTAATCTAAAATATCAAAATGTATGACGTTTATATTAATATTAATATTAATTTTCTTCGGATGAATTAGTAAAATAATAGTACTGAAATCAAATTTTTTTTTTATTCGTTAAAAAACTACAATCTTATATTAAATATTTAGGTCAATTTTTTTTTCTATTACATGATACATAACTATAATTAATGAAATTATAAATTTCGCATAAAAAAAAAATTAACCTTGAATAATCCTTGGATATTTGCCAAATAACTCTCTAAAACAACTCAAGTTTAACCACTTAATATAATAAAAACTTTTCTGACTTCAGTTGCATTTTATTTTACGTTAATTTATAATATTTATTTTGGATTTAAAAAATGAGAAATCTGTGAAAACTGAGTTGCTACGACCCGTAGATCCGAACTTGTGTCGCAAAGTTTAGTATCACAAGTTCGTTTCTAGAGGATACAGCCACTCAGTGCACTCAACAATTATAAATAGTGCATGGCTCAAACAAAGAACTTATTATAAATTTACTAAAATCTAGTCGCAAATAATATAATAAATTGGATTTATTTAAAAAAAAAAATATGACTAAAATTATAATTATTAAATTAATGAATTATTCTAATATCTTATACATATAACCATATATATGATCAATAGTCCACGATAATCATAAAATTACAACTATCTATCCAACAACTTGTTTATAGTATTCGAATGAAATAATATTTTATTTATATAGGTAGGCACATTAAAAACTAGAACTTATATACAAATATTGTGTATTTTTTATCTGTTAATTAAAAAAAAAGTATTCAAGTATAAAACTACCTACATAATTCAATTCCCATAGATAACATTGAAAAATTTCCATACATTTTATAACATAATATTAACATTACAATTTAGTTGTCAAATATAAGTCTATAATATAACACTTCATATACTATTTATCAGTATTTTTTAAGAGGATGCCAGCGTCACATAATATGTTATCAGATAATAGTTATCACTGTCTATCACGTACAAAATTATTTGCAACATCGCAATTCGCGTTTCATATTTTATAGCGAAATTAGGTTAACACAAATTAGGTATAGTGTCCTACGTACGCATAATATTTTCATATTTTTAAAGTTTTAATTTGTAAATTATAATTCATTGTTATTAACACAAATATTAATCACATTATAAAACTAAAAGTTTCTTAATTCTTTTAAACACAAGACACTAAATTTACAATTTTTGTAATGTGTTATTCTTTGCTTAATTTGATTAATTAGGCTACAAATTGATCTAACCTAATGAGTGTGGTAGAGAAAATGAACATCTACTTAAATATTAAATTTTGATTTCAAGGTTATATAAGAAGTATCTACACTAACGTTATTTCAAATAAAATTTAAAATTTAAGTTTGATTTATGAAAGGAATAAAAATACATTTATCTGTTTTTGGGTACTTTAAGAACGTTAAATAGTTTCACATTTTATGTAGTACCTATTTTCATAACATACATTTCGTATCGATTACCAAACATACAAAGATCCAAATTTTATAAAAGAAAGTTCAATTTAAAACCAATATAAAAATATTTACCTCAATATACAGCTATACAAGTAAGTATTTACTTGTATTTGAGTATTTGGACATTTGGTATATTATTCAAATATCATTAAACCACAAAAAATATTTATTCAAATTTTTATTGTAAGTAAAATATTTATTTAAATTACATTATCTATAATGTAAATCATAAGTTTAAACAAAATTATACAATCATTATTAGGAACCTATTTTTTTATTAACTATTCTATTTTATTCAGTAGCTAGTTAAATTATTAGTGTATGGTGCATTGGTGCCTATCAAGTTTTAGGATTAAATGTTTGGTATTTTTAATTTAATATTGAGTAATATTTTAAAATCAATTTATGAACGTTGATACTTTCAATTATTTAATGTTGTGTTGAAATCAATGTATGAGAATTTATTTTAATAAAATGTACTATAATTTATTGAACAATTGCTTTCATTTCTGTCTCAAACGATTTATTTAAATAAAACATTTCATAAAAATAATTCTGAATTATCATTTTCAGGTTTTATTTTGGATAAAAGATTATATATCAACGCTGACAAGAGTGAGGTAGTTGGTTGTATAGTAGTTTATTATTTGACTTTACTATACAATCGGCTAACTTTACTTCTGTCTTGCTAAAGTGTCTTCATACCAGAACAAGTACGATCGATTCAATCAGTGGAACGGAGAAAATATTTTAACATGTATTATGATGTGCGCACATATCGTTTAAAATGTATATGTGTACCAGGTACAATGTACATATTATTATTGTAACTTTCATTATTTATGTATTATATAATACTATAATTTATCAAATTTTATTTTAAATAAACATGTTTAAACACTGTACAGGTAATGTACAACACATAGGACGACGGCCATTAGGCGCCTAACCCACCGTGTTACCGGAAAATTGTTGGGAAGTGTTAAATCTATTGGCATTACCAATAGACAACTGTCGCCAATAATATAAATCGACTTATGTACGGTATTCGGTATTAGTTTAAGAAATTACCTGGATTCAAAGTGTTAACAGGTCTATCACCGATTACATAGTACATTACTTTGTATTCTATATTAATAGTCACTAACGCGAGCTTTTAAGTAGACACTGTAATAATACACAAAACTGTATTTTTCGTTGCTAATTTTTATGTTTGTATAACTTATAAAAGCAATTTATGTATCTATATATGTATAAAATAATATATTATCCTACAAATATTACTAGTTTATATTGTAAGGTGTTACGTGGAATACTTTTAAATATCTTATATGATATACTAATGAAACTAGTGATATATACTCGTATACTAATTAGTGGGTAGATAATAATCGTATTTATTTAGTATTATTAGGTAGATAGTAGGTATTTATATTGAGCTATATAAGCCAATAATGAGATTTCATTATATATAATTGAGTGTATCTTATTATTATATAATATATTTTCCATGTGCTAAACTGCTGAAGTACAAACGTCAAACACTATACCTAACTTACTATACATGCATATTATATAATTGTCTAGTTTCTAGTCTTTTGTGAGAAATCGCGACTTTATTAATATAGTGTTTTGTTACCATACAATATGATAGGTATACTATTTCTAGTATAGACACAGAACCAATATTTTTAACGAAAAATATAATAACTATTTATTCGCGATTAGCAAACGATAGTATTACTGTATAATACGATTGATATACACACCACAAGTGTAATAATTAGAGAATGTGCTGTATAACTCGTTCTTTTTATTACAATCATTTAACTTTCACTTATACGTAAATAATTAAATCATAATAGTTTATAATAAACACTGAATATAAGTCAATTTTTAACTACATTTTTCTATTGAAAGTCTATAAAAATTGCATTAGGTGCCACTAACTATTACTTTACATTTTGATTATTACTATTAATAAAGACTTATATAAGAGTTATATAATACGTAGAGAATACCTACTGTATAAATTTTATATTTATATAATAAAATAGAAACTAAAAGTACCTTAACGATCAAAAACAATATTCGTTTATTACATTTGTATTAGTATTATCATTTATCGTATTCTAGTTATTAAAAATATATTTATATTATAAATATTAAACATTAAATGTAGGTAGATACTGCCTTACAATCTTATCATAGCACACTTCAGTTAAAATTCCTCTTCAGTTTATGGATCGGCTTGTCAAGTCGTCTAGACTAATATTATATAACTTTTAAATGAGCTATTAAGTATGATTTTTCTATTGTTTTATAATTATAATATATTGATATGGTATAAGTACAACATTTTTTCTTATTCAGAATTGTTCATTCCTATTTTCTGCATAATAACTCATTAGTGTATGGTGTATACTACTTTTATGATATTCTTCAATCTGTATTAGGTATACAGTAAACACTTAATTATTAAATTCAAATATTTAGTAAAGTTATAGTATATTAAGGAATCTATTTCGAATAGGTATTCGATATCAAAATCCATAAATTAAATTCTCATATCTTTATAACCTTTTAAAATGTTTAATAAAAAAAAAATTTACTGATCAATTCCAATATTGTTACTTAATAACTTTCAGATGATAAACAGTTTTAGTTATTTCCAAAACTTCATTAACGTGTTTTAAAATTAAAACATAATTTCTCAATTTTTCAATAAATGTATATACCTACGCGAAATTGTAAGTAAGTTGAATTGTTTATTTTCCCCGTGAACTTCAAGTTACCGAGAGTGTACTTTATTATATTATTATAATCTTTATAGCTTAATATTTACAAAAATATGTTTATTTGTTATATGTCTGTTATGTATGAGTATGTCTATGTGCTTAATATATATTACTATGTAATATTTATGTGTAGGTATTTGGCATATTGTACCTATGTATTGGGAATTTCTGATTTTTACTAAATTAGTTTAATTATAGTTATTATATAAAATTCGGTAGATTTTTATTTTGTAATTTTGTACTTAACTAAGTATAGGTATCCTAAAAAATTTGAATAAAACATATAATTTCAATAACCTAACTATTTAAGTTTTATAAATTTTCATTAATTTTATTTTATTGTTAGTCAAAATTGATTAAATTAATTTAAGTTTCAGAATTTGATTTTTTTTTCTTTTTAAACGAGTCCAATCAAAAATTGTGAATATCATATTATTCTGGTCACGATTTTGTTTACTAACTATTCTCATTGAAAATATGTAAATACAATAACTCAATAGTTGCATTACATAAGTATTAAATAATTAATATTTAATAATAGGCTGCAAGCATACTAACTGACTACCCAAGTAATAATAAGAATCGGTCTAAAAATAAAAGAAATTAAATTAATTGATTTCAATAACTACATAATGAATAAGACAATTAAATTAAAAATATAGAAACATTTGTTTTTATATTCATAAAGTTTAAAACTACTCAACTTTTATATGAATAACTTAATCTGTATTTCGTATCCTTGCAATATAATTGAGACAGTATTACCATTATAAATAGTTATCGTTTATACTATAACTAATTGCGTATAAATATAAATCATACATCAGTATTTATAAGTTTTTTTTCAAATCATTTAAAAAAATTATGTTTGATGTCTATAACTACAAAATTTATTTTCTGTTTTCTGTTTTTTTTTTTACTAGGTATCTTTAATTTTACATTTCTCTGTGCTTACTAATAAATAAATTTTAAATTTTGTTACTTGAAATGAAGAGTAATGTCCTAAAAATGTTAAAATTTTTTTATTAAGAGTAACTGATAGGAAACATAATAAACAAATAAGATATGTAATAGTGTATCCATGTAACATCCATTGAATAGACTATAATAGGGTGAGAGGAATTATTCCTTAACATGTTAATTAACTTCCTAAATTATTTTTAAATGCAGTATTATTTATTATATTTATTTAATACTAATTTGATAGTTTTATTATTGAGACTATAACTTTAAATGTTAAATACATAGGTAATTAAATCATAATTCATAAGAAAACCTCTCGAATAAAGAATGGTGAACAATATATCACCCACTCATATTAAATACGACGCTGGTGATTGCATGATGTACATATTATTAATATATTATATATATTGAAATTTAAAAATGTAACAATAGTTTTATGTTATTATTAATTATTATTAGTGCATGCAAGTTTAAATCAAATATCGTAAGATTCGCTATTATAAATATACCAGTGTACCAGTATACCACATGCATGTACCAATTGCCCCCAAAAGTATCTTTTTTTATACCAATTCTCCCCAAACTACCTAGAGGAAAATGTACTAGTTGCCCTCGCATGTTAATATATACATGAATACAATATATAGCTCGTAAAATAGGGGAGGTAAATATACAAATCATAAATAAAATATAAAATTCAAAATTATAGAAGCAAATTCATAATAAATAATTTAATTATAATGATGAGTGGCATATTCAATAAAATAATTAAAAAATATTTAATTTTTTTTTTGCATTAATTATTATTTTAATAATAAAATTTATAAGTCTCAATCAATATTAGAAATAAGTGTTTTATATGCTACAACTACATATTTTTTTAAATGTTCAAATATAAATTATCGGCGAACGTACATAGTATATTGTTCCATAGGATTGTATTTATAAAAATAAAATTTATGTTTGACTAAAAAACCAAGTTATATACTTTGATCAGTTTAACACTTTAATTATTATCGACTTAAATACAATAAATTCGATCATACTAATTATGCAAAAATACGCACTAAGTTCAATATATGCAAAATAAATATATTGTATATTTACCTCTCCTATTTTACGAGCTATGTATTGTAAGCGTGTATATAATAAAATGTGAGGGCAATTGGTAAACACCCAGTTTAGTTATTTATTATGTATATATATATATATATATATATATATATATATATATATATATATTATATATATATATATATATATATATATATATATATATATATATATATGTTTGAACAATTGTATAAAGCATTAAAGCCATACAAGTACGTTTTCCCTGTAGAGTAGAGCCGCAGCACTAGTCCAATCTGTCCATTTTACCATATGACAAGGGTCTAAAACTATGTGTATGTTTTTTTTAGATGATGGTAGTTCAAAAGATGGCTTTAGATCTGGGTACAGTAACTTTGCTCCCAAAACATTTGACATTGCAAGATTATTTGCAGCACCATCAAAACGTAAGTGTCTTTATTTTTATTCCAGTTTTATACAACTCTTCTAAGCAAGACAAAACAATATTTGCTTTTTCTTCTGTTGTGATTCCAGCTAATAGATAGAATGCAACAGGAATTTTCCAAGAAATGTTGATGCCAACTACAATTATGACAAAGGCATCCTTGGCATATGGAAGATTATCAGCTTGTTTTGCTGTATTACCAAGACCATAATCTGCGCACCCCTGATGTCGAGTACCTATCCAATTTACATGCTGCTAAATACTCATTTCATCAATTATCATATAACCAAATAATATTTTTCCACTTTTTTCATTTCTTCAACTTTCATGGATATAACTTTATAAATGACTTTGAAAAGAATTCAGGCAAACCATTAATACTAGAATACCATTTACTCAATGTGCTAACATGGGGCAAACTTTTTTAAAATATACTACGGACATAATCGTATGCTGATGGCGAGTAGAAATGTAGTGTTAAGGCAAACTTTCTTAATTCAGGTATTATTGATTATCCATGTATTAAATTAAGTTGTCGCATCAATAAATGTTATTCTTCTTCGGGCCCTATGTTCCAAGAATATAAATCTATAAATATTTTAATATCGGTGTTATTATTACATATGACTATAACATGAGCCACCTTATATTAAATTTTCAAATCTTAGACATAAAAAAAAAATTGTATGAAATAATCGGCAAATGATTTATCATTGTACTTATATAAAAACCGATTTTGAGAAAAAGATAGTTTGTCTATATCATTAAGCATAATTGACGATAGTATGTTTTTTATATTACTTATAATAAAGTTAATTTATTTTACTATTAGTATAATAAGGGTAGGTACTACAGTTGATTTTTGTAAAAATATTGTACTTATTATATTATTATTATTTGTATAGTACCTATATATGAATATTATATTATTGTTGTTATAAAATTTAGAATTAATACCACTTAAGAGGACTCTATACCTGCATGTGTTGTCTCTGTCTTATACACGCGTAACATAGTTAAAAACTGTTTTGCGCGGGACAACTTATATTTAAAACAAATTGCTTATAAATGTAGAGAGATTGACTTATCATAAAAATATTTTTTATATATATTTTTTTTATTATATTTGACGTGTGAAAAAAATCAACATTATTAATTTTTATTTAAATTTTTTTAATATAAATATTGACTTATTATTATATTATTATATTAACTTATCATGAAATATTTTTTTATTATATATGTGTGGAAAAAATTAACATTATTAATTTTTAATTATTGTTTTTTTTTTATAGAAATATTGACTTTTTATTATATTTCTTATCATGGAATATTTTTTATACACTTTTTTTTATTAGATTTAACGTGTGAAAAAAATCAACAGTATTATTTTTTACAATAATTGCATGTACTCAACTATATATTATATTTTCCGAATTTTTTTTTTTTTAATTTGAAATATTTATAATATTTATATAATTTTATGTGAAATGAATTATGACTACAGTAAATCAAACTTAGTGTGAATTAATTAGGTGCTGTTTAACTTATAATTCCTAAATTTAATGTTAGTTATTGTTGTATTGACTAATTTTTTTTAAACCCAAAATGTTGAAAAAATTATAAAATTTAAATTATATTATTAAAGACAATTATAATTACCAATTAAAGTAGGTACTTATAATTATCTGAGTAATATAGTTTAAATTTTAAAATTATTAAAAAAATTAGTGAATATGACAATAATTGCACAATTAGTAGATTATAATAAAATCTACTAATCTAATTAATTTAAGTATTTATCAAGATAAATAATCTATAATAATATGAATCACAACGGCAACGTTGCATACGAAATGGGCGCATATATGGGGCATGGACTATAAATCGGCAGGTAGTACCTTATCTTTCGGGCGCATCTGTCCATATCCCTCGAGGCGCAAATAGGCTGTAGCCTTATATTTAGAATATAAAAAATAATATCTTAAAAACTAATCTACATATTTTAAAAATATTATCGTGTAAAGTAAAATTTATAATATACGTAACGATTTTTAGTCACAATGAATAATGTTTGAATTATATGAAAATAATTAATATCACTATTTATTGTTAAATGTATGTAAAATCGTCCAAATTTTAACTTAAAATATTGATTGTATAAATTTTAAATTACATATTTAAGTTCAAATAGATAATCTACTTATGAACAATAGATAATAATACGAGAGAAATAATAAATAATTTATAGAATCGATGAGGAATCTTGTACCTATTAAATTATCAAGTTTATTATTAAGCGAACATTTTTTATCCACAATAATTGATTGAAAAAAATAGACAATTTATCACGTCTATAGATAACTTAAAAAAAGGTAAAATATTTTTTATATATTTTCACTAAAAATAAAATGCTGATAAAAACATTTGTTGGAATTTTCAAGTAGGTATTTATAGTTATTCGTTTTTATGTTACATTGAAAAAACATAAGGTTTTTTAAAAATTGGTTTTCTTTATAACTTTCAGTTTTTCCTTAACGTATTATGAATTTTTCAAATTATTATGAAAAATTAAGTCATATTAATGAAAATCAAAATGATAATTGTTTGGGAAATGGTTGTAAGTATTTTTAAGCAAATTTTAATTACATTGTAGTTTCAATGACATAGGGTGCCCACTACCCATTTTTAAAATAGAATTATTCGTGTTTTTTCTCAATGAAAAGTAAAGAAATTTGCCCGTTCACAAAATAAATGTACGCTTCAGGGGAGCTGATAGGTGGTACTGTATCATACATCAAGTAAAATAAATTTGAATCCAGAAATGGGAAGGCTCACATAAAAATTAAGTTAGTTCAAATTTTGCAGCCACCTGAAAAATATACTCCCTTTACGTCTTGGTCAATGTCAATTATGCTGCATTGCAGTGTGTCATGCTTATATAAAATTATTAGTTTATACACATTTAATTCGAATACAATCCAGTTCTGTACTTGAAGTAGGTACTTATCAAGATAAATTAGTAAGCCATATTATTGTAACATACTCGTCAGTCGTCCTTGACTACGGTTGAAAACTTGAAACATTGTATTTGCTGTTCCAGGTCTTACTAGTTAGAAACTAGATTTATATAATAGCAAATAGCTATTTAAAGTAATTTATACAAATTAAGAGAAACTTCTGTTTATTTGGTAGCCGGTAGGTCTCAATACTTATACTTCTCAAGCCAGTGGCATAACTAAGGGCCCGCAGACCCCACATTGCGGGGGGCCACGGTAATTTGGGGTCTTTGGTTAGGGCATGGACCAATTGCGCCTAAAACAAAATTTTTATACTAGGGTCAATATACCAATTGCGCTGCATATATTTTACGGTTAGTGTACCAATTGCGCTTGAATTTAAATTATATTATTCTAAATTGCCATGCTCAAATTATTATTATTGTTAAAACATGCAAAATACAAATATTATGATTACCATAAACTCAAAATCTTATTACTTTATGTCTTATGTTTTAATATATTTTTTAACAGTGTATTATTATATATATTAATATAGGGAATTTTATGAAACGTTATTATTATTACTCACATATTTTGATTACGGAAGTACGCATTTGAGTGATGGACGAAAACAAGTTTTCATTATCATCGGATATATTTTATCAGCCTAATTGTTTCGTTGCACACGATATACTGTAGATAGAAGAACACATTGATGATACCCATTATAAATATAAATCATATTGATAGGTACCCAATACTTATGTCTTGTTAATCATCGTTTAGTATACGTTTTAGTTGTTTGACGTTACAATATGGATCGTTTTACAAAAGCTTTTAGTGAAAAAGGTAAACCGTTATTAGTTCTTGACGAGTTTAAGTTCCGAAAATGTACTATTTCAAAAAATGGAATAAAATAGAGATGTATAATTAAATCGTGTACTTCGAATTTTTTATGTGATGTGAGTGAAACGGTGCTTTTAAAATCGAATTTTGATCATAACCACGAAGCAAGTTCAAATATCAATAGACAAATTGTTGCTAATTCATTAAAAATAAAAGCAACAGACCAAGTTACAACACGACCACTAAAACTAATTCGGAATGAAGTGCAATCAAGTGCGTTAGATTTAACATTAAACGATGTGCATTCTATACGACGAAGCGTTTATCGTGCTCGTAGAAAAAAGGTACCACCTTTACCAAAAAATGTAACCGAAGTGCATACAGCTTTAAATAATTTGGATACAAATACATACAAGGGTGAGAATTTATTGCTTATAAACGACAATATGTTGAATATAATATGTTTTTCCACCAAATCAAACTTAGAATTTTTATGTAGTTGTGACAAAATATTTGTCGATGGAACATTTGAATTTTGTTCTAAATATTTTTACCAACTTTTTACAATACATGGTTCAAAAAATACCATCTAATATAGAAGTATAAAAACATGATAAATAATAACAGTGTGGAGAATAAAAATAAGATATAAAATAAACGAACAAATAAAAACATTTCTAACTTCCCATAATATGGCAAACTTTTTGTAAGTTAATTCAAATGGTATAACACTTTTAATTTATTGTACTTAGTTGAGTAATGTTGACCCCACAAAGCTATGTTTACCCAGACAAATTCTTATTATTTTATTCTGTTGTAACTGAAATGGTTTGATTACATTTTCAAGTGTGCTACCCCAGATCCTAATGTCTTATTGGAACACTGCCTGATAAAAAGACACAATTCTCATGCGGTATTGTGGTAAAATGAAATGCAGTTTATAAAAATTATGAACTGATATGCGCGGGCGATTTATTAAATAATTTATACGTAGATTTAACCTCAAATGATTATTGAAAGTAACATCCATGGTTGAAATATATTGTATATTTCACCATGGTAACACCTAAATATCTAATAGGTATACTTTGTATTCTTAGAATTGTATGACTAATATTTAAGTTATTACATATATTTTCATCGTTTTCAAAAAAGAGAATTGTTAATTCGTTTAAAGGAATATTTGCACTATTAATAATGAAAGTCAAATAAAAAGTCTTAAATATTCAGTGACAATTGCATGTATGTAAGTAAATGTTTAACTTTATTTAGTTCATATGTTGTTTTAGCATGAACAGATTTCCATGTCTTCCCTGAAGATAGCCGACACATTGTATCATCTGGCAAGGGCGTATTTCTGGGGGGGGGGCGATCGCCCCATCGCCCCCCCCCCCCCCCAGAGCCTCTGTTTTTATTTCTATTTAATAGTACCTACTTTAATATTTTCGTAATTATATGTAATTATGATACAAAAAGTTTTTTTTTTAAATTGTATCAATAAGTCGCCCCCCCTTGAAAATAGGGCCAGAGACGCCCTTATCATCTGGGTATGTTCCCTGTGAACTTGCCTAACCAAATTATAGACTTTTGTTTATTATTTCATTATTAGGTAAAATGTATAATACTACATATGCATTTTTTGTGGCTCCAGTCGGACGCTAGCCACACTTTGACCACGTCCTGCGCATTGACGCACAGCAAGTTCAAGTCAACGTCGACGTGCGAGCGATACTCCCGGGCCATCGTGGATGCCGTCCTTTTGCTCGATCGTCATCAGCGTCCTCCTGGACGACTGTATCGTGTCCAACAAGTGCTTGTACGCCGCTTCCAGCATCTTTTCCTCGTCCTTGGTCATGGACTTCCCGCACACGGCCAACTTACACATGTAATGAACCACGTCCGAGGACCGGTTCACCTCCTGAGCCATCTTCACCTTCCACAACCTGCCTTCCTTCGATTTTATTGCTATGCCATCGAGCACTTTTTCCACGTACAATTTTCTCCTCAGCGCACATTCGGCGGCGTTGTACTGCATGTATGTTGTACCACAACCACTTTTCTTTCGTTTCTATACCTGCGGCAGTGAGCGCTTGTTCAACGTCCATTTTTCTCCTTGGCGCATTTTTGCGAATGTAAGGATTATAATATTATCTATTAAGTAGGTTATATTTATCCATTCAACAAGAATAGAATACTTTGAATTACCTATAGGTAATTGGCAGTGATTGTTTACTAAAAATATTAACTAGTAATAAATAATAATTATGTTTACATTTATGATATTAATTGTTAAATCAATTAAATTGAGATTTCAAGTATAATTATTTCTACGAGTTTTTTATGCTATCATAAAATAAAATTAGAATAAAATATATATTTTTTACAATTAATTCAAATTTAAAAAATTTAAAAAAAAATTAAATTAAGGGTTCTAATATTATTAGTTATTACGTACATACATAGTTTGAAAAATGGGCACTATATTCCACTTATATTTTCTTTACTGCCAAATAAATTACCAAGTACATATGAATAGTTATTTCGAGTTTTAATTAGTAAATGTGCAACATTCAATATTGATTTAAATCCAAAAACAGTCGTTGCCGATTTCGAACAAGGTATACATTTTGCAGTAAAACAAGTCTGGCCTTCAATACTTTTAGTAGGGTGTCGATTTCATTTATCACAAGCTTGGTGGAGGAATATTCAAAGTTGTGGACTGCAAACAGAGTATAAAAATCCTAATTCTGAAGTAGGAAAATGGCTTCATTTAGTTTTTGGTTTATCACTTTTTTCGCACAAAGAAGTGGAGGATGTGTTTGTAGAAGAACTAATGACGATTCAACCAATTGAATAATCTAACTAAATTTACTAATTATCTCGTTGAAAACTATATATCATCTAATTCTACATTTCCTCCAAAACTGTGGGCGTCCAATTTAATAAGCATTATCATAAAATTATTTTAAAAAATAATAAATATATACTCAACAGTAGAAAGTACAGAAAAGTTAGTATATCTAAAAATAAAACTTGTAATGAAACAAAGATTATGCAATTTATAAGGTAATAAGTTTATTTCTAATGAATAATTTTCCAGATGCTTACGTCAATGTTACTAAGTTATAGGCTATATCTAAATGCATAGTTACATTAATTCAGTATTTAATATTTTCTAAATGATTTTATTAATAATTAATAGAATATGTTAGCTATTAATTGTAAATGTAATTATACAGTATTATGTGAATTAATGTAAATATTATAATAAAAATGCTTTTATATTTCTGTAAGTGATGATTTAAAATATAAACTAAAAATTGGCTTATTGAAATGGAGCTACATTGCTACAATATGATTAAAAGAACATTATCTAGAAATTAAAATAAACGTGTGAAAAAATGATATTCCTTCAAAAATTAAAGCAAATATAAAATGCATAAAAATATTTCAATAACATAAATAGATAATAGGTATTTTATTAAAAAATTAAATAGTGTAGTATGAAGTAATGATACTAATAGTGATAAAAAAAAAATACAGTAGGATAAATGTATTATATAAGTGCTTCTAAAGACTAATATTAAACAATATTTATCTAAATTGTAATAATAATAATGTATATAATAAATTAATAAAGAATACAGCAATATAACATACAATTTTAACAATAATTTTTAATTCGTTAACTATAAAATGTCTATCACAAATTGTATTCATATAAAAGGTATTATGTATTTTATTTTATGCTTAAAACTTTTATATTTGTAATTATAAATGTATTTAATATTATATAATTAAAACTTTAACACGCAAAGAATAAATAATTTCTATAAACAAGCATTATAACTCATATGGATTATTAAATATTCATTTTAATAAAACAAATTGCTGAAAAAATTTAAACAAATAAAATAAAATAAAGCAATTGATTATAACAATAATAATTTGATTATATTATTTTATTATTTTAAAATGATTATTAATATAAAAGTGTAAATAAATATGTCTAAAAATGTTAACAATTTAATTTTAATATTAATGTACTTTTAAAACTGCCTCAAACTTTACAAAAAGTATTAATTTTATTGATCATTCATTACTTTATTGACAAACAATAATAATTATAATAACAACAATGAAAATTTAATCACTTATTGTCAAATTATTCCACCAACAATTTACTATAGGAACAAGTGTTTATAAATAATATATTTCCAGTCATTATTTTATAACCGTTTCACTCAAGAATCTAGAATATTAATTTTTAAAGCTAGTAGATAAATAAATGTGAAATGTTATATAAAACTAATAAATAATAACAATGATAACTATCCTTTAAAACAATTATTTTAAATTAAAGGAATTTTTTAGTGTAATAAGTTATTATATCATTTAATTATCCCAAATAAACATTAAAAAGGTACATTTAGATTTTGATAGATTATTTAATTAATACATTTTTGAATCAAAGCGATAAAATTAACTATTGAGTTTCTAGTCGTTTTAATAAGTTTATCATCTCAGAATCTTCAATGCATTCATAATACTTCAATCCTTGAGGTGTTAATAAATTTGTAATTGCTCCCTAAAAAAAAAAAATTAATTTATGATTTGAAAACCATTAAAATAGATATTATTATATTTTATATTGCAACTTACTTTATCAATTAAATACTTAGCAACTTTGAAATGATTTTCCCACAGAGCACACAACAATGGAGTAATGCCAAAGTTGTCCTTCATCTAAAAAATAAATATAATTTAATAATACTATATCTACAATAATACATTTTATTTTTGTCAGATTTGTAATTAAATTATGTCTTTTCTTTGATAACATGTTAAGAAATTGTATCATCAATTAATTTAATGGTTCAGTATCAGCAAAATTTTCATTTTAGTGCGTGATCTACATAATTATTAATGATAACAAAGAACTTAGTAGGTCACACATGAAATTAATGCCATGTAAGAGTATATTATTATAACAATTAATCAAATTATTTTTACATTCAGATGTATAATTTTTTTAATCATTATGAGAGTAAAAGATTATATTATATTATTTTTCATCTAATGCAAAACATAATCAATTTTATTTTATAATATAGTATTAATAATACTGGTAAACAAATTGTATAGTACATAACATTTTTGGTAATTAAATACAATAAATAAAAAATCAGAGGTTTAACATTGAAAAATAGTAGCAATATGATCGAATTTCACTAAATTAACAATTACTTACATTTATATCGGCACCATTTTGAATTAAAAATTCAACAATATCCAAATGGCCATAATCACAAGCTTTATGTAACATAGTTCTTCCATTTGACACATTGTTTATATTCCAGTCCTAAATTATACAAATATAAATTTAAAATATTTGTAAATTGTATGAATGTATGATTATAATTATATAATAATTAACATTTGCAATGGATATCTTAACCTAGTGCAAGGGGTTTCAAACATACTAAGCTTTTTGAACTGGGTAACCGAGCTAACTGTTATTGAAATATGTATATATTTATCCCAAATTTATTCATAATATAAAATTATAGAGACTTTTGCGCTTAATTTTTTAATAAAAATAAAATAATAAAATAAAGAATATTTATTCAGGTGTTATTCTAAACAATTAATAATAAAAGCAAAATACCTGGTGAGTTTTCAGTCATTAAATAAATTACATTGTCAGTAATAAATGTATTATCATCTTAACAATTAATGTGTGCCATTATTATAACATTCAAGAAAAAAAAATAAAGATCAGTATTATTCCTTATCAAGTTTTAAACTGTTTTCCCAAGTTTAAACATGAGATTAAATAAAAGATGAGTATATTTAAAAACTTAAGAAGAGATTGATAAAAATTTTTTATTCACAACTGCTAGTAAAAACAATTTCACAATATACCAACAACCTCTAACACAATACAATTTTTGAAAAATCTTTATTGAAAAGAAACATTACAAATAGAGCTATTTACCAGATGCTTAAAGTTATTAAGATTATATTAAATAACCAGACCAGATTACGACAATATAACAAACAATTTTATACCTTGATACAGGAGGAGGCTTTTCTAAAAAAAAAAAAACTTGTTCATGAGATGATTTCAATATTGAGTTTTACATGTTTAAATATCTGAGTAATTATATATATATATATTTTTAAATAGAATACAAACAATTTAAGTATAGAAACAAATTGTATGATGAACATTTACAAGCATCACTGCTGACTGAAACAACCAAGTTTGATGAAAACTTCTAAGGAATTTTCTCATAAGAGCTATTCTAAATTTATCATTAATTAGGTTAAACTACCTTAACATTAAGTAACATATAATTAAATTAATTTTTACTTGTAAAGATATGGTTAAGTTAAATAATAAAATAGTAATTAACAATTCTTCTCTCTTTAACTTCAGTATTTCTTTTTAGCCTAATAAAAAAGGTTGGAGAACTTGGTGCATATTCTAATTACACATCTTATGTTATAATATTATGATTGAATTGCTTAATTCATGTATTAAAATATCTAATTATATTGAATTTTACTTTAGATGTTTTGGATTTATAATTTATAATAGTATGTATGATATCAAAAAGATGCATAACTATTTTTTTCAATAATAGATTTCAAAAGATAACTAACTAATAACTTAAATTTGTAAAATGGGATTAAATATTTTAAGATATTAAATTGAATAATGTATCAAGATACAATACACACAATTTCAATTGTATTATACAATAAATTTTGATTTAAAATCAACTGTTTTACATAGTAATTGATAAATTGAAAATATTATTTTAATTACTACAGTAGATACACTTTTCATAAAAACATAATAGTTTGAATTTAAGGTTATTGTTTCATGTATGCGTATATTAATTTAAAATGTAACATAATAGGTAGTGATGTTTAACACAGCTTTTAGACAATTCAGATTTACTAAAATATTATAGTGCACCAAACTATTCACTTAGGAATTTGGACACTATTTACACTATATAGACATTACTTAAACTATATTATAGGGGTTTTCTTAATTTTTATAAATTAACTAATAGCTTTAGATAATTTTTCACTGAAATATGTATGCAAAATATCAACAATATGCAGTAATAAAGGTGAAATACATACACACATGAACATTAAAAATTTTATACAAGGGAAGGTAGGTCATAAATTACCAAATGTATTAAAAACACAGAAATATATAATATAATACTTTTAATCGAGTAGTATACCTAGTGGTGTATTGCTAAAAATATTCATGGGCATACGCCTTCTAGATCTTAAGTGCCAATGATATTATAACTAAATAGTTCTCAAATTATAAGAATTAAAAAGCAGGTATGTCTTTAATCAATACAGGAAATCCATCAATGGTGATGTACTGTATATAAATGTATATAATATAATTAGGTAGATTAATGTTTGTCAAGAAATAATTCCAAGTTCTGGACAAGAATTAAAAATAATTATTAATTACCTTGTTTTCTAAAGCAAGTCTTTGCAACTGTTCCTTGACCGTGTCAAGATCACCAATCTGTAATGCCCACGATAAATCTTCACTGGCTACCGCACAGTTTCCACTCTCATTGGTACAGACTTCCATCGTTTAGTAGGTACCTATAGAATAGGTATGTATGTTATGGTATGTATTATCCTTTTAGACTTCAGAAAAATTATTTGTTGGTGAGTCAAAGACAGCGAAGTGAAATTTAAGACCCTTTAAAAGGCTGCAAACTTCGACGTCGTAAATGTGGATCGTACACGTAATTTAATAAAACAGATATAAATTATTCAGTTGATGCTAAGTAGGTAGGTAAAATGGCTAAATTCACGGTTCACCTCTTTCACTTATCATATCATATTTATTATTTTCCTATTTTATCGTGTAATGCATAAGACATCGCAAATCATATATTTTTATCAGACTAATATTGTTCGTTGTTTCTTTCTTTTCGGAAGTATCATAGCCAAAGAGGTTATATGTAGGTACTAGACAGGTATCGTGAGGACTATGGAGGTAATATACGTCATAATATCTACATTTTACCAGCTAGGCAGCGCAGCGTACAATTTTATGGTAACCGGATAATTTCCCCTCGACTGTTTTTGGCGTAGTAGGACATTTACCCCCCATTTTTTTTAAGTTTATTGTTTACTTAAATTACATTTTTTTTTTTTTTCATAAATATAATAAAACATAAAAACGATTTTTATTTGAAATCTTTTTCACTTTACGAAATACCTACGAGTTACAATCACTAAACCACTACTAAATGACTACAACTAATTTGAACAATTTTTGTACAAGAGTACAAAACCTTCGCTCATGACGATATAAGATTGTAGAAGAAAAATCTTATCTTAATAGTCTAAATAAAATAATTAAGATAGTTTTTGACAACCCAGCAATTAATTGGATTTTAGATACAATTTTAGATTTCAATGTTACTAGTGAATAATACAGTATGCAAGTACTATTATTTTTTATTTAGACAATCTTTTCAATATAATATTGCTATTATTTTATTGTTTCAAGTAGTTGAATTGATCAAAAATATACATCTACTATATAATAGATAATTATAGTATAATTGATTATATTTATGAAAAAAAAATTATATTTTATTAAAAAAAAAATAATTTCTTATTTAATAATAAACTTAAAAAAAATGGGGGAAATGTCCGAATTGAAACATTTTTCGGGGGGGGGGGGGGAATGTCCTACTACTCCAAAAACAGCCGGGGGGAAATTGTCCGCCATTCCAATTTAAAAAAAAATTATAAGTTAAGTACCTACCTATTATTTATATAATTACAAATTACTGTATAGGTACAATGGTGTTTTTATAGTACCTAGTTCCTAATGTTCAATTTATTTGTTCAAATCTAATTTAGATTCTGATAGCGGGGAGATAAATGATGAATAGGCACCTTACCTAGCTGGCTATTCATTTATAAAAACATTTGTATAATATAGAAACTAGAAAGTAATTCTCAAGACCTCAAGTACCTAATTGTAAGTGTAGGGAAGAATCCTTAAGATCTTGGTTTTATTATTCAAGTTTTAGTCATCAATTCCTATTTTAATTTTATATTTTTTATCCTCTTTATTTTTACGTTATTACACTTTTGAATAAAATTAATTATTCTATTATAATATTAAAACATTAGATACCTGTATCTTCGATCTCTCTAGTGTTAGCAAAAAGTTACACACATAATTATTATTCATCACTCACGCTTACAATTTTGGCAGGGCGGCCGTTCCTAAAAAAGTTATCAACACGCTACTGGTGTCACTTAAAATTTAAGTTCTGGGAGTATAATATGATCCACTGCAATAAGACTTATATGTTATTTTTTCTGGATTATACGGTCTACTTTTTTTTTTAGTTTCTAGGAGAACACAATCTAGAACTATACGGTTAGTTACTTTCCGAATTTCTGTGGTCCGTGACAATATGGACTGCCTTTTTAAATTCCGTAAACCCACAGTCCGTGAGATAACTTAAACGAATTATAAATGCATTGATTGTTTACAAATAAAAATAATTATTCCGATTACTGATTAGCATACAACTTTTTTCTTATCAATACAATTTGTCCCATTCTAGAAATCACGTATTTTATATAATGTTAATTATTATTTATAATTTAAAATAGGTAAATAATTTTGCAAATGTTTCACGTCACATACCTAGCTTGTAAAAAAAATTCAAAATGTTGGAAGTGATAGACCTATATTAAAAATAAATTATATTAATATAAAATAAAGTACTTATACAGCATTATAGTGAACCTATTACTCACATGCATTATTATAATACTAATTACAATCCAGGACTCAGAAATGTTAGCATTAATAAAATATATATTTTTATGCATTTTAAATTTTAAAATTCTAAAAAAAGCGCAAAAAATAGAATTAAAAATTAGTAAATTTGCAAAATTAAGTTGCCAACAACAATTGTTTTATAAAAGAATTTTTAGATATTTTTATTTACCTATACATATTTTATATTATTTTTTTTTATAGAATACATAGAAGTACTATAATAGGTATTTAGGATCTATTGGTCAACTCTTGAATGTAAGTACGACGAATTCGATGATTGCAATACAATTCTTTTGAGAAATTTTTTTAAAATAACCAAATTATTGGAAATTAATAGAATACATTGTCCGATATCTTAGGTCATAACTCATAGGTAATAACAACCGAAAAGTACTTATTTTAAAATATCAAAATACATGTTTTTGTATAAACTTTATTAGAATTTTATATTGTTTATTTCCTTTATTATGTATAAAAATATGACCATCAATAGAATTTAAAACTTTAAATTAGCAAAATAGCACAAAAAAACAAACAGCAAGTATTCACGAATTAGCAAAATTAATTTTTTTATTTTATACCAAGAAAGTGTGTAACAAAATTGTATCTTACTTTAACTGTTCTATGACTTACAAAAAAAAAAAATTATGTTTTAGTCAGAACTTCCGAGCTCAGTTAGTGTCTGTTGAAATTATTATTGCTCAACATCAATACTCAATAGGTATGTAATTTTGTTTTTGATCTTACAAATAATTGAAAAAAACAATTAAGGATATATTGTATGTCCCATACAATATTGATATTTATATACGCCGATATAGACATTAAAAGTAAGTATAATAAGACGTATATTAAGACATCCGTATGAGCTTATTGCTATAAAAAATATATAGGATATAAGTATTTATAGTTACCTATTTGTGGTTATTAGTAAGTAGGTAATTAATATTTCTACATAAAATATTATATATTAAAGAAGAGGCTGATAAAATATCACATAAGAATATAAGATTGATTTTAATATGACACTGATGACAATTAAAACAAAATATTGGTGCTTACCTACTATTATACTGTATTATAAATTTAAAACAATTTTAATTATTAATTTAAGATGTACACAACTTTACACAAAAAGTTTTAGATTCAATATCTAGTTGACAATACCTTAATTCGAATAGTAAAATTATTGGATAGTATTGGTGTTCAAGTTTACATCTTCATCCAAAATACTAGAATATATTTCTTTCAATTTACGTATTTGTTCTTCGAAAACCTAAAAAAAATAATTTCTTATATCAAGACCGGATTCAGACGTGTTATGCAATGAAGCATATTTTTTTTTATCTTTAAGATATAGGTAACTAGATGAAAATTGATTTATAATAAACATTCACAGGATAAAAATGATTAATTTTTATATGTTTTACAACAGTTTAGCTTACTTAAATGCTAAGGCTGATAATACAAAATTGAAAATTGGTTTTGCGAAAGGCAAATTTCCTTTATTATACGTAATTTATAAGACAACGATAATACACGCGGTCATACAGGTGTATTATAATAACGTCGTCTAGTCCTCTTAAATTTAAATGCATAAATAAAATAGATGTAATAAAAACATGAAAATATTATACACGTACATTCAATGTTTTTGTGTTCCACTTTCTCCGGAAACGATACGCTTTTTCACTAATTACTTTCTGATGCTCTTGAGATATTAAACCTTTTAAAACATAATGCTGTATAATAATTACATTGATATAAAATAAAATAGGTTGGTATTTAAATTGGTAAGCATTATTATACTTACAATTTTAATGGTTATTATTTATAAAAGTATTTATTGGATCTTATAAATATGTAATTATATTCAAACAAATAGTATTGTATTATGCGTGTAGATTATAGCTATAGATATATTATAATTTATATTATTCATATAATTATATTAGGAATAAAGACAGACTGACTACATTTTAAAATTTTGTATAAATAATTGGAATATCCGATCCATAATATATTAATTCAATTTACAATCATAAAAATAATATAATATCATATTGATTGTCTGCTGTCGTAAGTCACTATAACCACGACTGCTATTATTACCTACTATGTGGCCCTTTTAGTTTTCGTATAGTAATATTTACTGTAGGAATTTGAGATTATCAATTTTATTTTTATCATTAGTTGAGTTTATGTAATAATTTAAAGAAAAAGTGAAAATTTAAAGTGCTAACGTTTAAAATGTCAAATCCAAATAGTAAGTCCGTTTATTTATGTAATAGAGAAAGACTAAAATTTAATAATAGTTACCGCCTACTACATACTAATTGGAAATACATTTATGATTTATATTTATGTAGAGTAATTTAATTAAAAAGCATATTAAAACAATATCAATTAAGAATAAAATATATTTTTTTTTAACATACAATCGATGAACTTGATGGTTTATTAAATGGAAGAAAATAAAATAATTTTAGTTTTATTGATTTTATGATTTAAATATAAATAAAATAAAATAAATAAATAAAGAAATAAAGAAATTATAAAATGTTTGGTCACTTTGTCAGGTTATTATTATTGCAATTTGAAATTTATTTCAATTTTTAATTCTAATTTTATTTTATTAATCGTACAAATATGTGTTTTCATTTAAATGATTATTTTTAAAAGTAATATACTTAATAATATTAATAAACATAAAAAATACATATTATATGGCTAAATAAGTTACAAAAAAGGAAATATTACATGTCCCATTAATTTTATTAAAGCTATGATCAAAATAATTTTCGATCATTTAAATAAATTAAAAAAAAAACAAATAAAATGTTATTGTCTTTTATTAAGACATTCAAAAAAATAAACACGAGGAATAGATTTATACCTATTAATAGTTAATATGTTAATAGTGGGTTCATTTTTTTTTTCTAATGTACGAGGTATATTATATTTTTTAATTTCGTATTTACCTAATAATCGACATTGACCTAATCTTAGTTTTTGCACTAAATCCAATATTTCCACACATAATTTTTCTTTGTAAAGCAATTGTTCGAGATTTAAACCTATATTAACACAAATTGTATTAGATTACATTTTAGAGTAAATTTATATTAAACTAATATTATAGTTATATAAAATAAACGTTACTATTATTTTTCGATTTCCATATAAATTTTAATCTTAAATCAACTACATATGGACTGTTTTTATGAATATTAAATGACTTTAAAATTGCTTCAAAGCTTTTTGGACAGAACACACTTATGCTCTTCGTTATAGTTTCGATATCTTTATAGAAACATATCATTTCAGCGCTTGTTACTAATTTTGTGCAAATCTTGCATTGCCAAATTGACATTTTATTTAATGGATTGATTGGTAAAATGCGCCCATCACAATTTTTAACTATGCAATTCAACGCTGCTAACTCAGTTCCAAATTCCTATAATAAAATAAATATTATTGAAATATTACGATGTACTACATAAAAAATTGAAAATATATTAGATATGATAACTAACTTCTGAGTCACAACATCTGCTACAGGTGCAAATAAATTGTTTTGACGTTAACAAATGATGCTGTCGTAGTGAAGTAGGCCAAATTGAATTTGTGTAATTAGTAGTAATTTCTTGTCCTTTATATATCGGTAAGGAAGCTTTTACAATCATTTGAAGTTTTACATCAAAATTATGCATTGTGTTTGGAACACAACTATGGTTCATAAATGATGCTACAGGATATAGACCTTTCAAACTTATTGATTTATTATAACGATTTACAATTGTTTCAAAACAATTAGCATCCATTATTTTACAAGTAGTTATCATTATTTGTTCATCATTTTCGTCTAATTGCATACTTATGTTTCTTTTCAATTCTTCTACCTAGTTATAATATGAAATATAAAATATAAAACTTTAATTTAAAATGACTAAGTACACCCATAATCTACCACCCCTAACTATGATTTAACATTTAGAAATAAGGTACAATTTAAAAAATAGTAAAGTAGTACTTAAAATCAATAATATATGTATAACAAGGAATATTATGATAATTGATAGGTGTAAAGCTCAACTACATTTCACATTTGTATTTAGTTTTTATTAATGAGAAATAAAGCTATATGTATGTGATTTGAATAATTTTTATTTTATTTTAGATAATTTATTAATAAAACTTAATTTAATCTTTTGGAGTAGACAAGCAGTCTACTTTATTTTTTTTTATTTTTTGGTAGAAAAGTCACATTTTAACATTTTTCTTAATAATCGGAGAATAAAACTAAGGAAAATAGAATTTTTAAGCAAAACTAATTTTCTTGTTTTGTTGTCAAATTAAATAAACAAAAATATTTGACATTATCGCCAAAACGTTATTTTTACATTTTTTTGCATTGTATAATTTTCTAAATAATATTTTGAATTTTTTTTTAAGCAACCTTAAATATACATAAAAATATTTAGTTTTTTATTACAAAAGATTGAGGTAGTGAGGTTCTCCATAAGATAAAAAAAAGATAGTTAGATATACAACCACGATTTTTTTTTTAAGCATTCAATAAGTTTAAATTTGAACAAAATTAAATATTTAAACAAAAATGAAAAAATAATAATGTATATAATTAGGTACTATACCAAAAAATTGTATCATGAAATTTAATATATTAAATAGTAATATAGGTTTACAGACTGTTGTTTATTTAGAAAATTTTCTTTTGTAGTGGTTTATTGTTAAATTCAAATTTAACATTATACGTACATTATAGTGACTTATTTAATGACTATAGTTACATTTGACACTTATTTTACAAAAGAATGGTTACCTACTTTCTCTCATTTTTAAACTTATAAAAGATTAAAAAACTTGGCTTTTAAAACATTTATTTTCACACGATAAAATTGATAGACCTGAATATTGAATGGTGATATGAATGATGATATAAGATAATATTATGTGAATTTAATATTTATACGGAACGGTTTTTTTTATTTTTTCATATGATTTGATATTATATTCAGTGCACAAATAAATGCATCATAAGTGTGTCTACCGTGTTTAACTGGTGGAAATGACTAAGTTTGGTAACTTATTATCACAGTGGCTATTTTTTTTTTTTTTTTTGATTTTCCGTAGTGCATATATTTAAATTTGTGCTTAGTTACTATCAATTCGTTCAAGGTATGGTTACAGAATGTTATATGTACTATAAATGTGGTAAAATTTTTTATTTTTCGTAGTGCACAAAGTGTGTCGTTGTACTCACAAAAATAACCACGTAGCATCATACAGTAAAAAATGTATGATGATATTATTTGATAAAGAATATATATTTTTTTAAAAAATATCTTAAATAATATGTACTTAATCTAAATAAAATTTTATAAGAAGTCGCTTGATTAATCTATAATACCTACGACTACTTAAGTTGTGGCCACACGCTAATATGTATAGTCGTATAGGTATACTGTACTGTATACAATATTTTATTATTATTTATTAGTATTATTACATACAGATTTTTCTGTTATTACTTAATTAGGTAACATGACCTACGTGTCTGTATGTTAGTTGTCCATGGATATTGGATATATTTATTTACAATAGGTATGGTTTAAAGTTTACAATAACAGATTCTGACAGAGAGGATGTTTTATTAAATACTCCAACATTTATAAAGTTTTAAAATTACTAATTACTATTATATCTATTTATTCGGTTTGTTGTAACCTGTTCATGTGAAAGGATAATCTCTAAACAAAGTATTATTATGAGTAGGTATTCGAATCCAGATGTGGTTTTACCGAAATAAAACTTTCTATTTGATGCCAAATATACCTACCAACAAACTAAAACTTGTGAAAACATATTTGAATTCGTCATATAAGATTTAATTTAGAAATGACATTTCCATGAATTTTTAAGCACTTTAAAATTAGATTTTTAGCTTTTGAATATCAAGAATTTTTAAATATTTATAATATTTATTAAACCAAACTAAGTAATTGAAAAAAAAAGATATTATATAAATAATATTTTTAATTATTAAAAATATAATAAAGTCGGTTTCAAATAAACTCTCTCCACGCACACTGATGATTATTTACTACGAACGCTTTTAAAAGACCCTCTTCGTACGCGCACAAAACGGGTGGTATCGAAAGGTTATTCATGGCTTGTAAAAAAAGGATCTAATAAACTGTATAAGAAATTACAATTTTGCTTTTATATTATTAACTTATATTGCCACGTCAATGAATAGTTTTGTACCTAATGCACCTATTTAAAAAATCGATTACTAAGACAGACTTAGATATTTTAATTATTTTAATTATTCGATCAAATATATATTATACTTATAATAACTCCGATCGTAGGCGATAAAACCTTTTTGCAGTGCAAACGTTTATAAGTTTTACGAGTTTATAATAGTAGGAAGGTATTACAGGTACCTAGGTGTATTCAATAAAATTATCTAAATTTAACAAAAAGTTTTTCTACATTATGCATGTAAAAGAGTTCTCTAGTTGGGGTCCCTTAAAAATATTTATGCATAATGTGAGTATATTATGCGACTCTTTTAGCGTCCATCCACGTATATCTAAACAGTGTGCTAGTAGGTATTCATTACATATTTACACAAGTAATATTATTGTATGTCACTCTAGCACCGAAAGTTTGATTTTTGATGCCGTTAGCCGTTATAGATTAGGTTAGTATTGGAGCCGAGTCTTTTTCATCTAGCGGACTTTAATAACATTTTTTCGCCGTCAAAAAGTCACTTTCCAAATAAAATTAATACACATATTATGCACGTAACGATACGTGTTTTTTAATATTACATCAACTACTATGTAGATGGTATGTTAGGTGGGCCACTACCATGCAGTTTCGTGGAACAGTTTGGTAAATCGATATATAGACATCCGTTAGACAAATGCAAGAACAGTCGTGTGATGAGTTGTAGGTAGGTATATAATATTAATAATAAAATTATTCACATTTTAGCATTTTATATTGTATCAGATAGGTACACGCTCAGTAAAATCAAAAAAAAAAAATCGATGAGGAGCTGTGAGATTTTGGGAAGTTTAAAAGGCGATCGGAGCGCGGACACTGCAGCAGAATCGTAAAAAAATACCTCGAACGTGGGTCTTTCCGTCAATTTCTTTTGCAATACGTCCAGGAAGTACTTATACTCGCCGCGCCTGATCGACAGTCCTCGGACGGCCGTTATCGCGTTGTAAATGCCCACCGACCACGTCTGTCCGTCGCTCTTATTGGTAACCTTCGGACGCAGCTGCCGGACGTACCGGCACTCGTCTCGGTGTTCGGGCCGGTCGGCACACTGACGCCCACACACCGGCCACCGGCAACCGCCCGGACATCCGATCGGCGTCGTTACCGCCGCGTAGCACACCGGACACACCGGACTTCCGGTGCCGTCCGGGCCTATCGCTCTCGGCGAAACGATCAGCGGCACGTCCACGAATATCACGTCGCCCGCGTTGTAGTCCCGGGTGGCCACGACGCCGCGACCGGCCACCGTTGCGGACCCAGCGCAGATCGTCCATCCGCCATAGTCTTTCACGCCACTTTGGGACAGATATTTCTTTACGCAGTCGTTGATATCGTCCATATCAATACCAATTATATCGAGTGGGCGGCCCTGAAGCGTGTATTTTGTTCACTGTAATAATTGCGGTGTCGCAAAAAGCAATCCTATTGATATTTTATAACTCTAAAATACATAAATAATAACAATAATAAAAAATACTTATTGCTTTAGGTACTAACGTTTATATTGATCGGGATGATTATAGATTAATGCAGGTTAATAGCATAATTAGTGTTAAATTATTCATTCGAGAAATATGTATTTGTTTATTTTTGCAATTAAAATAATACCTATCGCATAAAAGACAAAAAAATAATACTGATTAATTAGTTTTAACTACTTACATATTTTATATAGTTTTTTTTTATAAATAGGTTCCTAGGTTGTAAGTATGTATAAACTTGGTTAACGAATTATTTTTTAAAATAAGTAAAAAAAAAATTACTATGATCGATAATTTAACTAGTTAAGTTATTAAGTTAATTTCAAAATCAGCTGATTAGTTAACTTTTAAAGTGTTATAAAAATATCTTTTTAACTCGTTAATGTCCATCATTGCCGTTAGTATTGTTATATGATTCAATTTACATTAAAATTTTGTCGTGGCACATAAGTAAATTTACTAATAAATTCTAATTTATTGAGTACCGACCTACATTCTATACACTATATAGAGTCTATAGAAAGACCGTAATTGGGGGGTCAAGGGGTCCGGTCGGTCCGGAATTAATAAAAGCAAGCAAATTCTGAAGTTAAATAAAAAGTATTTTGTGTCCATCTATCTCGTATGTATCATATACTATTTTACCAAGACATATTTTAGTACCTATTAGTATTAGTTTATTTTTTATTTAAAACCAATCTTACATACTGTATACAATAGTCAGTAATTAACGTATAGATTATTAGATTATTATTATTTGTTAGATTATTTTTGAATTAACTGAAAAAAATGAGTTATATCGATAGCCAATTAAGCCAGTTATAAGTATAGGTACTTTAATTAGAAAATCAACGTTAAAAATAAATATATTTTTGTCTATACCTACTTAATGACCAATTTTGAATATTGCAGGTTAACGTAGCTACTATACATTATGGATGATATATCTATTTATACTACGCAAAGAGTTCGTACTTAAGTGCGTCGTCAGATTAAGATGGTACCCCGTGTCAGCAACACGATTTCTTCGATATTTATTGACAAACGTACGTAGATTCATTAAGTGTATAAAAATAAAGATCTCTGCCGCAGCCGAAGTATATTCAAGTATCTATACCTATAAATAACAATATATACAATATTAAATCTATTATGTATAATGTATTTTACAATATTTATATATAGAATGTGATTACACTATGAATTCTTGTTTATAGCCGTATAGTACACCTATTATAGTGGCTTAGCAGATACAAAGAGGTACCTGTCTATTAGCGGCGTGGACGGATACTGAAATTTCTGTTCGATTATACATGGCGAGTAATAAATTGTCACACGAAATGGCAAAGTCTCAGTTTTGTGTGATGTATTTAAAGCCGTGCGTATCATCAGGACTATCGATATCAAAATAGATCGTCGCCAGTAATTGCAGTATTCTACGATGAAATAAATGGACGGTGGCCAAGCACGTCTCTTCACGGAGATAGGTAGGTACCGGTGGGACTAAAATTAACCAAATTAACAGACAAATATAGTTTTTTTTTTTAAGTATTATTAAACACACTTACAGAGAAGAAAAAAATGCTCATAAAGAACGTCATCTGTTTTATTTCTAAACGCATGACGGGGACGTATCACGTATATAGACTTTTTGCTGAACAGACAATAACTTGCCATTGATTATTTTTTAAAACAGGTGTAGATAGTTTTAATTATCCATTAATGCAGTAGTTGACTGTTTTGTTATTTACTAAATCTATTTACTTCTGTTCCATTATTGGCGTACACAGGATTTTAGTAGACAGTGGACAGTGCCGTATCCAGGATTAATTTGTTTTGACATTTAATAGTCATAATAGATGGGGCTCCCCCCAAACCCCTATAATAAATTAGCAAAAACCATATATACCTATCTAAGATGTTGATGGGGGTACTATAACACTCACATCACCTCCTCAAAATACGCCACTCACTGTGGGACAGCCCAAATTACAAGAGGTCACCTGTATAAGAACATCCTGTGTATCAACATACCTACGTATTACTTTCATAATAATTATGTAAAAAATAAAAGTACATTTTACAAACTTATATAAAAAAAAAGTTATAAGGTTTGAGGAGATTACAAACAGAACATTTTTAAGGAGTTTAATTTAGGTATTTTTCTAAGCACGCGAATGCGGCTCTTGTAAACGTGTGCCTGGTAATAGTGATCAATAGTATGTGTGAGTGTAGTGCACTCGCACGCGCATGTGCCTACAAGTCACCACTGCAGCATTTCGCGTGTGAACAATAATGTTGTATTAAGCTCATTTGTATGTGCATCTTGTAAATCCTATCGATGGATATCTTATGGATGTGATGAGACTTCTGAAAACTGATTTGAATTAGGTATTTAATATATTGTCTGCTTTTGAGCGATCAGGCCACGTCCGACGTCGAATAATCAAAATTAATGCAATTTTAAGTATAGGTATTCGATCGAAACAAGTTTATAGGAGTTGGAAAAAGAAGTTTGATTAAGTGGCCTTGATTGATATCTACTAGACATAATAAAAAATGCATACCATTTTTCAAAAGTATAATAGCATGACTAAGATCATTGGAATAAAAATCGGTTATTTAATATACATATTTATAATATTATAATATAATAATTAAAATTAATTAATCAATTATTATTATTTATTCTTCAAGAAGATAATGGGCCCCACTGAACATGTTCGTGTAACACCTTTTACCACTAGAATCAAACACTGCGTCACCCTAACTTCAAAATAATAAACAATTTTAGCTGTATATTTAAAAATTATTCTATTATAAAAAAAAAAAAAAAAATACAGTACACAGAAAAATGTTCAAAATGTTAATATTAATATGAATATAATAGTATGATTTTTTTCACAAAGATTTATATATTTTTCTTTTCTCGTTGATATTTTGTGTCACCCCTAAGCTAGGTCTATGTCATCCTTAGGTGATATGTCACCCTGATTGAGAACTACTGCTTTAAGCAGTAATGAAATATCTAAAAAAAATAATTAAATGATAATATTAATGCAATTTTTTACCTAATAATCTATAACTTTTTCAAAACAATGGTATCAAACTTTTTAAATTATAATTAATTAATGAAATGTAAAATATTATATGTAAATGTTTAAAATATTAATCGATCCAAAGTAAAGATAAAATGTGAAATTAAACTTTTGTATTGTTTTATTATATTAGTCAGACAAAATGACTAGTATGAATTTAGTATAACTAAAATATTATGACCATTAAACTTTTTTTGCATTATCCATTATAATTTACCCAACATTGTTTAGAATTAAGGGTTAACATGTTATAATAGTTATACTTTTATTGTTTAAACGCAAAAAATTTTTTTTTTATTGTTAGAAAAATATATTAACAATGAGTACATACGTGTACGGAATATTGAGTAAATTAGTTAGCTATATTTTTCTTTTCTCAATAATGGTTACCTCCCTCCCTTCTCCTTCTAGGTTTGCCATTTTTTTGTTAAGAAAATCTATTACATTAACAAGTCTTTAAATGTAAAAGTGTAGACTCATAAAGTATACTTAATAGAAATGCATAAAATCCATAATATTATAATTTATAAATCAGTAATCACAATAATTTATTATTAATAATTAACATTCTTACAATCAGTAATCACAATTTAAAACTAATACGATCACAAGTTATCATAAAATTGTAGTAGGTAGACTATAATAATATTATCACACAGTTAAAAAAATAAAAAATAAATACAACAACCAAGTAAATAAAACAAATTGGCAATGATTATGATATTACATGAACAAACAAAGAGATCATGAATTTTTTAAATACTTACATTAGATTTCTTAACATACAAATTATTAACAACTATTGCAATTGATATTGTTAGTTTTATATAAAAAAATAATAACAACAATTCATTAAATATTAATTAATAATAATGAGTTCACAATAATTGTACTATAAATTCATTTAAGGCAATGATTTTACACATTGTACATTTTATATTATTAACCAATCAAAGTATTAATTATATTTTTATGAATAACAAGAATACAAAACAAATGACAAAATGTTATTAACATTTTGCAATAATACCATTTTTTTTTGTCTTAAATGGTTAAATTTAATGATGCTACTCTAAACGTTATTTTTTATCACATAAATAGATTTATAGAACTAATTAATTCATAAATTAACTATTGGCATTTATTATATAATTAAACAATATAATCAATAAAAAAAAAATTAATTTTTTTCATAAGACAGTAAAATAAGTGTTTATCAAAAAATAAATTTGTTTAGATAAATTAAGTCTATAATCATAGCAATCAATAATTAAAATAGAAATCAACTGTTTAATTTTCAAATAATGTCCTTCAGTTTATCATAAGCTGAGAATTATTTTTGAAAATATTTTGATGGAACATCAAATTGATCGTCAACATAAAATGTAGAAGTAAAATTGTAAACCTATATAAAGAATTAAAGAACATTATTTAAATTAATCTTAGTTAATTATTTTAAAGTAAGTTATAAAACACTAATCCCAAAACATACTCTAAAATTGTGTTTAAGTTTACTGGCTTATTAAAATAATAACAATTGATATGCATATCATTGATTTTTAAATATTATTTCTACACAAAAGAAATCACAGAAAAATTACTAACATATGATACTAAGTAGATTTAATATATATTATTTTTACACTTCAATATTGCAACGGAAGGTAAAATATTAAAAAATTGCATTTTATAAACTTTTATTTCATAATTTTTTAAAAAAATTTTGTTTAAGATATAAAATGTATTATCTTAAAATAGTACAATTATTATTACATCTTTTTAATTTAATTGATAGAGTTTTTAAATTATTTATACAAAAGAATGTATTTATAAGCTGTTTAAAAATAAGTTTGAAAATAAAAAATAAAAACTATTATTTTTAAAATTTTTACTAATAGATATAACTATTATTCTCTATGTTTATAAAGTTAGTGTTAAAATATATTTTTTTAAATCAATATTGGATATTAGTGTTTTATTTGACTTTTGATAGTAAATATTTAAAATATCTAAATGATTATTAGATTCAAAACATTTATGTTATCTGTCTCAATGTAATAATTAATTAGATTTTCATTGATATATTGTAATTGTATACATTTTTTAAATGTAAAATACAATGGTAATGACTGAAAACATGAATACCAAAACTTATTAATCATAAATCAGAGTCTAAAATTATAATAATTAAATTCGTATACGTATAAAAATTAGACCTTTTCAAAAACAATTTTATTCTGGGTTACATTTTGTTTGTTGTGACTGAAGTATTGTTGATGATATTTGTTTACCAGCAGAAAGCATTTGATTTTCTAGTGGAATATCCATAAATTTATGGGATGTTGGGGTAAATACATCATCATTTTTTTTTGCAACTATTTTATTTAATGCTACTTGATCACTATTTAAAGATTGGTAAAATATCCGAGTTTGTGATTTTGGAAATTGTACAGATTCTTGATTTGTTTGATTATGTAACTCATGTTCATATACTACTTCTGAAATACTTTCTAAATTAGGTAATAAAAGATTTGTGTTCATTAAATCCTCGAAATGACCTGTAAAACAAAACATAATTATTTTAATGCTTCTATTAACATTTTATAAAATAGTAAGTATATTATGTGATAACTACTAAATAAATTTAAATTAAAAACAAAGCCAGAGAAAAACAATTTTTATACCAATTACAAAATAAAAACATAAACAATTTTTGGATGATAATTTAAAAAGATAATTAAAATAATTATTTTTTATAAGTTAATAGTATTTATAGTATAATATTTATAACATTGGGAGATTAGTAGAATGTGACAATTTTTGCTATGAGATTATGGCAACAAAATAAATCTGTATAATTAAAATGATTTTATACTTTCAATAATACTTGAGAGAGGATCATAGAAACATAATTTGGTTTTATAACTCATATTGCTTCCCAATACTCCCAACATTTAAATAATTATACAATATGCATGAGTTGTCATATCATCATTGGTTAAATAAGATACATGATTTATGTTGTTATCACAAATACCATAATAAACCGGTCTCTATTTTATGCGTGAAAAAAAAATAATAATAATTAATAAAAAATAGTCTTACGTTTTTGTATATAACTTGGATTACGAAATTTTGGATGTTTTAGCCATCCTATAAGATTAACATTGTTATGTTTTCTCATCCAAACTCTATTTTCTTCATTTTCGGAATATAAACCATCATCAGCCCATTTTAAACAAAACAATGGCCACAATTTGTTACCAAAAAACGTTCCAAAATATTCAGCACATACTTGTCTTACAGCTTCTTCGGTTAGAACATTTGAACGACTTCTTATTAAAAATTTTTTACATTCCTGCAATACACATTTACTTATTAAAATATTAAAATTTAATATTATTTAATTTAAAAAAGTACAATTTATTTTTGAATTATGATAAAAATATTTTAAATATAAAATAATTCATAATATGATTATGAATTAGTTATTTGAAAATCATACAATCAAAATAAACTATAATAGAATGTGTTCTCATAATTAAGGTGTTAACAAATAACAATACTTATTTTAGTATAATACTTGAAGAATAATTATACGAAACTTGGACAATTTAATTTAGTATAAAAATAATTTATTCCTGTATAATGTAACACTGTGTCAAATAACAAATTTAATTTTCAGATAAATTATTTAAAGTTTTTAATTTTCTAAGATCTTCTTTTCAACTTTTCTAAATTGACATTTTTTTTTATTTTTCTGTATTTTAGTTAATGATCTGTTATATTTAATGTTATCTATTGTTTTTTTTATGGTACTTGGTAAAAGTATTTATTTTTTTTTATTAGAAAAAATCAATCTGTATACCATCTACCAGGTGTGTCTAACTAGTGGCCTGCGGAAGTATTCCAACTAGTCTGGGAACATTTTATAAAATTAATAATTTTTACAGGTATAAATAATGATAAAAATTATAATTGCAAAATATCTTACAATTATTAATTTTAATTAAAAAAAAATATATTAGATTTTAGAATATTAATAGAAATAAATTAGTATGAAATTTAGGCTTGTTTTTAAGAATCAATCTCATTCAGTATAAACTAACGTGGAAAATAATACTGATACTGAAAAATATAAACAAATAAGTTTGAAATAATTTTACATTATAAAGGATATAAATTAAGAAATGTACTTAAGTTAAAAGTTAATTTATTATAAATTGTTATATATTGCAGTTTTTTGATTCAAAATAAAGATGTTTTAATAATTAATAATGAACTATTTTATAAAAAGTTCTAATAAAAAAGTTTTGCTTATAAATTATAACCAAGGCTCGAATTTTATAGCATTTGTTAAATTTTATTGGATACAGATAAAAATAGAAGAGTAAGTTATAAATTTGTTTTATGCACCAGACTTCAAATATGAAATTTTATTTTGCTATTTTTTGCATATTAAAAGGATTTTTAGCTTTTAGTGCTAAATTTTGGTGTCATTTTCCGCTAAATGTTATATTAATATAACTTTTATTTTGTATTTTCATAAAATTAATTTATATTATATGGTATGAAACTATGAAACATAACAATATGACAATTTTGAATAGTTGCCATACTCAAAAAGCTTTTATATTTTAAAGTTTAATGAATCAACAAATTCAAGTAGTATTACATAATATTTTTTTAAAAAAAAGTTTGTAGTATAAATTTTTTATTATTTACAACTTTTTAAAAAAAAATTTAATGTATTAATTTATAAATATAAGTTTTTTCATTTGTGAACAAAATAAATTTTCATTTTTGTTATTTATTGTGTTTTTAGGGCATATTATAGTGCTTATTTTAGTAATTTTTAGTGCTAAAAATCCGAGCCCTGATTATAATCAATCAACCTACATTTGTAAAAAACTTTTAAAAGTAATGCTAACAAATAGACAACTTCATGTCCATTATCATGATTAAAAATTGCTTAATATAACTTTTACTGGTATTATTAAATACAATAAATCATAAATCATTTATCTCTATAATAAAAAGATGTATCAAGTATTTGATGAGCAGAGAAGTTGAGAATAAAATTGTAATCAAAAAAAGCTTTAAGTTATTTATCTACAATTAACTTTTTGTCATTAATGATTTATGTACTAAGTTAACAAATCCCATAAGTTTGTACATTTTAAATAATAGTTGTTACCAAAACACATTACAGCTTAAATTAGTTTTATAAGTAAAAAGTATAACTAACAATCATTTTCTTACCCTTAATAAATAAAATAATCTATAAGTAACTTCAGCTTGTACAATGTTAACTGCTTCGTCAGTTAAGTTTGAATTAGGACTATCTTTAGAATGTTTACTATTAACTTCATCCATACAAATTTTTACAGATCTTTCAGTAATTACTAAATGTTTAATTCTTTTTCTTAGTGGAATTGGAGTAATTTTTGAATTAGCAATTACTTCATTATGAATTGAAATAGGTGGACGAGGTAAAGGAACACGGGTTGGAAATGAATTTGGACGTACAGGAAGTGGTGTTTGTCGGGGTAAAGATTGTTTTGGTAAACTTTGACGAGGGGAACAACTTTGACGTGGAGAACTTTGCCTAGGTGATGTTTGTCGTTGTATAGTTTGCCGAGGGGAAGCATTTCGTACTGGAGGATTTCGTGGGCTTGGAAGTCGAGGGGACGGCATATTTCTTAAAACCTATGAACATAACCATAAAATTAAATTAATCAATTATAATACATATTTAGAATTTAATTATGTTTGACTTACTTGTGATTGAATATTTACAGGTTTTAATATTAATCTATAATCAACACCTCTTCGTGGGGATGATACCATAGCTGCTCGATAGTTTGATGGTAAAATAACTGATCGAATAGTTTGATGTTGTCCAATACGTATATTATTTTCATTATTTGGTTGTGTGTTATTACGAGTAAGTATAGTTCCAGGTTTTTGAGATATTGGAATTTGCATATAATTTGTATTGAGCTGTTGAATATTTGAAACTGGAGTACTTGATGAGCTAGGTTTACTATCAGTTGAATTGATTCCCTTCAGAAAAAAAATAAAATAAAAATTATTAAAATATTCTATCTTTAAAAAATAATTTAATAGTAAAATAATATCATAAGATTATACATTTTAAACGTTATAATTGAATATTTTTAAATACACGATACATCAAAAACTAAATATTAATGTATCATTTATATAAAATATATTATTTTATTATGTTGCAAATTTTTTATAAAGTGTTCAACTTCTGAAAATAATATGAATGCAGTATGCACAAAACTTCATTAAATAAATAAAAATAACTATTAATAATAAGTTTAAATTAAATTAGTTTCGCATTAATAAAAATATTAATTAGGTATTGATTAATGGTATTAATTAAAACAGACAACTTTTTGAGTAAAATATATTTTTAGCATTTAAAGATCAAATAGTTAATTTATTATTTGAATAAAATGTTTTATTTTAAATGTATTAATATTTTAGTCTGCATTTAAATATTACAAGTAAATTAATATTTATATAATTACATAGTATATTACAAGACTAAAAGATGACTCTAAATTAGTTGTTTAAATATTGTTTATGATAATTTTCACTTTGTAAGAAAATAAATGTTATTAAATTAATATTAGTAATAAAATATTATTTAAGTATAAAATATATCCTCTAACAATTTTTTTTTTTTTATTGACAAAATTAATTTTTTTTCATATAGTTTCATAATTTTGTCTTACTTGGGTTGTAACATTAACTGAGTTTAGAACTAATTTACAATCAGTGCTTTGCTGTGAAGAAACAGCCGTTCGGTAATTTGATGGCAAAATAACTGAACGAATTGATTGATGTTGAGATTTTGGTTGTTGATTATCAACATTAGATCTTAAAGTATTAGTCCCAGACTTTTGAATTAATGGTATTTGCATATAATTTGAATTAATTTTTTGTAGACTTGATATGGGGACATTTTTAGTACGGGACCAATCATTTGATGTTAGTATATAACTTGTACCAGGTTTTTGTTCATTTAGCTCTAAAATTATAATAACATAAATTAATTGATAAATTGATTTTCTAATTATATTTGTATATTTACTAGGTCTAAAAGAAATTTTCGTAGTGTCATTTCCTTTAATTTGACTGTAGTATGTTGCATTTAGTCTAGGGAAATTTAATCCAGTCCTTTGAAATATTGGAGATGTACATGTGGCGACACCACCTGTTCTAGAAACCGTAATACTTGACCCAGCTAAATAAATGAATAAATATATTATAGTATTAAATTGAAAAATGTCCATAGGTAGGCACTTAAACTAAAACATGTTTATAAACAATACTTAACATTGTAATGAATTTAAGATTGATATGAAAAGTTTCTTAAATAATACAAAGTCAAGGTTTAAACAAACATATTCTATGCATAACATTTTCTTAGTTTTATAAAGTACTTACAATTGTTTTCCATGTCAGTTGAAATACTTGATATTGAAGATTGTGTTCCTAATGGCGATATAATACTAGAATTTGTTTTTTGGGTACTCGATGTTAAAATGTATTGTGTATTAGACTTTTGTTCTCCGGCTACTGTGGTAGTTACGACATTGTTCATCCTGACAATATGAGCACCGGATGGCAACATATAAGTAACATTTGACTGCTGAGTACTGGGCGACACAATATGCTTAACGTTGCCAGTGCTCACGTACTGAGGTACAGTTGTTCGGGCGGTCGACTGGACTACATACTGATGGGTGGTAGGTACTTGTGAACTGGCCACGAGGGTGTAGTTGGTGACAGGCCTCAGGTTACTGGACGTCAGCACATAACTATTGGTCGGCGGCGAAATGATTGTAGACGCCATTTGAGTCGTTTGTACTTGACAGGTAACTGCCATCGGTGTAGGAGACGTAGAAGAGCTACAACAGCTTGGTCGTGGAATTTTTTGATCCATTTCGTACGGTTAAGATCAAATGACAGTGGATATTGTATCCACTGGTTGAGCTGGTTTGGACATAATATTAAAATCGAATTAATACAATGACAAATAAATACGTTGACGACCTAGTGTGGTCGCGGACGCCGGGTAGACGAGTGTGCGGTCGAAAACGCGAACAGCAGGCGCTCGAGGCAATAATAAAACGGTTCAAAAAATTCGAACGGGACCAATGTAAATGTTGTACGAAATCGACATCGTACACTGTGACCATTTGAAATGTTGTGTGTATATAACAATATGCACATGACCGATACTGGTATCACACTTTTCGGCGATGTTGATAATGCTCTCGGCCAATGAAAAGCCGTCGTTTGCAAACGGCACCGGCAATCATTATTGTGACACAAAATATCTAATACGATAATAATATGATAAATTAAATTAAATTTATCATGATACTAATATAACGCCATAGATAATAAGTAATAACCAGTGCGACGAACCGACGACTGCGACTCATTTCGTTATTCGTTAATCTGAGTCGGCGATGTGCAAAGAATAAATGTCTAACGACTATTCAACTACCTTTAAAAAAAATAGTAAGTACTCACCTGTTATTATAACCGTTGTCAGTTTTGAAACGTTGACGTCCGAATAGAATTAACGCATTGTGAAAAACAAAAATGCGATCGTTCGAATGCCCATTTTGAATCACTCGGTTTTTCACTTCTGACGATTTGTTTCCGTTCATAAGTTTTTAGCGCATATTTTTGCATATTTTGACATTTTTGGACTAAAAGGACATATTTATACTATTTTTCGCTTACTTATGCACATATTTTTTTATTTTAAGAGCATATTTTAAGTTTGTAGTGCATATTTTGAAGGTTTTTCGAAAATCATGTACTTCGGTGAATATTTTTCATGATCAAGGACACAAATTATTATAATTCACTGTTTCTATATAATTTCTCATAAAGTCGATAGAGGCTAATTTTATCTTAATTGCGAATCTGTAGATTAGATTGCAATAAAGTGATATCAAATTTAGTTAAAACTTATAGAGTCATAGAAAGATAATATAAAATTATTAAAATTAAATATTTAAAGAAAAAATATAATTTTTAGAGCTACCTATAAATAATTTTTTTGAGGACATATTTTAATGAACATTTTTGAATGCATATTTGATGATTTTTCAGTACATTAAAGTCCTTACTCTATGTATTGGGTATTGGAGAAATCTGAGTAGTCTGCAACTCGTAGTGAAATGTTATGATGTATTTGCGAGTTTTGACGATTACATGTAAGATTAGAACAATGATGTTTTGATAATCTAAATTTCATTTCTTATTTAAGTACTATATAATATACTTTTCTTGGTCAGTGCTAACAACTGTCGAGTGTGCATTGTACTGGCCTACCTCTTAGTTAGCACTTGGGACTTCATAATGATTCATCAAAAATAATTTTCTTTGTCATTGTTAATTTATGTATGAGACTATCTCTCTCTTTCTTTCACACACTCTCAATGTTCATACCACCGACCTGTGATAGGGTATTTGGGGTGTTATTCATACCATAATATGTGTTTTATATTTCTGTGTTGTATAAAAATAATGAAATTTAAATGTCTTTCATCTTGGTTAATGTAAACAATGTATATGTACCTGATTTATGGATTTTTTAATATTTTATGTGATAAAATCGTCCTATCTATGCGTCTATGTGTCTCAATCATTTACGGTATCTTATATTATCATGTTTCAGACGCGGCAATATAATATTTGATAAAGTAAACTCTTAATGTTTATCTTTATTTAAATTGTGTATGATTTAACCATGTTGATTGGCGACTGCTGACCAATAGATCCATGCTTCAATTTATTTCATAACTTCAGTACCTAGTTCAATAGTTTAGTTTGAATTTGTCGAATATGGATTCTCTCATTTCTAAAAATGAAAATATTTCCAATCCCCGTGGCCGAGGACGAGGCTTTTTACTAAAAATGATAAATCAAAGACAGAGTTCTGAAAAATCTGTAATTTTACCTTCATCGGTATTACCGATAAAAAATATGAAAAACAATGTTGAAAATACGAGTAATGTTGAAAATATGAGCAATGTTGAAATGACGAGAAATGTTGAAAATATGAGTAATGTTGAAAATATGAGCAATGTTGAAATGACGAGAAATGTTGAAAATAAGAGCAGTGTTGAAAATACTGTTGTACATAACCAAAGCATCATTAAAAAATCTAGTTTTCAAGACTATGATTACAATAATGAAAAACCTGTAAGATCAACTTATATTCCACCTGAACTCAATGAAAACGACGAATCTATTTATGATGATGGAATCACTTCTGGAATAAATTTTGAAAAATTTAATGACATTGAAGTAAAGGTGAATGGTAAAAATATACCTGAAGCTATTGAAAGTTTTGAAACATTAAAAAATATTCCAGAAAAGCTAATGGAGAATATTAAAATGTGTAAATTTGTGAAACCAACTCCTATTCAAAAATATTCTATTCCAATTATTTTGTCTGGTAAAGACTTGATGGCCACTGCACAAACTGGTTCAGGAAAAACGGTTGCTTATGTCTTACCAATCATATTAAAACTACTCATGGATCCAAAAAAACTAGTAAAAGATAGTAATCATAGTGAACCTCAAGTTGTTATAATGGCACCTACGAGAGAATTGGCTGTTCAAATTAAATTGGTTGTTTTAAAATTAACAAGACTTACTGGAATTTCATCATATGTCTGTTATGGTGGTACTTTAGTCAGTTATCAAAAAAATAAAATTCTTGAAGGTTGTCATATACTTGTAGCCACACCTGGTAGAATTAATGAATTTGTTCAGCATGGTTTCATAACATTTTCATCTGTGAGATTTTTTGTTTTGGATGAAGTTGATAGGATGTTAGATGTAGACTCAAAACCAGATATTGATAAAATTTTAAATCATTTTTCAATGCCATCTGTTATGCATAGACAAACAATTATGTTGTCAGCAACTTTACCAGATGAAACTCAGCATTTAGCAAAATTCTATTTAAATAAAAATTATTTATTTTTAGCAGTTGGTATTATTAGTAGCGCTTCACAAGATATAAAACAAACCTTTTACATGGTTAATAGACTTAATAAACGTAAAATGTTATTCAATATTTTGGAAAAAGATCCAGTAGGAACTATAGTGTTTGTAAAATATAAATGGACAGCGGACTTCCTTGCCACATATTTAAGTGAAAAACAAATTCCATCAACAAGTATTCATGGTGATCGTTTACAAGATCAGAGAGAAATAGCATTAAATGATTTTCGCATCAATAAGATGAATGTACTTGTAGCAACAACTGTAGCTTCAAGAGGTTTAGATATTAAATGTGTAAACCATGTTATTAATTATGATATGCCTCAAGAAATTGAAGAGTATGTGCAAAGAATTGGACGTACGGGTAGGTTGGGAAATCGAGGAATTGCTACTTCTTTCTTTGATCCTGATGAAGATTATCTTTTGGTAGACCCATTAATAAAAACTCTAGTGTCGGCAAATCAAGAAATACCTCATTGGTTAGTTAAGTTAAGACGAGAGTCTCTGTGTAATGATGATAATGATGATTTAAATAAATTTGGAGGCTCAGATATAAGAATGATAACAGATTCAGTTGATGAGTGTGAAGACTGGTAAATTCATAATTTAATATTTAATAATTATTATTTTGTTTCATGTATTTAATAAAAAATTATCATGAATAAAATATTATTTATTTATTCTCATTAAATAACTCAATAAAAATTACTTTATTACTTATAATATAGTAAAAATCTAATAGTATTTATCCTTCAAATATTTATTTACATAACTATTAATTTATTATTGCATAGTATATCTATAATATGTATATTTTTATCTATAGAAATACCCTTATAAACTTATTATTATTTATGTTTAGCACTTCTTTTAACAAAAATAAAACAAGAAATAGAAATTCATTGGCGCATCTAGGGGGGCGTGGTGCACAGGGAACTTGTGTACCCCCAAGTATAAAATGTGCACTTTTAAAATCAAAAAGTGTTGTTCTACAAAATGTACTTTAAAATAGGTACCTATTATGTTCCCAATTATACATATATAATATAGTATATATTATTATTATAGAGTATTATAGACAAATTGTATAGTATCTGATGTTTGCATAATATATAAATATAATATATTACAACTTATAAGTTAAAACTATTATTACGGGCTATACAAAGGTAGTTATTTTATGCCTAGACTTAATACAATATGAAATATAATTTTTAATATTAAATTTGCCATTTTAATTATTGAACTATTATTTTTAGGACATTATGAATGTTTTAGTATATTTGCTCAAACTGCAGTAATTGTCTATAAAAATTTATGTTTTGATTATGTTAAAAATAACAGATGAAGTAACTTATCTTAATTTGTACAAATTAATTCAGGTAAGTATCACCATACCAATACACCTTAAGGTATAGGTATGAGCATAGTTTCTCCAATCTCCAGTATGTGTCTAAATTAAAAAATATGCTACAACAGAGATTTACCGATCTATCAATATTAAATGTTGAGAGGGATGTAACAAACAGTTAGAAAAGTGAGTAAATTTTTAATAAATATAAAGTACATACAAGAAAAATCATGTTAAAATAGGTAAGTTGTTCTGATTATTTAATTTTGTTAACCTTTAATTTTATTACCAATATTAAAACGAAAGTATATATAATATATATATATATAAATCTGAATTAGCAGTTATGGTTTTTATAACTATAGTCTGTAAATCTTATGTGAGTTGGGGGTGGGAGAGTTTAGCTTTCATGGGTCTTCACTATTTGTGCAACCTCAAAAATATTATTCTATAGTTGCATCTGTGTAGACATTAATAACAAAAAGCTACTACTTAATTATTTTCGTGTAGGTATTTACTTTGCAAGTCAAATACTGATAAATGGAAAAAACTATCAGATAAATATCAATAAGTAGCAAATTTTGTGGAAGTACTGATAAAAAATGTTGTAACTTTGTCTCCAACTTTTTACTATTGATAATAATGTGCCATTTTGATATTAGAATTATCATTGATATATTTTACAGCCAAATGTATTTGAAATTTAAATCAATAATTAATTATATTTATTTTTGTCTTTTGTAAATTCGTTAATAAATCCTAAACATAGAAAGGAAAATTAAATAATAATAATGATAATAAATTTAAAAAATAAATAAAAATAAATTGTATACATTTTTTTATTATTTGTTAATTATACATAAATTATTATTATAAATAATTAAATTAATTGTATAAAAGTATCTATAATAAAACATTTAAAATTAATTTTTTTTTTATTTAATATATGTAGTCTGTATTAAAATGTTTATTAAATAAAAATTATAAAAGCTTTACCTATAGTATCAAAATGTCAAAAATCGTTCGAGTAAAAGCTTAAAAAACCAGTGGTGGTTTTGAGGATGAGGCAAGTGAGGCGGTGCCTCACCTTAAATTTTGTAGTAAAAAATATTCTAAAAGTATAATTCTTAACTCACCGATACCACACATTTCGCTAACAATCTTTACGTATTTATAGTTTTATTTGAAAAAAATTCTTCTGTACGAAGTTTAATAATATGAATTATCATTTATTTTACTATTGTATAATTTTATTCCGCGTTTATTACAAAAAATAGTGATAAACCGATAAAAAATATATGAAATAATTATTACGTTAACAAACCCTCATATTTCAGTCAGCGGCAATATTTCGATGACGTCAGAAAGGCACCGTTTAACGTCGCCTTTGAATTGTTACTTATGTACATTAATTACACACACACACGACTATTAAATAAGCAAAATTGCGCAAGCGCAATGATCATCGTGAGGCTCGTTTTTCATCGCCTCTAAATACTAAAAATAGATGAATAGGTATTATGGTTAGCCCGCAGCCTGTGATGGCTCATTCAACAACAACACATATAGATATGGATAATCATAAATCATTACTATTGTCCCAAAACCTAATGAAACCGATTTAAATATTAATGTAATTTTTGTTATGAAGGGAGGGGAAGTAATACAAAAGTCGCCTCACTAAAAAAATACAACCAAAACCGCCACTGAAAAAAAACAGTTTTGCATGAATATGTATGTACCTAAAACCTAACTTTCTAGTAATTTTTTTTTTATTATTGGTAGAAAAAAGTCATTAGAAAATTCGTATTAAATTTTCAAGTTTTAGATATAAAAATTTAATACCTAAAAGGCTAAAAACAAAATGCAATTTTTCACGGTTTTCTTTTCGTTAATTTTTTTTATACGCTTATAAAAAGTTACAATATGTCTATACTATCTAGATTCTAGATACTATCTACCTATTATATCTTATTATACGATTAGACAGTAAATTGAATTCCCAAATGAAGGCTATATTATTCTGGTTGTTATACTTATATTATCTTTTATATCAACATCAAGTACAATCGGAAGATTTATGTTATTAAGTTTAATCCACTTTAATTAGGAAATATTCAAATATACCTACTATTTATATATCTACTTATTTTATAATATATAGAGTTCATTTTTATATTCTTAACGGAGTAATGAGTATTGATTTTATCAAGATGTGTTATTTCAAATAACAATAAGTGGGAGGGCGATATAAAATTGCTTATTTATGGAAAGTATCGAACACAAATAATATTAATAATAGTTATTTAATTAAATCCATTCAATACATATAAATTAATATATATATTTTAAATTGTCAACACTTTTTCTTATAGAAAAATAAAAATACAAACTTTGAAAATTACAAAATTACAAAAAAACAAAATTTATAAAATTGAACTTTTATCTGTAAATAAAATTTTAAATTTTAAAAATTAAATAATACCAATATATATTTTTGGCAACAAATACCAAATTGAAATAATAATAGATTACGAGTTACGACCGCACAAAGTAAATAATAAACACACGCAAGTTTGGAATCCATGCATATCGAGTGATTATATTCATCGCCCCGGCGGCAGTATTATTATTGACTATTGTGTACCCCCCTTAGTTTTTGTATTCCGATCATAGTTATGACGATCGACTTTTAACATCGCCTAAGCACCTCATGTGCTGCTCGCGGGTCCCTGCAAATTGTTATTGGTTGTTTCGATTCTCAAAAGCTACAGTGTTGATTGATTAATTTTTAAACTCCCATTTTCTGATAATGTTTTCATAATATTTATTAGTGTAAATATAGGCAACACAATTTTTGTTTTCGACAACCAATATTATATAGGTACTACAATATAAATTTGAAATGTGATATTAACTTATAAATTAGTAATAAATGATAATTTGAGAAGGGGGGAGGGGGTGATCGCACTATCGTCCCTATCTACGAGCCACCACTGGTTATTAGTTTGTCTGTATACACGATAAGTAGCCGAAAAAATGGTTCGATTTTAAAACTTTGAGGGTTATTTTGAACATAAAATTGTATCTATTTTTCAAAATAATCGGAAGAAACAAAACAAACTAAGGAAAACGAGAACTTTTACCCAAATCTATAGTTTTTGATAAAAATCGATTTTGTTTTTTCGTGTAATAAATTCCCGTGTAGGTAATTTGAGAACGAATAACCGTAGGAGCTTGACATTTTTATTAAATAGTTAAACGATTAATTTTTATACGTAATTTAAATGTTAAAATATTTAGTGTTACTTTTTTAGTTATTTTTAGTTGTGAGAAATTTTCGATTTTTTTTGTCCATAAATTTATTATCAATAAAAAATACTCGATGGATCAAAATTATTGAACATTTATAGAACGTCTCATACAAATTGTTTTTATATTTGTTTACCTACTATTATTAAGAACACACAGGTAGGTAATCACAACTTTATTTTATAAACATTTGAAGTTTAAATTTTTACAAAATTTGTGAAAATTGCGAAAATTTACTAATTATAAGTATCTCGTAGTAGGTAAATATTTACGATATCCTAATCTAACCCGTGTTTAGAAAAAGTTAATCTTTTTTTAATTAGTAGGTATGTGCATCACACATAGGTAAAGAGTAGGTATTCTGTGCTTATGTATAGTATACATATAATATTGCTAGCTGACCCCGTACACTTCGTTGCCCGTTAAAAATGCCAATTATTCCTATAATATGATTCAAACTTTATTTAATTTTTTATTTAATATTCGGCTAACGGTGTTGATTATTATAAGAGTACACTTTCCTTTATGTATAGAGAATAGAGATATTATGTACGTGATCATTTGTGTCAAAAAAGATTTAGGTATTTTAACACAATTACCTACTATATTTTTATAGTAGGTATATCAAATAATTTTTAGTTAATATACACCTTTATAGTACCACTAGTGCCAATGAATAAAAACAAAAAACGAAAAAAAGCGTTTAAAATTTTTATCTACCTACTTTATGGATTATTTTTAAATCAACTGAAAGAGCCAAATCGTTTCAACAGCCAAATAAACTATTTAAGTACCAAAGTCAATTGAAAAATAAAAAATAAACTTTTTAACTATAGTTAATAATGCCCATCGTCGGGCAGGTACTCGTACAAATTATTATTATTCATTCGGCGGTGGCGCAACAGGTGCTGTACCCAGTACTAGGTATGTGACGCGAATCATCACAGCATCGTCAGTACACTGTAATAGTGTACAGAGACATTACGGTATTGTAACGCTCTATGACAGGTAATACATTATATTATATTATCAATAATAACGATGATGGTAAAATCGTAGCACGTCGTGTATATTATATATTTTGTCTGTTACACCCAACAACGCGTCGTCCTCGTCGTCGCGTTTATTCTTCGTCGTCCGGACCGTCGACGGTGGCCTCCTGGTACTGCTGGTACTCGGACACCAGGTCGTGCATGTCGGACTCGGCCTCGATGAACTCCATCTCGTCCATGCCCTCGCCCGTGTACCAGTGTAAGAACGCCTTGCGCCGGAACATGGTGGTGAACTGGACGGACACCCGTTTGAACATCTCCTGGATGGCGGTCGTGTTGCCGACGAACGTGCCCGACATCTTCATGCCCCTGGGCGGTATGTCGCACACGGCCGTCTTGGTGTTGTTCGGTATCCACTCGACGAAGTTACTGGAGTTCTTCGTCTGCACGTTGAGCATCTGCTCGTCCACCTCCTTCATGGACGTCCGGCCGCGGAATATGCTGGCCGCGGTCAGGTACCGGCCGTTCCGGGGGTCGCACGCGGCCATCATGTTCTTGGCGTCGAACATCTGCTGGACGAGCTGCGCGACGGACAGCGCCCTGTACGGCTGGCCGCCGCGGGACGTGAGCGGCGCGAACCCGGTGATGAAGAAGTGGAGCCGCGGGAACGGCACCATGTTGACGGACAGCTTCCGGAGGTCGGTGTTCAGTTGTCCGGGAAACCGGAAGCACGTGGTCACGCCGCACATGACCGTCGACACCAGATGGTTCAGATCGCCGTACGTGGGCGTGGTCAGCTTCAGCGTTCGGAAGCAAATGTCGTACAGCGCCTCGTTGTCGATGCAGTACGTCTGGTCGGTGTTCTCCATCAGCTGGTGCACGGACAGCGTAGTGTTGTAAGGTTCTACGACGGTGTCGGACACCTGTACAACGCGTCGATAAACTTTCATGCAATGACTTTCTCGTATATTGTATTATTAGTAAAGGGCTCAGAAGTTATAGGAGTTAATATATATATTATGGACAAAATATGGTTAAAAAACGTAAATTTAAATAACAATAATTAGTACCTATTTAGTATGGGTATACTATAGTATATATTTATTTATGAGTATTATCATTATATAGGTAATAATATTGTTGAATTTGATTTTATTGCATTTTTTTTTTTTTTTATTAAACAATAGAAAAATCTGATGTCTGGAGGAAGTGGTTGCCAGGAACTTGGTCAGCTATGATAGTTATTGAATTGAAAAATATATTATCTTTTTCTAAAATAAATAGTATTCGTAAAAATGTATTTTAAATATTTTCGAAGCTATTAGCTTTAACAAGTTATAACCATTTTTTTTTTTTTTTTTGTAAAATATTAAAACTTTAATTTTTAAACACGTCTTCATTGTTTAAATTGGATTTCTTAATATGTCTACTATAAATCGAGTGCATATTAATAAGGATGAAACTCCTACAACTTCTAAGCCCTAAAATGAACTAGGGTGATCTTTAACGACGGTTTTATGTCGTATTAGGTACGTACAGGCTGCATGTAACCACGCAGGATGGCGGGTAGGCGGACTGGTAGACAGGGCAGACACGCGGACACTATTCTAGGTACCAATGATGTTCGGGGCCGGATTTGTTCCTAATATAATATATATTATACTAATTTGATAAATAGACCTTATAGATTTACAGACCTCATTCATTGCACGCCGCACTCGAATTATTTAGTTTTTGTTTTAAAAAGATAAAAATTAGTATGAGAAAACCGCAGCATAATGTTATAGTACCACGTCCTATTGTATTAATAACTAAAGACTGGATTTTTGTGCAACTAACATTTAAAAACTGCACAATTGCAATTAAAATGATGAAATGTGCGAAATCGTGCAAAAACAAATTTTTTGGAAATTATATAACAAATTTTTCATTTTGTCTTTTGTTTTCAGGTCTAGATATTTTTCATTCCAAGTATCCAATATTTTATTTTAGAACCACGACTGTTAAATTATATCAACTATCTGAACTATCGAATAAAATGGTATAAAACACGAGTTGATTATAGCTGTTGCAAATAAACTGTAAAGTACTACCTATATAATATGTGTATATATAATCAAAAATCGTAGCTATAGTAGTGTCGTCATTATCTTAATTACGTCGTATACTCGTATATTATGTTATATCGATATAAATAAATATATATAATTATATTATTAGGTATAAAAGTTCAATACTTCATATAATAATAATAAAATAATATACCTAAATTGGAGCAAAAATATTTGTACAAAATTAGTACATTTTTATATAAAATAAATTTGAAACGTGCAATTTTGTACAATATAAAACTTTCTTTAAATTAGATAATTTACTTGATTTGGATTTGTACCTAGCTTGTTTCTAAAAACTAATTTTTAAAATGGGACTAATCATTTTTTTAAATTTTTTTATAATACAGTTTATGTTTTGACCATAGTGTTATAATTTTTATTTTATTAGATTAGTGATTCAAAAGTCATAAAATTTTAGTTTCGAAGTGGAGCGATTAATGTATTGATTTTATAGTGATAACTGAAAAGTGTGTATTATTTTAAATTTTATTTTTGTGTATGAGTAGGTACCTACACGATAATAAGCCATCAATAAAATATCGGGTATAAAATTGGATCTAGTTTATACTTTAGAGAAGTTAAACTTAAAAATTCCCTGTACCTACTTATGTTTACAATTAAGAAAAACAAACAAAAATTAATGGAAAAACAAGAATTTTTACACAAATCCATTAGGTAATCAATAAAATAGATATGTTTTTTTTTTTCATGTAATTCGAAAATGAATTATCGTAGATATCTGAAATTTTAATCGAATGCTTATATTATCATTTTATATTTACAATACAATTTTCAAAATAATTAACTATTTTTGAGTTATTTATAAATGCATATGAAATTTTTAATTTATAGTTTTTTTTTGAAAAAAAATTTACTTATAAAATTTATTATTTATTTAATATATATAATTTAGTCATTCAATTGTATATTAATTGTCCTAGTTGATGAGAAGTGTTGACCCAACTGAATAGTGAATAATATGAAAAAGTTCAATCAGAAAATATTGTGTGAACTTGATAATACTTGTCGAACAAATAAAATATTGCTCTAATAATTGGTATACTTTTATTATTATTTTTTTTATTCCAAAAGTTCTAATGTGTGACCTTAAAATTTAATTTGACCTACCATAAAATTGTGTACCAATCTAGTATATTTCCACATTATGATTTTGTTATTCAATTTAAATTATAAGCCATAAGCTGGTATAGGACAAGTTATTTAAATAGCAGAAGAGTAAGTGTATTGGTAGTAACTAACTTCAATGATCGTTAAACATAATATTATTATACCTTCGGCGATGGGACGATGCTGAATGTGGAAATCATGCGGTCCGGAAACTCTTCGCGGATTTTCGCTATTATAAGCGTTCCCATACCGGCACCAGTACCACCACCCAGCGAATGGGTCATTTGAAACCCTTGCAGACAATCGCAAGCTTCCACTTCTTTCCTACAACAAAAAAAAAAATTTAAAGTTATTTTTTGTGCTTTTAAAATTGCTAAGGCAGTATAGATATAATAATATTATCATTTTTTTCTGTATGATTGTTACCTAATAAACAAAATATTAGCTGGGCCAAAGTCTTTGAAATTTTAATACAAAATCCCACATATAAGTTTTTCTTTATCTGTATAAAAATATTTAGAATATGCAGACACAATTATAGCTCAGTGTTACAACCTCTGTGCGTTATTTTAAATTGTTCAAACTATGTTAACATGCGCTACGTATTGATGTATTTTATAACTACACATTTGTGCACGTCGTACTAACGGTCCGCATGCCGGATGTTGGAGGAAATATTAATTTTTAATAAAATAACATCATTCGTCTTTATTTTTACTATTTTACTCCTTGTGTGCCTCTATACATAGGTAATAATCCAGTCACATACCTGATTACGTCGAACACAGAATCCATCAATTCGGCACCTTCGGCATAGTGTCCCTTTGCCCAATTGTTGCCCGCACCAGATTGCCCGAAAATGAAGTTATCCGGTCGGAATAACTTACCGTACGGGCCCGACCTCACCATGTCCATGCTACCGGGTTCCAAATCTACGAGGACTGCTCGTGGTACGTACTTTCCGCCTATTTGATGCACACGTATTAGGTATAGTAAAAGCGTTTCGTCGACATTTTCATAATATTGTTATCATTTTATTCGGAATCATTCATCGAACAACGAAAATAATATAAAGTCTTAGAATTCACGTCTAGCCTTACCAAGCGCCTCGGTGTAGTAGACATTTATCCGTTCCAACTGTAGATCGGAATCTCCTTGATACGTTCCGGTTGAATCAATACCGTGCTCGTCGGATATCACTTCCCAAAACTATGCAGCAATAAAATTTAGCAAACGTAAAAAAAAATAATTCGATGAGTGCGGACTGATGTTGTTTATAGTATATTATAGTTTATAAAAGTCGTCATAACCGAATAATATAATTACTTTGGCGCCGATTTGATTGCCACACTGACCAGCTTGTATGTGACAGATTTCCCGCATAGTTTTCAGATAAAATAACTTAAAATTTTAAAATAAGTACAATGTGTGAGTGTGTGACGGGCTTAACCGTTTTAATGTAAAAGTAAAATTTTGCTTGTAATTTATTGTGTTAATTTAAAATTTAATAATTTTTATATGTTGCTTATAATTTGCGTGTTTTCAATTTATGTTATGTTATGTATGTTATGTTTGTTTATTAATTCATCACTATGGATTTTTAACTTAATTCATAGTAACCGCTAAACATGTTTGTTTGCGGTAACTGTAAAATTAATTAAAATATAGGTATAGTATTAATTTATTACTGTAAAAATTATTCTAATGTATTAATGTATTACATAAAAAATATTTTTAAAATTAAAATCTCGTTTTTATGTACTACGCTTGTATACATAATAACTCACATCCCTACAATAAGACTGTCATTTCTTAAAATGCATTAATTTTGAGTTGTTTCTAATTTTGAATAAAAAATAGCTTTATATAATGCAAATAATTACGCCATAATCAATATAATTTTTCACTTTTTCACCAAAAAGATTTGTCAGTATTCAATTATTCAAGTTTTAGCTTATTTTCAAAGCATCATATACATTTATTTTATGACAGTAAACATTCTTTAATTTATCTAATTGATCACAGAACTCAACCTGTAAGAATACTTTATTTCGATACGTGATCGTCTTGCGCTAAATAAAAATTAATTTTTGTGTGATATGTTAAATAGAAAACGGAAATGATAATATACTTTAGTTGTGTGATATTGTGTTTTATACAATGTGTGTAGATGCAGCTGTAATACATACATAGTTTTACTAGTTTCGCTATTTTTGTATTTTCAAATAGAAATGTTTTACCGCTAAATCTAAAAATTTAGCTGTTTTGCGTTCAATTTGAAAAAAATTAAAAGGTTATAAAGTTTAACTGTTTGGGTTTAAGAATGTATCTCATTATTTGAAAAATTTATTTCGTAAAGGTTTTAGTTTCAATTGATAAAGAATTCACTTATAAATTATAATACTTCTTAGTTTGAAACTTTATATTGTTTTTTAAAACATTAAAACTATACATTTTGAGTTGTATTAATTTTGTTCTAAAAGTACGAATTATTTAACTACTTATCGTATATACGATACTATTTTGAAATCTAACATAACCCAAGTGTATTGGTTAACTGTATAGAGTAGGTATTATAATACCTATTATACCTACTGTAATTGTATTATTGGAAGAACTGTAATTTTAATTACTTATCGTATATGAAAATGTTTCTTTTATGATGTATCTACCTATCAATATATGTGTTAACGGTTTTTCAATTGTAAAAGCACAATGTAACTATTAACACAATTTAAGTTTAAGTTTAAATTGTTTAAACTTGAATTGTGATTCACAGATTATAGTTTCTATAATCTTTACTAACTAGTTATATTTATTGACCGTGTAAAGCTATAATATACATCTATATTAAATAATATTAGAGTTGTATTCTTCATTAAAAAATTCATTGTGTTTTATTATTTTTTGAGTTTAACATCTACTTTCAAATGCATTTATAAAAATTAGATACGAAGAGTAAATCTCTTAATTACTGGTCTTGGATAGATACATTAAGACCATAGATATACAATATACTTACAATTTATTATCTCTAAACGTTATTATATATAATTAGAATATATTCCAAACTAAATGTTATACCTAGTATTATAATATTAAACCTCTTTTTAAATTTAATATTTGAATATTGACGATTAATTAAAAATAATTGGTTTCTAACGTAACGCATTCCAGTATTATAAATACAACACTCAAACAAATTATTTTTTAATAAACCTCACTAAAGCAAAATAAATCTTAGTTCAATTTTAACAATACAATTTTAAGCAGAAAATAACATGAACACAAATCAATATGATAAGCATTGCGAACAACAAAATTTGATGAACACACTGAAAGAGATTCAAAGAGAAAACAATAACAGAAAAATAAATTGTGGTGGGCAAGTGAATCCCGATTCGGGCCCCAAGAAGCGTAACCCTTGTTGTACGTTGTCACCCGTGACGCCGACTCCCTTGACCAAGGCCAACGCTTGCGAAAGACAGAAATTACCGAATAGAAATTTTTGCACTACCGTCAAAAACGAATGTGACGTGTCTGAACTGACCGCGTACGGAAAAGAATTCATTGCGAACAATGGAAAACTGGTGAATAAAAATAATACATTTTTAAAAAATTGGTCAGGTCGTTCTAAAATCACCAGCATGTTAAACGCGTACATCTGTAAGACATAGAAATTATGGATAATATAATTAATGACACTCAATGACTTAACGTGTGCGTTAATAATTATAGCGGTACACATTTTCCGGCTTTTGTCATTGAGTATAATATATTATACTCATACTCTATACCTAATAGTACCTTTGTTATAAATTGCTATAATAATATTAAATTATGACGTTGATATGATATTGTTATTATATTAATGGTCACTGACAATTATATAATAGGACGGCAATTGATTTAAATGCATTATAGTGCTATATTGTATAAAAGATTTGAGGGCGCCCATCGGGAGGACAATAGACAGGGACATATTTTATCTCTCCCCATAAAAAAATAATAAGTATTAATCGCATCGTCTGCATCCAACATATTAAGTTTGGAATGAAATGAAAAAAATTGCAGTTTTTATTTACCGATACTGAATAATAAATTTAATCATAAACCATTTATATGTATAATTTTTAACTGTGATTATTAAAATATATTTAGTTAATTATTTGTACAACGACACAAATAGATAATAGTAATTTTAATAATTTATCTTACATTTTGAGATTTTTTTAAAATTCTTTTCACTCCGCTAAAAATGTTACCTATAAAAACAAAGCCAAATATTTTATCATACTCTCAATTTGGGGTAAATGGACTCGGCCGTATGATCGCTAAGACGTTTAAACGCGATTATATTAGAACGTAAAAATAATAATAATAATAATAATTGTACAATATTGTTTTATTCGGATTTTCCAACGTTATTTAAACAAACAAATTTAAACATATTCTTACATATAAATTATAAAATATTAATATTAATGTTTCAAGTGTCCACCTATGTTGAAGCTGCATAGAAAAAAAGCGATTTTAAATGTCCTTTCATAGTATCGAGCATTTTGATTGTACAACATTTCTAAGCTACGGTCTCTTCAAAAAATGAAAATATGATACTCGCATTTTCGGATGCGTTTCACTGTTTCAGTACTTTCATAAACTGTTTCTGTAGGAATTCATGCAGTTTTGTTTTGTATATTTACACTATCAAAATCGTTTAAGCGAGTCAGAATTTAGTCTTTAAAAAATATATAGGTACATTTATATTTATATAAAACATTTTCAGTAAAATACATAGGTATATTGATCACGATTTTATTGTATCAGTTGAATTTAGGTAACCACTGCTTTTGGTTATTTAAAACTGTCGTAAAAGAAGTTTACGGTAGGTATATGCAAGTGGTTTTTATTTAGTTAGATAACGTCGGATAACCCAATGCCGATAAAATTATATTTTTACACACCTGCAAGACAAAAGGTCAGCAACCCGAATGTCCAAAATAAAATAATTGTATTATTATTATTATTATTATTATTATCTTTTTGCGTTCAAATATCCTAACGTCCAAACGGCCGCTTGCGCATTAATTGTTCCCGTTCGTTATATTCTACATCGGAGAGTACAGCATATCGTTGTTTAGTATTACCGCCTTAGACTCACTGATTAACAGAAGATTTCTTATTTCAGGCTTCGAGATGTGTGTGTGTAAAATTCAACGGTCTTCAAGACTCGTGTCGGCATCCCGGGTGTTATACCAAGGACGGATGCTTGGACAATCCGTTCCCAACGTGTCCACCAGCCCGACAGTGGAAAATCGATTACAACTCTCCCAAAAAGAATAACAAGAGATGCTAATATATTGAACGAACTGTACACTATACCAAACACTTTAACGATAATAAAAAAACACTGTCTAAAACGCATATACGTTATTCTTGTGTACTGAAATAATGTTAATATGGTGTGTTATATAACCCGAGACGCTCGTATATTGAAATTACCTATCAGAGAATAAAAAACAATTTTAGTGTTGTACGTACGGAGTAGAATATTCAAACACCGACAAACTTAATATAATTATTATTTTATATTATTAGGTACATTATATTGCGTTGTATGTATAGATGTAGCAGCAGTTGAACATATAATCGATACCGCTAAAAATGTATAAAGAGTAGTTAATAATCCTCATGACGATTCGACAATAAAAATAATAGTAATACAAAAACTTGGTGAAGAGTCTCAAAAGTACATAGGTTTATGGGTTACATAAAATATTTATGTATTTATAATTTGTATACCGCTCGTAGAATGTATAGTAATATTAATTATAAACAGCGTTGAGGATGAGAATAAATAAATAATATCTAGAGAAAAAACAGACAGACCTGCAGTACTAGACAGAGGTTCCCACTTCCCAAACTGTGGATAGTGTTATATTTTTAAACAATGCATTTTTTAAATACGTGTTAAAAAGAACCAAGTTCATTGATATTACTGTAGGTCGCCAACAAAATTTAAAAAATTCCAAAATGTGCAGTACCATAAAATGTTTGGGAACCTCTGTGCTGGACCCATATCATTAAATAGATCGTGGCCGCCCAGACACTCGAGTATTATTATAATAGTGATATGTACAGTGCGTTGAAATAATTTAACTCAATAAATTAATTTTAACAGAGTGCGTACCTACTGCGATTTTCTGTTTTGCAGTGTACGTACGCAAGGGCCGCGTATAGTTAATTCGTACCTGTCTATAAATAGAAACTCGGAAAAAAAATGCCTGTGAAATTCGGAAAACCTTACGATTCCCTAAAAAAACGACGAATGTCGATTTCACCTATCATCGCGAGTGAGCAATCCATAATTTATGGTCTGTACCTGTGCGTTCGACAAGTAAGGTCAGTGCGCTCTACGTGGAGTATTGGTAGGTCACGAGCTGGCCAACGATGACCGTGCGCCACCGCCAGAGCGCGGCGTTTGAGCTCAAAGCTTCCCTGACGTCTTAAACTTAAATTTTTAAGACTTCCAGACTTATTGCGTACACACATCACCAGTGAAAACGCTCGCGGTAGTCGACGTCAGGCCACAGCCGCGTGGAAATCGAACAGAGATCGTAATATGTTGCTCCAAGTATCTATAGTAGTTGAACCCTTTTAAAACTATATTATAATAAAATAATTTGCTTAGTATTGCAATATTGGAATGGGCGTTTAGGCTAAAATTCGGCGACCAAAGATAGGAGTAGTAGTTTCGACGACTTCGACTAACTCTTGCCCTTCCATACCCGTCGTTACGATAAACTTTTCGATTTTCAGCGCAATTTTTCTCCAGTTTCCACCCTAGTTATTGTCATAAATTATTTTTTCTTTCAGCGATTTTAAATTTTAACTTTGATTCAATGATATAGGAACATACGTAATATTATCATTGCACACACATAAAAAAATGACATTGTTTATTTAATATTTATATCGTGTATTATTGTTATTGACTTTTGCAGTTATTAGTATACAAAATAGGTATCTCCTAATAGATTGAAATGAATTTATATATTTTGAAATTTTCATTACGTGTAAAATGAAATGAATATATTAGGTATGAATAAATTTTAAGTCCCCGAGAATAATGTTTTTAAATTTCACATCATGATTCTTTGTTTAAGTCAGTAAATTAGTCCAAATGTTAACTTTAATTGTAAGTACTTGTCTATACATAAAAAACAATCATGCTTGTATATTTTTTGATTTCAGTATGTTGGTGTTATTCATTTGAATAAACAATTATTATTATACTATACTAAATTACATGATATGTTTATTGATATTGCTGTTATTAAAATAATATTTTATTTTACTGTTGATTTTACGATAGGTTAATTCATTTTTTTCCGAAAACATCTCATTAATTATATTATTACTTATAAGTATTTAATCTTATACTAATACATATTTTTATCATATTAATCATGATTATCAAAAAAACCACATGTTTATAATACCTAGTGATTATTATCTGACATATTTTATTTATAAATTATCTACTTACATAAAAAGTTTACAATGTAAATAAATTGGTATAATGTTAAAATGTGTGTATTAAATGTTAATTGAACGGTTAAAAATTACATTATTTTATTTTTCGGGGCACGCCATGGTGATATAGTATTACAAAAGTGAAAGCAATCTCTGTATACTCGAGTGAGTTTTTTGTACCTCCGGTAGATCAAACTATACCTACACCTCATGGAAAGTCAGTTCCATAATTCAAAATTACTATTATTGCTTAAAACGGACCCACGCATGCAAATAAAGTACCTAATATACTTGTAAAGCATGTAGTCACTTGCTATATTATGTCATAATTATGTTTTAAATGGCACATATTAATATTATTAAAAAATAACACCAATTTGTTTTAGAGTTTGAATGATTGCTATAAACTACCTTCTTTTATTCATTAGATGTTTGAATTGTTTTAAAATCAGGTCTTAGACGTATTAAACAAAAATATTCGTAGAATAGAAAAATAAAAATTGTGATTATTTAAATATTATGGCTATCAATCATGTATGTTATATGTAATGTTATAGGTGGGTACTTGACATTTATAAACAAATATAAAAAACTAAGCGTCATGTGTTCGTCATAAAAATAAACTTTTATAATAAAATAGGTTTAATATTAAGTGTGAAATGTATTCAATATCTATTTATTATATAATATAATGATACGATCATTAAGAAATATTCAAGAAGGTACCTTTCATTATTACTTCATTCAAGTAGGTAAGTTATACTTTTAAAGGGTACTTATGAAAGTAAAATTTATTTTCTTGAATCCAATAACTATTTAATTACATTATAGTTATTATAAATTTTCTAGTAGTTGTAGTTATTATAATAATATACGGAGTTTAAAACATAAATCACGTTGGTCGATAATTTGAATATCTGTTCAAAGATGTATATTTAAAATATTACAATTTAAAAAAAAAAAATCATACTATAATAATAAGATATAGTCGATGTATTTCAAAAATGAATATAACTATATTATTTATTTCCGGTTATCTATCTATTGAGTTTTGAATACTCATACATAATCGGGCACAATATGTGTCTTACATCACTCTTACGAATATTAAATTTTGTCTTGAGTGCATCATATGTGGTAATTTGTATGAGGTCCATCCTTCAAACACGCGGATGATTTAAATCGTATGTGTATTACGTGTATACTTATAGCTTTTAACTCGTCCTTGTTCGTATATGAATTGAAGCATTATATCAGCAATACTATATTACCTTGCTCAAAGAGTAAAGTATAACTATAAAGTTAAACGCTTAAAAAAAAAAATGTTTATGTTTTATATTTATAATAATAACATTTGAAGTGTCTTGTACAATACATCGTTATTGTATTGTGTGCATATAATACCTAATTAGGTACTCAAAGGTGTTTATTATAATAATATAGATAGTTAAATTGTATTTTGTTTTGATTACTACAAGTCAAATTAGTTTATTTTTCAGATGATAGAGCAAATTTGTTTTATATATCCACTGATTCAGTATGTTACAATGACTATTGCACGTATTTCGGACATACGATTTCGTTTAATACTTACTATAAAAAATGTGCTTGAAAATTCGATTAGTCAGTTGAATTGTTTTAATAGTCGAAAACTGAATTATTATATGAGTATAATATGCGATAATACGTATTTATGTCCCGGAATTATTAAACCTAAGTTATTAAATATGATTACGGACGAATGCTTTTATTTGTATAATAAAATATTTGATTTAACCCATTTTTTTAAAAATATTTCCTCTCTCTTTATATAAATATTATATGGTAATTAATTATTAAATAGTAAATACACTATTTGAGTATATATTTTGTTTGTGCTTACCTATTCTTTTTTTTTTATTTGTATTAATCATTTGTAAGCATTTTGAAAATAAATGCCAATGTCGAGTATGAAATGAATAAAATTATGAAATCCAATGAAAGGTATATTTTACAAGTTTAAATATTACAAAACGTAAATAGTGGAATCAGGAATTTGTTTTTTTTTTTTTTTTTGAATAATGTATTGTACGTTTTTCCAATTATAATAGGGTTTTTAATTTAATCTAATTATTTTAATTGTATAATTACTTATACAGAAACAACATACTGATGTTAAACTTAATATATTCATGTCTAATATCATGTACATTGATTTATTTAAGAACTCGAACTTTTAATAAATAATAAAATACTATAATATAATATAATACTATAATATCGACATAAATACATAATACTTAGGTAAATTGTATTATTAGACTACATTTTAGTATTTATGAAATTAAATGGCCAAACTTTATTTTTTTAGTTTTAACAAAAAAAAGTTCTATTTTGACTTTTGTTTATTAGATAAAAAAAAGTTAAAAAATATTGTCGTCTTGAAGCTATATCTAAATATTTCAAAGTTTCATTTTTGAATGCCTACTATTAATATCTTAGCTACCTATACCTACTTATAATTTATAGCTGATACTATATAGTACAAATTATTAATCTGTTATTATAAATGTTTCATTATATGATTATTATGATAGAAATGCATATTTTATAATATATATTATCAATGTCCTTCATTATTTCTTCTTTTATTAATGAGTAACTTTCTATATAAATTTAATATTATTATCGTCATGCTGTGTAGGTATTTATAGTATTAAATAAAATGCTTAAACACAAAGATGCAGTACTTATAGCCTTATAGGAATTAATTAATTTAGAGTAATTACAATGAGTAATTAGATGAATTTTAAATCAAGGCAACAATCAAAATAAAGTTCTTATAAATTAACAATTTTCGAGAAGGACTATATCCTCATTACAGTTATTAAAAATACGTATAAGTTTAATAGTTGCACTTATTTGCTGTATATGAATAATGACGTTATATTTTTATACGTATAATGTATTACGTCAGTAAAAGCATGTAGGTGATACATTTCGATCTTATATGTATATTTGATAAAAGTTCATTTTTCTGAAATTCAAATTAATATACATAGAATAAAGTTTAACACATTTCATCGCTTCTACTTAGTAGCTAGCGACGCCGAAGAAATTACTTTTATTGACCTATTTTCTAACGAAACAATAGAAATTAAACAGTAATATAAAACATATTTTTTTCAAATCTTTCTATTTTAAAAAGGTGCTTTCTGTCTATGTAGCAGTGTTAGTGTGCATAATGTGCAGAAATTTTATACTAAATAGAAAATCGTTTTTTTTTTTTTTTTGTTGATGTATGATAACAATTTATGCTACGATACTTTTTTTGACAATACATTTTTAGAGTTCGTTCTTGACGTTTAACTTTGGGATAATTTCAAGAGCTAGTAAAATGTGAAATTTATTTTCCACGAGTACCAAAAATATTCATCGATGATTTGCTAAATGAAATGTGCATTGCAAGTAGTTTCCTTTTTATTCATATATCAATAATATTGCAATATTGGTACTGTTCCTTAAATGAGTTTAAGGTTTCTTCATTATTCTACATGCCAATAAGACTATAAACTGATATAGATGGTTTTTCATCCATCGCTCAGTGTGGAAAATTTTGATGTTTTTGCATGCACCTATAAAAATTAATTTACAATAATTAATTTTTATAAAAGACTTATTAATTATTATTCACAAAACATAATATTCCAAATCGATAAACAAATAAATGCAATTTTATTATTTTATAAGGTCAACCGTCAACCTTTTTTACGAAAAGTATATGTCGAAAAGTATAAAAAAAATGAAAAAAACGTTGTTATGATATCGAATAAAATAAAAAGGTAAAATAATATAAGTATATACTTATATATATATATATACATTTTATGGTTATTTTATAGCAAGACATATGTTGTAGTCATTTGCGTCTAAACGTTATTAATATTATTATTATTACTTTTTTTAGAAACCGTCATAAAACTTAAATTACATACAACATATGACGGAATCACATGCACAGTCAGCAATAAAACTCTATGTCAAGAATTAATAAATTTTAGCACTACAAGCGTATGGTAAAAGAAAATATTTTACCCTATGGAAAATTCATGTACTGTCAACATGTTAACTGTTTGTAATGTCAAAGTTCAATTAGATGTTCTATTGCTTACATAACGCACTCCATGACAGGTTAACCAAATGTTAATGGCACACGAAAATATTTTTATTTCTTTGATATAAGTATTGCATTTAATGAAAAATAGCGGTGAAAAAATGATCTTATTATTTCTCAATAATATAATTATTAGGACTACCAATAATAAAATGTTCATAATTCGTAATTCACTTTCAGACATATTTTTTAAAAAAAATAGTTCATCCATAAAAATACTCAGTATTTACGTCAATACACAGTTGAGAACATTTATTTTTCGCCACAGGAATGTGATCACATCAAAATAAACTGATACATAATTGACAGACTGGCGATGCTTATGTTTCATTAAAACAACCAATCTACAAAACTGATACGTATATAAAAAAAAAAAAAATCAATGATAAATTCGAACCAAAACCCATAAAAATAATATGATTTATAATTGGTATACGGAAAGTCAGTTGTCAATTAAAAAGGAAATACTAAAAAATGTTCATAAATACTTTATGTTTGAATATTTTTTTTTTTTTTTTGAAACCCCCAATTATCTGTGACAACTGTTTTTTTTTTTTATAATGATATGTATCTAACGTACGAATATATAACTGGGACGTGAACATATAATTTTTAAGCTTTAATTATAAAACGTTAGCACTTGAACAAAAAGATTCAAAATCTCAAATCTATTCGAAATTATTTCAAAAATTTACAAGTGAAAAAACGATATACAAGTATATGGGTTTTGTATGTTTTTGTAGTACTGTGTATTCATATATTATGTAGATTGTGGGCTTACTAGACACACCTCATGAACGTGAAAATGATTGATCGATATTATTAGTATTTCCTTAAACTCGGAACGGTATAAATTGCAAAATTGATTACATAAAAATTTAAGTGAATAAACGGATTATGTTGTGTACCTACTTACATGTAATATATTGTCCGAAAATCGTGAGCATATACATAAAAATAGCACATACACACACACACAATGCATAGTATAAACATTTTATATAATACAAAGCCCAAGCGCTAAAAATCATTGTCGATAAAGTAAGTATACCTATAATAACTTGATAATACAACTGAAGTTCGCGAATAACGGACGTGTTTTCTATAGATCATTTTATACTTATAGCTATAGGATAAAAAAAATATCTACTTATAATATACGAGTATTTGACCTACTTGCTATGTATTATGCATATTTATTATGTACTGTACATCTATTTTTGAGTGTATTAACTACGCGTGAACAAAATATTATTGTGATTATTAACACGTAGATACTCATTTTACAAAATTCCTTCGAAATTTTGAATATTCAATTGTATTTGGCTTTTCAGGGGGAGAGCAAATAATCAGTAGGTAAAATAATTGTCGGTAGGTATGCCATGGTGTTATAATTATTATCGTTGAAGGTGATCCGTCCGTCTGGGCCAGTGTGACATAATTATTATAAAAGTACCTCTGCGGGGATGTTTATTAACGTATATTAATAATTTTTTAAGTATGTATACCGTTATTGTCTATGGTACCTGGTAAGAAATTGGGCAAGTTTATTATATGGCCTCGATATTGTGAAAGAATTTTTTTTATCCCATTATTAATAAACTGTTTGAATGGAAGACGGTAAAATGGGATTAAAATGATTTATGTTGCATATATGTTTCCATTTGTGTACAAATATAGATGTATAAATATACATATTATAATCCATTATATTGCAAGATATTATATATATATATATATGAACACATCATATATTATATTGTAATACTTAGCTATTAAAATAGACACTTAAAAAAAAAATCGTTAATTAATTCAGATAATTATAATACTTATAATAATCTATATATATAATCTTATAATAATAGGAATACATGTTTATAATATTATTATATTATGGCTAATTTTGATTCTTATTATTACAGTAATTTATATAGGTGCAATGAAAGGATTACAACAGAACAGTTTTAAATTAAAATGCTTATTTAAAATAAATCAAGTGAGATATTACCAACTCTAATAATTTATTTAAATTATATACTAAGTTTAACATTATCTAACTTTAGAATAAAATTATTTAAATTATTAGCCCTTCATACTTAAATGATTATAAACTTCAAGTTATTTGGACTGCGTTGTTGAGTATATAGTAGGTATACTTCAAGTTTAAACTCATTAAGAAGGACTGTCGCTAAACATTTCTAAGTGTAAAGTTGTGACGTTCAATAGAAATAATAAATGCATAATAATTAATATATAATTAATGCATTCCTATAACCCTTGATGTTGGGTACCGTACTTATACGAGCAGATTATTCAGTCTCTGATTTCGGTTTTAAATTTAGTAATTCAATAGAACTCGGCTATATGTTATTGTGTTGTACCTACAACACAGGTTCACTCTCTCAATTTTTTTTTTTGATTAAATAACTATAATCGTATAGTTTGTGTTTCATAATCGATTTTCTATAGTTTTACGCCCATCACCAACGGTAATATTATTTGTTATTCGAGATGACGACATTAAAAATCTAAAAACATCGGAGCTTAAGATCCAATTAAAAGTTCGATTTTATTTTTGACATGTATTTTATGAAATACTGTTGGTTTTAAGCTCTGGCTGCCGTTATAGTTAATCATTCGTGTTATTGTGCAGTTGTTTTTATGTCACAATGTGGTAAATATGATATTACGACGGTATTATTTCATTAAAATTCGTATTATTTATCAATAGCTTTATATTTTATTAGCTGGTATAGGTGGGTACTGCGTGAAACACGACGAAATCGGTACGTCGTTTCGGTTGGCATATTATTTTATGTTCCATTATCGTTATTATTATAGTATTATGATGGACACTGGCGATAATAATATTTGACGGTTTACGTTTTGATGCGAAGCATGTGCAACGTCATCGCGCCATCTCTCTCTCCGTCTCTCTCTCTTTCGCGTTTTCTGCTATAATAATTTCCGTCGCCTGTGGGGCCAAATACCGCATCGTATAAATATAATAATAATAATATAAGACATAAGTGTTACACTGTTACGTGATGTATAATATGTAACAACCTGTTGAACAGACGCGAGCATTTCGGACATCGCGCGTTGACAATTATAATTTATTTCTATACTTATATTTCTACACATCATACGCACTTGCGCGGTAAACAAATTACAATATTAGACACTAATTGACGACGGTAATATTTTTTTATTCTGGCCGAGTATCCATGTGTTTTATTTGAGAATATGACGACACCGATAAATCGTATATACCTTGTTTGATAACTTACAGACATTAAAATTTGAATTTCTCCGCAGACTTCAAGTCGAAAATTCACTCAAGGATTTCATACAGACGTATTAATCACAATATGACCAAACAAAACAAATTTTCCGTCTGGTATAGACGGCAAAATCGTCCTATATTACCTTTATATTTATTTTATTTTTAACATGAAAATTATTGAACTCTTATATATTTTGGGAAGACGGTAGTTAATATAGTTTCGATTTATCATTAACACTTATTGCAGCCTATTTATAGTTCTTCTGAAAGGCTCCGGCGTTATAAGTTTAACAAAGTACCTGTGTACATCTGTTAATCGCGTTATATTTAACCATGAATGTACATTAATAGAAGTACGAGCACTTAACCGTTTATTTTCAAGCATTTTTGTTCAGAAAACATTTTTTAGACCTAAAATTACTGACCATATTCCACGAAGTTGAAGACGCCAAGTAACGAGAAAAATAAGTTTATTATGTACCAATAGATGATTAATATGTTCGTATTAAAATAGAAAATAGAAGATGATTTCAATATGGATTTTAATAAATATTGCTAACAAACATGCTAATATTGGGAACAATATTTTTATCAGATAGTTAAGTGAAGAAATAGTAAATTGGATGTTATTTTAAAAACTTACATTTAAATCAATTGGAGAAGTCACTCTATTGTCTAGTACATTTTGAGTGTAACTCATGGTCTGAGATTGAGTAACTCAATTTAATGGACGTGTTAATTTTAATTCGTTAAATCATTGCAAACAAAAACAGTTCTGAGTGAACTGAGCTGAGACGTGTGCCAGTCTCTTTTAATAAGGATATAATATAATTTATTTCTACTGTAATAAGTAATTTATTCTTATATTAGTAATAGTAGTAGGTTGTATTCCATTTTGCAAAAACACATCATAATATATAAACTATTAAAAAGGTAATAATATTATGAGTATTATAATATTTTTCCATAAATTGATTTTATTAACTTATAAGTCAATACCAGTTTATCAAAAAACGGTATGGATAGGTTTATGGTATAAAGTATAAATTTATTAAAATTAGTTAAATATGTTGAATACTATATCGTGTGCAGAGAATAATTATAGACTTATGACGATAAACAATAAGTCTTTAAGATTTGTAATATAATTAAATTGTTATTATTCCTTTTAACTTTTTAAATATCTAATTTCACCAGCTTTAAACTAAAAATATCTGTAAAAAAATATTGTGGGAACCTATTATCTTTTACCATACCTTTATACGTATTGTTTTTGATGTTTTTGTATTGAATTTAAAATCTAGAGTAATACATTTCAAAATTATATACATAATTATTCATTTCAAAACCAATACATAATTGTTTAACTTAAAAACTAAACTTTAAATTCAAGTGACTCAATTAAATAACCATTTATACGTATTTATAGTCGATTTGTTGGTTGTGATTTGGTGAACTCGGTATATCAAAGTACTTTATAGAATAATATAATGCGAATAAATTAATTGAATCTCATACGATTATACTCTATACAGTATAATACATAACACCGCGATGGATAAAAATGAGATATAATAACACTCTTAAATCTTTATTGAAAGTCTTATTAGACGTGTTAACAGCGAATATCTATAAATAAATATATAATCGCGCGTATAACACAACCGTGTATACTGTGTTGATTAGTATTTTTATTCTAAGCTCGAGGTAAACGTATCCTTAAAATTTGTTTTGTATCAGTAGATTTCGAAACCCGAGTTCATCATCGTTCAACACGACTTGACGGACCACGCATTGAGAGTATACTTATAATATATAATTATTATAATAATATTTTATCTAATGAAACTACGTAATGGGACGTGTATGTGTATATAATTGTGACTGAATCAATCGAGCGTTGCAGCACAGCACAGTGCCATTTTAAAACAGTATCCAAACATAGCATTATAACGTTGAAGAAGGCGAACGTAATCTTCTGGTAAAATTTACACCCGGAGGAGGTGCAATATATACTATATAACTATTGCTACTATCAACATACGACTTAAGAAATCGTATATAAGTCATTATATTATATAGTATCTTTATATCCTGTAGTGTTTTCACAGCGATGTGTATAATTATTATTATTCAATATATTTTTTGCTATTTTTCAAAAAAAACAAAAAAAAACATCTCACTTAACTCAACCGATCCAGACCTATGACAATAGGAGTGGACGATTGATAGCGGAGACTTTTTTCCTTAGTTAATTGTTTGTTTTTCCAATAATAAAAATAAGTAGGTAATGAATATTTTGATCTCTTTGAAGTACCATCGTACCAATGTTATTCATTGTAATAGATCTAATTTACTATCTAAAACCACCTTAAAAGAGAAAATTGAAGCATTTTATCGATTATGTATTGTGTACACGTACATAAAAAAATACACATCATTTTCAAATCAATATTAGTATTTAAAATATTGATGCTAAAGATTTGACATTCTTATCATTTAATGGAAAACATAATAATTATGTAGGTACATAAGTTGGACCTGGATTTATACTCGAATGCATATTCTTCACTTAGAATAATTTTGATTATAAATGTCGATGTTTCGTAATATGTAAGTTCTATGGTTAATTTTTTTTTGCGTAAAATATATTTTTGCATAATTGCAGGATGAAAATTCATATTATAATTGCATATTTCTGGATAGTTGCACAGATACTGCATATTCTACAATTATAATAATAATCATTATAATTATATCTTTTTTAGTTAAGATAGTCATATTTGCATCTGTACAAATCCTACTGCTGATCGTAAATAACCCATTATAATGTGCAACGATAAGTTATCGACGAGTGATGAAAAACCGAGTCCGTCAATGGACGGGCAGAAGATGTGAAACATCATAGTCAATCGGTATTGTAAGACTGACCTCTGACTTGTATGACTGTGTTGTGTTTCGTATAATAAACTTAAAGTACCCCGAGAATGCGTGTTTGTTTGATCATCAAGATGTCCATCTTTAAATTTGGTTTTCTTTTGCAAATGCTGTGAATTTTCATTTTCACTTTCACAGTCACTCATATTTAATCTCGATTACTGTCATTCGTAACTATGTGACTATTTACATGTAAATATGTACATAATAACAACATTATAACAACCGATCACTATAAAAAATCACCGTATATTGTCATTTTTCGTTGAGGCAATAGATGCTTCACAGCACTAAAGCCATGTCTGATTCCACAAAATCGTTGTTCAATTAGGTTAACTGAAAATTAAGTTTGGCCATCGGCGTACCGTGTTTGGCGGTGGGCTTGGGTATGACTTATTATTTTTTTTCAAAATCAAAAAAAAATAAAAAAAATAATAAAAATAAAAATAAAAAGTAAGAAATAATAAGAAAAAAAAATAATAAGAACCAGCTACATGACAAACCGAAGTGTAAATGCACGAACCGGTTGGTCTATTCACAATACCATCTACACTTTTGACATACAATAACACAAAATATCATTCTACTGATTATTTTTGTTATTAATGTTATTATTATTGACACATATTTACTTTTTAATCAACTGTATCGTTGTAGACTCTTACTGAACAAGTTAATAAATAATTTTTAGGATTCCGTACCGTAAAATGGCCATGACAGCACTCAGCCGGCCTACATCCGTGCTGAAAGATGTTTCACACAAAAAAAAAATAAATATTAAAAATAAATTCGAAGAAGTGAGCTAAATCTAAACTTGTGAATATTTTTTCGAAAAATCGTGGATATTCAACTTTGAAAATAACTGATAGTATAATCAACGGCGAGGTCTCGGAATGTGAAGAAATTTAGAAATGGTATTACATTTTGAAAAGAGTTTTGAGTACCCATTTTTGATCGTTGGCTATGATGGTGTTTTGAACGAATAAAGATGCTGAAAATTGTCCTGCTTTGTTCTACTGATTAAAAAAAAAAATAAATAAATAAACGAATAAAAATACATTAAGTAACTGAGTTTGTGTAGACTTGTTGTCGGCACATCGGTGGTGGGGTTATCCGAAAGCGTCTTGAAACGGGACTAGAATCGAAAAGACAGCAATATAGTTACGTAAACAAAAAAAAAAAAAAAAAACGTATACAAAACGCGTTTTATCTTGTCCGACCTTCTCTCTATCGTTCTCTCTCTCATACCGACTCGCACACGCTATATCTTACTCACTCGCTCACTCACTTCGCGTCAAGCTTTCGACGCTGCCGGACACACGCGCGCCTGTAAGGAGACGAAAAAACGGCACCTGCAGACACATGGCGCGCGGGGGTTTCCCCCGGTTTGCCGACGGACTTGTTACACCATACGCGGCTGCTGTTGTTGCTTGCACCGATGGACCGCGATTAACAGAAGAAAGTGAACGTGATTTCAGGTACGGCGGAAGGGGTCGGTAACCGGCCGTAGTCGTCATCCTCGAACCGCGTTTGAAGCGCAAACGGCAAGGCACTCGCGCGTTGTTCACGACTCGATCAAAACGCACACGTCTTGTCGTCGTCGTCGTCGCACATATTATTTCGACCGATTTTGAGATGTCGTCGAACGGTTGTGCTCTGGGTGAGTAAAACAATATCACGTTTTATATAATATTTTGTCTTCGGTATTAACTATTTTAACTGTTATCATATCATATTGTAATATCATTATTGTTATATTGTTAGTGATTTATCAACGTAGATAAATGTGTTTGAAATACAAACCGAAATCGATTATCTTACACTATAGTTGGTATATACATATATATATATATATATTATATGCTATCACGGGTCATCGTTACGAATATTATTTATTGGGTTTTATATCATCTATTTTATTCGCTCGGCATGATGGTAAGGTGCGAAGGTGTCCTTTGTATTTTTCTTCTATTTATATGAAGTTTATATTATTGTATACATTTATATTATATGATTAAATGGAATTAAAACTATACTATAACGAAAACACTTCATCTCTGGCGTTCATGTCACTCGCGCGCACAGGACTATATATGCACGAAACATGCATTATTTGACATTAAACGCTTTTCTTTCACACGACTAAATTAATGTAATGATAAGTCTCTATAATCTTAAATCGTTATATCCCTACGGTGAAAAAGTAATGCAATCAACTTTATTTATTAACTTTATTATTTTCTAACATTATAAAATTAAATTTGTTTTTAAATTTTAATGAAACGTTTAGTATCGTACTTTTATTAATCGTGGCGATATTGTTTTTCAATTAGCTAAGACGAGAAAATCAAAATTGTGAACAAGTATAAGTATTCTTTGAAATAAACTGAGAGTTGTTATTCACTTATATTTATTAGTTTCAGAATATACTTACTGAAAAACGTAAGGTACAGTTACACAAAATTATTCATTTAACTTATTACATATAGGTATATCTAAACATTTTAATTTCATAAAAATATTTGCTTGTGCTACTTCTGTTCTACGTATGTTGGCACTCAGTGATTCGTGCATTAAAATTAAACAATTGAGTGGGATTTTCAGACTTAGCCCTCCTCTCTAGTAAATCTACTTGTGTCAATGTTGGGTTTTATTGTGAAAGACTCTATTCGAGTACTGTGTTATAACACTAATAACTTTACAATACCATAATGCTGATAAATATTACCTTCATGCATGCTTTAATCATATGTATAGGGAAGATGTTTTTAGGTCAAGTACACCAAACAAAATATGTTAACCAGATTTTTATATAAAAAAATGTAATTGATAAACAAATATTATTTTTTTATGTTTATGCAGGTTAAAAAATATTTTTGATATGTAATTAATTTTAATTAAATAAGTATATATTTGACATAATATTTATGTATAATAATAAGTAACCGACTATTTGAGTTTTTTTTTATAAAGTAAGTAGACAAAAATTGATTAAAGGATAGTAAATACATAGCAAGTAAATTATCTAATAACATAATATAAATAATATAATTTTATATGATTGAATGATCAGAATTTTTTTTTTTAACTTTTTATTTCTATAAAAACTCATCTCAGGAAATTTATATTTATATTTTAAAGTTCCCAGTTAAATTAAAAATAGATTTTAAGACGTTTCTAAAATATTTATACTCAAACATGTTATGATATGATGATGCAAGTTTAAATTTTGAAATCCACAATCGTGATTTTTCTTGTCTCTCGAAGAAATCAATTATCTATAAAACCACACATTCAATTACTAAACATGTAATTTATTTTAAATTTTATGAAAAATAATAAATCTGATTATGTGAGAATCTTAACTTAAGTAAGTAGAAAATATTAATAATAAAGCTTAAATGGCATCTACTTGTAACATTAATATACATTATACTAATTTATCAGATTATTGAAGCAGTGATGAAAATTGAAAAGTAAAAATTATAAACAATTTTCAAATGATGTTTCTAATCAGTGTAATATGACAACTGACAAGTGATTTTTTAATGTAAGGGTATAGCTTAAAATTAATTCAAATCCTTTGAAAATATATTTTTTTAAATAATAGTAAATTATACAAATTTGTATAATACTTTGAGCCACAAATGTGTATATAAAAAAATGCACTGATGTATTTTCGATTTATTTTAATTTCTATAAAAATAATAACCTTTATTTACGTTTGAACATCGACTATTGTTAACATTCGAACTTGATTTGAACTTTGATGATAAAAACGAATGCATATTACAATTATTTTTTTTTTAAGAAATAAATATTTATGAGGAATATTATATTCAATTTCTGAGCATTGGGTATTAAAATCAGAGATTTTTTATTAAAAGTAATTTGCATAAATTGATCTTAAAATCTTTCTTGTAGAATTGTGACGTTATTTTTAACCGTTAAGAGAATAACTTTTGAAGAACCTTTTATTAAATGTACAAGATTATTTATAAATAATAAAAAAAATTATATATAATTTTAAATTTTGTAAATATGTAATTTCATAATTAGAAAGTGTCAATTTGAATTTTAAGTTTCTAAAGTTATTATTTTTTTGAATTACAAACACTAACAAAATTGATTATATTTGGTTTTTAATATTATTTTTTAGTTTTTCCCAATTACTTTATAAAGAAAGTACTAGGATTTTCCAACTTTTGACCCTTCTGACAGTTAACTACAAACAAAACCCAATTTTCAACCAGAAATCACTTACAGGGTTGATTGAAAAAAAAAAATACATTATTATAAATTTGTAATACTAATACATTTATCGTTCTGTATAGAATTTAAAATATAAGTAACAGTAATTAATATTTTTTTTAATATTTAAAATTTAAATGTAAATTTATTTTATTTTATTTTATTTAAATTTTAAATAATCTGGTTTGCATGTCTAAAATGTTATATTTTTGTCGATTATTCGTGATTTTTTTATTATTACATACATAATTTTGCTGTTAAATTATTATCAGGTAGGCGTATAGTTGTATAATTTTATTACATAGAATATTGAATAGTATGTGTAGTGTGTACTAATTATTTGTTGGGGTTCTTATTAGTTGTATACTTGCATGTATAGAAAGTGCATGAGCAAGAATAAATGATTAAATTTGTCACATATTAATAATATAGTTGATAATTATTGAGATTCGTGTTTAAGGATTATTATGTCTGATTGTTATTAAATAGATTCACTTTTCCCTTTATATCCGGTCAAGTACAAATCATTTATGTAAAAATTGTTTAGAACATAATTGATTTTTATTATTATTTTGATGCTTAAATGTTGATTTTTTACGAAAAAATTGTTTCTTAGTTGTATATAAACAAATAAATTCATTTTGAAATCCAGTTAAATAAGTAAAATAAATTACAATTTTGAATTCTAATATCTATATAATATAAATTAAACTATACTAAATATGTACTAAAATTATTTATATATTGAAATGTAAAATAAATCTAATGGCCTAAACATTACTCCTCTCTCCACAGATACACTTATATTACCATAATATTCATAATAATTAATGATAATAACTTTTTTTTATTATTTTGCATTTGATGTTAATATAATTTTTTTTTTTGAATATTATGTTGACGACATTATTTTATTGTTACAAATTAAAATGAGTTTTCATGTACGTGTGCCTATATAAGTTATATATATATATATATTATATGCACCAGTATTAAAAATATCATTTATTTAAACCAATAAAATTTTTTTAAAAAAAATAATAGAAACATGTAAGTATAAATGGTTAGGTTAGATTACATAGACCATAATATTTTACTCTTACTATTTTTAACATATGGAGATCTGAATGATATAATGATTTGCGATTATATGGGCGTTTGTGGTTGGACGAAGGGATTCTGACAAGAATGTTGAATTTTAATTAAATTGTATTTTTTGACAGAACCTCATAGTATTGGATGGTTTACATTCATACGATGACTTTATAAAAAATATATGGTTTAGGATGGAATAATTAGATGACGTAAATTATCGGTTGTGATAAATATTATTCTGTTTAAAAAATAAATCATCCAATACTTAGTGAACCAAATATCATACTGTATGATTCATACACCATGAAAATAATTTTATAACTTATTAACAGAAAAAAAAAAAATTAAGAAATAATAACTTACCCATAATTAATGTAAAAATAAGTATTTAAACATGTTAAAAAATGTAGGTGAGGATCAGCATCACGAGCATCAATCAAATCAGGTTCTGCGCTTAAGATAATTAGTAGCTGATTATGATTACTTATTAGTGATTTCAAAAAATAAGCTCGTATCATCGTAATTATTTTTATTTTTTGTTCGCAGAACATTCAATTGTGCCATTATTTTTAATCTCATACACGCAATACACTTTGTAGTTTTTAATAATTACATCTATATTCAAGCGTTATTATGGCGCTGTTTTAATTACTCACTGATAAAATCGTAATTATTCTGCGTTTATGCATTTACTTACTCGTACCGGTATATATTTGTTGGAAAATGGAATTTTATTTAAAATTAGTAGAAAAGCACTCTGTAAAATCAAGATCTACCACTACTGTATTTGTTTAAAACCGTACTATGCATTTTATAATTACCTATTTATACCACACTTTGTGTCGATAAAATTATTCCGTCGACGTGTATAAAACATTGTGATATATTAGACGATGAATGTTGAATGAATTCAAGTGTTCAAAAAAAAAAAAAAAAATATATATATACCTAATAAAAAATAATGAATGATAATAAATAATTTTAAAACATTAATCATAATATATTTCTTATCATATTTTATTGGGATAAAAGAACGGATTTCAGCAGTTTAATTGTTGATGTTACGACAAAAAACTGTATTTAACTGCCAACTGTTATGCGAGTTCTAAATAATTATACACAGATCTGATAAACACAGACTTCTGCATTGTTGCATGCTGTAATGTTTCCATTACCTCATCAAATAATTACAATAATAATTATTGTTACACATTTTTTTTATTTACCTAATTAGTTAATTCAATGCCTGAACCTTAAGTTACAGAGATATTTTAAATTTGGGCTAATTTTTATGACATAAATTGGTTTAATAATTGAGTAATGCATACGTTGTATAGCTATAGGCATATCTCATCTAGCACTGTGTTTTAAAAACAATATGAATAATTTTTCAAGATAAATTATAATACGAATTTAAATACAATTCATAAATGTATGTTTGAAAATACATATAGGATACATATATATATATATTTATAATAATGCAGTTTATCGAACATTTTTTAAATAATTCGATAATCGTGTGAAGTCATTAAAAATTATTATATTATTATTCATTAGTTGTGAATTTGTGATGACAAAATATAAAAATAGATAATAATATTAAAAAATTATACCAATTAATTTATAATATATAACTACATAGGGTGTTCAGCGTGATATCTAAAAATTATTTACACATTACACATAATATAGTGTTGTATAATATTTATTTTAAATAATAATAATAATAATAATAATAAAAACATAAAATCGTTATCTACAATAAGTAAAGCTCTTTGGACATACATTGCGGTGATTTCGTCATTCATCACGTTTTGTTGGAAATATTATGCACGACGAAACAATATTGTAATCAAAATCGTAACTGATATTTCGATATAACCGCAATATATACTTTTATGTACGAAATATTTTTTTTATCATTATTATCTGCATCTGTATCATATAATCATACTTCGGGAAGTCAGCCAAAGAATAAATAAAAAAAAGAATGTATTATAGTGCAATAAAATTTTTTTCACGATTCTGATGGAAGAAAAGTACAAAATATTAGCAACAATTTATTAGTAGGTACTTACTACTTACTATTATACTATTATAATATAATATATAGTTTACAATTTACATAATATTAATGAAATTAAAACATATAACTGTAAAAATACGTATAGACAGTAATATGCTCATCAAACTATTAATAATAATCGCCATAATGTATTTTAATTTGTTATAAATTTTAAGCCGCATTACCACAACTGGTGTACTTGTACAGTTATTTTTCACTGGTGCCGTTCCCGATGATTGTCGGTAAATGTGATACAATAGTCAAAGGAACGGCCACATATTACTTATGTATTACTTGTAAAGTACGCCAGTCGTATGAACACCGTAATCGTACACTTGTCAAATGTACAATTATTGGCGTATTTGGCAATTATACCAGTCGTGGGAAATCCAGCTTTATACGACGACGATAAATAAAAGTAAAAAATTAAAAATAATAATGAAAAAACAAAAAAAATGTTTTCATTAATAAGCGTAAACATATAGTATGGGTTATCTTTAAAACAAAAGTAAAAATATTGCAAATCAAACCTTTGTTGGTTTTTTAACATTGTTTATAATAATTACGTAGGTACTGCGCGGTCCAATAAAAATTAAAAATACATGCACTAATTAATGGTAGGTACACCACGTGTCCTTGCAATCACGTCATACATCACTCGTCAGTCGTCACACAATGTTGTAATTACTGGGTGTCTTGATAACACTATAATAATATAATAATGTACCTAAAAGTTTATCTTATATTATTATTTTCTGGGTCGTCAATATAGAAAAAATAAGTTACTACACTACACTGACCAAAGAAAATTTCCAGGGGTCATTATGAGAATATATTACGTCCTTTAACTTATATCCGGTAGGTGCTCAATACTCGTTTTTTTCACGTATTCCTAATATAAGATTGTCAATTACAAAATAAAATGGAAGTAGAAAATACTAAATTTATGTTTGATAATCGACCAAATGAAAAATCAACTAAAACAAAATACAAAATATATAAAACTAAAGTACATTGTAGCAATTTAATAATCCGTAGTAGGTAGGTAGTATATAGGTATATTCGTTTGGTATAACTGCTGAAATAAAACTATTAATAATTTCAATAAAATATAAACGAGTAAAAATAAATTTAAAATATTGGACACTTGTGTGTCGCTGTTTATTTAATTGTTCATTAAAAAAAAAGATGAAGTTGTGTTCTAAACAATTCGATAAGTCAGAAATAAAAAACGAGGTACCTACCATGTTGTATCTATAATATATTATGTGTAACATCAATGTCAAACAACAACTAAAAAATACAAGAAAAATAAATGTGTATAAATACACAGAGGGTAACGAACGAATAATGATATCGTATTCAGTTATTATGTTAATTATTGTGCGTCTATAAATATAAAACATTTCTGTATAAACTTCTTATTTTGTTGCCGTTATGCAAGAACAGATATTGTTTCGACTGTTCAGAGTGTAGTTTGAGGTGACCCACGGAAATCAGTGGTGATATAATTATTAATTTTATTTTTGATTTGGTATGTCATTGTACTAGTTGAAGTTGGTCTTTCTTTTTCGGAATAACTTATTAAATATAAGTTAATGAGTTCTATAAATTATGCAAAGGTACGAGCATTAAAAGTTTTCGTTTATGAATGAATAATGTACTCTATAAATAAATATTATACATAAATTTGTTTTTTATTTAATCGTTATACAACTTCTAGGCGTATAATACGTATATTGCACATACAAGTGCTTATATTCAAAATATCAGTATAGATGAGTATCAGTGAACAACTAATTATAATACACTAATTTCTTTTGTAGAGGGTTTTCGTTGAATTAATTAACTATCATATTATTATAAATTGATATCGTTGTTGTTTGTTAATGTCTAGACTCTACAATCTACATGGAAGAGAAGTTAACATGTATTTTTTTACACGTAACTAATGTAAATTGTTGTACAGTGTTTACAAGGCGTGAACGAATGGCTATAACGCCTATAACATATAATGTGGAAGGTACAACGAGAAATTTAGATCGAATCAAAAATATTAACTTAATTGCGTCTAGTAAGTTGAATATAATCATCATGATTTTCGAGAACCATTAATTGAATAACTTTTTTTTGAATGTATCTGAATACTTTTTCATATTATTCATTAAGACTTATGTAGTTGTAGCCTTACAACTTGTAGGTAGGTATGTCTTGTAACAACTAAAACGCTAAATTAATTATATTTTGACTTTACTGTTCATGTATTTCGAAAACTTTTAATCACTAACTGTTAAGAAAAAAAAAATTAGAGTGAAAATATTAAATAGTGCATAACTTTTATTGCAATTAAATTCGTTTTAAAATGTAAACATGTCTATAGAATATAAATGTACTCTTTTTATTTTATAATGTGCCAAGATGATAGCTCAAAGTTTATTAAAATGTACCTAATTTTAATCGATAATAATAAAACGGATTTAATACATTTTTAAATTGCACTGATAATTTAAAAAATAATTATTCAAGTTCCAAAAATAACATAATTAATGTACATATTCGATGCGAGTAGTTTACAAACATGTCGAATAGCTATCATTAATACTAATATTAGTACAGTATATTGTACTAAAAAGTAACTCTTATGTTTATTCTATTAATACTGAATACCTAATATTTAATTAATTTTAATATTGATTAGTTCAAAATTCAAATAGTTTACTCTGTCGTTTACAACACTAAAATAAAAATATATTCAAAGTAGATAAGCGAAATAATGCATAGATTAAGATTGAATAATTTCACTTGTGTTTTACTATTATGATTAAATTAATAATGAATGTCCACGTTACCTATAATAAATTAAATTACATTAACATAAACATTTTATTATAGCATCATTTTTTTATTCATGTTTATTTTTTTACGGTTAATTAGCAAGCCATCTCACATGAATGTATAATGACACGAGTAATTATTACTTATCAGGACTCATTAACACTAATAAATTAAACCTAATTTATTTATTCGATTATAATTAAATCATCATAATATATTGTTTGTATTAAGTATTAATTACCTACTAACTATGTTTGTATCAGAGCTTCCTCGATGTGTTAATACGTACTTCTTCTAGTTTGTTTTATAATTTGAACACTTACTTACACCTATAAAATAAATCATACACTTTTATAACTTAAAACAAATTTATGAAATTAACGGGGTTTTTTTTTTAATGTAATAAAGTATAAAACAATGTGTTAAATATTTTCATTGCTTATTGTGCTCGATAGGTACGATAGTACAAACATTTTTAGACAATTATAACTTACAAGTTAGTAGTTACAACTTAACTACTGAATTCCAGATTACCGAGTTGATTGTTATCTATACATTTTTCTAAAAAAATTATGTATTATTAATATATAATATTTTATTCTCTACTCGACAACCGTAGGTATATGTGTGTATTACGCGTGTAATAGTATGATGTAATTATGATGGCTTTACATATTATATTCGTTACGAAATAAAAGTATATTTAGAAAAGTTAGTTAATTGGTTGTTGCGTTCATTACTGTACAGAAATATTATAGAATTATTTAATTTTATACCTATCGGTTTTTGAACATTTTTAATTTTAAATAGAAGAGACTGTTTTGGATACTATATTTTAGTTCAAAATCATTATGGTGTTATACACATTTAAGTATAACCAATAATGTTAATGAACGGAAACAAATTGTATAACATACTTGCAGGAAACACATTTTTATAATGCGGAATGTTTGACAAAATAATATAAGATTAAAATATAAAGGTATTTTTCTTGCGGCATAAATAAGACGCTAAAACATAAAATCATACACACGTCAATATTTATACACAATACACATTGCTTATTTATTTAAACGAATGATAATAATATGATTGATTCATATTTTGTACTACCAATGTATATGATCGTTTTACTAAAACATCGTATTTATTGAGTTTTACAATATGTTCTGTGTGGGTATTTTATTGTTTTAAGTTGGTTCAACCAACATTAAAATTTTAATATTGTTATACGTTGCATACTTACACATGTAAACAGGTGTTCGAGGGGAATTTAATTATTATATTTGGTTTATGACTGGTATAGCTATCTGTCATTTTAAGTACCCGATTCAATAGTTACTATTACACTTATATTAGTTAATAAACGTGTAATTTAATTATCATAATATGCCACGTCTTCTTAAAACATCGTTCTATATCGAGCGATGTGTATTGCGGTTACTGAAATCTCCAGTAAAAATTATGCAATATCGGCAGTTACCCGGATCCTGGTACTCTCCACTTCGACGATTTTAGCATTTTTATTTCAATTCTTGCCACACGGTTAAGTGTCGATGATTTTTTTTCCAATGTCAAACAACATGTATGATATAATCGTTCTCCCAGACAAATTCATTTTTAAATTATTTGCAAAATTACTAAATAAATTTATCTTGTTTGCATGTGTGTGTGTGTGTGTGTGGGGGGGGGGGGGTAAAGGATTTTCGCACGTGTTAGACTCGCTGGTTTTATTAAGAAAAAAAATAATTACAAATTTAGTTAGTACTGTAGCGTCTGTAGCACCTACAGTACATAGATATAGTAGATACATCTGCTGACACTAATATTAAAATGCGATAATATTATATTGTACGATAATTTCACCGCTGAAGTATAAAACAAAAATGTATAATACCTGGTTTCACTTCGTTTAATATATTTTTATTACTCTACACTTTAATATTTGATATATTTAATATTTGACATTCTAATTATTATTATTTAGATGGAAACATAATTTACGGTATAAAATAATGTAAAGCAATATAACGGTATAAAATTTTTTAATTCAACAACATATCAATCAACTTAAGTTTGTTTTAGACACTATACACATTATAGTGTTTTGATCAAAACGTGATTAAAGGCTTATTTTATTAAAAAGCTAAACGAGAACAACTTATTACCGTATTTTTATACGTGTTCAACGTGTTTGTTAAAATTAATCTAAAATATATTTTAGTTATATTATGAAGTTAAAATATATAATATTAACTACAATAAGCTATATACCTAGTATGATGTTTATGGGACGTTTTATAAAAGTAATAAACCATCAAACCAGGGCTTTGAACTCAAGTAACTGAGTTCTGGTTCTGAATCATGATTATGGTTATATTTCAGTTACGAATTCTTGACATTAATTGAAAGTGTTGAGACTAAGTAAAATAAAATAAAATACAGTATAAAAAAATTATATAAAATCAATAGTGTCGTTAAAAAGCACAAAAATCCTAAGTATCTTACTTGGGATATTAAACTAAAATGTGTACCAATCAAAATTGTCAAACTTTAAATTTTAATTAACAAATGTATCTTAAGTAAATTTATACAATGTATTTGTTTTATGCTATATTATAACTATTTAACTTATTAGATATTATAATGTTGGCACAACTGATAATTTAAGTATTAAAACTGCATTTATATGTAAATATAAAATTTAAATTATGAGTTAATGCATTTAGTCAATGAGTGTTTTTGTAAAATGTAAATAAAACTTCATGCTTAAATCATAAATATTAATTATTATCTATTGCTAAGTATATTCATTTTTATACTTAACTTTTTAGTTATTGAGAGAAAATATATTAGTTTTGATTTTTCCTATAATTTTTGAATAGAATTCTATAACATTTGGCAAGAAGAAAAATGTAGGGTTGGTTAATGATAGGTATTTTAGTATAATATGCAATTTATAGATTCAAATTTGTACTTACTTTGATAGTCATAATTTTTTCAAGATATCTAACGTAAATTAAGTTTTTAGTTCGGAAAAATAACCTCTTTCGACAACTGTGATTAATTTGGTATTCAGTTTCGTTGAAGAAAAGTAAATAAAATATTTCAGGTTTTCAGTTTGCCAGTATAGGTATTTAAAACATTAATAATTATCTGGTTATTTCGGAAACAAAATTTAAAACGAATGTGTGATTTTTGTCGCAGTTTCAACCGGTTTTAGCCTATTGGTTTAATCCGGATTCATATAGAGTATAATATATTAAAGACCAGCATCAAATTGAAATGTTTACAACAAATTAAATGTTAATCACTTGCAATTTCATCAATTTCTGAGACAAATAAAAACAAATGTTAAAATGGTTTTAAAAGGATAGTAATCAAAGAGTAATGACTTTATTATAGGGGATAGGGTAGTTTATATTACTTATATAGCAGAATAATGTTGTGGGTACCGGCAGTCGACATCTACATTTTTTTTTGTATTCTTAAAATATCAAAATATTTCAATTTTTTTTTTAATTTTGTTCGACAATTATGACTTCTTTTAGTCCTTTTAATATCTAAATCGTATTATGTGTAAAAAAAAATGTAGAAAAATATAATTTTATAATTACTTTTTACGTAATAATATACAATATAAAATACATTTGAAAGTGGAAACAGTTTATACATTTGAATGTTTAGTTTAACATAGAATATGAATAAATAGTATACTAGAAACCTTTATAATTCTTGGTAAATTATAACTAATGACTATAGAAAATGACTTTGGAAACTAAAATCACTTTAGCTTTTAAGCAGTAACTAACTTGCGTATGTGTATAAATCAATTTTAAAATTTAAAGCTATATAGTAAATTAATTTATGAAATTAAATTGATTATTAATTAATTACGCATCGTATAAAATAACTTTGCGAATAATACGATTTAATGAATAAATAAATAATTTAATAATTATAATTATGATAAAATTCGTCGAAAAAAAATTAGCTTATTGTATAATATATAATCTACTTTGTGTACCTAGACTAGCAGCTGCAGGTCACATAATAATAATAATTATTATTATTATTATTAAATCTGTTACGAATAACGCCCAAGGGCGGATCTGTAGCTTTTTTTGAAAAAAATTTGCACTACCTTGCCAGCATATTGCATTAATCGTATCCGGCACACGATGTAAAAAACCAGAATGGTTTCGTTTTTTATCTTATAGAAATGTTTACCACACTCGTCAATCGATCGTCGTACACACATACACATATGTATATATATATATATGCAATACGTATAGTTGGCAGTGACGTAGCCAAGGGGGGCTAATGCTCCTCCCCAATTGCCCGTATTTTTAATATTATTTTGAAATATTCAAATTTAAATATGGAAATCGTCTTACAAATTTTAATTATTTAACTAATATAAGTGTTGTCATTAGTAGTTGTATAATATAATATTTGAGTTGAAAAAGTATTATCAAGTGTGTTTATTCATTTTTTCGTTGTATTTGATTTTCATTAACTCAAATCATAATAGCGTTTAGCCCTTGCCATAAAAATCCTGGCTAGGTTGACCTTATTGTTAACCCAACCTCCGGTAGTCGGGTAGGCACGTTGCAATAACGTGCGTATATGACGCGATAATATCGCGTATCGACTGCAGAGTATACCATTATAATACGTATTAGGTATAGGTGACCGCGGCGGACACTGCGCCTCGCCGTTTCGGAGTCGACGTTTATTGCAATTTAAAATGTTATTACTGCAATCGTAACAAGCACAGAGCACGCACAATCGCTATTTAGCATGCGGCGAATATTACATATTATATATATATGTATATATATAGAACGGCGACGTCAAAACGTTTTGGATAAATACACTATATTATCATCAGCTGTGCAGGTACCTACGTATATTACACTCCGTGTCCCGTGATCGCTGTCTTCGATTATAAACATTTTTTTTTTATTATTATTATAAATCGTAATTGCACAGGTACCCACAACGATATTTTATTATTATTTAATCAACGATACTGTATGTACCGCGACGTCGTCGTTACGTCACCGCGTACGGAATAGCTGGTGCCATAATGCTCGCGAGCGTATTTATTTCATTGCACAAAACGCGGTAATCCGCGAGTGGGCACGATACACGACATAACACGAATACACGTGTAATAATATTATATACGAAGCATTGGCTGTATATTATATTATTATATAGTGGAGTGGCGGCCGGCGCCGCGCACAAAAAAATGCAATTTCTCTTTGTCAAAACTCGTTATCGGGCGGCGGCGGCGGCGGTCCGATTTGTTTTCGTAGACGTTATTTTCTTTTCGTTCGAAACATAATATAGCTATTATACGCCCGGGCGGTCGTATACTGCAGCGGCGTATATATATCTGCAGACTGAGGCGAGGCCGGGTAAATCGTCGATATTTTTCGACCGAATAAGCCGCGTTGATAAGATCGTTTTTTGGGATAGTTTTAAGTAAGTTTCTATAGTCGACTGACTTTTTTTTTTTTTTTTTAACTCTTTAAATGGCTTATAGAAACCTGCGATAAACTTTACATATTTTAAATAGAAGTTTAAATTCAAAAGTACACCTTACGAATAGTTTAATTTAATATAAGTACCACGAACGCAGACTGAAGTATACGTTCGCCGTAACAGCGACAATAACTATATGATTGCTAATTAGTAAAAAAGCTCCAAATATCTATGATATAATTGACTTTCCAGAGTTTCTACCCTATATGTACCTACTGTACTTTATGCATTAAGTTATAATTTGGTTAGATGAGATGAAAGTTATGCAGTTTTTCTTGAAAATGTGTACGCCAATCTACTTATGTGCAGTCTGTCGTTTGATGAAAAAAATTTACTAAAACAATAAAATTGTTTAAGTATATATTCGTGGATTGCGAGTGCTTGCACCATCGTCACGATGACATTATGGTTTTATCATCTCGAGACGCTGTGAGACGAGGACCATCTGTCCATCTAACCTAAATCGTACAAACCGGTGGCCGTATAATGTCCCTAGGGGTGGCAGTAAAAAAATGTCAACTTCATCTTTATTGACAATATTACATAAGACGGTCGTTTTAGCGGTATAATCGGTACCTCCTGGCAATTTTTCGACTCATAAAATCGCGGTATCGATATGCGATTGTCTGGACAAGTTGATGATTAGTCTTGAATCGTTCTACGCCTGAAGCATGATTATTGTCGTACAATTAAATAGTTGTACACGAAGCCGCCAGTACGCAATTTGGTAACTGTTTTCGGTCGTCACCGAAATTTAATTGCGATTGGGAAAAATCACGGTCGTATACAGCAGTAATTGATTTTCGTTGTTGATTCCTATAATTGATGGGGGCAAAATGACAAAATACGTTTTCAATACGCGGTCCGAAAATTGTTTTTGTGAAATAACAAATACTATATTATAAGATAATAGTAATTTAGGGTTATCGTGTTCCTATATTGACGGAGAAAGTATAATCACCAGACTCTATAGCAAAACGTATTTTTGTTTTATACATTCACATACCGCGGTGAGTCGAAATCAATCTACAGCTTCATACTTACACACCTATTATGACGAATAATAATATACATAATATTATAACATAGACGTACCTATTATACTCATAATATTTTATGTTTGATTCGTAGTATAGGTATAAGCCTTGTATAAACGATCTCTCATATTTCAGCTACTTTATTTTTAATGTGTTTTCAATAATCTAGAACAAACAATAATGGTGTACTCATCATTGAACTCGACGTCATTATTTAAATGTGCCATGTAATGCAAAAATCATCGTCAAACACCGTATCAACGAAAATGATTACGTTTTGTCACGCCGGGCGTAGAATATAAGACGTTATATTATTATGAAGACATTGTAGTTGGGCTAGGTTATATAGGTGTCTCCGGTTGTCTTTAAACTTGAAAGCAGTGATAAATCGTTACATAAGTATGTGGTTTATCCAAAAATGGTCAAGGTTTAGACCGAACTGAGTTTGCATGAACATTATGATGTTTACTATTTGTTTCGTCGATCTTCGCGATATTTTTCAAAACGTGAAATCACCAAAAAATCTATAGTCTATAGGTACTAATGTTATGTTTGAATTAATGTGACGTATACTTACGTATAACTGCTTAGTGAAATCGTTTAACGTAAAAAAGTGGTTTTTCAGTAATATCATACTTATGAAGTACTATAATATATAATAAAACCGAAATGTAGCGAACGATTTTTATTTCTTCATATTTTCAGAATTCACAACTATTTATTACTCGTAGTGTTTGAAAATTTCATAAAACATAAAAATGTAAAATATTTCAATATTTTAATAAAATTTTTTGTTTTTATTTTTCATATAAACTTTATTAAATATTTTTTAAAGTGTCAAAAATATACAAATGCTTAAATTATACATTATCATACCGAAATATATAGTCACATAAGAAAATAAGATATTTAGTATTTTTAATTACAATTGCATTATTTTTATGTTTACTTATATACTTAACAAAGTAATATGTAAACTAATGTATTGATATTATTCATATAAATAATTCAATGTTTCACATTTTTGTTAAACCACAAATATTACATATTATATTTTATACCTAAACACAGTATTGTTAATATATCAGTTGACCATTTTACTAAAGTCCGTTGCTCATGAATTGCATATTCCTGAACAAGATATTTTGATCAATTATACATAGGTAATGTCATAGAGCAATGCGTTTATTTTTGAAAATTTAGATTATTTCTGTTGAAATATTTGAATAGATACCTAGGTTAGGTTACCTACCTATAATACGAAAGGCATGCTTACAAGTCTGATGTATCAAATAAAAATATTTACCAAAACTAGGTAAATCTGTTATTTACATATATATATATAATAAATTATCACACTGAATTTGATCTATACTAAGTAAGTTTTTAAGCTGTTTAATTGGATATTGCCTATTGGTGTGAATAATAATTAAAAAGAAGCGAAGATATTATAGTACTTTGTCATATTACATTGATAGCGATAGGACATTTTGGCTCTGAAAAATAATATTTGTAGGAATCGATCGAATTAAATATAAGCACATTGCAATATCATAATTGTTTTTAACCAATCAAAGCTTATTTTAAATTTAATTTGAAATATACTATACTTAAAAAATAAAACCGAACGATATTATATTCGTACAGTAATAAATATTATTATTATTTAAATAAATGTAACTTATATCATTAATTATAAATTAAATAATTGAGAATAAAAACACTCGGAATAGAGTAACTCTATGTGTTTATTGGAATATCATTTAAATATTTCATATTATGTTAATTAATGCATAGGTGACCACTTAAAAATGTTAGTCAGATAAAAAATAAAAATAAATGTCTATGTAATATTTAACAATGCCTTCGATTTTTTTTAATGCTATGAGTAATAACAATAATGAAACATATGTTTATCATTGTTAGAAAGAAATTTAAGTCAAGGCAATATCACAGACATATCGAGGCTGCCGTTATCTGGCAAAATTGTATGATTGACGTCTGAACACTGTACTTATAGACGAGTATGGTAATAATAGTATTAGATGTAATTAACATAATGATTTCTTTCTAAATACCTATACTACCATCATATTGTTACTTGACTTACTCATTTTATCATTGACAATTTTCTAGTTCACAGTCGATAGCTAAATCTTAATAATAATAATAAAAAAAATAGCGCACATAGGTAAGCGATTTGTTTATCAAATCGTATTATAATATTGTATGTATATTAAAATGTATAATATCTTAAACAAATAATATTCTGATATTTTAATGACTAATATCATGGATTATTTTTATTCTGTAATATTTTGTTGGTTATTAATAATATAAAAATATACAAAATGCAATAAGTACATATAGCATTTCGTTTTACTGTTTCAGCAGAATATGTTTTACATTTATTTTTTTTTTCTACACAAAACAAGCTTATTTTTTTCGGTGTACACGAACCGTTTATCAAATCTACGTGTTTCTACTCGAATTACTTCCGGTTGAATTTACAGGCAATGTGATAATACTGTATGGGTGTACTAACTTGATTTTTATCCAGTGTATCTGATTGCGTAACACCACTGAGTAGTTTTTAAAAATTATTTTTTGTTATTGAGGTGGATAGAAGCCAAAATTTTTTTTTATCTATTCCATCTAAAAAATATACTGGTGGAGGAAGCCATACATTGCAGGTTTCTTTCAAATAATTCAATAATGATAAATAATATAATATACTAATATTTTTATTTTAAATATTATAATACTTATCCACACTTTGAACTATTAGTATTTTAATGACAAATAAGAAATTAATTAGAAAAGTAATATTTAAGTTCAATAGTTTAACACTTGAAACAAAATATGTATTCTAATATTCGATCAATTAGAAGGTAGCGCATGGGGGGGGGGGGCAAATTATAACTTTGCCTTCGATGTATAAAATGTGAAGGGGAATTAGTTTTTAATACTACTAGACTATGCACGTGCATGTTATAATTATATTATCATAAATTGAGATACCGATATATTTTATCATATTATCTGATCATGAATATTAAATAATATGATTAAAACAATTTTCCAAGAGAAGAAGAGTAGAAATTTAGAAACTTAATGCGTATTGATGATTTTGAAAAATTATAAATTATGTATTGGGGGAAATTCGAGTAAAAATGGTTACTACGCGTGTTTGATTTATGTTCAAGTTTATGGAAAATTAGCGATATTTTATTACACACATTTATAATATATACATCATTATTTCTGCTACCTTCCTTAATCTTATATTCTGCACGTTACAAAATTTTGTTTATAATTATAATGTTCGACACCACTTAGCACATTAATACATTAATACTGTAAGTCTTACAATGCATCGTTGCTTTTTGCTATGATATATACGGTCGTATATTTGACGAATTCATAACATACAGTTTTATGAAATGTTATGCAATTGATAACACAATACTATAATATTTAACTTCAATAACATTCAAACATATCATAATTATGCATATCTGATCGTATCGTGTACGTACAAGGGAGTAGCAAGTGCTATAGCGCAATATCGCAGCCAATGTGATATATTGTTATTATTCACTACTTACCAGCTACTATTGATATTATCAATTAAAATAGTTTATGTTAAAATATCGATTTCAAAGACCGTATTACAGGTATAAATTCTAATTGAACTATATTGTTAATATTGTTGTTGTTGTTATTATTATTATAATTATTACTATAAACAATCTTTTAGCGAACGTAAAAACGTTATTAACAATCGTGCCGTGGCGTCATATTTTCTGTCACGTTCTATTTCATCCGAACACTTGGCAGGTTAACTGGATAATTTTCTCGACATTCCATCACACGTGATTATGATGTATATAATAATAATATTATCGTCCTTGTAACCACTAGCGCGGTTCCTAATTACTCAGTTTATGTATGAAAAAGTACCGTTTTATTATTATTATTATTATTCAATACCTACTTCAATACAACCCGCAGGTTTTGTAATAATTATCATAATTACAATATCGTTGCACACGTGTTTGAGTTTAAAAATCATAAATAAGTAGGTATGGTAGGCGTAAATAAATCGTGTGCATTCACCCCACATCAACTGTTTACAAGCAGCTATCAACCACTTACGGCATATTTACGCGGTTTGATTTGTCAATATTCGAAATTTCAAACTATAATATGTGTACCTACTTATAAGGATATAATATTAAAATAATACATATCATTATGACCTTATGGTTGATCGACAACATTCGTTGCATTGCTATATACAAAATATTATTTCGATGATTATAACGTTTCACTTGTACAACTCACCGAGTAATAGGTGAATTAAGACACGAGGTCCACTCGTCAATATCATGCTTAGTCAAAAAGATTTGTTTACAAATATTATTAAATTAAAATTTTCGTGATTTTTTCTTACCGGAATTATAGATTCAGATTCATTTTTTTTTTTTAGAGTTCATCTCGGGAGAAAGTGACGACAAAAAAAAACAATTCCTCCCCTCTCCAAAAATTAACATATGTATATTTATAGGTACACGGTAAGACAAAACACAAATGTGTTTACAAAACCACTCCGTAATAATTTATTTGGATAGCGCACTAGATGCGTTTGAATCGTGTTTCAATGGATTAAGGAATCGTTTTAAAAAATCATTTACACGCCCTACATACATCACTGATCCAAAATTAAACTGTTCAATAAACACCTGCATGGGCTATATTATAATGACTAATGACAGGTATCTTAATATGAAAAAAAGCATCGATATTTATTTACTAATGAAATGTAGAGTCTTATAACAACGTAAAATATGATTTGTAAAACATGGAAGGGACCATCCCTATCGCTCCTATGAAACGATCGTATTTTACATAGTTGACTATTGTGAAAATAAATTATTGCTAAAATAATTAAACTGCGCTGTGAATCTTAAATTGTATTTTTTGATGAAGGTGCTTACAATAATTATGGGAAATATTGTGACTATGTTAAATATTATATATTTCATACATGGCATTACTATAATAATTTTTTCTTTTATAATTTATCTCACATAAAAAAAACCAAATAAAATAATAATAGGTATTATATATTATGCATAAAATATTAAAATATGCATATAATATACGTATTTATATTATTTATATAGATTATAAGTATCATATTTTTAAAACAAGTATGAAATAGTAATAATGAAATAAAAACCTATTATGTACCTAATTGGAAAATATTTCCGAATCGCATTATGCATTGTTAATACGGACCAATATGCAGTCTAGCTAAATAAAAAAAATAATTTCAATAGATAATTCTATTGGATGAACATAATATATTTACGATTTCTATTTGTTCTATTAGAAACCGTGAGGACCTTTTGCAACAAAAGTGTTGTATTATTGTGAATTGTGATAAAAAAAAAAAAAAAATAAATGCATTCAATAACGTGTCGCGCAACACCGTCGTATAGACTATGATAATTAATTATCTTGTAACAGTTTTCAATAATGTGTACCTATGTATAAATGCGTGTATGCAATGTTTATTAAGTTTTGGTTAGTAAGAACCATTAAAAATTAAAATATTAAAAGCTTATTGATGTGGAAATATTTTCATATTTCTCGTTAAGTCGAGTGTGTTTTGTAAGCCGGATTTAAAATCATCTTTTTCGGCATACATATATAATATTTTGGTATAGGAAAAGGAATATTTAAAATAATATCCTATATATATTTTGTTCATATTTGGTTTTTTCGTAAACAATATTATAGTTAGTTGATATTTATTTTGAAAATTCTTCAATGTAATAAAGTACCTATATAATAATAAATCACTTTCCTGTAGGTAGTAAAATTAAATTTGCTCTTTGAGAAAATCCACTCCACATTACACGAGTAATGTTATAATATTCTTTAGGTATAATCTGCGTGTTGCGCGTTACTTGAATAATAAAACAAATAATAATATAATATTGTTGGCATATACATGGTATGTTTTCCTCTTTTATAAGTTTATAACATATTATTATAATAAATTCATCCATTGTACAAATATTTATTTATTAATATTAGCTGTACATTATTCGAAATATGAATTTTCTTCCGATGGTAGGTAATATTAACATATGTTATTATTATTGAATAACGTTGAGTATCTTATTTTCCAGGTGAAAAAATGTCGTACGAAGGAGTAAGCAAGTGGTACAGCGGTCGTTCGGTGTTCATCACTGGAGGTACGGGCTACATGGGCAAAGTGCTCATTGAAAAGCTGCTAAGAGATTGTGGCGACATCAAGTTCATTTATGTACTGTGTCGTCCGAAGCGAGGTTTTAGCCCGGCCAACAGGATAGAGCAAATAAGGAAATTAGCAGTTGAGTGATAATCTTAAATTCGTAATTAAATTGTATTGGTCAAGTGAAAAATAAATTAAAAAATATTATGCTCGGGAGGATTAAAAAATAAAAAAAAATTCTGTGAAATTGTTTTAACCTACAAGGTATTTAAATGCAGTGGCGTAGTGCATAATATATTATAATAATCTAATAAATAATATTACAATATTTGTATCACTCTATCAATAACAATATTTAAAGTATATTTCCATTTCAATGATTAAATGTCATTCCAATTGCAATTCTAATTTTTTATGTCAATCAATTTAAATATGAACAATAAATTAACTTGTTCGCATTTTCCATGTACCTATTTAAATTTTGATTAATTTTAGTGGTATCTATTATTTATTTATTTTACATAATATTTTTATGGTAGTTTGGTTGTTTTTTGTATTTGGTGATGTCCTTATTGGCATATTTGAAAGCTTTTAACTTAATTAAATAATTAAATTGCCTTTATATATATTTATTACGTTTTAAAATTATATATTTTGATTAATGTTGGTTGACAATGTGTATAAATATATTTTCCAAAAAAACTGTAAATTAATAAAATGTTATTGTAATATTACTCTTTGCTCTAAATCTAAAAATATGGTTCGTATATTGTTATCATAATGTTATTATTTATTTATCTCAAATTCCAAATTTGTTTACAATACTCATAGGTAGTACTATTATACTTACTGTCTTACAGGGCAAGTATTTATGTATTAGTAACAGTATAATATAAATTACTTTAATGATATAAAAAATACATTCAAGTCACTATAACTTAACTAATTTACTTTATTTTTTTAGTAGGTAAATTTTTTTTTACAGGAAATCTAATTCTCTACGTTAATTACTTTTGTGTCAATCGAATTATGTAGTAATGTATAGTATTCATAAACTATATCATACGTTTCATAGTTTAATTTTAAGATTTAGTATTTTAGTAGGTATAATATATATTAGCCATTAGGTATAAATGACTAAAAAAACATTTCTTTATTGTTGGCGTGGCCAAGGCCGTGGTCTGAATATCTTTTAGCTGGAGAGGATGAGGCGTCTATAATAGTTGCTGTTGCCTAATAAATGAAATTATAAGTTCTATATAATTTGTTTAAGCTGCTTTTCATAAATCAAGTCACATAAATGTACGTATGTGACGGGTGGTCCACATCTCGAGACCATTCACACAGATATAATGTAATATTATATTTTTTATGTCCTTCGGCGCGTGTAGTTATTATTATTTAGAATTCGATAAGATGTTTACGTACACTGCGTGTATCAGGTACCTGTTATACCAAAAACGATACCTATAATAATAATGAAGAACACCATAATTAATTATAATATTCATCGTTTTCGTAAGGTCGTTGATCGTACAGCGAGATGTGTTTATGCACGACTATACGATTATCGTAACATAATATTATCATAGGTAGTTATGTGTACACTATACGTTTATATTATAACACTCAAGTTAGGTGTAATTGATTATAAAAGTGTTGAAAGTAAAAGTGACTATAATATTTGTATATAATAATATCTAAAAGTGCAGAAGAAAATGTTGTTTATAACGACGTTCAATAATTAGTTATAGGGATCAGCGAAATAAGGTCATTATAGAAACATAATTTAACGGCTATCAAATATAACAGCTTAGATAATATAAGGGTATTATAGAGTCCTTGGAAAAAGTATATATTATTATATAGGTAGGTCAATGAGCCCGACTAAACGTAAACAAATGTTAATTTTACTTCATTGGGACGTATTTATACGTTGTGACTCGGGCAGGAGACACATTATATCATCTCTAAAAAATAAAAAAATATACAAACTGCACTTATGCATTACAATCACTTAAAATATGCACTAACATATTTTTCTAGTGGTTTAATGAATAAATATTAAAATATGTAATAATAAGTCTAAAATAATAACAACATTAATGAGCCATAACCAATACCTATAAATCGGCAAGTGTGTGAACTCATAGACATTCAACCGATTTACTAACCACTTCAGGTTGGTCATTGCAGTTAAAGAGTATATTAAGTGGAAAAAATAACACAAACAAATAAATATGCTTCAAAAAGTAAAAAAAAAAAAACACCTAAATAAACAACATAAAGATTTGGTTTTGTCGTGAAATGAAACACATTTTTTTCTAGGTTAGGTCTTTTTTTTACAAATATGTAAATACTATAAGTTTTTACTCATACAGGGCGTAATAAGTAACCGATGGATTTTACTTTTTTTCCAAAGGTGTTCGACCGCTTGCGTATCGAGTGTCCGGAGAAATTGAAGAAAATCAAAGCGATGGAAGGTGATCTGGGCCAACCCGGACTTGGGCTGAGTGACGAAAACAAGTCGATACTTTTCAACGAAGTGTCAATCGTTTTTAACGGGGCGGCGTCGTTACGTTTGGAATCCGGTCTGAAGGATGCGATAAGACATAACACAACTGGAACGAAACACGTGTTGGACTTGGCAGTTGAAATGAAAAATTTAGCGGTAACTTTGACTTAGAATATATTATTATTATTATTATATCAAGACACATTAGTGCAATAGTGTTTTCGGTTCTAACGACGTGTACATATTATATAGTGTACAATGTAATTTAATACGAATAATATTGTTGTCAGTGATGTACCTATATATTAAATACATAATATTTGTATTTGGAGAGTGTGTACCTACCACACTATTGAGTTTCTATAAAAATAAAGCCGCCACAATACTGTGCAAAAAAAAAAATAGAATGGAGCATACTGCAGTTTAACGCGATTTTCGATTTGCGTCGGTGAAACGGCAAAACGACTTGATTTCGACAAGGACGAGTTTATTTTGTTTATTTTTCTTCGTGATATACAACAATATTAAAATCGATATGATTGTTTTAGTCGTTCGTCCACTTGTCCACGGCTTTCTGTCATTGCGAATTTGACACACTCGACGAAACGATTTATCCATCGCCGGCCAATCCGGAGGATGTCATGCGCGCTGTTGAATGGATGGACGATCATACGCTTGAAATCATCACTCCTAGGTAATTATAATTCAAGTGTGGATCAGATAATGATATTTTTAAACTGTTTTGAGTCGAGTTGATAATAATAATTAAAAACAAGTTTAAAATTAATGGTATACTATGATAAAAAAAATAGTTAAAATAATAAGTACAATACATTTCACTAGACGAAAACAATTTCAGTAATAATAAGAAATAACTCAAACAACTTACTTATGTTACTATTTATATTGTTATCACGAAAATATTTAATAATTGGTTCTAAGATAATTTTATCTATATATGCAGCACAACGTGTTTTTTATTATTATGTATGTATTATTATAATTACTCTTTAATACTTTTAAAGTACCAAAAATAAGTGATTTTTATTGAACAATTATTTTTTCCAACGGCAACAACAAGAAGTAAATAGTTTAAGAATTGCATACTTAATTTCTTATTCATGAATGTTAATTATTATTAGTAATAATTTTATGATAATATTTATTTTTCGATTATTTACAAATAATCAAAACGTATATTTGATTGAAAGTAACTATTTATTTATCAAGTCAATGTAAATAAAGTAAAGATATTAAACACGAATTAAATGTAAACGAAGGAAAATTAGTTTAAATTTAATACCTCGTATGTGTCTAACGTTGTCAAGAAAATAATATTACTTAAACTATTTACGTTCATGAATAGAACTGTCAGTTTGACTTGTTGGACTTACAGTTTTCGAGATCACGTAGGTAAGTGTCTAGAATGACTATCACCGTATTGTGCCTTTATTTATAAGTATTCGTCACTCGTCTCCTTACGGGAGACATGTTAATCCGACATTGTAATGAAGATTGATGTTGAATATTTATTGATGTATATGAAAAAATTTAATTTATAAGAAAATAAATCATATTTGAATTGACTGCATCATTGACTAAGAATAAATTTGTTATATATATTATAATATGCACATTTTGATATAATTATTTTTCTTATGTATCTTAAGTATTATATTATGTTACAAAAATAAATAAATAAAACAAATTATATAACATATATGGCTATATACGTAGTATATACAGTATCTATCTATTGTAAAATAGACAGATATTATAATATGGTATTATTAAAAAAAAAAAGATGTTGTACAATAAAAAGTAAACAATTATTCAAATGATTAGTAAACAATTTATAAATTCAAATAATTGGTTAACATCGAATTTATATAATAATACAAATTATTTTATTAATATATTTATAATTTTTTTGAACAGTAACGTGTTTAACATGTTTTTGTCTACTGGTACCTTTGATTAATAAATAATTCTACTGTTGTACACTCCGGTAAGGTGATAAATATTGTTTAACATATAAATTTAAAATATTTTAAATAAATACTGTTGAAAATTAAAGAAATTTTTACTTTCTTATTTGTAATGTATTTAAATACCTATTTATTTATTTTAATTTTTTTGTATGAAAATTTATAACAAAGCGTCAATAATAGTTAATCTGCATACGAAAGTACATTAATATTATTATGTATTGAACGTTAATTTAGTTTGTTGAATTAAATAATAATAAAATGAAAAAAAAAGAAGTATCGACGATCATGAATCAGTGCACGAGCCAAAGGCAATATTGTTAAAATATGAACTTAAAAGATACTCATAAAAAAAAATTATGATGATCCAAAAACTTGCCCGTTTTGCTGAGAATCTATTAAATTAAATTTTAATATTATATGTATTAACCTTATTTAATGGTATACTATGAAGAAATAATTTAATTGACTAGCTTAATATATTTGTTTTCGATATTGCATCATGATATCTTAAAATTTAAAAGTTAACACGTATAAACATCTAACCTCCGGAAGTGATTTTTTTTAGGAAACTATAAACGATAATATATATTCATCAGTTCAGAGAATATAATTAGTTATTAATTATTTATTTTTGTTTCACCACAGGGTGAACCGGTTAGTCTTAGTATACCGTGGTCCAGTGGTGTTAGAGAAAATAAACAACTATTAATAAATACAATTTTTCGAATATCGTAATTAATTCGTCGAATCAAACGGAACGCGTAGTAAACATAGTAATCGTCTTACGGTTAACGGTATTCAACTAATATAAATAAATTGATTTCAGATTGCTGGGGCCCCATCCTAATTGCTACACGTATTCTAAAAGGTTGGCGGAATCATTGGTCAGCCAATATGCTAATCGGATTCCAATATCTGTGGCCCGACCATCGATTGGTAAGTTTAAATCGATATCATATTGTTCATGTATTGACCCATAGCCTATAATAAATAACACACGCGTTGCGTGAGCTTAATTTGAAATCTGCAACAGCCGCGGTGGACGACTTGTATACGACTTGTCTACGGACTGCAGTAACAGCCATCATATACAGCCCTGTAATTACCATAATTAGTTCGGATAACTTAATTTTTCGATTTTTTTTTCCTTTCCGATATAGTGACGCCTTCGTTCAAGGAGCCCGTTCCCGGATGGGTGGACAGCTTGAACGGTCCGGTAGGAGTCATCGTGGCTGGCGGAAAAGGTGTGATCCGATCCGTGTTGTGCAGTCCGGATTACGAAGCGGAAGTAGTGCCCGTAGATATTGCGATTAACGCTCTGATTTTGATTGCTTGGAAGAGAACCATAATCAAGTAAATATTATAACATTACACTAAACTGCTACAGTGCTACTATTCTGTCTATTTGGCGTGTGAAAAATTAATATCATCATTTAATATTATAATATGTATATGACATAATGTATTACCTATTATAAATCAACCGCGCTAACGATGTGAACATTTTGATCACTCGAAGAGCCTCCTAAGCATCGAACAAGTGGTAGGTAATATACATACTTAAGTTTAGATGGCCTGACGTCCTAAATTTAACATTTTTTTTTTAGAAAATTAGTGAGAGTTTTCGACTAAAAATCTTAACCCTGAAATTAACGTTTTTATTTTTCGACATGCTGTACGGTATATGATATCGATGATACAATATATGATATCCAGCTGATGCTCGTTTTTCTATTGTATTTTGAAATTAAGTCTTCATATACATTATACAAATATACTCGATAAGAAAAAATATTTGTAACCATAATAATTTAAACATCCGATAATATCTCAATATTAAGTCAAATAAACGAATTAATATAAAACGAAAACCGTGTAAAAGTTAATGTGATTCAAATTAAAAATATATTTATATACTTCATTCGTTCAGAATTAAATAGAATTATTCATTATAGTTTCGACATTCAACATATTTACATATTTTAAAGTGCAGAGATAATTATTTTGACATTTCTCATTCTATTGGATATTTAACATAAGTATATTCATCCAATCGAAGTGAATTTGATTAAAAAAAATATATATATTTTATAATAATTATTCATAATTATTAGATATTCAAAATATCCAGCATCCCAAAAAATAAAAACATAAAATTCGGAATTCAGGGTTACGATTTATGTAAAAATGTCGAATCTTCGGTTACCAATTAAGTACTAATTTTCAAAGTATGTTTGATATCAACATTTTTACTTTAACGGACTTCCTAAACTTTTCTTTTATTTCTGTAACTATATGCTTTTCATAATAATATAGCCGATAAAACGAAACATTTTTTAATCTAAAAATTTGATCAAATTTTAATTTATAGGCATTTATAATAAATTCTTAATGCAGTATGTTTTATTTGTCACACAAAAAAAAAATGTGCCTATTCATAGTTTTTAATTGTTAATGTTGATTGATTGATAAAATATTTGATCAATTACTGACTATTTTATTTAAAATTGTGAGTCATCTCTGGAGATATTATTTGGAATGCACTAGAGTTTAGAAATTGATGAGCTTTTATACATGTAGGCACCTATTCATTGAGGTATAAAACATATTATGTAATTTACGTTAACGTACGTAATTTATATTTTAATATATTTTTTTATCGTTTTATTAATTTAATAATATTTGATACAATATCAACATAATATATATCGATAATAAAAAATTCTCAATAAAAAAAATTAATTATTATAAAAACGAAAAAAAAAAATAACGTAGTAGACCTATTAATTATTATAATTTATAGCCTATTCCACAACGCACTATATAATTGCTATTGTTGTTTAAACAAAATATATTTCGAATTCGAGTAAGTATGTTACGAACAATAATTCACCTTTAATGAATTGATTTTGTACATATGATTCGATTTTGAAGCCTCTATACACGATCATTGGTCACTATAAGTATATTTTATTTTTATTCAAATACTATTGAATTATTTAATAGAAAAAAAACAATTGAATAACATTAATGACGAATAATAATTTCATCACCGTATTGTTATAGTGTTGATGTAATGGACGATCCGGTGCCGTGTTACAATATATCCAAAGGAGACATTGTTCACCTGAATTGGGGCGAAGTGTTGGCCAAAGGAAAACGGTACGCGTATGAGTATCCATTCGACGCCGGTCTGTGGTACCCTAACGGATCAATGAGGACCAACAAACTGATGCACTATTTCATAGTGTTTTGGCTGCAGGTCGTGCCGGCCTACTTGATCGACGGCATCATGGTGTTGGCCAGGCAAAAGACATTGTAAGTCAACAGTATTAACACGTGGGATGTCCGTTTTTAAGGAACTAAAAATCGGCGAATTTCTAAGCGCGTACATGCGAGTCGCAGTATGAAAGTTATTATTATAATGTGTATGACTGTGCGTAAAATAAAAAGCGGAACCCTACCGCGCGTGCACATACACGTACACGTCAACAGTCTGCTACGCGAATATTAATAATGTTGTAAAAATTATCAATATCTCTATTGCCAATCAGTATTAACTAAATAATTATTGAGCCGAGAGTTTTAAATTTAAAATTCTAATACATAAATTTAAAAATCTATAACTTTTAAGTTTTAAGAGTTTAAGAGCTTAATTTTAAAAATATGAGAATTTAATTTTCAAGCTAACTCCATGATGAATTCAAATTCAGAAGTTTGGAGTTTTATTAAGTGGCTATATAGGATAGTCGATTTAATTTATTGCCATAAACTAAATCTATTTCGATAATATACGCAGATGAGTATGAATCCTTTTGGCTTTAATATAAGTATATAACAATATTACTTTATTGCCAAATCAACATATATACACACAATATGTATATGGATGGGATCGTTAAGTGCTTATAATGCAAAGGATAAACTAAATGATTTTTTTTAACCGTTTTTTAATTAATCTTAAGTAAGACCCAGTAAAATCAAAACCACTTACTTTGTTAATGTTATAAACCACATTAACATCACGTGTATTGCATATTTTATAGCATGGTACGAGTTCAGAAAAGAATAGCGGTCGGTATGGAAGTGTTGCAGTACTTTACCATGCGTGGTTGGAACTTCAAAATCGAAAATACTAAAGCATTAATAAACGGTCTGAATGAAGAGGATATGAATAAATTCTACATTTCAAACACCGAGATTGATATTGAAAAGTATATGATCCAAGTTTTATTGGGTGCTCGTCAGTATTGCATGAAAGAGCCTTTGGCAAATCTGGACCGGGCGAGGTTCCATTTAAAACTGTGAGTTATATTATGTATAATATTATATTACTATAAACATCTGATAATAATTATTTTAATAAATAACACTTATTATTTCAAAGAATTATAAACGTTTATATATAACAATATTTTTGATCACATCATTTTAAGTCGTAACAGAAGAACATTTTAAATTATTTTTTAATATTTTTTATTGTCATCGTTTTTTCAACATTTATTAAACCAATTATTCTTAATGAAAAAATTACACTACAAATTTCTCACTCGGAAGCAGAATTATTTTAACAAGTAGTCCAGGAGTGGAGTATTGGAGAGGTACATGGTCAAAATGAGTGCCCAGTCATCTATTATTAAATACTTGTAACTTATAATAAGTTATTCGTTCAAATTTTAATTTTTGTACATCGTATTAATTCAAAAAATTTAAAAAATGGTTATGATAACAAATATTGAAAAATACAAATGTTCTTAAAAAATATATTATTTTGTATAACGAATTAAAGTTTATAATTTTGTTATTATGAGCTTTTTGAGTTAAATTAATACGGATCGCCATTAAATAGTACGTCTGTAATAATTATAGGCGTATGTAGTTAATAAAAATAATAATATACTGTACATTAAAACATTAAGAAATACATTTTAATGGTCAATTAATATCTACCTACAACGATTATATAATATATAACGAACGGTTAGTTGTGTTATAATGCACTAATTATATAATATATAATGTTTATTTACCATACGCTCAATACTGTATAAAAATAAGAAAATCATTCCAAATAAAAAGTTCTCACGAAAACCAAATATTTGAATTTTCGTTTAATTTAATTACACTTAAAACATAGGTATATTTTACTATTTATTTGAATTCTTTACAAATCTTAATGATGTTAAAAATAAAAAACTGTATACATGGCGTGTGACCATAACAATGTTCGAAAATATTATACATAACTTCTGTTGCAGTCGAAAATAAAATTACAAATTATCCATCAGCGTGACTGTTATATGTAATAAAAACATTCATTCTTCCTTATATTATGTTATGGTTTGTTCTTTCATATGTTATACACTTATATGGCCGTTTATTATCAAATAGGGTCGATCGTTAAACTTAGATACCTAATGTATTATAACGATTTTAAAAATGTTATTTTTTATTCAGCGTGTGATTAGCCCAATGATTTTCTTATTGGGTGGGTCCCATAGCACACTGGTATGTTTTAAGCATTATCTTGGTGTGCTACAAGATTTTACATTTTTTCGAAAAGTTAAATAATAACTAACAAATTGTAGGTATTAGATAATAAATAATTATTTTTTATTTTTTTGAGTATCAAAAAATTCTTTAACTTTTGAGTTTTAATTTTTGATTATTCTCGATAAGTAGTATGAATACAGCTATAAATTGTATTATAATGTACAAATATTTTTCATCATTTTCTAAACATTTTACTCAACATTTTATTTTATTTTTAATCTTATAATACGGACATGTGCTCACTTATTAACAATTTGTAAAATTTGTTATAAATCAATTAAAAGAAAAATGTTAACTATTTTTAAAAGGCTAAAATAATTTTAATTGAACAATTTAATAATTATGTGATATAGAAAAATGAGGAAAACGTAATTAAATATAAATCATATTATAATACTTTCTATTCGAAATAATTTTTTTTATTAAATTGGGTGGTGATAAATAATAAAATATTTTTTTTATTTCTAGGATATGTATACCTACTTATATATAAAAAGCAGATAATGATAGAGACTATGTTTTTTACTATTTTAGTTAATAGCATTTTTTTTTAAACATCATGTGAATATATTGCATTAAATTCTTTGACTTAAACATCTGGTAAAATCAAATGATAATATTAATAATATACAGCAGCAACGGAGATATAGTTTTATATAATGTATTTGTATTCATTTTTATCTAAAACCTAATTAATTTAATATTTTATAAAATTAGTTAATTAATATAATAATATTAATAAAAAATAAATAACTCATAATAGTTGTAAGATTTATTTTAAGGACTCTAATTATTGTAATCTTATAATACATGCATTATGGTTATTGCCCCCGGCGCTCTGCATTCCTGGTGGCCTCTTGATAGGAATTAATATAATATAGGAATTTATTAGACATACCTCGTTTATTTTTATGTTTGAGAAGTTGTAAAAATAGTAGGTAGGTCGTAGGTACTAAATATAATTGCAATATTTTTTATAAGTATTAATTTTTGAAAATAGAAGTACTGACTACCTATATGTAAGTTATATCAAACAGTTATGTCGTTTATTACTGCTGTTATAACTAAACAATAAAAAATAAATTAAAGATAAAATAACTAATAAGTCGTTTACACAACTTTTCGAGTTTAGTATATAGTTGAACATATGGTAGGTATTTTCTTTATTTTTTTGAAAACCTCAATATAGATAATTAATCGATTTATCCCTGAGATAGGTTTTATAAAATATTTAGCAACTAGAATTGGCTAGATCTGAGAATGCGGAAATATTTGGTGCCATTCGTAAGAATGACAACCTCCATAAATATTAAACATATTATCGCACACTATTTTGGCAAAGTTTATACTTTATATTGTTTATTTAATTGATAAAGAGGTACGTGTTTGTAGAGCACATTACGTTCTGATGTTAGTGATGGGTACCTACTTACCGGTAATAGCTTCTATGACTTGCAGGGGAAAATAATTTTAAAATCTATCGATATATTTTGTAAAGCTGATTGTGGCAACATCGCTAACCGTAATAGTGGCTGTTAATATATATATATAATATATATACTCAGCTTATTATAGATCACGACTGCAGCTGACCTCAACTAGAGTAACTTTCGGAGAAAATTGTTTATAGACTCAATTGGACGTCAACACTAAACAAAAAAAAAAAAAAAAAAAAAATACAACATATTCGCGTACCTATATAAAAACTAAAAATAATGTCCCATTTCTGCGGTAAAACCATAAAATTTCTAATTTTTTTTTTTTACGTTTAATCGCAACTGCCTATGTTACTATAGATACCTGCGCGCTATAACAATAATAATAAAAATACGTTTCATGTTTGCAGGCTGTATTGGTTGAATATGGTCACACAAGTGTTGTTCGGATTTTTCCTCTTGTGGGTGTTTGTACGTGCGTTCGATTCTTTCAAGTTTTTGCTGGACTCAAGTACGAGTTCGTTCACAAACGTGCCGATCATTGGGTCGTTAATACCAAAGTGATGTACACCGAACAATCAAAATATCAATATCACTTAATCGCAATATTGTTATTGTGAATAGATTGCATGCATAATAATTTACACACAATCATTATATATTTTTTTATTGTACACGACATATTTTATTACTGTGGTAGAGATGATCATTTATATTTTATAGATATTATTATATAATATTATGTACGCGGATTGTGTGGCTGATACGACAAGTCATGATTATTTTTTTAGTTTGTTATTTTCTTCGTGTGGTTTTTTTATTTTTAATTTTACTTTTAGTAGTATAATATTATAATATATAATATATATATATTTTTTTTTATATAATAGTAAATGTAATCACACTGCAGTTTGATTGCAATTTACAATGATTCATGGGATTTGAATAATTATTTAACTTATTAGTATTAAAATATAACATAAATAATCTAAAACAAATTAAATTAGTTTTTATTCATTTAGTTATTTCCGTGTGTACCCTATGCTACCGGTAATCAGTATATACTATATAAAAATAAATACATATCATAATATAATAATATGTTACTTACGAATATTATTTGTGTTCACGGTGTTCATATTCTATACCGCGGTGTACTGATGTGTTATAACTTAATATAAGTGTTGTGACTTATGATCACATTGTACAGAAATGAATTATTAAGGTGTATTTATAACTTGAGCTAAATTGAGCTGTACAAATAATAACCGTTAGTATATGAATTGCTGGCCAATGTGTGGAAATCCAACCTATTAAACAACAATTTTTTTTTAAATTTTAATTCCTGTATGTTTCTATTCATTGTTTAATATTATTACGTTTTGTACAATACCGAATAATTTTATTCTCCTGATCGTCAATCATTAATAAGAAGTGATATCAAATAATTATTGCTTCTATTAATTTAATGACATCTCACATAGAATACTAAAAATAACCATCAAAACATATAAAAGGTTTCAATTATTTTTTATTTATAAGTTCGTATTGTTCCACAATCGACTTACTGTCTAACAAATTCCATCACAGTGGTTTGTTAAATACCATTGAAACTCATCGTTACGAATGATTCAAATTCAACGCTGTCACATAGTACATGCGTTTTTATTATTAAAGATGAGTCGATTTTTTTCTCTCGTTGTTTGTATAACATATAGTTAATATATTATGTTATGATTTATTGTGTGCAACATTCTAAAATAATTGCATCTCACAAGTGGTATTTGCTGTTAGTATACTATATAAAGCTTTCTAATTATTGGACTTTGAATGTTTTGAAAAGGATACATATTGTATTATAATAAAGAATATATTTTTGTTTGATACGTTAATTGTTTAGAATTTTGTTTATAATACATAATTGTTATTGTAATGACTATGTCACGCGGTGGGATAATTAAATTATATAATGATCTTCGCAGATCCCACTCTCTCCGAATCGATTTAATTCTCAAGGAATGCAAAAAAAAAAAAAAAAAATTAACAAATAGCTGCTAATCATAATGACTATAATCCAATAATCAGCGTCGTTTTCAAAAAAAGGTACTATTAGATTTAAAATTATTATTCGACATCAAATAAGGAATTTTAATAATTGACCATTTTAATTTTAAATAAAAACAAAAATGAATAGGTAGACAATGCTAAAATTTAATAAATGTTTTTTTAATTAAAAATTATTTTAGAGAACAATCACAATCTTCAATAAATATATAATATCTATAGCTTAGCAGAATTAAAACTCAATTATCAATCATATCATTAAAAATGTCTAAAACCATAAAAATGTTATCTTTTACGTTAAGTACCTATTTATTATTTTTAATTAAAAAAAACTGTAATATATAAATAATAATAGGATGTAAATTTTCATCCCTGTATCAAGTAAATTATGTCTCTTGGTGGTTTAAAAGAAATTTTTTTTTTTTCATAATTTAGACGAACGTAAATTTGTGTTGAATATAATAAGTTAGAACAACATGTGATACAGTGAGTAAAATTGTAGTGATTTGGTGTAATTTGAAGTAGAAGAAAAAGAAAATTTAACAATTTAAAAATATTATTATAATAGATCTATTCATCTTGTCAACACAAACGAATAACGAAAAAAAGTAATTATGTAAGTAATATATAATCAAACTTATAAGAAGTATTTGACACGAGTATTCAAATACATAAAACACGCATTTAAAAGTATAACATGTTTTTTAATTTTTGTGATTATTTATTATAATAGGTAAATACGTCTGTTCCAATAGAATCCTGCAAGACGCTTAGCACACGAGGAATAATAAAACTATAATATTTTAATAAATGCAAACATTTTTGACAGCTAGTATTTCGCTATATAATATACTTACTCGTTGCTTGTTAAATAAACCATATTTATTAAGTAAAATTAAGTAAATCAAGTAAAGTTAACTTTAACTTAATAATTTGTCTGTAAGTATTATATTATGACGAATACATAGTATTCCTTTTACCTGCCATTATTTCTTAAATTTTTGTTTCAGAGTTTCTACCCTATTCGTAAACAAAAGTTATAATTTGGTTTGGTTCAATAAAATTATACTTAGTCTTTCACAATAATCAATATATCCTCATACCTTCCACAAATGTAAAAACATTATAAATATATTGTATATAGTGCTTGCGTCACCATCATGAAATGGTTTTGTAATGCTGTGAGACGAAAACCATCCGTCAATCTGCGACACATAAAAAATATATGATGTTACTGAAGATAAAATATTATTAAAAAAATGTAAGCTAAAAATTCGGAATTGACTAAAAATTTTACTTATTATTTCGTTTATGTTAAGCATTATTTGTACAGTTACATAAAAAATGAGGTCGTTTGTTTAGAAAAAAAAAATTAATAACTTTGTAAAGCTTTACTCAGAGATTTTTCCTAAATGGCTTTTCTTTTTATTTTTTTAACGTCAAAAGCATTACGGACGATGAAAAAATGTCACCTTTCATGTACAGATTCTGCACTTTTAGAGGCACATGCAAATAATCGTACAGGCTTATAGGGTATAGATAAGGACACTGATATTATGGTCTACACGTGTAGCGGGTAAGCTGTGCACAATCTACTTTTATCTGAACAGTACTAATTACAGACATGGTACGCACAACTCCCATGGGAAATGTGCGTATGTGTTTATTTTCTTTTCTAATAGTTGATAATTAAAAAAAAAAAAACTCTGTCACCAGTGACTGAATCAACCGAATTATAGTGTCATCGTCACTGTGGAGTGTCGACAACGGGAGACCGCATTGCAGACATATAGTCACGAGGTCGCAAAAATGATACTAATGGACGTAAGTACAAAAATAATTTAATGTTATAAAAATATAATTACAGTGTTGAATTTGGTGGAAACAACGAGTTAATTTTAAATATGGCAAAACATTTTTAAAAAAACAGAGAAAATCATACTTCTGTATAGATGGTTTCGAGTGTGAGGTATACCTCGTTCTCACCGTAGTAGATATGAGATCAATTTTAACTTCATTATTTACTGTATATTAAAAACCAGTCTGAGGGAACATTGTGTGCCAATATTTGTATTGGTATTTTATGAATTATTTATTAATATAATTATAATTTATTTCTCTTTTAGTACTTTAGTAGGTTATACGATGTGTTGAATTATTATCTTGCTAAACAAATCAATAGCAATAATCTTAAATTAAATCATATATTCATATTGTAATATTAATATTGACTCATTAGTATAGGTAATAGTAATAGATTGGTGAAATAAAAATCTTGTAATTAGTCTAGATTGCAGCGACTTACTCAATAATGAGGAACACAGACCACAGTACACTCAAAATTTATTATAAAGTAGAACATAACTGGTTTTCCTTTCCTTTTTTTTTTTTTAACAAAATTTTGTTATTGCAAACTGATATTTTCAATTAAATGTTTACGATCTTACAAAGTTAAGTATTTTTAGTGTTGATACATATTTAATAGAACTAAACTCATCACAATATTAGTGAATTTTTATAAGAACGTTAAAATTAAGTTAATAGTTAGCAAACAATATATTATTTAACTCTAAATATGGTACAAGTATGTCAAAGTCACACAAATTATTGTTACGGTTATTTTTACAAATATCTAATTATTGAGAATTATATTTTGTACAGAATGTTTTCACAAACTAAAAAATTATCACATTATCGTATTATGTAAAAACTATCAGTGAAGATGAAGCATAGTTCTATTTGTTAAAAAAAAAAATTTCAATTTATTATGTGCGTCAATATTTTCAGTAAAAAAATCGTTTATGTTTTAATAGGAATATCTTGCTTATTATTCCTAAAGAATTCTTTATAGACTATCGTAATCGTTTAATAAAGTTTTTGACATAGTGATAAAAATTGATTTTTTATTTTTACTTACAAGGTATTGTTTTTTCCCAAATGATAATAAATTAAGTTGAAAAAATTCATGACTTAAATATTTATTTTTGTTTTTCAAAAATAAGTAATGTAAAAAGTTATGTCTAAAATTTTAATTTGCAATTACTAAATTACAATTGTATTAAATACAAACGTAGAAGTTTTATCGTAAGATATTACAATTTGTATCTACTTACAAAAAAAAAAAATAATGTTCCTAATTTATTAGTTGAATCTAATTTTAGATGAGTTTGTGTCCCTCAGTCGTTTTTTAATACACACACAATTGTTCTGTTATTTCTCATAGAAAATTATATAAATAGAATTATTATTGACAGGCGTAGAAAATATACATTCACCTATTACGGTTCCAAGATCTGATAAATTGTTAACTACTTCATTTTCTTCATGATCTTATCTTATGGTTTTTTGACTTTCGATGCTTCTCAATAATAATACAAATAATATTTAGAATTGAATGTTCTTTTATTTACTTGAAATAGCCAAATTGTATTATTTATTAATTATATGCATATAAATTATTTTGATTATGTCAAATAAATAATTACTTTAATCAGTTAACTGTTTTTATACAAATAACAATTGTCACAAAATGGCGTATATAAACCACATGTGTTGTTTATAGGTATAGTTCACAATTATTATTATCATTATATTTTATGATTTATAGCCAGAACTTGACTGTTCACTGTTATTATTTTGTATTATTCTTGAACATAATATTTCGATAAAAATTTTAATAATTTTAAGAGCTCTAGTAAAAAAAAAAAAAAATTCATGGATTTATGGTGGGTAGGTAGATCATAAATTATAGTTACAAGTATGTTAATTTCACCCTATCAATAGAATTTATTTTAAAGGATACATGTAACACCAGTATTGATTCTTTTTAAATCATCTGAAAATGCCAAGTTATTTTAAGTCAATAAAACTAGTTATGTCTTTATATGTTGAAAAAAAAAACAATATCCTTACCTTTGGATATATAAAGGCAACCTATTAACAAGGCAGGAAAAGTTAACTAAATATTTTAACTCGTTAAGTTAAAATAAAAAAAATGTAAGTTAAGTTTAATGTTAAAAGTTACTTTTCTTATTTATTTAACTTGTTGAAAGTTAAAAGTAAATTTGAATAAAAAGTAACTTAACTTAATTAAAAATAATTTACTTTTCTTTTTTCGTGTAAAATTAATGTATCGTACATTTTTATTAAAGCTTAACAAATGACATAATAAAATGGAAGTCTTGATATTTTTAAAAAATGTGTGTAATGTGATTGTATTAAAATTACAGTTAATACTTAATAAGTACTACTTATATACTTTAATCAGTTCAATTAATTATAAATCTAACGAATCAAATTAATCTATGAAAATTATAATAGGAACTGTAAAAATGTAATTAATCCATGTTTTTTTTTTTCTAAGTTTTGCATCAACGACCCTAGCAAAACGTTTTGGGATGACCCCAAGATGTACGTAGACGACCCAGGTTTGGACACATTGCTGTCGCTGACTGTCGAAGAGCTGTTGCCATGCAATGACCAAGATGACGTGACCGTAAGCTGTGATGACTGTGACGAGAGCAGCAAAAGACAAAATATAAAGGAAACACAAAAACCGAAACAGCAGGATAAATTAAACGAAGTTAAACATGTGCTGGAGTGCACGTATCCAAATTGTGATAAGACGTACTTGAAACCATCCCACCTCAAGGTGAATTTTCAACGGTTTGTGTTTATATTTGTGTTATACCATGATTTAATACTTCGTAAAATACGATTTTTTAAAACATACTATTATATATGACTGGAACATTGACAGAAATAACATCTGCTACCCTAAAAAAAAAATAATTGACTGATATTGGTGTGACTATTAGTAGACGAAAATATGTAGGAGATACTTTTTATAATTAACTCTTTTTATCTATAAAACAACCATTATTTATTGTTCCAACACACTTTACTTAATTCATAAATATTTTAATTTTTATAAAAATAATTTATTTAATTATTCAAATACATATGTCATATACTGTATATAGACTTTTTGTATTATACATAAATGTATAGCGAAACAGTTAAGTAGAATACTACAATAATGTTACAAATTTTAAACATAAGCACATAAAACACTCAAATAGTAGTGCCAATACTCAATACTCAATACTGCTTATTGTGGTTATATTATACTATTTATATTGGTGTGTGTAGTATAAGTCGAACAAATCAGTAGATATATGTGCAAATATACAATTCCCTGTACGAAAAAAATGTCAAACAGTTTCTATAGGTACGAGTTTAACGTGGAAGGTGTAAATTTTATTTAAATTCCAACTGTAATTATTGATTGTAAATATATCATATGTAAGTTACCGTTACCGTGTCGTCATATTATAGTAAAATACAGCTGAGTACTGTGACTTAGTTTCAGAACATTATAACGCTCAAAAACAAACGTAAAAATATATCTATTAAATTTTTTAGGTTCTTTTTAAATATATAGCCATAATAATATATAACGAATAAATAATACTCTATAGTTTAGATTCAACTTAGTTAAGTTAATTATTGAAACTATTTGATTTTAATTGAGTTTCAAACTTAAGTTATTCCATTTATGAATACTCGATATACCATACAAATTAATATTAACTTAAATTTGGTTATCTGATTTAAGTTAATAAAATATTCAATTTTGAATGCGTAAGTTTTAATTATTTCATAATATTTGTATAAACTTAAAATACGCGACAAAAAAATATTGTGAATAAGTTCTTACTATAATAATTATTGTTTTATTAAAAAAAAAAATATTTTCGAATTTGGAAGATAAACTATAAAATGGTAATTCGTATGAACAAAAATAGTTTGTGTGTGCAATAACAAAAATTTACATTATATAAAAGAAAAATAAATATCAAAGTATAGATAATTAAAAGTAAACAAGCTAGGAAAGTTCACCTTGCGAGCATGCTAAATTCTTAGTTTCTATCACTTTATTAAGACCGAGAAGTTAACATATATGTTTTATATACACTTGCTCTATATAAGGCCATAGATATTAAAATTATAGTTCATATATATTAATACACTTATATAAGTTATTTCCTAAAAAATATTGTTAATTATTCATAATTATCATTAATTCTTACAATTAAAAATAAGTGAATTAATCAATAAAATAAGTAATATTATTTTACCATTGGTAAGTTACCAGTGTCAGCTTGTTCCCATTTGAATTAGTATTTCAGAAATCCAATGAAGCACGTATAGCTTTTTAATTTTAAGTACCTATTACAATACACGCCCACGGAACGCGATTATTCATACGTACGACGTACAAATACCAGATTTAAGGCGAAAATACAATAATATCATGGTTTATAGTAAAAACATTGCAATTATTTTGTTCCACTGATCAAAATATTTTTAACTTTTAAGTTAATCATCAAAATATTAAATACAAAAACATTCTGCGAAGTGATCGAAAAATAAGAGTTCTTAATATTATCATCTTTCATTTCAGTGCGGGTTTCTAACATATTGTATTTCGGCGTTCTGTATAGGCAATATAGGTACATTACTGCACTGAGGAACGAGATTTTCAAATGTTTGACGGACATAAATTTAACGAAGTGCTCTTTTATGTTACACCTCTAATAAACTCATCTTGTGCCCGTGACTTTATATTTTAAATATTTAAAAGCGTATACGACTAGGCGAGAATGCGAGATAATAATATTTTCTTATCCGAGTTAAATTAAATTATTTAATCGATAGAAGAAATGTTATAATAAATAACCTTTGAACACAAGCAATTACAGCAATAGTACAAGTGATAACTTACTTGTGGTATAGACGTATAAGATAATAATAATATTATGTCAAATGAATGCGTCGTAATATCGTGACTAAAACATTTTTTGATATTTTTTTGTCTTTTTCGTATAGTGAACCGCAGCAATAATTGTAATTTATTTTTATAAGCGTATTATATTTTGTTCGTTTTCCCCCCCAGTTCGTTGGTTATTAGTGTTTTGGGCGTTTTAAAAACATGATTTATCCTCATATATTTTTAAGAACCGGAACACTCGAATCATCTTTGCGGAATTAATTTTTTTTTTTTTTTATCATACGCTGACTTTTTCGACCGACATACAATGTTAAATCAAAGGACCCGTGACGATAATTATTATAATGATATTACTGCAGTTATCCTCTTGTTACAACGAAGAATTCGTTTTTCGTCCACAGGTGCACATGCGGAGGCACTCGGGCGAGAAGCCGTACGGGTGCATGTGGCCGGGCTGCTCTTGGCGGTTCTCCCGGTCCGACGAACTGTCCCGACACTGTCGGTCGCATTCCGGCATCAAGCCGTACGGTTGCGACGTGTGCGAAAAACGGTTTTCGCGGTCCGACCACCTGACCAAGCACTCGCGCGTCCACCACAAGCGAATGGCCGCGGCGGCCGCCCGGTCGCAGTGGCCGCGGCCACAGTGTCAGCAGCGAATCGGCGCGAAACCGACCGCCGCCGCCGCCGCCTCGCCGCCGGTCGTCGGCGCTCGTCAGTGACGTCACGACCGCCGTCCGATGCGGTAGCGCCGACGCAAACACCACAACAGCTGTAGCAGTCCGCCCTCGATGCAGATTTCCTATCAATATACACACGCGTGGGCTGCAGATTCGTCGAGCGTTAGCTCTCTGTTCTCCCGCCCCTCATCGTCGACGAACGGATATATTAAAATTGTAATTTTTGGAATTGTCATTAATAAAAGTACATTAATACAATAACAATATTATAAAAAAGACTATATGTTTTCAAATATTTACCGTTTTCATGGCGTCCGAGGAACGTCTGTGCGGCGTTTCATACCTACTTATTTTTTTTTCTCTCTTTTATCGCGAGTCGTTAAACATTTATTGCTTGTAAGATATACGAACGCGTTTGTATCTACAAAAGATTTTTCGAAAATTATAATCAATTATAATCATTCTATGTAGGTACCTACACAAACTATTCTGCGTCACGTCGTAGTCACAATAACGCATCACAATAAGTTATATATTACGCTTAGATCAATCATTATGATCTGTACAAACGTAAATTATACGAATTATACCTAACCTACTCGATACGCGTGTGTTTAATATTTTGAATTTCATGATAAGTACACACTTTAATTTCTTTCTTTAATATTATTTAAAATTCTAATCAATTTTTATCTCGAAAGACGCTCAATCTTTACATCTGATTCTGCTACGAACTCAGAATCACATTTTTTTTTCAAATGCAAAACAAACCTAGCCGTATGGATTTTATGAAATAATTCATAAATTCACTGTCCAATTTAATTCGACTGTCGAATGTAATAAATACGAAACACATAATTTTCATAGTTTATTACAAACAAACAAACTGGGTCACATTTATTATTTGGTATGTTACTTATTGGCAATTAAAATATGAGTTAAGACACACTTTTGTAACGCCAATCGATAAGAAAGTTTAGATATGAAACAAACATGGTGCCAGAATTATTTTTTTTTTGAAACGAAACGATTCTATATAATATATCAAGTCCTACAAATCATTTGATTTTTTTATCTTTTATTATGGCCCGATAGCACAAATAATATTTTATATAATAAAAAAATTAAAAAAAATAGACTTAGGTATGTATAAAAAATTACAATTTTTAAGAGTAGTTTTTATTTGAATGTGCAATAGTTTAATACCTACAAAAATGTAGACAAGGACGTTTTTTCCACTATTGGTTTTTAAGAACGGTCGAATATTTGGAGCAAGCCAATTCTAATATAGTTTAATTTGCTGTTAAAGAGCTACCAAAATTGTAAATCACTGTCGTTATTAGAAACATTTATAGTAAAAAGGCTATTATAAAAGCAATACTTACCTTAATAACTTATTTATAATGATATCATAGTTAATACGTAGTGTTTAAACAGTTGTTGTTTATTTTAAGCACAGGCTGAAAGTCTAAGGATCAAATAAATAGTATATGTAAATTAGTTTGAAAGAAAATGGTAATAATGTAATAATAACAAAAATAAATGTTTAACTAAATATATATACCTACTTATACAAATTTAAAAATATTTTTGACCAACACAGAAACATTTAAGTTGTTTTTATCTAAACTGGCGATAGATAAGTTCCTATCAGGCATGGACAAGTAAAATATGGTGGAATATTTGATATTACATTAATTATAAATAATAATAATTAAATATTATTATGCACTTAAGACATAATAATTATCATTTTTTTTTTTAAACAATCTTACTTACAAATTTGTAAATCGATAGAATATTGAATTGATAGCATTTTGCACCACCAAAAAAAAAACTGAAATTAAGTTCCCAATATATATATATATATTTGTTTTAGTCGAGATCAAGTTTGTATTTTCATTTTCATGTTAGGTAAGTCAAATGGTTTTCGTTAGTTTCTGTCAAGAATAATAATGCAATATTTGTTTATGTATAAAAAAAATATTTGTTAAGGTCTCAAAAAGAGAACAAAAACTTTTTTTTGGAATCTTCTCCTTTCCCCTTGAAGTCTACTTTATTACGATACATGTGTTGGAGATGCAAATATGTTAATCAATGTGTTATTATAACTAAATTTTTCCAGGTACAATAATATATAATAGTAACAGGTATATAATATATACTATATAGCAGTAATAAAAGTATAATTTTTATCGTCAAACACACGACAAAAATAAAACACAAAGTCCATTTCGTAATAACTTTAGTTTTTATTCATTTTTTTGTTGTTTTTATTTTATTTTCACAATCACGCAAATAGTAGTCTTAGTCTATGAAAAAAAACTTAATAATTATAATATAACTTATCCTTAAAATGCAACAACGCCAAAATTTATCAAACCCAATACAAACAAAACAAAAAAAAAAAAAAAAAAAAAATGAACAAACGATACCTACATTTAAATGAGACATAATATTAAATAGAATTGTTCAATAATATACAAAAAAAAAAAGAATAATAGTAAAATAAATAAATAAATTAGATAAAAGAAAAAAATTATATAGTACGTATAATATTAAATAAAATCAATAAATAATTTATAATAATCAATTTTTTAACTCGGCGAAATCAGAAAGGAGAAAAAAAACATACAAGGAAAAATCATTAAACTATACACATAAATATTACGGCAAGACTTAATAACTAAGGCCTTCTACATAACAATGATCAGTCACAATTAATAATACAAGACACCGGGTGATATAAATGAGTTAAGCCGAGAGTACCAGTTGTTATGGTTGACTCTTATTTTTTTCCACATTAATATTTTTATGTTTTTATTAAAATTATTATTATTATCTTTTAACGCAACTTTACCCACCGATTTTAGGGAGGGGGGACCAGCAGTCTCAATCACAACGTACAAACATCTTGTTCGCACATACTTAATATATAAATATATTATATTATTATGTACTATATTACTTATTATTTCTCCTTTCGACGTTTTATTAATATTATTTTTTCCTTTTATTTTCGATACAAGTTTTTTTTTTGTTTATTAAAATTATTATCGTTATCACTAAACTTAAATATAAATTAAGACGTACATTTAAAAGCAAAAAAAAACCTTATTACACTAAAGCTAAGCTAAATTGTTTTTTTTTCGAAAACAAAAATAATAACAAGCCATGTTTAAGACAGCTTTGATAAAATAACATTTGAACAATCGTCCATTTTTATTTATTACTTAATATTATAAAATATTTATAGGCTAATCGTGTGTAACGTACGCGCAGTACGCTACAGAAAAAAAATGAATTTAGTATTAGACTTTTAATTAATGTAAACATAATATCATTATCATTATCATAATAATAACACTTAAACTTACATACTAAAAATAAGTCGTTACATATTATAACGTACGAATTGTATTCATATTGTTAAACGTAGGTATTACGACCTATATAATATCTTAATTTTTTTTTTTGTTGAAATGTTGTACACATATATATACATTATAATTTTTTTATTGTATGCTGAGGCGTTATGATCGACGTTACGTTTAGGTACATATTATGCCAATAATAGGTCGTTGGCCAAAAGACGTTTTTTACAAAAAATATTAATTTTTAAACAGAACAGGATCTACGTATTATACAGAATTTTATAACGTGCTACCATTATTTAGAAACGTCAACAATAAGCAACAGAATTCATACAATAATATATCATTATAATATACATACGAGCATCGTACGTGAATCGGAAATGTTTTCATATTTGGCGCGGGCGTAGACCAAGATTTTGTAATTTATTTATTTTTATTTCCATTATTATCTATTTGGTTTTATCTTCAATTTAATGTCGTCTGGTCTACTGCAGTGGTCGTACCTCTACATCATTTCGTGTGAGCGGAAAACTAGTAGGCACGTAAGTAAATCGATGGTAAGAAAGTCCGGAATTCGCGGAAAATTATTTACTTTTTTTTAATCGAAATTTTCGTTTTGTCTTTAGCACAAATAATCGTGTGCAAATAGCGTCCTGGGAAGACACCGATGTACTAAATATCACATTTAAAACTGTATACGTTTTATTCAGACAAAGGCGCTTAGGCGAAACCAAGTCTTATTATTACATTTTTTATTAATATTTTTTTTTATTTTTTTTTTATGGGACAGAATACAAAAATACCCCTGTAAAATTTGAACAGTCGTATATATATACATTTTCATTTCATAGTTAACCCAGAAATTCTCTAAGAAAATCGTTTTTCGCATGAAGTAAAGACAATTTTCTAAAAATCGTAAGTAAACAAAAATAAATAATAATAAGAACTGTACTGTGAATGAAATACAGTCAAATCAAACAAACAGTACAATTATTATAGAGGTGTCACAATTACAATGGTATCGTCCAAGTGTCGTTGAAATGTTGTATGAAATGTATTTACACATAATTCAATTGTCTTATATAAATTTTATATACTCATCAAAAATAATAATAATAATAAAAAAAAAAAAACGAAACAAACAAAAAAAATAAAATTATAATTTATATAACTCACGACAAAGAAAAGGAAAAAGAAAAAAAAGAGAAAAAAACTAAATAAACCTAATATATTTTTTTTAGTGCCACTATTAAACGAGCACTGAGGCACGGTCTCGGAGGTTTTACAATAATATCTTTGGGATTAATAGAGCAGACGTATAATATTTAAGCACTAATCACAATCGTTGGACAATCATTATTGAATTTTTTTTTTTAAATTATTCTTATATATACAAATATATATATATATATATATAAATTATACACAATATTTTAAATTAAAAAACATATCGACCTGATGAACGCGTCGTGGAGAGAGGGAGGAAAATCGTAGAGGAATAAAAATGAAAAGTTATCGTAACTTTATGTTTATGTGAACTGTGCTTTGTGGTGGTGGAGCCACTGTCGTCGTCGTCGCCGTGAGACTTCGAAGGGACTGAGGCCGTTTGTATGCGGTGGACGATTTCAAAAGGTGACAAGGTGTATGAAAAAGCCACTAGCTAGGTAAGAGGGTAAGAACCGATTTTACGATTTACCGATAATTAGTGTTTTATGTTGTAAAGTTTGGATTGAATAAAATAAAATATTTCGTGGCCTAAATTTTATAGTGAAAGTTAAAAAGTCGATATTCGTGTACGGGCTCTGATCGATTTAGGGGAGGAGACCGCGTCTTGAGAAAATATTCAGTTAAGTATAACCATTTTTGTTGTTAATTTGTCATTATCGTTGATCGGTGCTAAAAATTAAGTTTCCTCATCGAGCGGAATATGATAATGAATTAAATACCATTATTTTTCTAGCCAGCTCACACACAAATAAAACATTCGCACACATGCACATTGCACACATATTATTTACAACTACTGTTGTCATAATAATTATTAGAATTTAGACGAATAACGAAAAAATCACATTATCTTTTTTATACCTTCTATAAAACTACGTTATAAGCATAGGCTAAATAAAATACGACGAAATCAGTCGATTTTTACTATAGAAGAAATTTAAAAAACAAATAAATAAAATATGAAAATAATAAAAAAAAACAAAAATAACTCTTTTCTTTTTTCTTTTAAAAAAAGTCAAGGTAAAAAAATAAACATTCTTTAATTTTTTTAGATTTAAAATAAAAATTTGAAATGTATCGTTTTAAAGATCATTTTTTTCAAACGGTACAAAACATTTTAGTGACTATTAACCGCTGACATGTACTAACACATGTATCACAGAATTTCAAGGAGACAAATTTACCAAAAAAAAAAAAAAAATAAATAAATAATTCAGTCACACGGATACAAAATGGATGGTTTACTACAGGGGATGGATGGGGGAGGGGTGGTCGACAAAGCGACAATAAATTAATTCAAACTTATATTGGGCTACGTAACTATACTTATTAAACAAAAATATTATTGTTAATATTAATAACTTAATGAATATTCTTAAACCTAAATATTTTATTATTATTTTTATTATTTTATTATTCACGTTATAATTTCGTTTGTGAATTGTATTTGTAACACGATAGTTGACTTCTGAATGGGTCAACGCCGTCAACGGAAACGTGATTAGGTATTGCAAATTTCATATTACCGAATTAAAATTACATACACCCGGAGGCTTCATTTTTAATTTAATTTTAAATTTTTATGTTAAGTCACCAACGGGTGTAAAAGTTATACACTTAAAGACACAATTCTTAATACAAATATAACTGTTAAATTTCAAGAAATAAACGGTACCTCAAACGACAAACAAAATTATAACTCAAAACAATTTTAACTTTATACACATTTTTTTAAAAATCGAAAAATTAATTTCAATATAACAAAAATATAAATAATAATTTCAATGAACATGTCTTAAACAAAAATAATTTAAAATTTACAAAAACAATTATTCATAGGACCAAAATTATGGAAATTATTGAATGTTATTTTGTTTTTTTTTTGTTTTTTTAATTCATTGCTGTAAATTTAGTCGATATTATGCCGAACGTCAAATTTAACGAACTGATAAATAAGTACATATATTTTGGACCGTATGAATTTGCTATTGTTTTTTTTTTTTGATAATCGTTTATAATTTATTATTAAGACACGTATTCTCATTTCATTATAAGAACATAAAGTTCAGTAAATATTACTGTAATAACTCTAAAAATAAATTAGTAAAAACTGCACAATTTAGACATAAAATCGTTTTAAAGTTTTTACGTCTAAACGATGCAGCGATTAAAATAAATTTAATGTTTTTCCAGTAAAAATAACTAAACTCGGCGTAATAAATCGTGAAACGATAACATGCCTTGTTTAAAACTATTCCATGTCAAAATAAATGACATTTTGTCGGGCAAAAAAATCAATTTGGAACATACAATAGAAGATTCAGTAAGATTTGTATGGGAGGAATGGCAAATAAAACAAGTGCCTAATACAATAATGAATTAAAAATAATTATTCTACGTAAAATCGCAAGTGAGCTAAATTTGTATTGAACTAAAATTTATGTTTGTCTAAAATATTATACCGTTAACTTGTTACTCTGCGCCGATAACGGTGTTTTGAAAATTTATTTTCCCAACGGAGTTCAACAAGGTGACTAATAGTTTCTATTATTTTTATACAACTTCTGGTTAAATATTTACAAATATTCACCAAGCTTTCCTTATTTTTTAGTACTAAACAAATTTAACTAAATTTTGAAATGGCCAAGATAACTAATAAATAATTTAAAAAAATACATTTAAATGAAAAAAAACAGCTTTGGGGGTTGGGGAATAAGATGAGGTGTTACCTACTATGTTTTATCGATTTTGGTTGGTTTAGCATGATGTTTGTTGTTTATTTGTGCGAGTAATGTTGATAGGAGTCGTCGGGTGAAGCCGCTGTTGATGGATGTTCTTCAGATTGAATCGGAACCGTGTGAATTATGTTTGGTGCAGCGCTGGTGTAGTACGGATAACCTGGGTGTGGGCCGGCCACGTACTAAAACACGGATACTTGATTAAAAAAAAAAGAGGCGAAAATGAGCAGTATAATAATAATATACGAAAACGATATTTTATTATATTATCAAGAGATTCTTATTGCGATCAAACAACGAATGCCGTGGCCAATAGCGGCTAGCATAATTATTAATCAATAATGTACACATTACTTGTTAAATGACTGCATATAACGCTATGCGCTGCGTGTATACGCATTTAGGATATAGTTATTAAGTAAATTAGGCATGGTACATAAACGGTTACGACTAATATAACCACCATTTACAGAAAGAAAAAAAAATGTCACGATCGTTTGTAAACCGCTAAGAATCTACAAGAGTAATGAAATGTCATTAATGTATAGACTTACGGATCCATTTCCGATCTGTAAAGCAGACATGTGTGTGGCGAGTTGCGGTATAACTGAACCGTATTGAACGGCTCCAGGATCGGCTTGCTGAATCATCTGACAACATACAGGAGTCTTAAACAAAACATTTATATTTCAAATTAATACGTGTGCCCCGTTTTATTGTGAACTGCAGTGTAGCGCTTATAAATACAAAAGTTATACAGGAAAAAACTTTTAAAGAGCTTATTTAAAATATATGCCCGAGAATTAGTCCGAACCGAAATCGTTTAGCGATATAATATCTATATATAGTCAACGATCGGAATGTATGAAGTAAGTATTCAGTTTTCGAAGAGAATAAAACGAATTAAAATTAAAGAAAAAACATATAAGATTCTCAGATATTTGAGTTGCGATGATAAGTATAGATAATAAAATGAAAATTGTTTCATCTAGTAGATTCGCAAGACGCTTAAAACAAATATAATAGTATATTCAAACGCAATCAGAAACCCAAACGACGTACGTATATGATGAATAACAATATTATTTGTTACCGTCAATCGCGACCGTTTCATTTCATGATTTTTTAAATAAACGTACTTGAATATTTTGTAAATCGTAAATGTATTGAAAAATGTTCTACTATTGTTATATTGTATTATGAGATTTTTAAAAATTTGATTCTGATCAACTTGAACTCAAAACCAACTTGATTTGCACACAAACCAAAATCAGAAAATAACTATAACTATTTAAAAATTAAGAATATTGCGTGATATACTGATATTATATGGTTGAAACATATAAATTTGTTTTTGATCATTTATTTTTTATTTATAACATTTTCGTGTTTCCAACCACTGACACGACTGTTAACACTCAACTGAATATAATACTGGGAAAAAAACATCTAAAATTTCATCTTCACATATGATAATAATTATGTAAATAGTTTCAAGGGTTTCAAGAGTATTTGACGTAAACCATCAATAGTCGATGCGTGTTATAACTCAGTATACTGGATCTGGGAAAAACGCTAAATTAAAATTAATGTGGTTCCCTACTTGGACTTTGCTCTAAAAATATATATTTAGCTAATGATGCGAGTACAAATCGTTAAATAAAGATGGCTTATTCAAAATTTGGTAGAAGTAAAAAAAGAAAATTAGAACGTACATAGTACACGATAAAATGTAACTACACCTATGGTGTTTGCACAGCATGAAATCGATGGTCTTGCAAATGATAAACAACGATCGACAAAACGAAAATCGGATTTGTCAATTTAAGATGAGAAGTTTCAATGCAATTTTAAAACGTAATCAACTATACCGCAGTTATACAAGTATAATGCCAATAAAAATGAAATCGTTTTATAAAATTATTTTCGTCGAAAGGTTATTCGTCCTCGGGAGACGCCTTCAAATAGTAAGTCCGGATCTCGGCCACTCGGAGATCGCGGGGTGTACTCGGGATTGTCGCGTATCGATATACGTAACGGTTTTAGACATCATATCGCGGTGGCGGAAACACAAAATATTATACACGGTTACTGCGGGTAAGGTGAAGGTTAGCTTAGGTTATAGATTATGTAAGGTATATATGGCGCATACGTCTATCTGGGCCAGGTGGTGTGGCGGAGCAGGCTGCATCACGTATTGAGGCAGCCACGTGGACGCCGGGATCGAGTATCCGTGGGCAGGCAACGCCTGCGTGGTGTAGTGCCGGCCGACGTACTGTGCGAGCGCGGTGGCCGGTATGACGTGCGAGCCGGCCGAGCCGGTCAGCCCGTTGTGGGCCGCTTCGTACCCGACGTGTGAGCCCTGCAACATATAGTGCTGTACCGGAAATCGCATACATCCGCCGTTCTGTCACACAACAACAACAACAACAACAACAAGGAATATAGTTTTATACAGCAACAACAACAATAATAAACAAATAATAATAATGTGTAATATGATTGGCATAATAATTTTGGGCCCGGATGTCGGATGCACTTTTTTTTAGTGTCTTGTGAGTGTAGTTTAATGACTATAATATACGAACATAATATCATAAACAAAACACTAAACTGTAAAGTTATTATATTATTAATTATTTGATTGAATGATTTTAATGATTTAAATTCACAGGTAAAACTATAGTGAGAATTTAAAATACGAACAAGTTATAAATGTTTTTGTGCTATTGGAAGACATTTTCAACAAGAAAATATAGGTAGCTAAAGATGTCGAAAAATATTTATCGACATCCGGACCTCAACGATAAATTAATAACACAATAGAATTAGGTATACGTTATGCAGATCAGACGTAAAGTAAATTATAAATATAGTATAATAATATGTTAATGTGGGTCAAAGCTCTATTCTGGGGAAGACGTCATATCGTACTTAACTAATTTTTAAGGGACAGTATTTTTAAGAAAAATTAACGTGAACACTTTTGGTTAATGTAATAAGTTAAACTTACAACAATTGTTCGAGGTGAATGCTGTTCAACAAATATTTATAATTAAATTACAGAATATTGTGATGGTTATAACTTTATAAGTATTATCATTTCGAACTAACCAAGTAGGTAACTTTTAATAATTTTATAAATCGACTCTATTGTCTTAAATGATATCGTTTAATTAAAAAAAAAAAATTAAAAATTAACAAACGTCTGTACATCAAATGTTTAAGATCTATTTGTACAGTCCAAAAGATAAAAATGTTATCAGACAGATAAGTATTAAATATAAAACATCTAATTTAGCTACTCTATATTAGAAGTAAATATCGAGTGGTGTTGGTTTGCAGTGTTTGCACACACTAGGTTTTTGCACTCGAATTACGTTCATATAATATTGCACCCTCGTGAGGTTTGGTATAAAGTGTAGGAATAAATGTAATATAAAAACCGAGATTATCTTGTTGTGAGATGAACGGTTTTGGATATCATATTTATGCGATCGGAGTAAATATTTACACCCCCACCATAATACTATAATAAATAATTTTAACTAAGTCGATGGTTTAGTATTTTTTTATGAAAGGGGTAGGGTTAACTCATGATTATTTTAAGTATTAAACCGTTTAATTGGATTTAATTTTTTTTGTTAATAAAGCAAAGAGATAAGATACTGAGAATAATATTATTTTCCAATAAATAAATATCCAGAAATCGATATATTATAATTTTATTATTTTCAGTAATAATGACACTGTAGTTCTATTACTCAATGCGTATAACACATATTTATATTTTTAGTAGTTAAAGTACAAGTTTAAGTAGTATATAATGTTATGTACAAAATATTTTTTTCTAATACTGCAATATACGAAGGGATTTTATACCACACAGATTGATCCTAAAAAAAAAGCCATTTGTTATTAACTGATTTTAATACGAACATTTGATTTTCAAGGCATGTTAAAAAAAATGTTCTTTGTGTACTTTAAATTAATATTATATTTTGCAATACTGTAGGTTGATTTTTAATTTTTCCATTTGATACATCATAAATTATGACCCGTAATACATGGAAATAGATTTTAAATGCTTATCGGTCTTGTATGGGTTAAATTATTTATTGATACCTTTAAGGCGATAAAAACGTACGAAAATAATTATACGAAACCTGCAGAAACAGTCAATTTTTAGGTATATGTATTAATTGAAGTTATTGAGGAAGATGAATTTATTCATCTACAATAATATTTCCTAAGCAAAATATATTAAAAATATCTCCGGGAATTATTTATACCCATGCGCCATATTACACAGGTTTGTATACGAAGTGAGTAATATTGGATTGAGTTCCTTAAACATTAAATTGATTATCACAAATATTTTTGGGCTATTGAAAATAAATTAAAAAAATATCTTTTGGTTGTTTGGGATGAGTTCTTTCAGCATATAAACGTTATTCAGGGGACACTATACTTGGAAGTTGGTTGAATAGTCTCTCGAAAAATGTTTATGCTCGTTTTTTTTTTTTATTTATAAACTGTCGAAAAAAACAAAACCTTAATTTTATACAATTGCTAATTTTTTGTCAAATAAGCATTTTTCCGTCACGCTTTTTTGATTGTGTTTTTTTTACATTTTTTAAAATTGCATCATAAAAAGATAACTTATAAAAAAATAATAACTAATATAATAATAAATTAAATAAGTCTACAATTGAACCTCGTCATTCGACATTTATTTTAAATTAAATTCGTTATAAATTGTATGTTCACGAAATATACGGCACAACTTTGGTAATTTTGAACGAATTATTACCATCAAGACGTTTACGAATACATATCTATATCATAGTATTGTGTATCATGCACGCTTGGCGATATTCAATTAACTCAATTCAAACATACTAAGATAACAAACTGGAATTAATTTAAACATTTATAAAGATAGCCTAGACTCAATTCAATGTAATACAACGACGTATACAGATGTCACCACTTTAAAGAGTTAAAATTTTTAAGATATTGTTTTAATTTAGCTGAAATATGTGATTGTTATTCTCTCAATTATCGGCCGATAAAATATATTACAGATAATTATATTATGTGGGGTTAAAAACCGATTGATTACGCACATTGACAGTCAACGACTTAAAAGTTACCAAAATATGATAGAAAAATTGTAAATTATGTAATATTTTTTTGAAATTTTAGTTGCAATAAAAAAAATATTTTTCCTTTATTGTAGTCATTAATAGCTTTTAGTTATCTTTATCTTTAAACTTAACCTACGACCGCAGTAAGTGAGTTGATTCCCGGGTCTTTATTAGGTACCTATGAGAGATGTTGATTACCTATTGTTAGTTCAGTCGGAAACATATAAAATTTGGGAGCAATGGGACTAGAAAATTTAAGAAAAACCAATTTTGTTGAGATAAGTGATATCACGGTATACTAATACTCTTTACCAAATACAAATTTTTAAAAACAATATGTGATCAATTTTTATTAAATTGCTAAATTTTTTTTAATAAATTTAAATTGAACGACTTTCAAAATATGAAAAACTAAAAAGAACAACATTTTTGAGAAACTTATCTGTCAACCTCCTCGTGGTATTTTTTGAGTTACACTATAGGCTGAATATTTTACCAAATATTAAAAAAAATATACAACGACTCGAAAATCAACTCGTACGCAGCCCCTACAACTTGCTTTTATAAATATATTTTGTATACAAATTGTATTATATTATTATTATATTATATTATGTATACATTCAAAATCATTGTATGTGTTTTTGGAAATTATTTTCTACTTAACGATTTGTTGTTATGTGTGACGAATAGGATATTATAATTATACATCTAATCTAAAATACACCTTAACAATTCTTAAAATCCAAAAAAACATAAAATATGAACATTTTATACGTACACTAAATCATTAGATTTGTTAAGTTTATATCATGAAACACATTTATGCATAAGTAAGTTTTTATATATAAATATATAAAATATAAAACACTAACAATATTTAAAAGGATATATAAGTATCTGTCCTAATTACTTAACATATGTAAACTAATAACATTTAATTTTTTACCGATGTTCTTAATTATAATTGTTTTAGTTTTTAAATTCGTTACACTGTCTTATATTATTAATACATGAATGTAATAATAAAATTATCATTTTATCTATGTTTAAACGATATCATTAATTAGTATTATTTTTAACTTTAAAGTTGCTATGTATTGATGTTTATTTGTAAAGTTAAATTGCAAATTACAACACTAAGCACGATTAAGATGAAATAGTAATATATAAGATTTATCAATAATAGTGTTAGCAAATTATAACGGTGATGATGTAAAAGTAAGGTAAATAATATATATTTGTATTGTTATAAAATAAATACAGAATAAATATATTGAATTTCAAGGATATATTTTATAAACTCTATTTTATTGGTTATTGTACGAGGAAATTAAATTTATAAAAACGAACCAGTATCGTTGCAATTACCTACCACCTATTATACATAATACTATTGCGTATGGTTTTCCAAGTTCAAATCTATTTAGGTGAGTAATGTGTGTGATAAACGCGTAGTATAGTATACGTATAATTCAAAACGTACCTCCGATTCTCTCCACAAACGAGAGTCTGATCTATAGCTAGGGTTTCTTTTCTTTTGACCACTATCGGCGAATTTGACTAGCAACGGTTCTTTAGAACCTGGCAATGGATTGCCGTTGAACATTTGAATTATTTGTTCACATTTTTCCTTGGAGTCCATTCTAAAAATAATCAAGCAAAAAAAAAAAAAATATTAAAACTATTTGGCTAGATAAAGTTAGCATTTGTGTAAAATAACAATATAATAATTTACCTAGCAAATCCAACTCCTTTGCTGACCATATTTGTATCACGTAAAATCCTAGTTGATACTACCTGACCAAACTTTGACAAGAGCGTATCCAAATCATTCTCTTTGAAATTCGGTGGCAAGTTGGCGATATACAAGTTGGTAGGATCTTGTTCTTGCTGCTAATAAAATTAAACCATACAGTTATTTTAAAAAATAATTTTTTTTTTTTAAAATAATGTAAGAACAGCCAAACAGTAACACAATAAATTTAATATCGATCATTATGACAATATTGTCTTTCCCGAATTAATAGTGATCACACGCATAGACCTGTCTGTGCGTGTACGAGTAAATAGGTACTTGTTTCCTTTATACCCAAATAAAAAATGAATTTGAAAAATACATATACTTATCATTATGTATTAGTTCAAACGTGTTATAATATTATATTTATTATGAATTACGTATGAACAAAAAAAAATCATAAAATACATATATATATATATAATACTACACACATCGCAATAATATAGTGTAAGATACATCGAAAGCAAAACACAGTTAATTGTCGCTAATAAATATTAAAACGCAAAAACAACTACACCCAAACACAAGAAGACGCGGACAGAAGAAAATTACTCGACAACGATTGGTCGTCTATACAGACACAAATCATGCCACTGCGGTTGCGTATAATATTAAGATAGAGTCTATTGTAAGTATTATATAGGAAAACAAACCGACGAACAAACATTTTTGTACATCGTCTTATAACAGAGAACGTATAACAGTTGTTCTGACGTTTTCGGACGTGTAATTATACACATTATGCAGCACGCCAATAAGTTTTATAATCCCGTAGCCATTAGTCAAACACAATCGCAAAGACAATATTATCATTAAGCGGCGCGCACAGAAAACGGAAGCGAACGCATTGACAATAAAACAGAGGCTGCAGGCGGGGAAGCGGCCCGAAAGATTGTAAACCGCGGTTTAAATGTCTGCTACTCGTACATCGCGGTATAGTATTAACGACGTTTATAAGTAGATTTAGCGTTTCAAAATTACTCGAGAGGTTTTGAAACTATTGATTTTTAAGTCGAGCTCGCTGTTTTCTTTATTCTCCTTTGGCCGCGTTGCCAACGCACAGCGTTTTATGATTCTAACAAAAGGCAGCTTAGAGTTTGATATCTGAAAAATATTGCGGATAATGTATATACGTATGACCTACGATGGCGACCGTCTCGCGAGATTGATGAGATTACGAGTAACAACACCATGATGTACGTGCCCGTTTCGAATGAAAATCGACTGTAATGTATTGCATTCTTAATTCGCCCAGTCCATCAAATTAAATTAAACTATTGACCGTTTGGACTTGCGTGTTTCGATATGTGCGTTAAATGCGACTAAGCGAGTGGTTTTTATCAAGCCGATTAAGACAGTTGTTACGAGATCAAGACACAAATGGCAAGCGAATTCGTACCGTATAAATCGATTTATCAAATACACAGTCATTATTAAAGGATTCCAAAAACGTACTTAAAAGCCACGTCAATGGTTAACTGTTTATCGGTAGGTATATAAATAAATTACAACAAGGGCGTTTTGTGTATTTTTTACTGCGGAGGCGGATAAAAAAAAATGTTGAAAGAATTTGCTACATACCTACCCAATAATACCACAACTATAATAACTATCAAATATATGTTAAATCTCAATAAAAATTATTTTAACTACGAGTGAATACAACAAAAAATATAAAAAAAAATCTGAATTATAATTTATAAAATTAAGTATGTTAATTTTTTTTTTTTTTTGGATTACCGATAAACATTAAATGGCTACAAGATCATAAAATATTTTACAGCTGTTTGGGGTAATTTACGATTAATTCATATTTTTAGTTCAGAAAAAATGGGTTGAATGATTTATTGAAAGTAATATGTAACAATAATTAACTTTTTAATTGGTTCATATTTAATAAGACAGTAAATAAAGAAGGCAAAGGATATCAAATCGAAAATTATTTATCAATATTATCGCACAAAATACCTATTATTTGCCACTTATTATAGTAGGTTCATATGGTGCACACAAAATTCAAAAACACTTCATTATTGAACTTTGATTACGTTAATACATTTTTAAGTTAATTAGATAATAGAAACAGCAAACCCTAAAAAAAATAATTGTCAACTAATGTATTAAAGCAGTTTAAAGTGTTTGTAAATGTGATGAATAACAAAGTTAAGAAAAAAACCTTTCAGTTGCAACATAAATTGCTACCATCTGGTTAAATTCGTTTAGACCGATACCCGAATAACCTTCAGAATGACAGTAATTATGATAAAATAAGTATAAAAATACGTTGTAGAATATAATAATTTGAATTTCACGACAACTGTCGACGTGTTATTAAGAACATTATAAGTTTTAAAAGACAATATCGTTCACTCCAAAATTTAACTTATGTATTCTATACAATTAGTATACTACAACTGTAGTAAGTATCCAATTGGATACTTATTTTTTAAGAGGAAAAACTAAGTTCACTTTTATAATTGGATTGCTCAATTAAAATCAGTTTAAATTGTTCATCGTGTAAAATTATGTTATTATATTTTACACACACACATTTTTTTTTTGTACATTGAAAACAGTTTATTTTTTCACATTGAAAGTGAGGCAAATTAAAATCAATAATTTGTCAACAAAATAGTTCTCGTCATTCTTGTTATTTTTTAAACTCTATATAATAGGTAGTTGAATAATTTAAAATAAACGTTCTATAATAATGGGTTTTTAATGTGTATCCATTATGATATTATAATAAATGTTTTATTTTCAATACCACGAAAATGTCAAAAATAAGACATATAACTCAAACGAAGAGACTAAACAATTATCGGTGTGTTGAACTATTTAGAAGTAAGTACCCATCATATGCAATACTGCTACTATATAGAAAAAATATAAAACGCATCTATCACCATAATAAATTACACGTCGTCTTCGGATCAATATATAATAAACAACGGTTTTGCTTTTGTTTTATCATAGAAATACCTATGTCGATAAATCTTGCAAATGTTGTGTTTTTTTTTTTTTTGTTCCCAAAAACGTCCTAACAAATGTCGCAGATCGTACAATTGCATAAATCGATTTTTTGTGTACTCGTCCCTCTATACAGTGATAATAAACATGATGTAATAAAGGTAATATGAAATAAAACTCATGAGTCATCCACTTAAATGACAAACTACGCTACTTGAGATATTTGAATCGAAAACCAATTACGTATATGGTAAAGAAACATATATTATCTAGATCAATCCAAAATAACTCAAAACTGGGCGATCGGCAGTAGCGTCCGACTGGCACACGCCGTGAAAGCCTAGCGATAATACGAAATAAAAATATCGAATAATTGTATTGGCAGGGTTGTGTACCGCACTTACTACATATATACAGTGTATTTGTATGGGTTATCTGTATGCGATCACCGTACGATGTTATAATGTATATAGACGCTAAATACACTGAAAACCACTTAGGAACATATTATATTGTTCGAAACACAAATCAAATAATAAATAAATGTGTATATATATATATATAGAAGCGTTGAAAATGAAGTATGATATTATTTTTTTTATGAAATCAACCACCCCAGTGCTGTGGGTAGGTGCGTACCTACACGATTTTATTATTATTATCGTGTTATACGCGTATTGTACGCGTGTAACGTTCTATATATAGGTAAGTGCGCTCGCCCTAAAAAAAAACAATAAGCCGAAAATGTTTAGTTTTTTTTTTCACGTTTTATAACGCCCGACTTAATACTTAGTGATACATATATATATATAAAAAAAACACACGCACAGACACATAAGCATGGGCACTGCAGATATAGGCTCACACGACTGTAATAATAATAATAATAATAATAATACGGATAAACAGCTGATACAGCGCGGTGTACATTCACATGTGGTTAAATGAATATGTAACGACGATATTATAGACGCACGACAATATTGTTATTATCGTTGTGAGCTGATAAAAACGAAAAACATATTACATTATTGCTATAGTATATACTGTTTGACAGCGACAGAGTTTTTAACAATAATATGTGTATAATATATGGTATAAATAATATCCATGCAACAAACGTACAGTGGCCGCTCTACGTTGAACTGGAATACCCACTTTAGCCATTTGGGCTTGGACACCTTTTGCTTGCAGACCTTTGACCGCGGCTTCAGCGCACGAGCCCGACTCGAAGTCCACAAATCCATAACCTATATCACACGCACAAACACACAAAAGAATAGCGTTAACGTCAAATGGTCGCGGGATTATAGGGATTTATTGACGACGGGACGAAGTCAGTTGTGAAAAAAAAAAACGAATAATTTAAATAATAATATAGGTAACGCCGAAAACCTTCTCCTTTTTCTTTTTCTTAACGCTTTGCCTTTAACTATATATAAGGTCAGACACCCTTGTCCTATACACTTTTTACGCTCTGCCCCCACTTTTTTTTACTTATACCAGATTTTTTTCGTGCCATCCTTTATTCAGTCTATTCAATTCTTTTCCGGTCTAACTTTCCTTGTCTCGCTTTTTAAATTTATTTCCATAACCACTCTCACTGCTTCCGAGTCACCTTTGCTTATAACATGGCCGAGCCATCTCGACCTATTTATCCTTATCCTGTCTACAATTGGCGTCACTTCTACACTAAGCGCCTAATCAATTGATTCCTTACTTTATTCTCCCAAGTATCTTTATCTCTGTCCTCTGTTTTGTTTTATTATCCACTGTCGACTTTTTATCCAAACTGGGCCTCAAAATTACTTTATAAAATCTACCTTTTCATCTCGTCTCACCAAAAATATGAAGCTTTTCCCATTTTATTTATTAACAGAAAATCCTATTTCATCCTAAAACTCACTATTACCTTGTACCACTGATTTTAAATACTAATATACACACTATATCATTCTTCATTTGCTTTACAAACATTAACCCATACATTTTTTGATTACTTCCTCTAAACTCATATGTAACCGTCTCTATTTTACTCTTACTCATCCTTTGTCTCTTTTTACTGAAATAACGCTGAAAATAATAATATAATATAATACGTCGCTCGTACACTTGTTGGTATTCTTGTCCAATATTGCTTTAGTTGAAACTATGTTGCCGTATCTATAATGAAAAAAAAAATAATAAATTTTAGATAAAATTATACTAAATTAATGTACTAGTTTAAGTGTATCAAAGTTAGGTAGTATAAATTGTATAATATAATATTATATTATAATGCCATATGTTGTTATGTGTACAACAGGCAAAGTATAACATTATAATAAACGCAAATACGCAATCAAGACGTATTTCAAGCTCGCAATGCAGGTCCAGTGGGCGGTAAAAACAGGCCATATTATCACCCGGGACTGACTACACTAAATCAAGGATGTGTGTGCAATTGATTATATTTTAATATTTCATACATTAATATTATATTTACTGTTACAGAACGATGAAAAAAATAATACGAATAATAATAAATAGAAAACATTGATAAAATATTGGTTTTAAAAGTGTACACGAGTAAGTGGGTTAGGTAAGAGAATTCCAATATAAAGTTTCAAGAACCGAGCGAGGATTACATCCACAAAAGCAATCCATATAAAACGACAAAAAGTTTGAATAAATCAAAGTCTTACAAATATACCCTTTATACATAGAACTCGATACTACATTTAATTCACAACTGATATATATATATATATTATATATTATATACAAAATCAGGTTGAATATGCGTATAACATATAATATATATATTTATATTCGGAAATAAATTGACGGTATAACCATGGAAGAATATTACAAAAAAAAAAAAAAAACATTTTGAAATGAATAAAGTCGGTCGTATTTGTAGTGGTAACGAAAATCAAAGTACCAACCGATTAAAATAAGTTTTTTATTCATCTCTTTTAAAGGCTTTGTTATATACGTGATTACTTTTGTGGTTAAAAGTATTTGATTTAATATTATATATATATATCATATAGGCTGTAAGGTTCATTGATTTCTTAAATAAGATTTTTCTTTCATATAAAAAGTACTTTTTACAAGGAATTAGATACTAAATATTATTATATAAAAACTAAATGAACATAAAGTGGTAATATATGGTGGCATTTTTTTACGGTTAGACTGATTATTTTAAAATGCATAATAATAAATCGATGTTTTTACAATTTTACATGCATATTTTATAATGTATTTAATTTTTTTATGAAGTTTTACTGAATTAATTAAACTATACTGCATAACCTTATTATAACATGTTTTTGTAAGAAGTTTTCTTTACAAAATCATTAATTTTATGTGGAAATTATTTAAATAAGAAAAATAGATATGTAGATTGTAGATATAATATATATATTATAATTTTCTTACATAAATAAGTTAGTTTTAAATTATTATCAAATATTATAAATATTACTTTGTAACTTGAGAAAATGAACTATTTATTATGTACTATATAATTATTTATTTTCGACATTGATTTATGTTTAGCTTAAGTCAAGAGAACAATATAGTGTAAGCGGATTTCAATGAAATTCAATATGTAGAAGGTTAAACAAAATATGGTATGAAATTGCGTAAAATACAAAAGATTTAAACACACACATAATATATATATATATAAAATATAATACATCGACTTGAGTAGAAACGTTAGAAATGTTTTAAAAATTGTAACATCATGTCTTCTTAACTTACATAATACCCGTAAACTTTATTAACAAGTAGAAAATGTACACAATATACATATTACACACACTAATACAAATTATTATACTAATATACACTGCTTTACTTTAGAGTATAAGTAGTTTGTAAGTATTGGTGAACGTTATTGTGTAGCTTCAAACAAACAGTTTTAAAATTAACATTTAGGAAAACCTTATTTATCTTTTAAATATTAAATTTTATAACAATTTAAATTTTGAATATCTATAAAAAGAGAAGTTTTATATTTTTATATTTTTAAATTTAAGTTTTTTGTAAAAATAATTTAGGATAATCCTAATACATTTTTAACTACAAAATAATTTCCAAATTTTAGTGATTTTGTGAATTTTATCGAATTTTATTAAAATTTTAAATTCAAAAGCTTATCAAGATATTAGTTTTTAAATTATTACAACAAAAAACCCAAAATTTATTTTGTCAAAAACTGTTTTTCTGTCATTCCTGTTTTTCTCAAATATACCTATGCATATATTATACAATCAGAATATATACATAAAAGTACAATCTAAATCAAATTTACTACTAGAAAGAACGTTTGATTTATACTACTTAAAAAAGCTATGACCAAGTAAGATACTATGTTATAAAATATAATACATCATTGTAAAACCAATATATTCTTCATTCCATTCAGAATTTAAAAAATCTTTTACTTTCACTGAGTTTTAGTAGGTAATTATTTAAACACATTAACGTCGACAAGTAACAGCTTTTTAAATTTACTACGTATAATATTATGTACCTATCATGTAAAATATACTAGTTTTTAATTGTCACAATGACATTATTAGTATATCTATAACTGAGAATACGTAGGTATATATAATTTGTAATTTATATTAAGATACTACTTCTATTTACTATATTATTATTATAGTATTAATGAAGAATATAACGTAGTAAACAACCATTATAGAATAAACAATAAGAATAATTTAAAATTGGATTTCAAAAACTATACTTAAGATAAAAATGTTATAGATCACTTAAAGATTTTTCAGACTCTGGGTGTACTTTTCACCTAATCTTGGTTTTACAATGACGTGTATTTTTTTAAATTTTTTTTGAGGAAAATAATTTCGGCAATATTTGAGAAACAAACTAAAATTAATAAATATAACGTCATTTTTTAGTGCAAAATCATGATCTGTTTTTGGGTAAGCCGGATTAGTGTAAATACTTACAGCCCTATAATAATCGAAAGATATATTTCGATGTTCGAACCATAAAAAATGTCACCTATTGGTAATCCTTTATACCAGCCCATAACTTCATGCTTAACGAATTTAGTATAATTGTAGGTAATCATCATGTTGAGTATCTTATAATTTATATACCTACTCAACACACACATTATACGCGCGCAGACGCAGATAACTTAAATAATAGTATTATTTATTTTACTCACTGCGAACACATGGTGATCAAATCCTTGTCCATTGTATTTTGGTTCAATCCGCGTATGTAAAGGTTGGTCTTGGACAATTGCTGTGCTGGTGCGGCCGATTGACATTCTGACGACGGTGAACTGGTGGTCGGCTGATTAGACGATTGCAACGAAGCTCCGCCATTAGTGTTTGAGCTCGAACTACTATTATTGGTGTTAGCTGGGGAAGAGGCCGTAGGTATTCTGTTGTTGCTGTTGGTGTACTATAAATAAAAACAAATAAATGAGTTATTAATTTATTAGGTGTCACATATCAATCTATCGCATAAGATTCCAAAATTTGAAAATTCCCAACACATATATACATATAGGTAACAGCTACCACCTACTATTTTTGAAAACCACCGATACACGTATATTATACTTAAGTATAATACCTACCATCAAATAAAAATTATTGTGCGTTTAATCAGAATTTTTTTCATTTTTCAAATTCCAAGTGTGTAATATTATATAAGTTACACCCTAAATAATATTGCCTTTGAGATTATTGACAGCAAGGGTAGGTCGTTTTAGTCAATATTAAAACTTATAGTTGTCATCATATGATATAGGTATATGATTATGGAGATGTTATTTTTCCATATTGGTAAGAGTAAATTCAAATTGTTAAATTCGTACGACCCCCTCATTGTAAATGTTTTTACAAGCATATAATAACTATATTATTCAAAAATAATGATAAACATTTTCCAATAAAACATTTAAATAACAGATTTTGTAAATAGAAAAAAATACTTGTATTTTGTACAGCATAGGTATACATATTTAATAAAAGTTTTTTTTTAAGACGGTAAGAAATTAAATGCGTATCGTACATTATTTGAAAATTAAAAGAATGCTGATAAAAAATATTTAGATTTACCTATTTTACGTGAATTCCACACTTCTATAACATTAATACTATATATAGGTAAAATCTGACGTGTTATTTCCTACGCGCTACTGCGCTAGGTACGTATACGAGTATAATACGATTCCTCACTACATTGTTATTATTACGTGGCATTGAAATGGCGAACGAAAATGTCTGACGGTTGAAATGAAACGTGTGGTGTGCTTACGGTAAGTGAAAGAAAAATCCGTTCAATTTTTTCATCTATTTTCGAAGCACCGGGGTACCTATTGTACATTATAATATAATGCATCCTGCACACATATTTTTACGATACCTATACGGCTTTTCATATATATTCGTTCGTAACGAACTCCCATATTATTCAACTGCGCAGTGTTCTCCGTCCCTCTGTCCGAAGCCGCTTTTAAAATAAAACACATACACATACATACAAATGCATTTGAGTCGACACGAAGAACGGAAACCAAAATGAGTAAAGTTTTCTTTTGAAACTCAATGACCTGCACATATATTATGCATAATGCGAACTGCAGCATATATATTACCTATAGGTATAGTTCAAATGTTCAATGCATTATTGTGCAAGGTCGGCGAGAAACCATTAATACTGCATGCTATTATATTTTTGTATGCACGTATATCTTATCGCTGGGCTTATAACATAGGTTTTTACTGCGTGTTTCGTCTTATTTGTTTTTTTATATATATATATATAGGTATGTATGTAATTTATTTGTTTTGTTTTTTTTTTTTTTTTATCGATTTTATGTACCTATATATAGGTAGTATTGCACGATATCGCGTACCTATAGGATTTTCGTCGACTCACTCAGTTAGATTAGGTTTTTTTAAAGTTCGGGAAACGCACATTCACGCACGCGCTCATCAAACGGTCACCGGACTGCAATTACGAAAATATAAAGAAAACCGATAAAAGTCAACCGTTTATATAGTGTTTGCGTATTATTTATTATTATCAAAACAACTTAAACAATGGCAACAATTGCTTTACTATATTTACCAATATTAGGTATATTGTTCTAATAGTCCCCAATGCGCAAGTCAGATGAATGGACTCGAAACAATACAACGAAAGCGAGTCGTGTTCAATAATAATCGTATTGTATGTGGATAGCGGGAATCCTATGGAAATGGATCCATAGCTAATAGTTGCTGCGAATTATAATTACCACAACGATTGCGGGTCGTTGGTCTGGCAGCGATAAGAACGAAATCGGACAAAATATTGCATCGCGGTCATATTATAATAATTATAATATCATAATATAATATATGCAAAACGTGTGTGTAGTAATAATTACGAACATTCAAACACCATATAATATTAATAATAATTATACATAGGGCGATTTTCCGATTTAATAAAATTGTGATTTTATGAGGGATTCTAAAACACGTATTATCGAATATGAACCATCCCATTTCCTGTACATTTTGAGTCTAGTAACTTTTTTGAAAATTTCGATGTGTTTAAATAGATAATATATTGAAATTCGAACTAGTAGATTTTTAATGTACAAAATAAAATATTTTCATTTGCAAAACATGTATAATATATGTATACTTGAAAATTTCAAACTCAGAATCCTAATGAATTCATTGTAGTACAAAATGACATCAAACGAGATTGGTGAATCACCCGTGTACATGCCCTCGAATAATGATAAGTACACAATTGGCGATAACGCGACACTGTAATAACACACATCTACAATGTAATTACACTATATTACACATTTTATACAGCCGGTTACGAGGCTTGCGTGATTTATTATTTACAAAAAATACAATGACGGGCGCAAAGTTTGTCCGTTGGGATGGAAGTCGTAAAACTTGAGGCTTATAGTGCGCACAGCCGATTGTAATATATACGTCGTATACGCCGAACCTGCCCCAGCCGCAAAACTAAAACACCGCTACAGGGTATAATTATAATAATAATTAATAATATGCAACCTACGACGACTAATAGTTAGTCATATTAAATCATAATATGTGTAAAACATGCATAATATATACCTACAGCATAATTTTTTATCATAAATTAAACATTTTCTCGTTAATGTAACGTGTTAATGGCATATTTAAGATCCCTTATAAGTCTGTATAACAATCTAACTAATAACATCAACAAATTATATTTTTCTTCATTATTTTGTAAAGATGTATACATAGTTATAATTTTCAAGATATTATATTTTTCTAATGACAACATTCGTTTTTAATCTCACATTGTGAAGTAGAATGTTTTACTCAGAATTCCGATTCATAAAAATTGAATATCAAACCAGTTTTAGTCAGAAACATTTATAAATGTTACACGAACGGAGTGTAGAGGCAAAGTGTTGGTGCACTACTCCACTCATCTAAACTTTTTAAACACTTACAACTTATTAATGTTTTAAACTCTTTACAGTCTTACAAAAATATTTTGTTTAGGAATACACAATTAAAAATGTTGATTAAATGTAATAATTTATAAAAGTGAAATAATAAATACCGTCAACTAGGTTACTATACTCTTTGTACAAGCAAGTGTTGAGGGTTCTCTCACGTGTCACTAAATATAGGCACTGTAATGGATGTAATGGATGTTATAATTCAATAATAAAACATCATTGTGTAAGTGAAAAACGAGAGTGGAGACGTTCTATTTTTTTTTTTTTTTTTGGTAACCAAAGTTACCAAGCAATTATTTCAATAACAAGACTAACGTTGTAACAAATGTTTGTATTCCCCCACCGATTATTTTAAAATAACATTGATAAATGTTTACTTTTGACCCACCAAAGTACAAACTTTCCAATTTGATTCAATTTGCATAAAACCTCCTTTAAAGTTGATGGTTTTATGATTTATTTTCTTCTTTAGCAAAAATATCTTCAAAAAAAAAAAAAAAAATAATAAACACCTCATTGTAAAATGAATACAGGTGTATTCGTGGATCAGTTAATAATACAAGCAGAAAATTATAAACAAAAAAAGTAGAACCAAAGAAAATGCTTTAAGTCAACCGATGAAATAACAGTTTTGTGATTAACAAATCACCTTGTATTTAATGTATTATATACACTTACAAGTGAAAACTATTTTAATAAATTCTGCCGGCGTACCGGAAAGCACACTAACAGTAATTGGCGCTACACATATCAAATATTTTATGTTGGAAATAACGACGACAATGACTCATTTGCGCACATTCAAAATGCAGATAATAAAATCGCTATTTCCTAATTATATACTGCAGAATTCAATTATTTAATAAATATAATTTATTATTGACTTAAATAAAACCATATAATAACTTACAGGGTGGCGATTAAATTTAGCTATCCAGTCCTATAGGTACTAATTTAGGCAAAAAAAATTGCTTAGAAAAAAGGAAAAAGAAACATAACTAAACAACTTATACCTAAGTACAAACACGAATTTCATTTTTGTCCATTGAAAATAAAAACATGTTTCCGATACACTAAAGGTTTTTAAAAGTGAATTAGTTTATTTAAAATCGATCGGTAAGATATAGAAATACGTAGAAAATTTAAAATGACGAGCATTATAAAATACATCGATTTTGGTGGAAACTATATATAAAATCAATTTTTTTTCCAAATTTGTAGAAAATTTAGCATCCTTCAACACACACACACTTTATAGATGATGACCGAGTTCAGTTACACGTCATCATCATCATCATCATCATAACAGTATAATATAATACGGTGAAATAATTATAGCCACCGAGCGTTGTACTTAAGACACCATTATATACATATTATATACGTTTTATGAACGCGACCGAGAGTAATTACATTATTATCTGCAGGCAGGGCTCATCGGACCAAATCAGCGTGTGGATTATCGTCGTGAAATGGGTCTTCTTGTATAATATATACGCAATTGGTTAATGCTGTGTGTCATATACGTAATATGTATTAAATAGACAAAACACAGTAGGTGGGTAATGTAATATCTGTGATGTATTGTGAGTGAGTTTAAATTAGGCATGGTTATAGTCAAATAGACGATATTATTTCTAACTAAATCAAGTCAATGGAAAAGTAATGAAAATAATTAAAGTTAGAGCTTAATTAATTTTTTTTTACTCAGTCGAGTTGTATATATAAAAATTAAATATTGACTTACTAACAATAAGTGTACTTTAGTCAAAGTATTTTTTTTATAATTATTATTATTAAATAAATACCGTACTCGTAAATGGCAGAATCAAAATATAATAGAATCATTTTATGGCTGACAAGAAGCAAATTTACGAATTTAATTTTTTGTTTCCTTTTATATATCATCAATAAGACTGCACAATTTTAATTGCAGTTAAATAATCATTATACAACTTAGTATCCTCAAAACAAAGTTTGAATTAAGACCTTTTAAATTAAATTCTAAAATATTTATTTAGAATATTTTTAATTTTTTCAATATTTTTAGTTATTTTCATCAGCTGTAAAAATATTTCAGGGGTATTTTGTGCATACTTAATTATATAAGATCTTTTACTAAAAATACCTAAGACTTGATGGATTTTTATTTTACATTATTTTAATCATGATTTATTAAAATATGATGCATTTTATAATGTATTTTTCAACAACTAAATATTATTTCTTTTCAGGGGTTTAAATGGATTAAATTTCACAACCTTAATCATCAATTATTATTTTGTTAAATTTATTATTTAATTATTTATAAACACGTGTACCGTGGATTATACATTGAAGCGACTTGTTATTTATTAAGTTTATATCAATTAAGTGAAAAAGTTCAGATTACCTTAAATTAAATTAAAACTTTTAATCTTAAACTCTTAACTTATTTATGCCAGCATTTAAATTAGTACATGATGCGGCGCGTGGAAAACAAGAGCGCGTTAAATTGTTTAACATCCAGATTTGTATATTATGTTAACCCAGAAGCAATATAATATACCAGATATTACTTACACAGTTACACGTAAAAAACAGCTGTAATATATTGTTATATATTTATGTACAGCTCTTTATACTATGATTTCAAAAAAATACACGAGTGGGTACACGGTATACTGTATTATTATGTGGCATTGATGTTGCAGTAGTCTGCTACGTTGATTATCATTTGGTTTTCTCGGTAATTGTATACTGTATTGTTTACTCTTTTTTTTTTTTTTTAAGCCAGATAGTATAATATAATATACGTACTATTGACCATACGGCGACTATAACAATAGTATAATATATAAAATTATATACATGCAAGTTTTACTATAAAACCCTAGAGTTTTTCGACTTGTCCAGCCACAAGCACATCTATATTATACACCGTAAAATGAAATATTGCATTTTTTTTTTTTTTTTAATAACCGAAACATAATAATATCATAAATGTCATAGGTATCTTTATTATTATTATTATTATTATTACTATTACTAAGGAATGCGGAACGAATACCTGCAGCGGTCAGCTATCACATTGTTAGAATATGGGTACATTAAAATAAGCGGGTGTATGGGTCTGTATTATATTATAATAAATTAAAATATATAGATAAAAATGCAACAAAAACGGTTGAAAATATGAGTGAAACCAACTTAGATATTATTATCGCGTGTCGTCGAAAGAGAACAACAATAATATCGTTATTAAATATGGAAATGGTTTTGATAGCACTCGCTAGATTACTACATTTCCGGAGAATTCAAGCGCAAGAATCTTGCAATAATTGATAACACAATAATGATGGGATTATACTGCAACATCGTGCACTACGTACAAAACAATGAAGTTATAATAATGACAGCTACATTCGAAAACGTTACAGACGAAAGTATTGAAAAAATTGGTTTTGTACATTAATAATATACTATACGAGTAAGTACGCTTAATTTAAATTAGAGATAATAGATTAAAATAATTGTGCTAACATAGTATTGACCAGAAAAAATATTTGTTGAAAACACCACAAAATAGGACAACTATACTATACCGCAGCCACAGTTATGAATGATAAATCGATAAAACATATTAATATCATAATATTATATAATATACTACTGCCTACTGCAGTAGTTACAAAAAGGATTGACTACGAGTTTACCGTTCGAGATACACGATTCAGACACGTTTCGCTGCAATAATATAATGGCCTTGGTTGGAATTTCGAAGACCGCTATATATGATATGTATGCGCACAGACGCCGTCCGTTAACCCGACGACGGCGACGACGACGACGACGACTATAATATACGGAATGCAATTTTTCTTAGCACGAAAACGGCGTTCGTCTTCCAATATATATAATAATAATAATGACGATCATAATAATATGGGAAACCAAATATTTTTAACGGTGCGGCGTCACGAATGGCATTTGAACGAGTCTCTCCCCACTCAAGCACCTATACCGAGAGTGGCATAAATTTCACGCCCATATACGCATCGTAATATATATGTGTGTTGTATATAGCTCCTCGCACGTCTCCTCTCGTATAACAATCGTTCGTCAAAAATATAGGTATTTTTTTTTTTTTTTTGAATAGTTCGTTAATAAATCCTCTCCGAGAGGATATTATATTTTTGCTCATAAAAAACGATATTATACATGTGTGTGTGTGTGTAATATATACAATAGTGTATACTGCACGTACGCGTATATTATATATGTATAATAATGTGCACTAATTAATCATACTTCTTTTCCTATCCGGCGACACCGCAGCAGCCTTTGCCATTATTATATTGTTGTGCACATCACGGGGAGGTGGTGGCCGGTGAATTCAGACTCGACGACGCATATAGACCATATATATATATATAATAATACAATATATTAATATATATTGCGTATATATAATATATACAGTGCGATTCACTAAGCGTGTTCATAACCACCCTATATTTGTACCACCCATTTATCTTTTAATAATGCGGGCATTTACTCGAATACCTACCGATTTTTGGAATTTTTTAATATATACACCTACCTACCTCCCCACCTATCTAGCAGCTAGCCCTAGCTGCTTACTCAAAAAAATTGTATTTTCCGATACCGAGATATATGGTTTTTTATTTTTACAATCGTTTTTAAGGAGTGTTTTCTCTGTTAGGTCAGGCAAAAATGGGAGTGAGGACCGCAACACTCATCGATCGATTCTTCGAGTGAAATATTATATATATTATGGGCGTATATACATATAGTCGCTATAGTGTATGTACAGTACCTATACATATATGCATATTATACATTTATTCAGCTGTATATACCTACTATGTACGGATAACGTATTGTCGTATATTTGTACTCGTCCACACCCACTCGTCTAACTTAATATGTCCATCTAGTAGGTACCTACTACCTAAACTTTAAAATGTACATAAAACTGTTTGAATACATAATATAAATGATAGTGATTCAAGTTTTTTTTTAAATATTTACATAAATTAACTCTCTAATAGTAGTATAATATCATTAATTATAGAAACGTGAAGATATTTTGTTTTTCATCCCGAGTTTAAACAGAATATTAATAAAAATCAATAAAATATTATCTACTAATAAATATCAAAAATGTTTATAATGTGTGTTGTGTATTTCTATTAAAAAAAATATTTTCTTAAATCATATTTCGAAAATATTAAATGAAAAAAAAGCTGTCAGTATAAAATGGACGAATATGGCAATACACTCTGTATTGTAATACATTACAGACCTAGATTAATATCTATAGTGCTCGTAGGCGGTGAACAACTTGGGGTGCCCTATATTTTATTGGTGTTCATTGTGAAAATACTTTTTTTTAATAATATTTTTTTTGTTATAATATAAGTTTATTGTAAGTACAACATTCATACACTTTAAAATCAATTTAAAAACCATATTATTATTATTGTTCAACTCGAATAAGTGGAAAAATAATATGTTTAACTTATTTGACGTATACGAACAAAAAAGTAAAACAATAAACAAAATAAATAAAAACTGCATGTAGTTTATTTTATTTTAAATATATATATAATATAATTAAATTTTAAAACGTATTCTTCGCCGTGCTGCGATTCGAATAATACAATTTATTTTAATAATATAATAGAAAATTTGTGTTGTGTTGCGAAAAATATATTATTAAAAAAAAATATTATTGCGATGTCTCTACAAATCCGTATGGTCAATCACAGTTTTGTAGTCTGGAGCTTACACCGCTCACGCCTTAATCCTACCGTATATGGCTATATATGCTCGTACATAAAACTTAATCGAGTCATGTACCTGTGTATAATACATATATACACCTATATAATATAAACGCGGTTAAATTAATTTAACAGCTTTCGCCAGCATACACACACCATCGTCATATTATATATGTATATATTATCATGTGTGGGTAACCCGCCTATAATATATTACATTTTGTTTACCCAGACATGACGTCTAGTTCGTTGCAATACTGCTCGTAATACGGCCAACTTTGGTCGACACCCACCCGGGGCTGCACACCGCTACTCCTTTTATATATATGCTATTGATACCATTGTTGTTGTCATTATAATTATACATAAATAGGTACCTATAGTTGAGTATATGGTTAGTGTGTGCTGTAGTATGTGTACTATAATAATATGTATTAAAGTCTGACAGAGAAGTATTTTTGACAACGGCTTAGTGCTCTCGTCGATGTGGTCTCGAGAAAACGTCCGAAAATTCGGATAAAAAATACAGACATACAAAATAACGGGAGACGCTGAGTAACGAAGTTTACGTGGTTGACCTGTTTTATATTATACTATATACATAATATGCCTAATTTCGTAAATTAAATAATTAAAAAATTAATTAAAATCGAAAACCGATGGAAACGATTACCGTCACAAATGCGTGCGGTGCACCTATACAAATAATATAATAAAAATAATAATAATATATTATACCTATACATATTGTAGTAGATTTCGACACAATAATTAAAATATTGATCGAACAATGTAGTATCGTAGTATTATAGTTTGTTTTATTATTATTATTAATCTGTCGTTATAATTTTAAATTTTGAAAACGTGATATAGTATTACTATAGTCACCTATAGTGTAGAAGGTGCATACATATTACATATGTACAAGTAGATAAAGTCATGTACTCACAATAATAAGATATGCATTTACCCTAACTTATGAATGACTTCTTACTTTATTTAAAACAATCATATTATATGTTAAGAATTAGGCCATATTTTATCTCTCTGTTTCGAATAATATTTTTTTTTCCGAAATAAATATAAAATATTATAATATATTATATAGTTTTATATTATACATAAAGCTATATACAGTTAATGTCACATAAATAATTTTATTATTTAACAATAGGTAGTCAAAAACTACTATTAACGTAATACTGGTTTAACAAAATAAAATCTATTTTTCCTCCTTTACCTATCGTATTTCTTTGTTTTATTAATTATATAATTATTTTGAGCTAAAATCTATTTTCTGGTCAACAAGTGTACGTGTATATGATTCTAATTTTAATGTAAATTTATGTTTTCACGTTCAATAAAAAAGTAAAAAAAAAACATGTATATTGAGGTGTAACATGAAAATTAATTTTTAAATGAAAATACTACCGAATTCTATTATAAAAATTCGTTAAATGTGGTCCAATTATAGGGTAAACAATTTTTAATGTAAAATTTCAGCAAGTCCAATGATTACTGTAAACATTTTTGAAAAGGATTCACCGTGACCAAATAACCGGATAAACAATAATTGGCCTATGTCGTATGTACAATTTAATAAAATATAAAACAAGAATTAATATAAATAATATGATAAAAAACAAATTGGCAATTCTAAAACAAGCAGTGGCTGAAAATATTATTATCATAATGATTTATGGTTATTATTTTTTTTTGTAAACCTCTAATTTTACACGAAGCATTAAATTAATGAGGCTTTCAGAAGAAATTATTATTAATTAAGTGTTAATGTTCTTACTTATATATACTATTCAATAAAAACATATAGACTGAATGTATATATAATAAATATACATGAAATACGAATAGAATTTTATAGATTAAAATAAAACAAATATTTCATTACTTTTATTCACGTGGATAACTAAATATTTAATATAGATAATATATTTATAAAAGAGAAGAAACCATCGTCGCATCGGTCATGATGACTATATATTATAGTTGTGAAATCAAAAAAATTCAATACAAAAAAAAAAATGTATAAGAAACCGTTGTCCCGTTAAATTTATCTATTAAAATTTTTAAAATTCCAGCAAGTATAGATGATTTAAAAAAACGGTATAAGGTATACCAATCGTAAATCTGTCGATGACGATCATAACATGTAATTTTCCTGACGATTAGGGCAAATTATGTTGTCGTCATGTGAGCATGTCGCAATCACGTGACTCATCGATGCCCAACTAATTGTAAATACACAGAACTGTTTAATGAAATAATACAATGAATATAAATACAAGGTGATCAGAATATCAATAATAATAATTAATACATTATTTCGTAAAAGGGTGCATTATTGTACACGCGCACTTATGATGGCTCATTTATTTGTGGAAGGTTGTTTAATAGACATATCTATGAATATGACAAGTTAAAAACGGTGTTTTTTTTTTTTTTGGAGAAGAGAGAGACAGTTTTTGTTTTCTAGAGAAGAGAAACGGATAATATATAGGTACGGAGCTTTTAAAGATTATGTGCAAAACATTAGGAATAATGGACTACACGTTTTTAAAAATCGTGTGTAAGTATCGAGGTACAATTAATTTGTGCTATTGATTATGGACTATGGTTAACAAATATAAGAAGTATCGTTCTCAGCCGTCTAAATATAATATTGATACGTATCAATATTGATCAAATAACTATACCTTTGAGTCTACGATGAAGTCATATTGATTTTACTCGACTAAAGGTATGCAGACTATTGACTCAAGTTATTCTATTTTTTTATTATTGCTATTAATGACGAGCAAAATAACTATTATTTAAACAAACCAACAATATAAGCGTTTCGCAATAAAGTAGAAAATTGAAAAAAATATATACGAATTAACCTTGAAATTCTAACAAATTATTACAGAGATAAAATCTATTTATGTAGTAATTATATTGTTTCAACCTATTTATTATAAATAATTAAATAAATATAACCAGAAAAAAACGAAATTTTTTTAAATCAAACAGATTCAATGATATACCACGAGTATCAACATGGGCTACACTATATTGTTAATTATTATAATAATATGACTTTGCATTATATACCTGCACGCAAAAAAATTCGAAATTCATTCGAAATCAAAATACATTCATACAAAACGATTAAACTCATTAGTAATATAATAGTTCTCTATAATAAAAATGATGATAATAATATTAATAGAAATACACATACAGTATACAGTGTTATATTATACATATTATACAGATCTATAAAGTATAAAATATATGCATTTTATACATTACAAAGCTTAGATGTATATATAGTATGTAGAATAACAATAGGCTATTACTCCGTCATACGACATCATCTAGTCATTATTCAGTGGTGAATAGTATACGATTCGAGTGTTTGGCCTCAAAATAATAATAATAACATATAATTCATGAGATGAAATATTAAAAAAATGTAAAAAACGGGTTTATAAGTTTTGGACGCAGTTTTTATCTACTAACAATATTTAATTTATTAAAACCGTCTTGAACTTTTTCCTTGCGTACGGGGAAAAATGTATAATAAATCAGTGGTATAAAACGCTTAGCCGGAGTGACCACACACCATACACAGCAGTGATTTTTTTGGGTACTCAACTATGAGGAAACAACAACAATATATCTAATCCACTACAAGTGGATTGCTCAATAAGACATCGATTTTTGTTGGAAATGACTGACGACTGTAAATAATACATTCAATATCAACTTTAAGCTTTACTGCACTTTTAGCTTGAAAAAATATTAGACAAACACCGAGAGATCTATCCAATCTATCATAGATAACCATAGGTTTGGTTTATACAGTTGATGACTGATGATAACTAAATACATTTAAATACAACATACAGCAACAACTTATCTATCATTCAGAAAAATAGGCATCGCCCGTTAAATAGTTAATATACAGACATTATAATAAAAAAAGCTTGCTACTCATAGACAATTTTCAACTACCTATATATTAGGCTCTTTTAACTACGTAGTATATGGTTAAATTTCCAATAGAGACGACTCCCGGCGAGGCTAAATTCATATACACTAAGATTTATCTGCAGAATTTAATTAAACAATATTCAAAACGGTTATTTTTAAATTAGGCGATTTATTAGATATATCAAAACCGACTTGATTCAGATGAAGAGCTTCACGCATGTACAAATAGTGTCAATGGGAAAAAATGCTTTACCGGAGTGGCGGAGTGACCTATATACAAATCAGTGATGTTTTCAGGTACGCAATTACAAAGGGACAAAAACGACAAGGGGTAATATCATATACGAGAAATATGTATATAATATGATAAATAAGTTTGTAAGTGTGAGCAGTGTGCACTATGCATACACTGATTTTATAATATTTGTACATATTTGACACACGGGTCCTAGATAACGTGGGCGGAGGATTGTCAGCCAATCAATATAAGATCGAAAAGTACGTCAGTAACACGGCACATAATATAATATATCTAGTACCTACCCGCGAGCATAATATATGTATGAACATAATATATATTATATTGTACGGTAATGTCTTTTTTTTCTTCTCAAGATATCCTTCAGCACTAGCAGCAGTGTATTTGACAATCGATTTCTTTTGCATGCACGAGCATGTGTGAGTGTGCGTATAACACAATATACGAACAATCTGCAAAACTGTCAAAATGAATAGGCCCTTAATAGACAGTATGAGAAAGGTCAGAAATGCGTAGCGAGATCGTCATTTGTCAAACTTATATTATATAATATATTTTATAAACGATTTCCCAGTTTCGTGTAAAGGTATATACGTCTACTTTATGTATATATATACGTATATAGATTATACAGATTAATAGCAGCATTGCACCCGCACGTTCGCAAGGGGTGAATATAATATCATATAATCCCCGTAATTATGATCCCAAAATTTAAAGGTAAATGACTGTAGTCTGTAATATATATAGCAGCTTTGCAGGGTGGACCGTAAAATACATAATAATATAATACACATTGGTATGTATATTGTTACCAGATGGGGATGATTGCGAGATGGGAAATTGCTTCAATATACTGCGATGTGATACGCGTATATCCATATAAACGTATATGGTCCAGATATTGACTCGAAAACGACAAAAATATGTCAGTTAATAACTGTTATAACAACATTATATCTTGTAGTATATACATATCACATTATTTGGCTAATTTAGATTATGTTATTCCATCATGTAGCACGGTTTGTTTAATAACACGTAGGTACCTATTTATAAAATAATATGCAATAATTTCGAGCGTGCAGTGTCGTTTCGTAATCTGAGGTCAAACATTTAGAAAATTGAATTCGCTCACCTGCATTCAAATTATCAGTGTAACTAATTATAAACCAAGTCGATACTGGTATATCCATAAAAGTATTCGGTTAAAAGTTATGGGAAAAGAATTAGATTAAATAAATCGAAAACTGTTTGCAAACATCATATCGCTTGCGTGCTTAAAAATTAAAATTGTGTACTTATTATTTTAGGATAAAAAGTGAAATGTTATGTAGGTGTACCTACTAAGTTTTAAAATATATTACTCAAATAAATTCGACAAACTCTAAAGGTTTATATTTGACATTGAATTTTATTTATTGCACTATAATATATATTTGCATGCATTTAAAATATAAACTATTTTTCGTATTATTTATATGAGAATATCTAATATAATTAAATTCTGATTACTGATTATAATTGAATATAAAATATCAAATCCATATTATATTTTTTTCCGCTTAAAAATACAAAATATTAAATTGTAACATACGATATCGCAATAATATTTATTAGGTACTTAATTTTTAAAATGTCAATCAGTGATAATTTATGATAACGTCAATATCATTGCAAAATTACATTTCGTTAATTAAGCCTTCTGTTCAGTTACTACACAACGAACAAATATTTAAAAATAATTAAAAGATAATTACAATTTATGGAGTTGTTTGGAAGAACATAAACCTATATGTATTTTATGTATGTTCAAACAGTAAAATATTGTTTTGTTTGTATTGATGTAATAAAAAAGTTTGTTAAATAATTATTAGTACACTAGTCTTTTTAACCTTTTTAGGCTTTTTATATATTTAAATTTTAAATATTATTATAATACACTAAATTAATAATAGTTTATATCGCTTCCCGATGAACTACACACAATCATCATCATAGCAGTATACCTATATACTATTTACAACATTTACAATAAAAGTTATTTTATAATAATATTGCAACATAACATAACAGGTACCTAGTAATTGAGTTAGTAAATTGTTAATGTTAACATAAGTTTGTTATTTTTTTATAAAGTGTTAAACGTGCTAGAGGACTTCTCCAGGTGGAAATTTAGTTAGATATCGAGTGCACAAATCCGAGTAACAATTGTGTGGCACAAATACTAACAAATTACGGCACACATATATAATATGTTTAAAGAGATATTAAACTAACAACGCTTATGATTTGTACATTCATATAAAGAGGGTTCAGGACTAAGTGTGAAATACGGAAATTTGGATACTTCAGAAAAAAAGAGATCATTTGTCCATTATTTGCTGGTTAACTCGATAGGCTATATTCTCGTCACGTGTTGGACGATGATAACGACATAATAATGTATAATACGCGTTGTACTACCTATATATATTATAAATGCCGAAAAGCCCGTTTCGCGGCGTTTCACCGTTAATTTTTCCTTTCTCTGGAAACATTCGGAGAAGACTCGGGCTGCAAGACCTCGCATTATAATATAGCCGCGGTGACGAGGTCAATTAACCGAGAGATTCGCCAAGTCGCGAATCGGTCCGGCGAACAATCGTTGCATGTTTTCCTATTTGTATATACGCGCGCGCGCGCACGCACACACACACACACCTACCCGAACGCAGCGTAACGTGAATTTCCAGGAATAGCCGCCCGCCGAAAACTATTATTCCGAAAACGCATTTTCCGGGTTACGCGATGGATGGTGAGCTGTGTAGCAGTTACCGTGTACAAGAGAAGAAAGTGGGTATAACGCGACAAATAACACTATTACGATGAGTAATGGTTTATTTTATTATATTTTTTTTTCAGTTGTTTACCGTTTGCGACGAAAAACAAAAAAAAAAATAAAAATGTATAATATAATTATATGTATAGATACGCATCGTACAAATATATTATACACAAACACCGTGTAATAATATAATAATTATTATAATAGCGGAGTATAGTGTCGTATTCAGTGCACCGCGGGCACGGCGGAATTGAACTAGATTTCTAGATTTATTATTGGATTTTTCTGAGAAATAACGACGACGAGACGATTTCCAACAATGACATCTATAGAACAGTATGTGAAATTGTGATATCAGATGCAACGGATGATGCATAACGATGTGGAAAGGCGATGGAGATGAAAGAAATCGACGTTTGTACTATATTATTATAGAGAAGTAAAAAATTCATATTATAATAATAAATTATTCTCGTCGCCGGTCGATTATGACTTACGGTTGGGCTTGGTTTATGAATTTTATCGCAATATAATGAGAGAGATTTTGAACACGGTTAAAACATTTACGGGTAGTAATAATTTATGTACCTACCTATAAATAAATGTATATTAAATTATATTAGTATATAATATAATATTATAGCTTATATAAATTATAATACAGTACAGTAACTATACAACTAAAATAATTACTGTGCATATTTTTTAATATTATCTGTATAATTTTTTTAACTTAGTTTCGATATCATATCTACTGGTAGTAATTATTATTGTACAAGCCCGATAAAACTTTAACTTTGAAAACTTAGAGCCCCGAGATACCTATATCCAGAGAGTAACAGATTAAATAATATATTCACTATACATTTACTGCAGCAAGTTTCATATTTTAATATTATATAATGATATTTATATTTCATATTTTAATATAAACAGACAAAATATATATATTTATAAGTAGATCTGTAACGACTTCATGAAATGGTAAAATGTTTCAGTGATACAATAACGACATGTTTAAACTTGTAATAAGGTTAAATAAAAACATGAGTCGATAATAAAAAAACGAGAATAAGATAGTATAAGTAGGTAACACATTAAAAACAGCTACGACTCAGACGAATTATGTATAATATGTTGTCGAGGTATAGACAGTTTTAAAGTGATACGAGAAACCATTTTTTATAAATTTAGTATTACCAATATAGCATTTTCCCAGACGTAATTGATTAAAAAATAACGATAATAGAAATCGACCACCAAATTCAAGATAATATTATGTTCGTTATTTTCTACAATATAATGTATAATAAAGCAGGAAGAACATTTAGCAACCATTTTCAAAACACGAAATTACCCTAAACACTCAGACTTTATTAATCCGATCAAATAAAACCATCGTATTCATGTGGGTCTCGTCCCATGTCGGTGGAAATGAAAATCAAACAAATTTGTCGGCCTTGCAACAAAAAATATTCCCAGCCCCACAATAAATAACATACCCACTAGTGATATAAAAAATTATATTAAAAACAAAATCCTCTCATCTTAACAAAACCATCGGAGTTCAATACCTATACAACTAACAAAGTCAAATATATATATATATAAAACACAATCAAAAAAATTGCACATCCCTTTCAATTTCAACAGACGAAAAGATATACTGCAATCAGAATTGGACACTTCTTTTTCACTTACTCCTACTTAATCAGTTAAGAGCCTCAACCAATATGCGATACATGGCACAAAGCATTAACCATCAAACACATAGTGAAGGAGTGACCTGAACACGCCACCCAATATAATAGAAGCTCTTTATGAAAGTCAAACTTATAAAATATCACATTATTAAACATATCCAATTTTATTAGTGAATTGTAATTTTAAATATAACCTAACCTATATAATATATACCTAATAAGTAATGTTGCATTTTTAAGCCTAGGTAATATACTAATATGTAATATCTAATGACTAACAACCCTTGTTGTTGATACCTTATACACTCAATATTTTGAAAAATAGCTTTTTAATATATACACATAAATAATTGTTTGCATGCTAAAATTTTAAGATTATTTTAATCGGTGACTTATGTTCTCAATTTTATAATCTGTATAGGTTTAGCAAAATACTGTTGAATGTTGTTAATACACCTACTCTTATCGGATATTGAAGGCATATATTATATAGCATTTCAAGTTTAGATGAGAACTTTTGCATTAAAACAATATATCCTTGTAATAGTTTCATTAATAGAAAATGCACGAGTTCTCAGTGCATACAATTTCTCAATCTTCGTATTGCACTAGTATACAACTGAAATAAATTTTGTTTCTAATGCTGCAATCAAATTCCGCAATTCATAATTATTACAATCATACATACATACTGCACATAATCGTAAACACGACTGAACATAATACTATGTATCTCGCTGTATAATATTAACCACACGCATACTTTATACTTATAATATTATTTAGTACCTATATATTATATGTTATTTACTAAAATTATCCAGTTTTCCATATAAACTGCAAATCACGATCAACTATAAAATAATAAAATAATAACAGTTCTAATAATACTTATATAGTAACATATTTTAGTCATTCAAAATATCTCTGATCCAAATGCAATCTAAAAACGCAGAAAGAATATAAATATATATATATATATACTAAAATTCGAGTGCAACTAATTTAAGATCTTCGAGAATACATCACTATTATATTGTGTATAATCGACACGTATACCTACGACTATATTACGCATTTGTTGATAAAAATGCAATAAACTATCGGCGCCAAACGAGTGTAATAAATATCAGTGGCCTGTCTAACCGTAAGATAAAGAAACGGACTAATCGCAGATTGTGGAACCGGGTTGATGGTCGTATAATCAAACTATATTGAAAAAACGTATTAAAAGCTTATAATAATTATATAATTACAAATAATAAGTTTTTGAGTAAGAATTTTTAAAAAAATACGAGACAAAATTGTATAAAAGTAAAAAATACCTTTTCCTACAAAAACACGAAAAACGATATTAAACGTATTTAAAAAATGCAGACAACACTAGACATATAGTTATTTACAACTCAATAATAAAGTCAAAACGTCCAAAATGTCATAAAAACGATAATTTAAAAAATGTCTTTGCATTATTCATTATTAACATTAATTTTAATATGATCGATTTAAAGTTCAGATAATCATAATATACGAGAAATAACAAAAAATAAAATACGAACTCACAATATTTATTTTTCTTCAAAAACAAAATACCGTATTTTTAAATTCTTCATTTCCATATAGAAAAAATAAATAAATCAAAACTAAACCATTTTTTTTTCAGACGACAGACGACAGTCAAAATTAATATTTAGGTATAGAATATATATTTTATAATACTTATTCTTATAATAAGAATACACATATCAAATATCTTTTGTTACAATTCCATACATAAACAAAATAAATAATGTACGGTTTTAATACTTGAAGGGAAATCAAAAGCACTTTTATTTTTTTGTGGAGTTAAACTGTATATTTTTTGGAAGAAAATGTTTCCGCCCGCGTGTCTATTAAAAATTCAACACAGTGGGGATAAAAACGACTACCTCGCGTCTATATTTGTGCATCGCAGTGGAAATGACCTCTCCAATAAAAAATAGGTTACAACAATATTATTTTGTAGGTACTCGTACAACGTTTCTGATCCACACGCAGATAGAGAAACTATATAATATATTTACATTCCATAAAAATCTATAGGTATAGGTAATCTATAATTTAATATTCGGGCAATCGTGTTCCTCGTGATCACAAAAATGATAACAGTCAAGAACTGATGGAAAAAATATTCCCATCATTGCAGAACTAATACATTCCCGGTTCTGTTTTGGATCTAAAATGACTGGCGACTTAACGTTGAACGCTCAGGAAGTGGGAATATTTTTGTGGAGGGAGGGTTTAGGCAGTGTGTACCCGGGGGTCCTCATATGAAAACTTGTTTTTTGGTGGGAGAATAAGGGGGAGGGAGGAAATATTGAAAACCGCGACGACTTGTTGCGCGCGCGTTTGGCACACGCTGAGAAGAGTCATTCACCGCCACCGATGCAGTTTGCGTGTGTGTCGAGCACCGCCCGCCGCGACCCGGCCCCGTTCGACAGTCGTACACGACGGCGGCGTTCAATGTCAAGGGCAATAGCACGTCCGCCACACGCCGTTGCTCTTTCTCGCTATATATTGTAATAGTCGTCGTTGTTGATTTTAAAAACCGTTTTTTTCTCATAATTGCTATTATTATTATTACAAGGACTAAATTATGATGCATAAATAGAATTTATCAAAAATCCACAAAAAAATGAGAATAAATTAACAAAAAAAAATTGCCTGCCCGTTGCTGTTATAGAAAACGATTAATTATTCTATAATTTATTATTGATTTAATTTTCATCAATTTAGATACATTAGACACTTAAATAGATTGGTTGTTTGTATAAGATTAATATACTATAATATTTCAATATTTTTAAACAAATAAATAATCTACGGTACAATGATTTTGATTACCCACTTCTGATGTTAATGCGTCGATATATTTTAATACATTATCATGAAAACCATTTTAAGAATGTTATAAAATTATTACTGTTAGGTGTTTTAATAGGTACAGAATTATTCCAAATCCAATTATATTTATTTATTTTAACAATGTGGACCCATAACGGTAATTTCAATTCCACTAATCGGTGATTCATCAATTATAGTATAATATACTGAATATTTTAGTATATAAACAACAAGAAATAGTTAATATATACGTATATTATCAATGATTGATATTCGTAGAACAACTCACCAAAATCATTTTCCTTTCTCAAACAATCTACAGACTCAATCCACATTATTAATTGTTGATGAAGAACAGTACAGTAATACAATTTTTTTATTGACCTCATCAAGTCATAGCTTCTTTATTTCAAAATGATTTTTTTGCGAATTCTACAAAGTTTAATATAATATCCAGATAAAGAATTGTCGGTCAGTCATTATAGAATAACGCGTATAATATCGTATGCAATTTTTTAGATTTTCTTACTAATATATGTATACATACGGTAAGCCATAAAGGTACGCTAGCCTGGTATCCTAGAATCAAAATGTTTTAATCCAACCACCCTTAAATTATTAAGAAATTTATACTAATTTGTAACCATAAAATCAGAATATTTAACCAAAATCTAAACTTTCAAATTGGTGTATTTTTGATGTCTCAATGTAAACATTAATTTTAAATTTTAAATTAAATACTCATCGTTTTATAACATGTATAACACGTATGCATTGTATAATATGTTTGTGTACGTTTCAGTGATATGCGGTTTATATTATGTAAGTATAAAATATTTTTCAACTGTCGGAAAATTGCAGATGAGCAACATCATGGCTATTTTTATATGCGTTACACTTAAGGTTCATTATCTATAGTGTACGGAAACCTGTGGCGGCGACAGTTGTCGCGTGAATCATATCTCAACTATTATATAATATAGGATAATATTGTAGCAATAATTCTATGAATATATATATATATCATACAGCGTGGGTAATATGAGAAGTGCCGATAACGTAAAAAAACGAACATGGATGAGTCTGCGGCAACTTAAATTATTTATCAATGTGCTCGTGTATATTATATTATATATTGAATCAGATAGACCGGGTCCATCAAACGATATTTAAGGCGTATCTTATCTATTTTTTTCCACGCATCACTCGGTTATACGACTGTCATAATATTATACTTGTTATCTAAAATTGACATTTTACAGATTCGTACAAATGTACAATGTACAATATTCGTCTAGGTTTACTTTGGCAAACATATCCACATACACGCACACAGAAAATGCACATTTACCCTTTATCTATAACACATAATTATATCTTTTTCCCTTCGGGCTAAGGTTAGGTTAGCAAAATTTTCGGGCGATACTACTACCCTTTAATAATATTATAATATTATTATATAAAACTATAATATTATATTATGTAAAATAATAAACCGTACAAATAATAGGCTGCCATGATTATTATTATACCTATGCCCTACACGACAAAGATTCATAAACACTGGTGGCGTTAGATTAACTATTATAACGTGACGATGTCGAGGTCAATAATCGAAAAGTATACATGCATTTAAGCATATAACATTATTTTGTATACGTTTCATTATCATAATTATATATATATATATATTATATATTGTATATTGAATATTATTGTAAATACAGACAGAAGCAGTGCGACAATTGATAGAAAATCATTAGAAAAGTGATTCATATTTGAACCTTAATACGGTAAATAAAAACTCTTCCTTACGTGTCATATTATATCAAATTTACTGTAAGTATATGCACAGTACCCGTATACAATATATAATAAGATACAGGTAAGTACTTTATTATAGGTTTATAATTTATAATATAATATACGTGTTTTTATTTAAAACACGCTATTGCTATTCATATAATATGTAAGTGCCTCGCCGTTGTATATGCGCAGCTGCTGTACAAGAGGCCAAGTGAAATAGTTTATTAATCAAAGAAATTCTTTGAGTTCCAGAACTGCAAAGGTTATCGATCCGTTGTCTCGAAAATTCAAAATTCAAATTATTAGATGGTAACAAATGTATTTTTCGTGTTTATCATATTGCGTGTACAACACTGGGTACACTATGTATAATATTAACCTATATATGACCTACGTGAGTTCGTGTAATTTCCAATACGTATCACGGCGAAGAACTACGTGCAACGACAACTTTTGTACCATTAATGGAATTACAACAATTTTTTCACAAATGTCAAAGTTTTATTATGAACACGGTACGCTTATTTCGGAGAAATAATACAAAGCTTAAAAACAATGTGAATTGGTGTGTTTAAGAATTACTGTGTTTCTTAGTATTTTAAACAATGTATAAGTCCTGTGGTTTTAAATTTTAATCAATTTCTAATAATGCTTTATATTTATGATTACATTTTTCATTAGTGCGATGTTTTTTTAATATTATACTGGAAGCAAAAATTCCAAAAACTATTTAGAACAGAACTTTGTGGAACTCGACTAAACTAGACCTCTTTTATTATCACATTTCTTTAAAAATGTTTGACAGTTATATATGTTAAGTTTCTCCTTATATTTAAAGAAGCTGTTAAAAATATTATGTATATAACATTTTACAAGTAAATCCTTTTACTAAAAATAAAAATAAATTGAAAATAAAAGACAAAAAAGTATAATACCTATGGTATATTGTTATGAAAAAAATGTACTTCCAATCTAAAAATTACATCATTTAAATACAAAAAAGAGTAATCGCTTGCATTCCTTCAGTATAGTAGATAACTATTGTTAGTTATTACTGAAATGCGGTTGTCAAATAATTTAACTGCGCATTTAAGAGAATTAGGTAAAATAATGTAAATAATATTTTTTAACATTTTTATATATATTACCAATAGGAATATCTCAGAAAGTTAAAACAAACACGCTATAGTCATGGTTTCTTCGTTTTTGATAAATAATCGATCCTAATAAATACTAAATAACATATACTAACAAAATGTGATAAAAAACGCTTTTATAGTTTATTTATTCTTTCATGCAATATCATTAGGCCGAATAGGTTCGATAGGCTCAGTGGAAACCCAATTCGATAAAGACACTATTAGAGCAATGGCTTTTTTTTAGACATCATTTAATCTCACAAATACTCATTAATCTTCATTAATCCTCAATAGATACATTTACGCTTTATCCAAGAAACAAATCTGAAAGTATTAAACGAAACCATAACTTTTAGGTACCTACATATCCAGATGGCTATTACAGGACGTAAGCGATAACGATGATGATGTATATGATAAAAATCGTGTGACACAGACAGGTTTGAATAATATTACTTTTCAACGAAAACGATGACAACACTAAACGAAATACGAGTATGCTAATATAAACCTAACATGATTAATTTAACGTAAAAAACTCATTATATTATAATTATTATACTCATTACACATTTTAAATTATGATTATTATTAACGATATTTTAAATGACATTTTTAAAGTTGTTTTTAATATTTTGAATGATAAAATATATTTTTAAGTTCATATTCTTGATCAACATTTTATCCAGATGAATTTGATAAATAAAAATTTAAAATAGAACAAGTAGTTATCATTTTCTAAGTTTAGATGAGTGGACTAGTAGACAAACATTTTTGTGGTAGGTACCATTGTACCATTCCACTCAGCTAATCTAAACTTATAAAATACTTTAAATTCATACACTAAAACCTATAGTAGTATACAAATAACACTACTATACTTGTATAAAATAATGTATTAAGGAATTTTAAAAAATATTCTGCTTTGAAGTAATAAATTAAAAATATAAATTTTCATTGAAAAAGTAACCAATTTAATTAACTATAACCGTAAAAAATAGAAAAAATATATATAAATTTTATTTTTCAAAAATATTGTTAGAAACAAATTAAAATCACATAAAATAATAATTTTTGGAAATACTAATAGCTTTTGTAATAAATATAAATAACATGTATGTTTGTACGCATGTAATAATATAAAACGAACGAGATAATTTACAAAACAGACACAAAACGGGATTTTATTCTAATGCGAATGGATTGACCGATAAGCTCATCCGCTACAGACGACAGCTACCTATACACTTTGCTTGAATATTCATTTAGATACGGTCCTATGGCTATACATAACACTTTATTTACACCAAAACCGTCCGCAACAGTTCGTGTGACCATGTCCACGATAATTTAACATTACGTAAACATTATAATATTTTATTATATATATATTGTAATCAAATATTAAGATTCGGCAGAGCGGTATACTCTGTTGTATTATACCACGATAAAAATGAACAGGTATAAAATACCTAGCGAAAATATGATTGAAGTTGTATTTTGTTCACATTATAGGCACGCAAGTAGAAGGGCTTCGATGTACCTATGTAGTCGTATGCTAGTTTATAAAAGTGTAGAAGAGAAAATGATAGTATATTATATTATATAATATTGTTGATCGAATTACTTAATGTATACCTACACCAATCGTGCTCACTCCCATATTATTACCCCGTTCATAAAAAATGTATTTGAGTCTTAATTTTTTGAGTTATTAATAGTGTTATCGAGAAATACTATACCAGAATTTACAAATGGTTTTTACAATTTAACGAATACCCCATGTCGATAAAAACTTGTTTTTCAAATAATAATCATAATTTTTTTTTATGAATTATTAGGGAAATTATGTTTTTTTTTAAGTTGGTGTACATCTATATAAATTGAAATTTGAAAGAGTAATTTCAAATTATTTTTCAAAGCACCAAAGTAATAAGTAATAGTCTATGAGGTTTAATACAATGTGTGTATAAGAAATTGATGATCAGAAACGTGTAGTTATCAATAAAAGGTCATTGGAATTTTACAATTTTTAAAAACTGTCTGAGTGTAATACGTACTATATTAAGTTAAATATTACATATAGTTTATATTTTATGTAAAACCATTATATCCACAGAATTTGTAGATATTGTGCTGCCTTGAATTAATCCTAAAATAGTACACAAATCTAAGCTTTTTAAAATATAGTCTATAACAGTATAACTGTTATAACTTTTATAACTTAAAAATTTCAAAATAAATATTTGAATAAATGCATTATGAAATAAAATAAAAATAATCGAGAATCACTGTGTGTATAGTTGTTACTGGGCTTAACAAAAATAACTGATTAATTATTTAATTAACTTTAATACCTATAATAATAATTACTACATACCAGAATTTTTAATTTTTTATCAAAACCTATCATTATTAGTATTAGGTATTGAAATTGCTGTGTTTAAATTTTTATTACACTCTGTATAAACTACTAAAATTGCAGCGAGATTTGTGAACAAAATTTAGTCCAGTAACTATATAATATATATATATATATATATAATATACATACGCGTTACCTACTCTGGCGGTGGCGGGCCACAAAAATACCTTTTTGTACATAGTTTTCGTACTATCCAAAAAATTTAAACATAATTTCAGCATGATATAATTTAATGGTTACTTCAGTCAGTGACACTAATATGACATACATATGTGCGGCGATCAAAACTATTTCCTAGCTATCTAAATAATAAGATGTATAAATATATATATATACATATATATATATACACAAATATTATCTTATATATATGACGTATATGGAATCTGTAGGCGTGTTTAGGATTTTTCAAAAGAGGAATGTAATTTTAAACAATTTTAGCAATGGTAGAGATAACAAAAAATTGTATTGAAATGTTAACTATTGAGATGTAAAACTCGGTTCGGGTGTATAACCGACTGTAGTGAGAGAGGGATAAACCGATGACAACTCTCCTCCCACCGTGTCGAATGTGAAGAAAATATGATTATATTGATACTATACTGCTGCACCACGTGCGACAGTGTTGCGACTATAAGTACATACCTATACATAATATACCTACATAACGGCTGTTGTCTTTCGAAAGAATGTATCAAAAACACAGATTACATGAAACGTATATAATATTATTATTGCCTATATAATATGTACCATTGTACCTATATTGGACGCGAAACGAGGTCAAAAATATCGCGTCTTGATAGCAACAAACATATTGGTCTTCTCTCAACGATTTTATATAATATTATATATACATTAAAATATTATACATTATTATATTACTCTATACGATACACATATATACATACATCACACTCCGAATTCGAGGATCGACTTCCCACTGAATATCATTGTATACATAAAATATTTACCGTAGCTGATGTAAGTATATAGCTACACGTCAAATGTTTGCAGATCACGTTACACGCGAGGTAGGTACGCGAGTAATTTTAACGATATTTTATACACACGTCGATATCAGTTTGTTTATATTATAATTTATTATATTTATATACTATACACCGACGTTATTATTTAATGTAGATATACGCATTCACCAATATCTGTCGTCACTTATATTTAAATCCGGCACATAAGAATATCGATTATTATATTATTATTTACAATAGTAATGTTAATAAACGCGTAGACGACATCGTAATCCTAAAAAAAAATCAAAGCGGGCAAGTTAATGAAATAATTAATTATAGATAATCTAATAGAACACACTGTCGTTAAGCTAGAAGTTCATATAGTGAACAAATAATACAATTTAACTCACAAAGTTTTAAGTTAATATGGAAAAATATTGAGTCAATCTACTTTTTTAATTAATATTTAATATGTAAATCATATAAAAGGTATTTTGGCCAATATATAGATAATAGATATATGATTTATAAATTATTTTATTAACATAGAAAAAATTATAGACTTATAGTATTAGGTATAATAATTAGTTTATTATCAGATTATTTTTATTTAAAACCATATGTATATATTATTGTAAAAAAATTAATTTAAACCAAAAATATTAAAAAAAAATGTTATTTGATTGACCATTTAGAGTCATTTAAAAAGCTTAGTTATTTAAATAAAATCTATAAGTTCTTGAGATTATTATAAAATAACTTACTAGTTAATTTAAAAAGTTAAAAACGATTTATAAAATCGTATAAATTACTTTGAGAATAGGTAATGGTGTAATACAATGGATATAATAATATATATGTAGGTGTATTTTTGATATTTAACTCGAAGACCTCAAATTCATTTATATTTACGATACTTATAAAATATAATAAGCTATACACGTTTCTTGTTTCAAACTTTTACCAAAGTTTAAAATCACCGCGCTTAAAAAGTTATAATGTATTTAGAATATTAAAATTTTTTCATCAAATCAAACATCAGCGTGAAATGTATTTTGCTCTCTCGTATATTATGTTTCGATTACAACGAAATTCTAACAACCTATGATCGACACACATATCGCAGTACATATAACATATTTTATTATTGCTCATATTACGATTAAGTGTAGGAATGTATATTACAAATACCTAGTTTCTATTGATTATAATTTGACTGTAGTTCTTCTCCAGAACTAAATACATATTTATTCACATAAGAAACTTTTAATACCTATTAAATTATGTAATATTAATATTACATAATAACATTCAAGAAAGAAAAATTAAACATATGAAATGCATTTTTCAGCAATATATACAAGGAAAATATACGTACAAGTTTCAGGTGTCTTAACCCACCGACTAGTTTAAGATGTCATTTAAAGGTTTATAATTAGCTTAACTCAATACGCAAGACTCATTTGTGGCCATGAAAGTGTAATCACTCTGTATAATGATTATCGTTTGGGAGTGCCAAAATCGCATATAACCACGAAGAGTGCAGTTGTTGAGGGCCATGTGTGTATAGTACAAGAGGGGGCGTTGGTCTATTTTTATTGCGAATTTCCGTGGCCAACGTCCAGAAAACCGTTTATGTTTTTATCCGGTGTCGAAATTGTAGGACAGCACATATCTCGGGTGAACTCGTATTAAATTGATACATTTTTAAAAATCAATCCAAGCTTTACAAAATATTCACAAAATATATTAAAAGAGTTCATTGTAAACAACAAAATATATTATCTATGTTTTTATTCCATATGTATTGAAAAGTATTCCATTAAAATATGGTTTGAAAATCATAACATTAATAAATAATATTGAACAACCATATATTATTATTTAATTGCTTTATATGGTCAGCTACGACAAGATAAATTATTGGTGAGAAATATTATTGTAACTTATCACACTAAATAAAAACTCACTTATTAAACACGGGGTAAAGAATATATTATATGTAGGTACCTGGTACATACTTAAGTAATATAATCTAAGTACGGTAATGACTACAAAACAAGTTTTAACTATTTTATTATTGTGCTTTGTTTTTAAACACGAAGGAAAATAATGATTTAAAAAAAAACATTTTAAACAACATGTAATTTAATTTACAACCTAGTCATATAAACTCTAGGTAAAATTCAAAAGTAACTCTTTAATTAATAAACTTGTTTGATTAGGTAAGAAAAGATGTGTTGATAAGTGTTTAGATCTTCAAGAAGCAATTAATAAATACATTTTATAGGCACCTATGCAACGAGTCTTAATCCATCACAGTTTATGCTAAATTAAACAATGAAAAAACAAACTATAATGGTAACAGACGCGTATTTTTGTAAACGAAGTAACCTATATAAATAATAATGTATTTTATGTTTGATGTAACGAATGTATATGTAGCGATAATAATAATAAATAAATAAAAACCATACTCATGAGATTTTGAGTAAATGAGTGAGTAAAGCAACTTACAATATGGGTTTAATTAAGTAACGTAACCCAATCTGCTGGAGGTTGAATACCACGGTAATGACTTAAATTTATGTTGAATAGATTGACGGGCAAAAGCAAAACTTTGTAGACTTTTGTCGAGTTGAGCAGTTAATTATATTACTTAAATTAGGTTTATAAGGCTAATTAGTAATTAGTATGCATTAAAAATGATTCAAATTAAACTATAATAATATGTATAAAGTATAAACTACTTACTACTTTTACTCGTTAAAATATTTTTTTAAGTAATTCAAATAATTACGATGATAATTTTTCCTAGTACATATTTTAACGGTTTATGATATGAACGATAAACAACTGCTATCTTATTTAATAATTAATTTATAATTGAATTACAACGAAAAATAATAATAATAATGTTTAATCGTAATAAGTTAATAACTAATAATAAATAATCTCCAGTATATTTCGTCCCTCGTCGGCATATTATGATAAAATATCTAATTAATATTAAAAATTCAGTTGAACACTTGAACCTAAAATTTAGTCTAAATCTAGTGGGTACACCTCTATACATAAAGAAGCACCTTAAATGAGATTATGATAATAATTGACACGTCACCACCACCACCGCCACCACCGGTGTCACATACGTGAGATTATTAATGAAAATTAACAATATACCTAGGTAATATAACTCGGTACTACCTACTCGTATACAGCTTTCTACGAAGAAAAGTGTACTTAATCATAATATACACTATTATGATATAATTTTAATATTTGTCGCGTACGATAAAATATTCTTTTGATACCACGCGCCGTTTATCCAGTCACGGAGAATAAAAAAAAAAAAAAAGTGACGTGACATTATTAGGGTAGGCGATAAACGTTCGTTGTAATCGTACCACGTCCTGAGAAGGTTGCGACTTAAAATCGTAAATGGGAGATTATGTTTTACCTATACACACGATTCGTATTCACTGCGCTATGTTATATACTTATGCATGCGCGGGTAAAGCACAAAGAAGACTTATATATACACGACAAATTGGGAAAAATACAGGGTGTTAGTTTATAAAAGTATAAAAATTATTAAAATATATACTAATTCACCAAGGCGATAATTTTATTTTTTAATAATTTATATTTTAGTTATATATGATTCGAAGCAGAAGAATACTTTTTGAAACATTTTAATGCAAACATCCAATACAAAAAATTTTTTTTTTGTAACGCTTAAATAGCGTTTTAATCTCACATAATATATAAGAGTAAAATAACAAGCTATATACCTCATAAATAAGTTTTGGTAAGTTATTTTATTGAAATACCTAATCTTTAAATGTTGCTATTAATAAGAAAAAATATTTATTTTATATACCTAGTATTAGATATTCCGAATATGAAGTTCAACATTTAAGCTGTAATTAAAATAATATACGAAAAAATACAAATAAAAATAGAAGATACAATATTTTATGTAAATATTTATAGGTTTAGTATATATACTACTATGGTATATTATAAAATTAATAGTATCATAATATAATAAAGTATTTGAGTATGGTATTATATTTTATATGTCATTTTTTTTTTCAAATACGTAAACATTTTTGGAAATTAGTGTGACAGTATTAATATATCACCCAGTATATAAATTGATACAGAATACGAGTCTAGGGTCGAAAAAAATAATTCGATATTCCTTAAACATTTCGTATTATAATAAAGTCACGCGCTCACGCTGGCGCATGTGTATAAAGTGTTTTTTTCGTTAGTGAAACGTTATCCTCTGACGTGTATTCGCGAGCCACCTTTTGCACTTGAATTTCATCGACGTGCTCACTTGGTGTAGTCCAAAATAATAATATAACTATATACTGAACGTATCTTGAACGTGTGTTTCGGTTCGACACAGTGCTACGCGAGTACGATAAGTATAGTGTGTCTAAAATATATTTTTACGTAACGAACAGGTTCACCTTCGGAGCTTGCAATAGTGTATAATATATAGAACTACATTGCAGTAAAGACTATGACTGTGACACGCGAGTATTGGGCACGACCAAATTCATCGCAAAACATAAATATAATATATTAAATACGAAATATATATTATAATTATGCAAGTACTGTGTAGGTGTGTGTTTGACGTGTAAACTAAAGCGAGTCGCCATATGTTTTTGAACGGACTCGGAAGTTTTCAGAAAGGTAGGTAAATATAATATGTATAATATCAATCATTTCGGCTAGACGTCTGCTAATTGGACTTTGGATGAAATTTCGAAACCCAACATTTAAAATATAAAATCGTTAACCTAACAAATGAACGCTCTTTCCGAAACATATAATAATAGTAATATAGGTATAGTTATACGGTTATTTTGCATATAAACGCAAAACCTGTGTCTTAACTAACGGCTTTTCCCAGTTAGTATGTTCGACATCTGCGGTTATTAAGTATAAGTACCTATAGTACGCTCCACTACGTATAATTGTAACGACTAAATCGGTAGCGACGGAGTAATCTCATGTATTGTGGTATTAGATGAGTTTGAAAAGTTTAACCCGTTTTGGTTTAGAAGTAATATAATTCCTATAATAGATTAATCAAAGAAAAGCGACAGCGTGTAGATATATACAAATATGTATAACTATTGACAATATAAAACGCTTTCCAGAAAATTAATTCGAGCATTTCCTCAATTATTTAGTTAAAAAAAAATGTATATTTATAGGTGTATATTATTACTTATTATTATTCCCATAAAATATTACCGAACTTCAATTATATAAGCGTTATAAAAATAAATATAATTTTAGTATTAATTTAGTATGAATAATATGGTTAATAAGCACGTATAATCTACTACCTATACTAATACTAGTTAGTGTTGTATTATTTACTTATTTTAAACAGATTGGAACGGGGAAATTTAAATTAAAGTACGTGCCAAAACTAATTATTTACAAATCATTTACTAATTAGTAATTACTATACAGGGCATTACTATGAAAACAGCATTCATTATTTATACAAATCGATATAATACATTTTATACAATAATAGTACCATTAATGGTTTGCTGAAGAATATAACACGTGACATTTACACTATATATATGTATATAAAATATTAAAATATAAAAATTAACAGAGGCGAAAAAGCGAGAGTCAAAAATCCTAGTACGTCCTAGTTAACCAGTTTTATTGCTTTTGAAGGTTAGAAAAATTAGTCTTAAAAATTATAAGCGCATTTCTATTGGTAATTTGCAAACAAGAATTGATTTTTTTTTGCGCTTATAAATTAATACATGAATATATTATTCAAAATTTTAAAAAAGAATTAACACTATAAATACAATGGCGTATTAATAGTATAATTCGTATACCTAAAACACGAAACCTAAGCTAATGTACATCGAAGTAGTTTTACAAATAAAAGTTGTGAATTTTATACGTGGAACAGCAAATAAATAAATAAGTTTAAATGAATTTTAGAGAAAAGTATAGAGGGGTTATAAAATATATAGTCGGGAGAGGAAGGGCGATATGTATAAAAGCCGTCAACCTTGAGTTATAATTCATTCAAAATAGAAGGAAAAATGCAATTAAAGCTTAAACTGCAGTTGCATTTTATGTAGACATGTAGTTACATAATGAACCAACACATTTTATTTAATGACGCCAACGAACGGTAGAGGGGAAAAAAGCTCAAGGCCGAATTTTTAAACAAAGGCTTGGACAAAAGCCATTTTAAATCCGTGTCACGGTTGACACTGCAGTTCGGTGTAATATCGGTATGTTGAAATGAAAAAGATAGGTTCACATACATCAACCGGTAAACACGATTCGAAATTGATAATTTTGTTGTATTTTATTTATTGTTTGTCTCAAAAACTACTATCACATACACGTAAAATATAATAAAACAGGGCTTTCCGAATTTAGTGTGACAAAATGAATAGGATTATGTCGCATGTTCTTACATAAACTCCACAATTTTTATCACACACAATTTTGAAGGCAATATATTGTATCTCATAAATAGGTATGTAACATAGGTTATAGAGTACAAACATTATTTCATGATTTTAGTTCAAAGTATTATATAAAATTTAAAATATGTCTCAATATATTTTTGACAAAGATAGCGACTTTGTCTGTGAGAAATAAAAAGATATACTTAATGAGTAAAGAAAAAAAATACTCTCGCAAAATGAATGTCGAAAAACGCCAGAGAAGAACGCTATACATATAACATATGTATATGTTTACGTATATAAAGTATAATACCATCGTCTTGGCACTATAATGGTGCGACGGCACATCGTAAATTGTACAATAAATTATTCAAATGAATATGCAAAATAATTTTTACACACATCGGACGTGAGGATTGCTTTTAATGGACGATTTCAAATCTTCATAAACGGCGACGGTTTTATGTTTTATCGTCACAATTCCATTCGCGTTTCGAATAACTTTTTAGCGCACACATTATAGTACGGGCGCGCTGCTTACAATCTAATATTATATGGTCTTTTCGAGAAATATAATTTTACTCGGCGTCCTACAAAGTTTCGAAGTAAATCTTATACGTGCATTTTCGTCTTGGATATGACTCGCTAGACTCGTGATCGTTTATCTTATCGGCGAACTTTAATGTATAGACAAAAATATATAATAAAAAAAAAAAGCGGTACTCAATTACGCAATAATCTTTTTATGTAAGTATTGCAATGAGAATGTGTTGATGGTGAAAAATAAACATTAGAAATGGATTATATATATTTGTGATTATAATATTATGATGAGTGGTGACATATTATACTTCAATATTCTGTACATACATGCAGTAAAATAATAATGACAATAAATAAATACTGATTGGTTTTGTGCAAATTCGTCTGCAGTATAAATTATGATTACATGCAAGAAACAATTGTGGGCAATATTTATTTATTACAGCACATTGAATAATGTTTGTGAATTCAAAGTATAAGATTATTAAAGGCGTGAGCTTAAGAAAAAAATATTTGATTGTATTTATAATTCAATATAATATCGTGATTGAAACAGCATATTAAAAAATTAGTATTATTAATTTTTTGATTCGTATTTAAATGGATGATTTATTTATATTATACGATATACGAGTATAGGTTTATATATATATATATTTATTTATTTATTCGAATATGTACCGAAATATGAAATATTAATTAAAATACAACTGATGAAAAGTAAAAAATGTCATTGACACTAACCAACCTCAACATTTTTTTTTTAATCCCACGCAAACCGTGAAATATTCTTATGATGCATTAAAAGCTCGGTTCCAATTAGTTAACACTATACTTGTCCTTGAGTACTAATAACTATAATTTATAACTGAAGTAGGCGGTAACTGATAACATATTTTTAATGTCAGAATTAGTTATACTTAATGTATAGACAAATCATTATTTAGATAAGCCGTTTAACAATAAGCACAGAAAGAATATTTACATGTGTATTTTATATATATTATTCTAATTAATAACTGATATAGTGATATGTTAAAAAGTCTAAGTATGCGAAGTACAATTTTTAGAATACGAATAAAAGTAATAATAGTGTACGAGTGTTCAACTAAAAATTTCAATACGATTAAACAAATTTTAAAATAAGAAAAAAATGTAAAAACTCTGAGTCTATATAATGTGTATAATATAATAATAACGTTAAAATTAAGGAATTTTAATGGTGAAGTATTTTACAAAAACCGATCGAGCGTAATAGTATTATTGAAAAAAAAATGTAAATGTCTTACCGATACGACTTATTTAATTTAAATACCTATCTACCGACATAGCTACCGGAGACTATACAAAATTGTTTCGTGTTCGATAAAGTAAAAAACTTAATAAAAAAAAGAACGAGGCAAAAAGTACTCACGGTTGTCGGATTGGGGTTGTAGGACGTGTACGGCGACATGGTGGTCTGCGTTACTGGACCGGTTCCGTATCGATACTGTTGGGCAGGTAAGGGAGCCGAGTTCCAGCCGGCCGTCGCTCTGTGATGATATTGTGTAGGGGCGCCACTAGCATAGTTGCCGGTCATACCGGGCGGGCCACTGTGATGGCCAGATACTGTGCCCGATTTTCCACCAAAGGTCGTGTTCGTTAAACCTTGGTTACCGCCAGCAGTGTTATAACCGCAACTCAACTGCGCACGCTAAAGAAATAAAACAAAAAACGACCAAAATATTAATGTTAGGTATAGTCTTACTATTATTTTCATAAAATAATATTATTAATTTGCGTCTTTTTTTGGCATTCGATAGAGAATAAATATAAATATATAATATGCTATTACAAAGAGTCATTATAAATAAATGTGAATGAATATTGTTCTTGTGATAAACCACGCACACATTACAATCCACATACACGATCGCATACAGTGTATATGTGTGTGTGTATATATATATATATATATATATACTTCCGGCTTGTGATCAAGGTCGATGACATTAGGATACGAACGATTTCCGGACACGAAAACTTCCCCGCACAATTTTTTGGTAAATACATTATACCTACATATCATCTATATATATAGATTATTTTGTACTCCCGGGAGAGATAGTGTTTTGAATTGATGACAAAATATAATATTAACGGATTGTGTAAACGAACATAGTTATTATATACACACGAATTTAATTTTTTTTAATGAAAATTTGCCATTTCAATCGTCAGACGCTCAAAAACATAAATAACAATGTATAAAAGTATTACTCGGGCATGTATGCAATAAATAAATAACCGTGGGTCTAATAGCAGGGTGCTTCACTGATAGTTGAGTATTTCTAAAGTATATTTTCTTATTTGCAATACCTACACATAACAGTCACGTGTAATTTATTCTTTAATTGAATCAATAATAACTTGAAATTGAAATGAAAAACTACATAACTGAAGTTTATTTAATACTCGCGCGTGCATAGTGAAAAGTATATGAACCTACCTATTTATAAGCGTAATCAGAACGTTAAATTGAGAAGTAACTTAGAAAAAGTATAGAGGATTCCGGTATAAGTGGTAATTGGTATGACATTTATACTTTCAAAATTTAAATATTCACCAGTATATAATATATATTGTTTAAGTATTTTATGAGCAATATTTCGTAATAACCGTTACTTATAAAAAACAATTGGCATAATAGATAGGTGCTAACTAAAAATATTTAACTAGTTTTATGAAAGAAATAATTTATTATTGATGTCGATAGTTCATGCGAAGCACTAAAAATTGTATATTTGATTATATTAATTGAAATGTTTAGAATATTTATTTTTATACTCATACCACACTTGATATAACATTAGTATAAACTTCACATAAAAAGTTGTTTTGTACATTAAAAATTATTATGCTTTCCGCAAGAGCTCAAAAAAATTGTACAAATAAAATTAATAATCTGAATAATTGCAAGAAATATAATAATTAATTCTAAGAATATGACTTTAAAAACTAATAAATTAATAAATATATATTTTATGATAAAAAAAAAACTATTTATATGAATTTAATGTATAAGAATAGATATAATTATCTGATTTTCATTCAGTATATATATTATATACATATAATTATACAACGTTCAAATAGCAATGATAAATACATGTTTCTAATGAATGGATAACAATAGTGGATAAATCAAACTAAATAAGTAAAAAATAAATTTTAGTACACATTATTAGTTATTTATTTAGATAATTTTAAAGATGATGGCAAAAAATGTATAATATTCACTATAAGCAGTTAACACTATTATCTGTATTATTTAAAATGCTATCCAAAATTCAATAATTTTCTTCTAAAATATTTTTATTGTAATAATGACGTAAATTGATGAGATAATGTTAACCTAAGTGATCACTAATCACATAAATTAGAAATTTAGAATAGAATATCATTATATATATTTATTTATTTAAATCAATTGTATATGAAAATGTCTTAATAATATTATATCAATACATAATTCCATAGTAATATAAATTATATATTAAATAACTATAGTTTTAATTTAGTACGTATAATAGTATTTATATAATTAAATATAAAATAGCATATCCATAGTCTTAAAAAATGTAGAGTTAAGGAAAAAATCGATAGAATTTATATTTTATATTGTTAAATTATACAAGCTTTAAATACATTTTTAACTGATACTTCTTATAATGTTATAATTAATCGTTGTTCTATGTCAAACAAGAATACTCAATAGAAATACAAAGTGAACAATAGTTGCTCTTAATTTAATATTTTAATGTCCTTCTGACCCATATGCTATCTTAAATTAGTCAAATTAAAGTAATCAAATTAGTTATGAATTTATGATACATACAGTCATACAGATGACGGATAAAGTTTGCCGGAATACCAATGAGTCATTACTATTACGCCAACAATATAGTATTGTTTTATCGAAAAAACCATAGGATATAATATTTATAAAAACATTTAGCTGTTATAACGTAAGTTATATATATTAAGCTAAAATTATTTTTCAATAAAAAATAAATCGAACAAATAACAATTTAAACCCGTTTGAAAAAGACATTGAAAATATAATTAATTTGGTTTTTACTCATACATAATACTATAGGTAAATAATGTGCATGAATATTATATTATGTACTATATGTATGTAACGAACATATATAAATACAATTTATTTTGAAAGGCTTGGAGACAAATGTGTCACTATTTACATTTTAGTATATTTAGGTATACATACCCATTTACCAGGTATAAAGTTAACATGTATAGATTTTGTGTACAACAAAAATAAATAGAATTATACTTTTTTTAATTGGATGACTTGGAAGCCAAATGTAGGATTTGCCGTGTCACGTCATTATGATGAAAATGACAATTGTAACGTTTTTAGAAGTTATATATATGGACTTATAATAGTAGATAGTTGTTTTTGCTTGGTTTTTGTTAATACGCTCTATGGTTATGGTAATAATATTACAAGTATACGCATATGTCTATAATGTGTGCGAATGTGGGTCATTGGGTAGACGTCATGAAATGTCATCAAAATACGTTATATCATGCGCGTAGTCAGCTGCATTTAAATATTATTAAAAAGGCGTAACGTACACGTACGACTATTTTATGTACCTACTAATGTTAAATTAAAAAAATTACCAGCAGTATATGATTATTTGTATCAGTATAAATTTTAACGAAATTTTTATAAAATTATCAAATTCGTGTAAATATAATTCGTATAAATATATTAGTAATTTGTTTCAAAATAATTACTAAATAATATTATAGGCAATCATACTTTTTTCAATTGGTATTTTAAGGGAAACATTTTGCTCACATATGATATTCCTGAAAGATACGATCAAACTAAATAGTTTACATTTTGGTGTACATTTATAAAATGTGTATGGACGAAAACTACAACATTTAAGCATATTTTATACCGGATGTTCCAAACGTTTACAGGAAACAAACAAACGCCTCGCGGCTGATCATTCCTAGCGCACCCTACACATATAGTTAACTCAACTAGCACTTCAACAAATATATAAATGGGTTTTATAAGACAACGTATTATATCCGTTTCGGGCAAAACGTGTGACAATAACTTCCTTTGAACACTCAGTTCACAAAATCAATTACCCGCAACTCGCAAGTCACAACTCATTCAATGCAATCGCGAAAACGTTTCAGTTTCTAACCACCAAAAGTTTATTTTTTCAAACACGGTTGGGCAAAGTAACATAAAATGTGTTTCAAACTCGACTTCGACGCAAAGCTGAAATCGATAACACTATTATAGACGTTTGTAGAAAATTGCAAGTCGATGGCACTATATATTATATTATAGTAATAATAGGGTTTTTTTTCATAATAATAATTACTATGATTAACTGCAGTGGTATACAACTTTAGGTATATACTATATAATATACCTGATAGGTATATACCAGGAGCGGCCAAACAGTCGATCGCAGACAATTTCAAAGTCGATCATGTTAGAATTTATTTTTAGGGAAACGCGCCCTATATGTTTCTTAATAATTATAGTTATTTAATAATAAAAAAAAATTTTTATGGAAGTCGATCCTCAAAGTTGAAGTATATTTTAGTAGATCGTGACCAAAAAAAGTTTGGCCACCCTTGTGCTATATGCTTATTATTATAGAATATTATAATAATGCAAAATGCAATATTATGTCAACAGCACAAAAAAGCCTTCTGACGCATATTTGACATATTTGTACCTAACCATCTATGACGTACTTTGGCTTCCGATGACCCTGTCACGCGACGTTATCGACACGGGATATCACTCGAGAAAGGGCTATATGGATAGACGCACCAAAATTAGCCACAAGGGTTATACTTCGTTATCATACTATCATGACAAACCAAATTAAGTACAAACGAAGATTAACTGTGTATTATATAAATGATAATCTAATACACAAAGCTTTACATTTATATTACATTATTGCTGTCTGTACAGATAAGTATATAGTATTATATTTAAAACAAACAACAATATAATAGGTTTTCGATGTTCGATGTTCGAAGAGATACGAATATACAACTAGCTTGCATTTATCATGAAAAATTATGCGTCTAAAATAATGCAATTGAATTGCACCTAAAATCTTATACTACTAATACATTAAACTGATTTTTTTTTTAGTTTTATTATAGATAATGACAATTATAATTATCATTGAATACGCACACATATGGATATATTGTATATATTAGACGTATCTCTATAAACCCACTCATAGTATTTCAAAGCAACAACGGTGCTACACAAAATCGTATATATTTTATTTTTTCGATAAACACACACACTCCGTATCCACGATAATTGACAAACTCTAGTTTCAAATTTTGTATGTAGTATACCTACTTTTAATATATTTGAACAACTGTGCCATTTAAAATTAGCATATACATACATACGTACAAAATATACACACATATTATAGGTAATATTGTACATAGGTATCGACGAAAGTGTAGAGCAAACATTCAGGCGTTTTTCAAAGAATTCCGGTATTATAAATAATACGAATAAATTAATATCTGTCCCGCCCAAGACAGTTATTACTTATTATATTATTAAATACATAAATTCATTGGGGCACGGAAATAATGAAATTAATACGATAGGTACTTACTCTGGACTATGGCAGCAGATACCCGTATACTATTATAATAAAGAGTAGGTACTACACGCCAACACCGTTAAATAACAATTTCTTTTTAGTTCTCATTAGTGTAATTAACACTTATTATTCCGACTGACTCGGGAGGAGGGGGCGAGACAGATGATGAGTTACATAAACGTAGTAGAAAAAATATTCGCTGTAGAGTATATATAAAATTAAGGAGCTCGATGTAAAAAAAACAGTACCAGTACGATACCTATAACACTTACGTATAGTTTCGAACGCAAACGGACAAACAAGAAAAAGTAAAAGGAATGATAATCTTATCCACCTTTTTTTTATTTCTCGTTTATAATTGTATTTACGCACACACTCGTATGTATTACACTATATATAATACACTCACTGCTGAACATTTCACCGCAAAAACTTGTATACGATATATACATGGATATTGGATAGTTGGGGACGTATTTTACCGCCCGGCGGATATATCATGTGAATATAAGAATTTTAGAGAGATAGGTACATAATATTATAAAATATATAATATAAATCTAAGTTCAACCGGATACACGCAGTTCCGGACTGCGGAAAAAAGATAAACGGTTATAAAATATAATATCGCACGTACGAGATATCCCCTTCCGCCACACACGCGTCTGCACTTCAGCAGTTAGCGCTGGCGTAGTAGTACGTATAACTGTATACGGTATATTATTTTTAATAAAGAGGTACAATAATTATTGTTATAATAATCGCGCACACACATTTTGCACATTCGAATGTGCCGTACGTACACACGGGTACGGTGCGGTGATAGGTACGCGCGTGACAGCAATATGACTCACGGTTTGTACTTTAAAAAAATGCGAATGGTGAATAGCATCATCGGGCGGCAGCACATTATAATTATTATTATTGTGACCAACGTGTTAACGGTGTTAACTCCTATACCTACACACGGTGACAATAAAAATCTAAAAGAAAAGTTAAAGTTTAATTTAGTTTTTAATTTTGGCTTCTGCCATAAATGTTTTATCAATATGGTAGGAAAATAGTAGTAACCTACTAGTTTATAGACGTAAAAATATATACTAATATATTATAAATGCAATAGATCAAACCATTTAAAATATAAATTAATAAATAAAGTATGAAAAATAATAATTTTATAGCTTGTGATATTTTTTTCAAATAACTAAGTACAGTTTCATGTGCTTAACCATATTTTTAAGGACACTAGGACGATGAACTAAAAAAAATAATACTATCCAATGAAAAACGTACTACGCTTGGTCACCTTTCTAGTTGTAGCTATATAATATTATATTTTTGACGATATCCCAGACTAAATAGCCACAAAAGATTTCGCGAGTAGGTTCAGGTGATTGTAATATTTTAAAACAAAAAAATTGAATTTCAGTCTGGATGACTATATCATTAATACCGCTTAAGCGAGTGAAATTATTTTTGCTTACGTATGCAATATCTATGGACGTAAAATTACGAAATTGTCGGTGGAATATAGCACTCTCCCAAACGGTTTACACTCCACAGCAGTGCTCAGCGATTGCCGGTTGGTTTTATTTTAATTTCTTGAAAAATATAAACTATGTTAACAAAAAGTAATAATAATAATAACAACGAAAAATATAATAGAAACAGAAAATAAAACAGTTGAGTATGACTCGCGGCGAAATATAATATTATACAACAATTATATGTATTATAATAAATACACTGAGGACTGAGTGTTTGTAATCCACGTACTATACTCATTATAAAATCTTATTATTGCTGCAAAAATATTCAATGAAAATATTAAAAAATGCACGTATACAGTGTAAGTGTATAGTACGCAGGAATAACCTTTATACTTCATAACACGCTCAAAGACCGACGACCGACTTCTTCATAATAATAATAATAATATGATAATAAAAAGAACTCACCAAAGGAACGGGTCGTCACGTAGCTGCAGTCTGAAGGATGTAATTTAATAATACTATATTATATATATTTATAAGATGGCGACAAGAAAAAAAAAAATTAACGACTATCAAAACGCGCGACCGTTCTTATAGCGTTAGCGGAAATTCACTGAAGGAATCACAATGAGGATTAAAAGGGACCTACCAATTCCGTATTATCCGGCGACGGGTAGGATTATAATAAAATTTTATTATACGAACATAATATACTATACATACATTGTTAGAGTTATGTTTTTTTTGTTAGATAAGAACGAAATCGACGAGGGCGTAACCCAGACAGGGCCAGAATGCCACTGTGATATAGACCATCATTCTTTTTTTTTTTTTTTTTGTCAACCAGTCTCGTAGTTCGTACACATGCACACACATACGACGTTAACATTTATACACACCATTAATATAACATCATTTTAACATTACACACACGGCGGACCGAAGATAAGAACGTATTTAGGACGTGAAATGTGATATCGAACATTACCGTGCCACCGCCGCCACCGCCGCCACCACCACAACCGATTTCGTAGTACACCCGGCTCAAAACATTATCATAATATACGATATATACTATAACTACCACAACTATTGTAACGTCTGAAGTTATTATAATATAATTTTATATATCGCGTAATGGCGATTTAAACAAACGTAAGCGTATAATAATGTATATAATACCGTCGGACTACCCAAGGAAACCATAATACGCATATCATTCAACACGACCTATCACCGAAAAGTTCAATTACTTATAATTGGCAAATCAAGAACAACGGAAAATATTTAAGTAAGATCCAAGATCCCATATTTGGTCCCAGGGAGTTTTAGCTATACGAATCATTAGACGTTTGGTTGCGCGACTTATTTTCATTAAAGAACATTTGTCCACCTCCCCATCACTGAGTCATTATTTTTATTAATTTCTTCGGTAAAATTGAAATAGTAAGAAAAAATACAGAGCTTGGAAGTCAATTTAATATTTGTTCATTATTTCATTGATACAAAAAAAAAAAAAAAATGAAATAATCAATGTGCCAATAACAATAAGTTCTAAAGAAAATACAATTATACTGTATAAAATTGAACTTATAATAACGATGAAAATATTTTACATTATTTAATAAATATGAGTATACGTTGAAGTGAAAATTAAGTTTACATTGGGGAGTTGTTTAATATTATGAACTATTTGTAAGTAATTGTATTTGTATTACAGCAATAATTTTCGTAAAAGAAAATAATTAAAAACATAAATTTTTAATTATTTTTTATTAAACTGATTTTCAAACTTTAAATATTATTAATTTATGATTTAAAAATCATGTTCTATAATATATATATATATATGACTACATTTCCTATATTCGCTATATTATACTTTCCGGGGAATTAAATATTTTATCTTAAATTTTAGATATTTATTAAAAAAGAAAATCAGTAACCATAATTTTTGACATGAGCGAAACATCCATTTACCTAATTATAGATATGCACTAGACTTAATTCTTTAATTACGAGTATACATAATCCAAATGGCCAGACTATGGAAAATATCAAAACTGAGATTGACTTAACAGATATGGAGATTGGATAGTATAGAATGGGATATATAATTATGTTATTTTTGATTTTAACCGTCTCGCATAGACTCCTTTCTAATTCTATCCTGCACATCATAAAATATCTATAACACTCTCTCTTTATACATAATGCAGTTTATCACACATTGATATACTAATTTGAGTAAAGCAATGAAAAATCCCTAGGATAAGACTTGCCTAAAGTGCTTAACTTACCGTGTATATATTATACTGCCACAGTGACTATATAAAAAAAATAAATAAAAATATATAACTAAGTGTCCATCAAAAAAAAAAAAAGTTTGTTATACAATATAAATTATACGTAATTAATAAATTAATATGGCACAATTTCAGAAAACAGATTGAATTTTAAATTGAACTGCTCACGCCTACTGGTGCGCAACAATATATGTAGTTTTAATACGGAATTAATCCGATTCGAGGCAAATACATAAAAATCAACCACTTAATACTACATATTATTATTATGATTATTAAACTCCGATAATTTGGAATATAACATATTTTATCGAATGCCAAAATCACGTCTATAACGAGTATTATAACGTACTACACGGTTTTAAAATCACAGAGAGAGACACGACATAATATTTTATCGTAATGCGATTTTTATAATTTTATCTATAGAAAATTTTGTGAGTGTGCGAAGCGCACGAGGGAGACGACATCAATGGCATTGTTATGCGCTTGCTATACAAATACAACATGATGACAACTACAGAATTTCATCAAGTAATCGATACACGGACAATGATGATGTTTATAATAATAATAATATATTCACAGTCATCCATGAAGGGTAAATTCAATATTTTTACAACAATAAATTTCGTATATATTATGCGCTTATATTCTTTAATATAATTCTCGGTCGATATCATTCTCTGAGAATAAACTAAATATATTATTATAATTTTATGCATAATATATAATGTACATAGTATGTATAATGCACACAATAATATTAATAAAAATTACAGTGTCGTTGAATTTAATAGTGAACGATATTGAAAAAATAAACGTCTCGGACTACTCGGACTGTAACTTGCCGTTCGTGTCGTCGCGCTGGTGCCAAATAGGCGACGAATACAACGAAGATAATAATATAATGTTTTATTATATGAACGACGGAGAGATAATCGTTTTTGGGCGAGTCACTGCAGTGCGCGTTTGTTCGATACCGTCACTGAAATATATATACTGGACCATGATTATTCGCAGTTAAGTTTATTGTATCGTATAAATACATATATATTATGCACCGAAAGAGGACTTAAATTGCATACTCGCGTATGTGTTATTAATGATGGCTACCGTGACGAGAAAATTAAATTCGTATTCTACACATGACTATACGCTCGCGGGTGGTAATTGGTAATAATGACCAAACGAAAAAAAATGTAGTCGTCCCGGAAAAAAATTGCCAGAGAAAATTAATTCGCAGACGAGAAAACGGTTCCACAAAAACGGCCCAAGAGAAAATTAATCCGACAGACAAAGTGGACAAAATAAATAAAAGAAGAAAAGTCAATTGAAAACTATTTTATAAAAAAAAAAATTACCAAGAACAAACAAAAACGATTTTATCAAGTGTTCACAAGCCGTTCACTATAAAAATGTTTCGAACAATGTTTATGTATTGATATGTATGTACATCATACAATACTACAATGGATACAAATCAATATAAAATGTACACAAACGTTCCAATTTCCAATGTAAAATAAAAATGCCAGTGAGTATTAAATAACATGTATGCAATATATACATGTTATTATTATTATACGATTGTACAACACGATTGGATTTATTCAATATTTAATCGGGAAAAATCTACGAATCTAAAAAATTGGGTTTGATATTTTTCATATTACATTATACCTAATTATATTTAATTATATAGTAATAATATGTAAATAATTAATACCGCCGCGGCATAATACTATCTACGCGAAAACTCTTATTATAATATAAAACCGGAAGAGAAAACTGTAGATGCGCTGCTACAGGGATTCGTTTACTCTATATATTATACGTGTTCAGATCTCTCTCCGAACTATAATATAGACACAGTGGCTGCGGCGATTAAGATTAAGATTCGGATAACAACTGTAAACCTACTCCTCGAACATCCAGGTCATTACAACACGGGTGCTTACCGACGCATTTTAAATTCACATTTATATGATAATGCAGTCGGCTACTGTATACTTGACAAGAGCAAGCATTTAACGACGATCCCTAAAATTTTCAAATTCCGTACAATAGATACGTGCATTGAGTTTCAGACCCTTGTATTTATATAAGTAGAAATCGGAATAAAGGGTTAGGCGATTAGTTCTCCAAAATATATGCAGTGTCATAATTTATACAAGGAATTCTGCAACTTTAAGTATATGTACAACTGTGATTGATAAGTATTAAAAAATAAGATTAATGTATATAAGAGTTTATATTATATAACTCGATTTTTAACATCTAATCAATAGTTCAACTTCATTCTAAACAAATAATTTTTAATAATAACAAATTACTCATTATAATATATTATATGATGCACTATAAATATATAGTGTCATAAAACAATGTTTCATATTTTATCAGTTATACATTACATTGAGTTTTATGTCACAGTCAAGTATTTATTTAAAATAGAAATCAATAAAAATATAAAGATTAAATTAACCAACAATGAATATTTAAGTAAATCGGAGATTTTCAAACTTCCTGCATTCGGCTTATTATATATAGTGAAGATATTATCGGCAGCAAAATACAGTGACGGAAACATTTCAAACCTAAGACTTGCGGTTTTACTACTGTACTCGTCGTACGGTCTGTCGGATCAAAGTAACTATATACTTATCCACGTAAGTATATCCTAATAGTTCTGTGCACCGAACAGATTCGCACCAATGCGAGAACGGAAGTCGAGACGCCCGACCGCGGATATGAGCTAACCAGTATGCGGAAACACGTACACGTCCCGGAGAACCGTAAGTCGAGAAAAAAATGCACGATTGCGGACTGCAGGTTGAGGTGAGAAGAACGGGGGGGCGAAGAAACACCGAGTTTAATATAATATTATTATGCTGCTCGAAAGACCTTGCAATCGCTCGCGCGTGTATTGCACGAAACGCATCGGTTGGGACAGCGACCTTGCAACGGAGTAAAATGTTGGCTATAAAACATCGTCACGCGTAGGTACTATATTATGATGATAATAATAATAATAATAATATTGTAATAGCGGAGGCGAGCGGTCTCGTCGTTAATCTTTGACCTGCGCTCGCCGACACCGTAAAAAAAATCAAATAAACAAACTCACGGTGAACATCATGATCGTTATACGATTCATCGTTTTTAACCGATAAGTGTCACCACGCAGATTGTTGTATTTTCCACACATCGTTATGTTTTCTTACTATTCTCTGGCACTAGTGCGAGGACTCTCAGATTCTGTCACTTCAATGTATAGCGAAAATCAATAGTGCTATAAGAGTTGAAAGCGATATATACACCGAAACAATACGTATAATTATTATTGAATTAAAATAGCGCAATAATCGGTTCGAAAGAAAACAACTCGAAACGAACAAACAAATTATAATTCGTCTTGCGGCATACACGAAACGTTGCGAAAGCTACTATAGCGATATTACTGATGCTACAGCTTGATAAATGCGCAAGTCGAAATTACTTTTTTTTCTCCCAATCGGGGCCGTTGCAGTGTCCCTATAAAATATATGCGGCAATTACACCCTATGGACTGCAGTCGTGTGTGTATACGCACTGCTGTGTGTGTCTATATATATATACAATATAACATTATTGTTATAACTGACAAATCGATACATCCCCCAATTGTGAGACTCGAGAGAAAACACCACCTCACACGACCAATAACCACCGAATATAGTCTACCGAACTGCTGCCGCAATGTGTATAAGAATATATTAAACAAATATTACTCTGTATAATAATATAATATGTAATATGTATATATATATAGCCATGGGACAATGCGTTTGTAACAGTTTGCTTGAGTATATAACTTAAGAGCAGTTATTGTGAATGGAGGTACTCGAATTTTACGGGTAGTGCCGTTAAGTATTTTTCCTTCTATTAGCTTCTAAGTGCGTACTAGAAATATATATTCTATTTTTATGTCTTAATATAATGTGTGCAGTTTCTTTTATGTGATGTTAATTTGCTAAACGCCTTTTAAAACTGTATCAAAAGTTTAGTTGTTTAGGTATATACCGCTGTTTATTACCGTATAGTACTTAGTTATAGATATTAAATTGAACATTGTATAAAAGTAGGATTTCAAAAATTGTATACTTTTCAAGTGGTTTAAGTTTTAGAAAATTCTAGAAAAATCTCAAAATAACGGTAAAGAATTATTGAAAACTTTAAGTCGAAGTTAATTTTAATGTACAACTCGGATATAAAAGAACTGTTTATCGAATTTAATAATTTTACATCGGTTTTAAGGTTTCCAACAAATATAATAAGAGACCGCCAACACAAATCGATTATAGTTTTTACCATGTGTTACGTAACATATTTTTTAAACACATATGTTTAAGATCGTATATACGTGCCACGCTAAAAAGAATAATAGGTATTATTTGTTCAAGTCATATGCAAAAATGCGAAAACTTAGATAGTAGGCAGTTGTACTTCCCAATAAATCACCACAGTCACGGTACGTATAAGTATATTCGTTTAATTATATATAATGATACACTGCAGTAGTAGTTCCGACAAATGTGTGCGTGTTTATCGCCGTTCGTATATAAGATAAGACGTCCCGCAATGGCACAATAACTGCAGTACTGCTGCACACAACACGTTACGATTGATATGAAACGCATTTGCATAAGCTGACCACCGCCGTGTAGATAAGTGACCCCCATCCCCACTTAATAACCTACAGTACAAGTTAACTCCCCGACGATCGTTTGAATAACACACGTAAAAATGATAGAAAAGTACACTAACGTTTCGTTTGAAATTAAAGCAGCAATATACTTATTATTGCAATACGTATGTGTGTTTAATGCACGCGTGACAAGAACCGGACAATTCGTATAATTTACATGTACATGTGTTTTGTACAACGTGTATAGATTAATATGTTTTACGATAAAGCTAAACTCGGTTCACCCTCGTTCTAGATTCATTAACGGATTTTGTTTGTAGGAACTCCCAATAACTATTGCTATACCACATACAATATAATTATTTAGGTTATTCTGGAAAAATGTAAAGATGACTTATTACTATTGATATTAACATTATTATCAATCCCATCCCCCGTCACCGAGACAATTTTCACCGATTGTAAACGACCAACGAAAACTCAATCAACTGATGTAAAATGTAACGAATTATTCAAATTTTCTGCACATACGCCCTAAATATATGTCGCGAACAACAATTTCTATAATACCTACTATGGTGTATACTAAATATTATTTTTTATCGTATATTTATAATTAATCTTTGAAGACTCTAACTACATTTAAGGATTATTTTTCTAATATAAGAACTTAGTGCACTATAGAAATATTTAAATTTATTCATGTGGGAGAGTATAATAAACATTTAAACTCGCAAGCACTGCATATCGGTATTTTTCGAATAGGATCACGAAGAGATTGTAAAATTGTACACACGAATAAGACATTGAACCACAATGATTTATAATTTTATATATTGAGATAATAAATATTAAAATTTAATATAACTTTTCTGACTGCTATAGTTTTTATCTGAAAGAAAGTTTCAATCATCATAATATTTCGACGAGGAGAAAAACAAAGAAATTAAGACATTAATCAATGTCGTAAAGTAGTTAAGTCAAATTACGCTGTTACTTAAAATATCGTTCGTCGATGAACATAAACAGATTTAATTTCGACATATTTTGTAAATCATCAAACGCAATAAAAAAAATCATCTCGATCATCAACTCGAACATAAACTTATAACGCAAGCATGCACTATACCTATCAGTAGCGTACGCAGGATTTTAATTCGGTTAGGGTTTTATATGAGTAAATAATTTAAATAATTTGCTTAACAGTTTTTGCATAATTAGTTGTAACAAATTACAATTCATAATTTAATTTATATCTATTAAAAATAACCAACAATTATCGACTCTGTGTATTGAATATTGAAATGGTGGTAAATAAGATTTTTTTGTAAAATAAAAAAATTTCAGGGGGGGTCAGAACCCTAGAACCCTACCCTTGCGTACGCCACTGATACCTATATATATATATATATATATATATATTATTTATTCTTTTTAGACTCAGAAGTCAGAAACACTTTTATTTAGACGTGAGACATGAACGAATACAATTTCGAAAATTACATTAAAAAAACAATACATATATTATTATTATACATGTGATTTTTAAATTGCTAAAGGAAAAATGTAAAGCACAGTCGTAGAAATAAACTTACACCATTTGAATGATAACACGATTAAAATATCAATTCCATAGAGTAAAGTAAAACTAGACAGATAAATAAATAGAATACAAAAGTGGCTTAAATACGTTTTATGAAAACAATTATCCGAGTTTTTTTTAATTGAATTTGTTTAACCATTCCATCTGTATACTTTGGAAATATAAATTAAAATGGCCACTCAGAATTGAAAACACATATATTTTACTTATAAATTGAAGAAAAAATAAATTGTACACTTTTGACGTGACATTTTTAACATCAATATATAAAATTAAACTCCAATTATTATTCAATAATATATATGATAGTGTAAATATTATGTGCTATAGGAATACTTTGACCAATTTATCTACTAATTTATAAATATTTATATATTTATTCCAACTATTAAATACTTAATAATAATTAATAAGAGGTCATCCATTCTATGTCGTTTAAAATAAAAATAACTACACGAATTGATAATAATATTATTTTGATGTGAATACATCATCCATAACGGTTATAATATATTATATATATAAGAGATATTATACAACATGTTAACACTTTTTTTTTGCATCATACTTAAACAGTTAAATTAGGGTTTTTTTTAATAAAACAAAAATGTTTACGCGAGTACCTTGCTTTAACGGTCATGTTAAAAGTTAAACTTAGGTACATATTATTTAAAATTCAATATAACAACGATAATATTATATTATATACCTACTAAGGAACCTCATACAATCAAAGTTAAAGGTACGTACTTATAGCTAAAAATACTTATTGTGAGTTGTCACTGTTGTCAGTTTAGAATTACGTGAAATGAATCGATTGTATACGGGTTTTTATTCATCCGTTTCCTTGTATGGCTTTACCGAGAAGGCTTTCAAGATAATATATACTAATGTATAATAATATATATTACAAGCATATACATAATCAGGGATCACTAACTTCGGAATTATAGAAAAAAACCATATTATGCATACTGCATAGGACTTCGGTATAGAAACAACATGAATACATACTTTTACTCTTGTCCAAGCCTTTGCATCCAATATCAATCCACATAATATAATATTTCATATTTATAACTATCTCTCTACAAAAATTACCTGTATGGCTATGATGTAACTTACACGAATAATAAAGAACCTAAACCGTTACAGAACTTAATTAATAAAATATCTGATAAATTAAAAAAATATCAATACTATTACATAAAATGAGTTAACCAAGCGGCAAGCTATAACTTTGTTATAAATATTAATGGATGTATTGAAAAAATTACCATTAACTCTATTCACTTTGAAAGAATAAATAAGTATTAAAAGTATATAGGTTTTGAATTAATCTTAATCTTAACTAAGTAATTTAAAATCAAAACACATCATACGTTTTTTTTAGATATTTCAACATATATTTTATACATCATACACTTCTTAATATCGAGTACCTATACAAACTTGGACAAATAAATGTGCAAATATCGACATCGTGAGTATCCAGTTTATTAGGTATCTAAAAATCTAACAGGCATGAATACATTGAACTCTTAAGAATTACTTAGCGTAAAATCGTAATATTTGATTTAAAAATATTTTCAGATATATTGGAAAAACAATAATTTAAAGATTATTCATTATAATAAACATTAAGATTTAAAAAAAGATTGTGTCGTTAAAATTTCAAATTATTTTCAATACATTTACCAAATTATCTTTTTGTATAAATCACATCAAACTTATTGTATTTTTAAAGCTTAATAATTTGTAAGTAATTGTTAGTTGGTTTTTAGAATTCGTAAGTTCCTCGATTCGAAGATATAACAAAAATTAATTATAGGGCTATCTTCACAATATTGTCTCGCCCCCGCTTTATTCAAATTACACTAAGCGAATTGTAAGTTGTAAAGTTTAATTTTGTAACTTGTAAGTGATTGTAATTTGATACATTAATATAAGATATCTAAAGAGTATCACTGTTGTGTACAACTATTGTAGTAAAATATCAACTTAAAATGAAAAATATCAAAATTTATAATAAATACACAATAAAAATAATTATAAAAATAATGCATTGGCCGATTACCACGATACACATAGTGTAAATATATCGCTTGAAATATTCGAGAAGATATAAAACACGAAAACCCCAGAACTTTGTATTAAGCACGTTTGTGAATTATCTAAAAAGACAATTTCTATTGATCTACACAATTTTGTATACCTAGCTTATTAGTTATTTGTCAAGTTTATAAATAAATTTCATCCTTTTGTATTAACTAGGTATTCAAACTTATACTCAGCAACCCATCAAAACATTTTAATAATTAAATACAAATATAATAAATTTATAAATTTAAAAAAATCAAGGTTAAAATTATATTTATGATTATAATCATGTCAGTAGTTCAATATTTTATTCAAAATTCTAATTTCTGATATACTCAACGTTGATGTGAAATTCATTTTCAGGAATTATTTTTTGTACACTGTTTCATATTAATAACCGTACATCATTCAACTACTAAAGATTTTCATCATTCATTGGAAAATTGTGTTCCATTGTGATTAAACTTTCAAAACTGATAAATCGAATTTTATTTTACTATTTGATACATGAGTTTAAATATATATATATATATATTGTTGTTTCGATAAAGAAGTGAATCTCTGGATTTATTGCGTATAACAATAAAGAAAAAGATAAATTCTACGGGATAAACTGCATAATATATTATATAAATAAATAACAGAATAAAGAATGTAGACGACTATTTGAAAATTGCGAATTATTATGATATTCTTATATGGGGCTACATAACTATCATCCTTTTATAGTAAAAGGTTAAGAAAAGAATAGAATAAAAAGAAATTAGAATAATTGCGGCGGTTGCCGAAAAACAAACTGCAGCTTTACCAAAATAGTGTTGGCACAAAGCACCAGGATAATATTAAGTTCAGTAATAACCAATGCCATTTCATCAAAATGATTTGTAAGTTGATATTACATTTAACGACACAAAAAAAACAGAACAACGATGATGCCACTACAGTATAGTCTGATATTCACGACAATAGTAAATATAATTTAATGCAGATTGTGTTTTTGTGAAGAATTATACATGGCGTCAAAATAATACTAAATCGTGTAGAATAATAATTCACGCCTATCTTCTTACAACTAATGCATTAACATAAATTGCAGTGTCAGATTAATCAATAGCTATCGTAAAAATAATTATGAAAATTAAAAGGTGATATTTATGGCAATAATGTTCAAGTGTGTTTAAAGTACCTGTCTACATATTTTATTAAGTAGATTTATGCTTCATCGTAATAATATTATATAATGTTGATGAAAAATTATAGCGATAACCATTATAATAATTGTATAACCACATTAATATATTAAGTATACATTAAGTATTCTTCAAAAAAATACAAAACTATAATTTCAACCGTAAACAATCTAATTAGCCTTTCATTTTTTATATACTACACAACTGTTATTGGCAATAAAATGAATTATTATAAGCCTATATCATGTCCTATGCGTTAGCATAAGCACATTAAAAATATACATTAATCTTTCTACAATACGAGAATTTCGAGTTGATACGATCGTAGATTAAAGATCAACTGTGTTATAGAGAAGGGAGGTTGTTGACCACAACTTAAAAAAAGTGAAGTAAAATGTATTTTCTTATTTATAAATAAGCTGTGAAAAAAAAAATAATGCACCGTTTTAATATTTATATACGTCTTTTTTTTCTAATTTGGAAACCTAATACCACCATTATGTTGACGTCTACTAAAACTCGATGACCCCTCTGCCAATTGTTTCCAAGCGGCTCGCCCTGTACATAATACCCGCATCGAACATGCATATAACGGAGTCGTCGGCCTCATAAAAAACACATATGTACAAGATGCGTACTTGATATTGCAGGAGTACTATATAATTCGAAACTAGGACGTAATTTAACGACAATAATCATATCGATTAACAACGTGTGATTTAAAAGTACGTACTATAAGGACTAAGTGTATTATATATATATAAGCGATCAGAGTTGGAGCAAACGTGTATATAAAAACGATATCCGTTGCGCTTTGAGACATAGATCATTAGGTATTTTTCACATGCAACATGTTATGACCACACATAAATACATTGACCACAAACCGAGAAATAAATGATGCGTCATCGATTCTAGGACATAACTGTACAGTGTACACATATTGCTTATTATTATATATACTATCATGAACTATAGTCTAAGATGTTTCACGTAAACAAATACTGAACAAACGCGATGTACGTCACACATTCGGGAGGAATGTCCCGATTAGAATCCACCATTTTAAATTGTTACAATTCTGTTGTCACAATCACAAACATTTTTTGAAACAATGTGTTGTGAATTTGTGAAAAAAATATTACACATTATTATTACAGAGCATTGTGAGACTGTCTACTTTGATGTCAACATGCAAATAAAAGTATAGATGTTATTTTTCATTAAAAAGTTCGCCCCAATCTGTATACTATACAGTTTAATCCTAGTTTTTATGTAGTAGTTGAAAACGTAAATAAAAATTGAAAATTGTTATGTATAGGTATTTCAATAGTATAAAAGATTTTAAGTTGACATTTTAAAGAGTTCCCCGAGATGTTCCCCTTCAGTAACAACTGTGGTAACACTAAACGTACTTACCTACCTATCGTAAAAACCATATCGTTGTCCCGTTTTATAATAAATTGATTTTGGTGAATAAAAATCTACTTATATACCTATTATTATTACACTATAAAAATGACAAAAAAAGGACTGCTGTAACGTAGTAATAAAAAGTATTAAGAGACTGCAATTCACAATTCGCTATCAAAAACGACTACCTAATAATTAATGTACGTAGTAAAAATTTATCTATACACAGATAACTCTTACACATAAGTAAAAATACAAAAAGCAAATGCCGTGTGCGGGATCGAAATTAACTGCAAATTGACGCATTCGTCGCAGGTGTTAACCAAAAATATTGGATTGAATATTATACGACGATATAAAAACAGTCTTGGCTCGTTTATAAAATACCGACTGTAAGTCAACCCAGAGATGCGACTGTGCGGACGATCCGTTAGTTTGAAAATAATTACGCTCTAATCGGACAATCGTCCGAACGGTACACGGTCGAGGAAATTCTACGTATATACAATTGTGTACATAGATATTACACGCGTGTTACCCGTACACCTACAAGCAGAGAGGGAACACTTTGGCAAAGATGATGAGTAAAACTCGCGAGTTCGACCCGCCGATATAATATTCTCCGATCATACGTATTATATTATATATTATTGTTGATGATGGACCTATATACGGCAAGTGTGAGAAAATAAAAATACGAAATACGACAGTGTATGATATTATTATAATATCACGTATTATAAGGAATCGCGCGATGGATGACAATGAGTGGTTCGGCGCGCGGACACGGAGAAGACTGAAAAGGACTGCACCGAGTGATAGAGAGAAGATGAAAACCGTTATGGTCGTTTGAAATGTAATCCGACGGCGGCAACTGGGGACAGGAAAATCGGGATCGTGTAGCCGGCCGGCCAGCATGCGTCGATGTCTCCGCCGCCGTCGTCGTCGTCGTCAGATTTCCAAACAAGGACCAAACATCTATCGCATTCGCGATCACTGCAGAGTGGTACGACACACACGCACACATAAACGCGATCGGAAATACACTCTGTGCGTGTAAGTGTGCGTCTATGTTTGATGTGCCACATAGCATTTACCGCGCATACATTACCTAGTGAACTCGGTGGGCCGGTCGAATGCGGTGCATTGCGCACGTATAGTTCGTCTGCCCGTCGTCGAGACTAGGCGTATTATTACTACCTATATATCGTTATTACGAGACGGTAGAACGCGTTCCTATATATTATATTTCTATACGTGTGTTTGTAGCCTATATTATGTACAATATATTATTGTATATACGACATGTATAGAACGATTGTTTTGGAGCATTTTCACGTTATTTAAAAAAAAAAAATTCTACACACTAAGCGTGATCATCAGAGGATTAATTTTTCGAAATTTATTTAAATGCTTAAGCCGTTCATGGAGTGTTTTAAGGCGATACAAGCTTCTTTTTTTTCAATGAGAACCGACCATTGTGTACCTACTACAGTAAATTATGAAACAGATGATTTTTTTTTTGATAATGATAAGTTTTGAGTAAACAATTCTTGAAAACAATTTTACAAAAATGGACCATTGATATTATATTTAATCTAATATTTATCGTACATTTATTTGAGTACTCGGTAAAATTACAAAATAAAAAATGTTGATATATTATTTGTAATTATTATAACTATTTTAAAATAACCAAAATATAGTATGTATATTATCAAACCAATATATTATCATGAAACTATTATCATTTTACACAAAGGTCAAAATACACAAAACCTACTTATTTGAGTTTCGAATTGGATTCATCGAAATTTTCAAAACTATCATCTGCGTACAGCAAAAGAGGTTGGTTCTCATTTGATAAAAAGAAGTTAGTAATTATATATTTATATACATAAAACTTCTAAAATTCAAAAACTCCGAATTAAATAAATGCATTACATTATTTTTATAAAATTCATTGAATTATTATAAATTTTAAAATTTCTGAAAATGTTAATAAAAGATTCTTATAAACCAATTTTTCGTTCAAAGCACAAAAAATGTTTAATAAAATGATACAGTATAATAAACATCACTATGTGTATAAACAAATTTACTGACGCTTCATTATTGTTGTATAGTTTGTCTTCTTTTATAAAGGTATAGCGGTGGTGGTCGGATGGGTGAATAGGATATCGAAAAGGTTATCAGCACGTGATCGATAATATTATATACGGGGTAAAATCAGAAATATAAGTTACAATAACAACAGGGATATATATAATAGAATGCTCATACATTAAATTTCCGAGTGTAACACAATTGTCTGTAAATAATCAGTATATAATATATACTACAATACAGTATACCTATATTTACATGCGGACAAAACCAACCTATAGGCCAGTAGGTATAAAAAGAAAACAATAAATAAAAATACTATAGGCATATCCATATGTATTATATTTTGGTTTGATTTCTTTATTTGGACAAACAACGAATGAATATTTAAATCATTTTCCATACATATATGAATAGAAATAAGATAAACTCTATGCATATACGTTATACCCCTAAAATTGTTCAGATGACCTATAATGTCCTTATGTCACTCGACAATAGTATTATACATGCATGCATAACAATACTATCATACATCAGACTCATGGCTCAAGCAGGCATATAACGGAAGGTCAGATTACCCGTTGCATTTAAATAAGACTTAGATCTAGGTATATGTGTTTATGTTATATGTAACTATTGTATTATTTACATTGTAATGTTTTTAAACATTTTTAAGATTATAAAACACGATGATAAGCCTAAATATTATATAAATTACAAATCAGCATTGCTAAAATATAACTGATATTCACTTTACTCTTATTCAGCCCTAACTATAAGGGTCTACAACCCTCGTTCTACACCTCCATAGGGCTTTGCCCTCACATATTCTTTATGCACATCAGATATTTTCGTGTCATCCTTATTATAGTATTTTCTTCTACATTAATTTTCATAGCAACTCTCACTGCATTCGAGTCACCTCTCTTCACTCTTCATTATATGATCGGACAATCTCAATATATTTTTCCTAATTTTGTCAACGATTGCAATCACTCATAATTACATAAATATAGATAACATCGCATTGAGTTAAAGCAGTAGCCTTAACCTAAAATTATTTAATAATTTAGTGTTAAGTATTTAATTGAGTTCGTTGAACTTTAGCATGGCATGCGATATGTAACAAAACAGTATATTATTCAACAGCTCGGGTGTATGTCAAGCGAAAAACAAAAATTAATGGGTTTAAGTTTCGATTTCAAAAAATATTGAAGACGAGGTGGGTTTGTTGTAAAAATCCGTATAATCACTTTTTTTAATTATCCTTTAATATTGTAAACTTTGAAAATATCAATGAATGTAATCGTGAATAGCGTGACAAAAAAAAACTTTACTAGACAAAGAATTAGTGGTTTTTTACCAATTAAAAAGACCAGTATAAACAAATACGTACATTTTTTAAGAAACTATCCGGAAAATTTTCATGTGGTGACTCATGCATAATACTCATAGGACTGGACTTCAAAAACCAAAAATCATCAATATTATACTGTCCTACACTACCTCTAACAAATTTATTTTTTTATTTTATTCTTTCCTAATCAATAGTTGATATAATAAAATATTTAATCATGTTTTGAACCTCTTAAAGGAACTTATTATCAAGGTAATTTCTATCAGAAACCCCTCTGCGCAGCAATTCCGTGCACGAATTCTAAATGGAAAAAGATTAAAACCGATCGGAATTCAAGAGCTCCCAGTGACGCTAATATATAGTAGAGTAGGCCCGCCGACAGTTTCGGTAAACGGTTTGCCGTCGATATAATCGTTATAATTTCCCATCGTTATTGACCTACAAGAGGATGAACCACTCTAACCTAACCACAAATAACAATAAATAACGCGTTATGGATTATTATTATTATAGTGGCCGTGTGTTTACCTAGCTGTTGTGTATTTTAAAATTATATATATATGAACAAACAACAGACGCATGAGGGTATCACACGCACATTTAAAGGCCTATATAATCAAGTATTAAAGGAAAAAAATCACAAATACAAACGTCTAACGAACGCTAATCGTCCCCAATCATTTAGGATGTGTAGCGTACAACGGTCGTAAATAAATTTATTGTTATTATTATTTGCATCGATTGAAATACAATAAAATGTAAAATACTGTTGTAATCCGACCGAAGATAATGGACGATGAATGTAATAATAGTATAATATAGGTTGTCGCCTGTCGTTCACATACAATACGCACGCGCAACGCGACTATATAATCGAGATTTTTTTATTTTTTTCTACCCGCACTCGTCGCTATATATTATACATTAAACGAATCAACAATAATTGACCAAGCCTGCACCCAATCGATTAACGAATTATTGTTCATAAATAATAGCATAGTATCGTTCACACGAAAAGAACACTAGTGTTTTTTTTTTTTTTATTATTCACATTTTCGACAAACTCAACGCAAAACGCAACAAATCTCTATATACCTAATAAAATATATACTCGTAGAGTACCTATGTGAAATAATACAGATATCTATGTGTTACTGATTTTAATTTTTGTAATTACGTTTAATAACGACTTTCACGTTTTAATATCTTATAGTCAGTTATAATGGACTTTATTATAGGTATATATAAAAAAATAAAAGACACCAAAAGAGATTATATCCAAAAGAGTTTATAAAGTATGTTTCTTGATATTCGCCGTTCAAAAAACTGGACATTTTTTCTATCTAATTCGATTTTGGATAATATGAATATAAAATATGTTAAACTGTACAATAGTGTAATAGTTATAATTCAGTAGTTACTATCTACCTAAAGCGTAAAAATATTATAATTTTTGTGATTTCACATGATGTTATTTTAAATAATACGCATCTTATATATATATAAAATGCATAAGATAATTATGAAAGTACTGACATTTTATATTAAACTTTAATTAATGATTATTATAGTAAAATTATATTTGTCAGATACTATTATAATTTGTTAAGTTTCAAAAGCTTTATACAAAATCATTTAACACCAACATTTGGTACTATATAGATTAGTAAATAAATACATAATAAAATGTAAAACGACACTAATCACTCTTAAACAAATACAATTAATATCCTTTGAAGAAAAGTTGTATGAAAGTAAACAGGCAGTTTGTGTATTTCCTAAATATGATATTAATACGTATTATATTAAGAATTTTTTCGTATAGGATTAGATTAATGACTAGTATAGAAAAAAAACTAAAGGAGAGTGTAATAAATTATTATAAATCATAATATTATGAATATATAATTTATAGTTTAACCATAGACATTAAATATTAAAATATTATGAGGTATATTTAAAATTAAATGAACAAAAACGAATACGTAAACGTATAATTATTTGAATATGGTGAGTGTATAATATTTAACATTAATAACATTACTTTCTGTAAAGGTATCGACACTGGTTATTAATTAAATTAGTAGTACAACAATTACAATAAAACTGTTTGAATAAATTAATCTATTTTCATAAACATACCTATAGTTAAACATAACCTCCAATCAAAGTTACACTATATTAGATATAAGATTATTATATCGTAAATTATTTAAGATATTATGTTATATTGATCATCACTGCAGCGAATAGATACAAAATACATATGACAATTTTAATTTTAAATGTGAACCTTTAAATAATTTAAAGAGAAATATTAAAAATACTAGGAAATAATAAAAAAGCGTCATAACATTTTAAACTATGGACACTACACTTTTGTAATTTTAATATATAAACTACTTTAAGCTCATAAGTAATTGTGAAAAAGATTTTTCATGGAAATATTATTTGTTAAGTAGACAATTCCTAAAAAATTTACTTTTAAATTTACTTTACATGAAACAATTTAGATTAGCAAAAATAAATGAATTGAAGTTATGGTAACATGCCACCGTGCAAATATATAAACAGAATTACCTAACATATGAAGATAAATGAATTTAATTAAAAAGATAATCGTAAAACATAATGTTTTAAAGACACTAAGATAATCAATTAAATATATTGAATAATATAAAAACTAAAAGATAAATATCTAATAACATTAAAAATTAAGAAATTGAGCGATTTACTGAAATACATTTAATAGATATAGATTATGTTACTCAAATATATTTTCGTAATCTTTTTTACAATTATTTACATTTTTTAATTGATACAACTAAAATACAGAAAATTACACTTATCATTATACAATATCCAAGTAAAGATGTTTATAACATAATATAATACTTACGTATATATTATAAATTGAATTATTTTTAAATTTTTTTTATTAACTACAAAACCATTTATATGTTATTATTTTCACAGAAGTGGTGGGCCATAATAGTTATTAAATTCCACATAAACTTCAACATGATTATATTTTATAATAATATTTTATAATCATTTACAAACGCATAATAATTGTACATTATTATATACAAATATAATATGTATTGACTAGGTGATTAAAGTGAAAATGTGCTCATAATCAAGAAATCAGTGAAAGCAATAGTGATGAAGAACATTATATGTGATTTTGTAATTTAATTTTACATACGAATAATAAAATTAAAAGTATTTAATTATATCATATCGAATGTATTAAAAGTTTAAAATATATTATTCATCAACGCTTGAAAAATTATCAATTACAAATTTTGGAGGTAAAAACTGAGATGTAAATGACACAAAGTCTTTATAAAGCATATACAGTAAGTACAATATTATATGATGTAACTATACTAATTAAAGTAGACAAAAATATGACGATTAGAACCACTAAACTATTATAGATACCACTATCATTTTTATAACCATAAATACAAAAACATTAATAACATATTACATATCATTAATACTACTAATGGTGTTTACAGATATATTAAGGTAATAAAACCCAAGAAATCACTTAAATCTCCCAAAACATTATACTCAATAACGATTATTATCGATCTAAAAATGTATATTATGTACGTTAAGAACTTCATTTTAACTGACGCGACTTCTGTCTGAAAAATAACTCAAAAATAATAGACGACAACGAAACGTTTTATTTTTTATCATGAAATTCAATATGTTTAAGTTCAAATGGAATAGACAGGGTATCTTAATGGAATGTCGTACTTCCTATTCCTCATTGCATTACTGCAAACAACGATTGCTATCGATCCTATCCTTTCTAACACTCACGTGCACACACACACATACACATTTTCTCTTTTTAGTTTCAATTTCTAGCTGAACAACATAATATAAATATTTTTAGAATATTTTAAATGTATTACTAAAACAAATATTTTATTAAAAAAGTTTTTATGAACTATATATTTAAAACTGTGACGCGTTCTATAAACAATTTTATGGTATACTTACAATAAGGCATAACAAATATTGTTTATTAGGCAGTTTTAATAAATTATTATAATAACAGTTTTTGTGAAAAAAATATTTACTGTTATTTTATGTGTGATCATCACATATTATTCAAATATAATAAACTCCTCGAAATTTTGATTCGAAAATAAAATAGGATTTACACTTATAGGCCAGCACACATAAGTACTAATTATATATATACATAAAAAAAAATCAAACATATTTAATCTATGTGAATACATTTAAGACGTCCAATAAATTCCTAGTTAACAATAATTATAAGTTTTATCAGTTCTTCGCTACACATACTGATAACAATAACATATAATAATATAATATCATGAGTTATTATTACACAAACATGCACTTTATTCTCGATTGTGTTGTAATATGAATCATAATTAGGATTAAGAATATATAATAAATAATGATATTAAATACAAATAAGTAATGTTTTTGTCAAATGTAAATGAAAAAATAAAGCATTAAAAAGCTTTTGTTAACAAAATCATTTAAAATATGTATAATATTTATATTATTTTAGTAATAATAGATTTTAAACTAATGAATAATAAAATAATTTTTTTAATTATTTGATGAAAATAACGAGTAATATATAAATCGAATTATTATAGTAGAAACCTACCTATAGGTAAGTTTAAAAAAATATAAACTCAATATCTATCAACAAATATACTAAAATGCATAAAACTTAAAGAGTGAAAACCATTCGAGCTGTAAATGAGAAATTTAAAGTCTTGAATGGAATTAAACAATTAAAAGTGTATGAAAGGCGTTAATTCAAGAATATAATACATAAATTTCCTGCTAACATTCCAGAAAAGTAATATCCGAAGTACAGGGAAGGTAAAATTCGACGAATTCCCAAATCAAAAAAATATTGAAATTAAAATATAAAAGTAAAACCGTAATTAATATATAATCATTATAAAGTTAAAAAAAAACATATTAATTTCTAATGAATAAAATGTAAATTGGTTTATTTTAGTTTTGACAGTGTTATTAAAAATGTTTAGCTATTAGACCAATGTCAATGAGATAATTTAAAGGAGGTCAAATGCCATATACTTTTTTAATTATCTAGTTCCCAAATGCTGATACACTGCCAGGAAATGCCTAAAAGGACCTCACAAGTAGTTCAAAATTCAAAAGAAATAGAAAGGCGTCCATTTGACCAATGATATCCTAATCAAGCACAGTAGGTATACTTAAATGATATATTTTTTTTTTTTTAACAATGAGTACTGTAATAACAACTAATCAACATCTTATAAAGTAATTAAAAACATATTCAACAAAAATAAAAAATAAAAATAATGAAATGTTTTTCCCTTGGGGTAAATAACTCCTTGGTTATTTTTCTACTACGCGATTTATACTTGTGAAAGATATAAAATATCGTTTTATCATTGTTGTAGTAAATATTAATATTCTTGAGTATATAAATATTGAAAAATGTGTTATTATACCGCCAGTATATAAGTAATATGTACTTGTCATTAATTATTATTAAAATATACAATTCATAAAATGTCTAAGATTATAAAACAATGCAAAAAATATATGTATTAATAAATGTATTTATGCTTATCACTAGTAGTTTGAAAACTATTATATGCATATTTATACACACCTCTACCTACATTTAAATTCCTATCAAAATGAATGCTGTAATCAATATTAAAAATAATAATTGTATTGGCAATATTTTAGATATTGTGCATTTCATTGAAATATTTAAGAAAATTGAGTTTATCATACAGTTATAACTTATAATTCATAAGACAATAATTAAAGAAAGCATTTATCTTATTGGTATTTAAATATCACATATAATAATTCTATTGAATGAATTATTCTTTATTATCTAGATGAAATAAATTATATTTAAGATGGAAAAGACTATTATATGTAAATAATTTTATTGTAAAAACACTATGAAAACGATTAGATTAATAAAATTAAAAATTAAATAATACCGTAAACTTATTTTTCAATATACATATACATACCTACATATATTATGAAACAAAACAATAATTCAAATTCTTAAAGTTGTACTTCTACGAATAATTAAATAACATGAACACTTATCAACACATTCAAAATTATAATAATTAATATATTAAAATATTTATAAAATTTATAATGAAATAAAAGTTGTAGTTATGCACATTTTGACCTTGTAAGTAATAAAATTTAAAATAAATAAAAATCCTAGTGCAATATTATATCATTTTATAGTTATTAATACATAGAAGTTATCATTGATTGTAATTTAAACTCTATCCAACTAAATTCAAACATGGAATATTTTTGATTAATTAATTAATTTTTTTTTTTTTTTGTATAAGTAGGTTAGGTTTTACTTAAATGTTGAGTACAAAAATAAAATGTAAATTATACAAACAAATGTTAAATGTATTATGGGTGAATGTTTTAATTTGAGTAGGTAGTAATGTATCGGTATGTGAAACTATATTTAAAATACGACCCTAAATTGAATAAATTGTATAATATGGATATAATAATTTAGGTGATAAAATAAACACAAGATTGTAATTTAAATTTATTTTTAAATATTTATAGCTGAAGCTTCTCTTTTAGTAGTTTATTTATTCATTAATCATTAATTATAAATAAATTACCTTTTAAAAATTGTATTTATTTATTTATTTATTAACTCTAACATAATTTTATAATTATCACTGTTTAAAACTTTAAGCGTGTAAAAATGTTTGATTTGCATTTCATAAATTTAATGTTTAATCACATCTAGAATTCGACATTAAACTGAGCTATTAATTCTCTTAATATTACGTTAATTTTTAACTGCAAATAAATGCACATTTATGGTCTCATTTTAGAAAAGTGATCAACTTTAATATCCTGATACTGGATTTACACAAAAGAATAAATTATTTTAAATTTTAATTGTTTGTATCAAGAAGCCCCTATTATTGAATGTGCAATATGAAAATGGAAAACGCATATAATGTATGCATTATGGAATTAAAATGAACGTCGAGTGCCTTTATGATTTTTTTGTACAAAAAAAAAAAATAAATAAATACTATAAAGGATTAAGTGACACGTTTATAATAATACCTGAATCAACTTTAGCACTTAATAATTTAACAATGCAACTATTTTATCAAATTAAAAACGTTACTAAATAATAAAAAAAAAATATATATACTAGGAAAATGATAATAATTGTTCTTCCAAAAAATAGAGTAAATAAATAGATTACTACTGTGATATATTGAAAATTAATAATAGGTAATATTTGTTCAATTATGCACGTTAACAATGTATAGTAATTATACATTATATGTTGATGATCATTTATGAATACAAAAGTTCGATAAAAATAATAAAAACATGTTTCAAAAGGTAATTAATTTTAATGTACTACTAGAAAAAATAGTGTTTATTTTAACTAAATACAAATTGTATCTACAATTACTAATGTTTATTTTTCATGATAATGTGTTTTGTTTCTTCGTAAATGCAGGCAAATTTTTATAAAAAAAAAAAAACAATTTTTAGTAAATACTGAGAAAGACCCGTTTTTATAACATAACATTTATCCTCCGGCCTAAATTTATATTAGTTAGTGTTAAGTTAAATATTGTAAAAATTTAAAAAAATATATAAATATATATAATTTAAAAATAAGTTAAGCGATTAAATAAATATTAATAATAACTCAAATTGAACAGTTTTCAGTAGAGGTTGGTCAATATAGGGTAAGACATTTTGTATACCTATCAGGATTGTCGCAAAAATATATTATAACCACATAGGCCCTTAACTATTATTTTTACTATTATTACTACTATTATTCAAATTATTGTATATAAAATGTATAATATTATGATCTACTGCGTTACATGTCACATCTATCATTATTGACGGCTAAAAAGAAAAACCCGTAGTCATTACGTGAAACTTGAAACGCACTTTTTTCCCTTGATAGCCGTTCAAAAGGAGAATTTTAAACAAGATAAATTATTTTTAAGTCAATTCACCTCTCTTAACGTCGTACAACAAAAAAAGAAAAAAAATGCATTAACGTTTGGTAAATTGGAATTAATTCGAATATACGGAAAAAGGGAGGAAAAGGACACGTCAAGAAAAGCAACAGGGGCCAAAGTTAATAATGTAGGCGTCTGGAGTGTAAATGGGACACATATACACACACACACACACACACATTTACAGGATTTTGGACGTCATAGTTCTTTGCTGGGAAACCACCCTCTCCCAACAGAACAAAAAAAAAATCAATTCCAAGACTGGCCCATGATTATTATATTTTCATGACTTAACTGTACAATGTACATCTATATATAATATCAAATATTTTTTTCACAATCGTTAGTGCAACTTATTAATTTAAACTTACTGTTCTTAGGTATATATAACAACACTATTTATTAAGCAACATATTTTTAAACAAACCGTTTAAACCACTTAAAATATTTGTTTCAAGTTTAGTTTTTTACAACATTTACAACCGACATGTATAACTAATATCAGTTTAAAAATTTGGTTGTATAAAATAAAAATGTTAAGTTATAAAGAATGTGTACCACTAATATTGGCTTAAAAAAAAAAATATATATATATATATACATCAACATTGTTTGACAAAAGTTTGGTAAATATTTACAGGGAAAAAAAGAAGTACATAATATATTAAGTATTACGAAAAATAAACACTTGTAATTTAGGAACTTGAAATATGTTATTGCTGAACGTTCAAACAATATCCAATTTTAACTACGTATAAAAATAACAAGGGTCTAAAAACGTCGAAACATGATGAATAGTAAAAAAAAAAAAAAAATTAAAACCGAAGTTAAGAAAATAAATACAAATATAGAATGATAGTACTATAGGTACAACAAATATTTATGACCTGATAAGTCGAACTCTTAAGAAACCGATGAAGTCATGAAGACTTTAATTTTGTTTTCTGACACGATCGTTTGTGTAACAATTATACAACGTATCAATAGAAACATCAACGTTGTCCCCGCCACGTCCAAAAACAATCGATGACGTATAAGTATTAAAGATTTCTTACTTGAACACGTTAGACGATATAATATATAGTGAACTAAATATAATATAATATACATATTATACACATTTACGGTATTTGTCTGACAGTACCTAAATTGTATATTATGTACGTTTGGCGATAACGGGAGAGTTGCTTAATATAACAACAGTTCTGTTTGATATAATAATATCGTGAAACGGGATGACGTAAAAAAAATGCTCCCCCGCCGTGTCGCGAAAGGAGTAAAAAAATACTCCTAATGAAAAAAAGAAAAAAAAAAGGTAAAAGACAAAAAGAATAGCCGAGCCTGGTATTATAGTATGCCTACCTCTTTTATACTACATATATAGTGCATCATCTGAAAGTAAAACATATGCCAGCGGCAGGCGCGTTTTCCGTTTCAATGCAGCTTTCAGACCGTTGTCATTACACACGCGCTAAGGCCAGCATGGACGAGGCAGGGGTAGTCCGACACACGCCCTAATAATATATATATAATATTTCACTTGGACATATGACTTCCTACTGTACATATACGCTACACACTCACATAATAATGACCACCACAGCTTCGAAACGTGATTTATTTCAGACGGCCGATCTATCGTCGAGAATTTCATCCGCGTACGGCAATGGGATGAAAGACGTTATTATTTTAACGGCGAACGGAATTTATATATAAATTACATAATATATTATTATATAAAGGGTGGTAGATGAATGCGGATAGGTATACCTAAAATTAAAATTAACTGTGACATAGCCGGAAAATAACTTGTGTGTGGAGGAAGGTATTTTACTTTATGTATAAAATCATGGGCTAAAAATTATTGCTATTTTATATCTAATAAACATAATTAATATTTATATCATATCTTCATCAAAAAATTATCTAACAATACTTTTTTTCTCGAAATATAATACCAAGTATAAACAAATTATACAGGTATGATAAAAATGAAAATTATAGATTTAAATCTTTATAACTAACCTGATCTAACCTAGTATCTGTACAATAATTAATAACAATAATCGTGAAAAAAAAAACCAAAGATTTCGAGGGGGAAGGGTCAAACACCGAGAACGCCGTTAGTAGTTCGTCTCAAAACGGTATACATGTATACATTATCTATATATATACTATTATAGGTAAGCACATTATAATAAATTATATTTTTGTGAAAGACTATAATATATTATAAGTAATAGGGATAGGTATTTTAATTTTCGGCAGCGGTGTCCAAACCGTTATCGTCGCGTTCAGGTATTTTCGTATATATAGTATTATAGTGTACATTATAATATGCGTGTGTTCGTGTATGTATACGCATACGTGCGGCACACCGCGAATTCGCCGCGGCCGCCTCTTTCTTCACGATGCACACAACAATAACACAATATATAATATTAAACTATACTTCTATACATGAACGTATATTATTATTGTTATTATTATTATTATTATTCTAATATTATGATATTATCCTCTCGTCATCGTCATCATCAGATTTGCCTTGGCTGCCGCTGCCGCCGCTTCGACGATGATGACGTGTGCTTTGAAACCCGCGGCGGCGGCGGCGGCGGCGGCGGCGTACAAGTTGTTGTTGACCGCTAAAAACGCACCCGACCGCCGCGTTTACCTATCACGCCCGCTTAGAAGCATTATCGTTATTACTATATAGGTATACCTAAAATGTCGACACAGCATACGCCCGCCGGAAAACTGCGAGAAATCTTGGGAAATTTTACTTTTAAACATCGCACCCGCTACCATACCAGAGGGGAAAAACCACCGTGTCGTGCATGTTACAATCTTGTGCGTGTGCGTGCGCGTGTGTATATATATTATATATATATAAATATATGTTTATATGCGTGTGTGTGTGTGTGTTTATAAGTGTGTGTGTGTGCGCGCATTTATGTGGAAATGTGCCAAACGACATTGCGGCACCTTATAAGGTTGCAAATAAAAACCGTATAATAAATCGTTATTGACGACTTACCTTGGAATAGGATGCGTTGTAATCGTGGTAGTTTACCTGGAAACAGAAAAAACAGAACAAATGGTAAGTACGTAACGTGTATAATATGCATCAACCCGCGAGCGAAAAAAAAATCGCCGAAAAGCAACAGACGCCGACGGTTAGATTTAAAGGTTAGGTATATGGTGACACCTAAGTATGAACGGCACGAAAATCGAGCAAAGTGTAAGTGAAAACGACAATTTCAAACGAATAACGAGTATACGTATGGTATAAATGGTACGCACGTTTTTTTTTTTTTTTTTACTCGTAGACCGATGGGCGGCGCCGAAGAGTGTGAATTTTCTTCCGGTGTTTTAAAAACAATCGAAATTTGAACGGACGAAAACCGCCGCCGATTTCGAATCAAATCAAATCAATGTTATTCGCCGCTGTGACTGCTGCGGTGAGACGGCGACGACGATCGATGAAAATTTGATTTTAATTCGTACGACACGACGATATTTAAAATATTATCGTTATCGGCCGTATTATATTAATTATACAATTAAAATTATTTAATAACGATACGCCGTTAATTATTATTAATATTATCGCGGCGGACGACTGGCGGCGGCTGTGACATACGCGACGACTGTGCAGCAGATAATGATAATAATAATAATAACGATAATAGCTTAATACGACGACGACGACGACGACGACTGGTTGCGGCGTCGGCGGCTGCGTCGACCGAATATACGAACGATGCGATATTATTATCACACATGCACAGCACACGACTGATCGACGGCGAACGGCAAACGCATACTACCGCGACCAAAGTTGCTGGTGCTCTGCCGGTGCCGCCGTGTAGCTGGCGCTGCTGGCCGCGACGACGGTGACGACCGACGGCGGTGGCGGTGGCGGCGGCGGCGGCGGCGGCGGCGTCGTCGACGATCGCCGGCGGTACCGCCGACTTCGGACGAACCCGCGCGCGTCAAGTGCCGCCGCCGCCGCGACGGTTAGCGCGCGTCGTGTCGCACGCACGCGCGCGCCGGGCGGCCACTCCCAAGCGCTATTCCCCGACCCGGCCCGCACTACTCACCGCGCCGATCACCGCGGCCCCGTTACAATACACGTACATTATATAGTTGTATATATGGTCGCAGGCGAAATCACCCTTCCCCCTCACCGCGCGCCCGTCACCAATGCCGCCGCCGCCGCCGGCACTCACATGTACCCAACGCCGGCGACGAGCGTTTTCTGTACACGACGACGAACGCGCCGCCGCCGCGTGTCGCGCGCCGTCGTTCTATTTATATATATATATATATACATCTCGTATACCGTACGTATATAGAGGATGTATTGTTTTTTTTTTTTTTTCGTCCTTTTCCTCCCAACAGGGTGCGGTTAGGGCGGTTTCACGAAAGAGATCCCGAGTGAAAATATATGTATGTGTGTGTGTGTGTGTGTGTAAAGATCACCGCCGACACCCTCAAACGTGGTATAGAATTATGTTCCATCAACACATGTGCGGCGGCCCCCGATGTATTTATATAATAATAATAATAATATAATACGTACAACACAACCGGAAAAACGAGAATTCGCTATTCACATAATAATATTATTATATTGTGTGTACAATATGTTTTGTATACTATGTACAATGTGTTGACGAAACGAATCAAAAAACATCCTAATTGAATTAAATCGTACCTATCCGCGACGACTTGCGAGGGAGGTGGTGGGTACGGTGGTGGTGGTGGTGATATGGTGGTGGTGCGCACACATGATTCACCCGGAACAAAATATCATGGACGAACGGCTTAATAACATACGCTGTTACTTTAAGTTGTAAGCGACCGCCTACTCCTTCGAAATAATTCAGAGGCTAGACCAAACTACGCGTATGGTATTGTTTCTCACACATGTGTATAATATATAGAACACAGACTTTTGAAAAGCTTTTGGTAAGAGAATGTTTTTTTTTTTTTTTTTATAAACATATATAATTCAATACCGCAGTATGATAAACGAGGTAAAACCAATGAAATCCAAAATCTGTCAACGGATTTTACATTATAATATTGTCTAAAACGATAGTATAGGCACGGTTAATGATTACAAAATATAATATTCTGTTGGTTCTGAATCAAATTTAAGACAGTGCAATAGTAAAAGATACTTGATCGAGTAGATACACCACCAAAAAAAAATTTTAAATTATGCTTAAATATTAAGTTAAGTAATAACTATATATTTAAACATGTATAGGTTGAACATTTCTTACCATATTTAAAAAAAACATAGACCATACCTAACCAAACACCTAGCGGCTATCATAAAATATTATTTAAAAAATAAAAATACATCGATCATACAACAATCTAAGAACATAGTATTTTACATTGCTAAACTTTCGCATATTTTACGTATTAAAGCCTATAAATAAAATTGTGATTATCTATTGATTTATAATAGTTGTTAATTGTTTAAATGTATAAAGGACTTTTACAAATGGTTTATTTTTTTATATCCAGTATATACCTCCCCACTCTAATTTAGATATAAATTTAAAATGTGATTAATTCTAAATTAAGTTAAACTAAAAAATTGGTTTTTAAATAACTGAAACATACTACAATATCAAAACAATACCTATATAAAATAAATAATAGTAACATTATCAAATAAGTAATAATGAACTTATATTATCATTGGTAGCAAGGTACCTACCTAATACAAATAAATTGTTCCAAGAAAAAAAGATTTTTTCATATAAATACAAATATCTAAATAGGAGAAAAAAATTACACGATTCTTAGTTAAAGAGATTTTGCAACATAAATGAACTCCATAAAATATTTGATGAACATTAGTTTAATTTTTAAATTACACCTTTAAGGCTTTAATTTTAGTTATATTAAATGAATATTAAATCACTAAATACGTCATATAACCTTTAAAACCTTTTTTTTAAACATTAAATCAAAAAATTTATGTAATGTATTTTAATAATAATACTATACTTTTAAAAATAATTTTGTTTTTATTTAATATAGAGATAGACTGGTTGAGGACCCTCCCTTTTACTATAATATTATATTACACCAAAAAATAACAAATAATATTATTATTTTTTTTTTATATATTTGCTGATTTTCTAAATTTAAGTATTAAGATTATATTTCTGTTTAATTGGATAAAATATAATTTGACCAAACTTAAATGAAAATGCCACAATGAAATGTTAATAATAAATAATTATTTAACCATTGAGAATGAACTTAATCTTTATTTGACATTTATTATGTGCCTATACAATTATAATTCGATAAATAATATCATCTTTTTGTGAATCATTTTATGAAAATTATCATAGTAAACTGTGAAACAACAATCAATAATCAAATGTCAAAAATGTAGATAAAAATTAACTAATTCCATTAAATATGAAATATGAATAATATTCTGTGTATATATTTGTACTAAATCTATACAATAATAATTTGATGCTATAATTTCAAACAATATTCTTGAAATTTTGAATACTCTATAAATTGTATAATAATTGTATGTTATATGAAAATATACTTTGTTTTCTATTTAGCTGAATGTTAAATTTTATTATAATATGGCCAATATGGTTATCACTGTATTAGACACTATACTTGTTTCCTTTGCTTATCCTAATGACCTAATAGAATACTGGTACATTTCATCACTTTATGAATTTGATAATAAATATAATGGTAAATATTCGCATTTGAACAATATTTCTATAAAGAAAAATCTTTGGAAATATCTACACTTCTTGAGTTAGATACATTTTTAGAATATGTTTTACGACTGTTGACATTTTTTCTTTGAGGTTAAGGAAATTGAATAATATCAATTTTACTCGATTTTCAATCAATAAATATAAAGTTACATAAACTTTTGGACTTATATTGTTTGAAAAAGTATCCGTAAAAACAAAATATCATTAAAAATTATTTTTTATACTCACATTATAAATAACTTTAAAATACAAATAATTATGTAATAATTCTATGAAATATGATAGTATTTTACATAACAAACTACTGCATAATATTTTATATATCATTGATTGTTATTATCATTATAATTTATTTTATTTTATCTAAGACGATTTACTAATATTTCAGTCTTAAACTTAAAGCTATATAATTATTAATTAATAACACAAAATCATCATCTACACATTTCAGTTTTCGTAATCATAAATATACATACAAATTACAACATAATATATAATTACATATAACATTCATATGTTTTAAATAACATTATCATGATAACACGAATATTGAATACTGTATTTGTTTTATAAATTGAATAACTCATTGCCATTATTATATTATATTTACCAAAGAATTGTTATTTAATAATTTTAATGATATCTACAAATATTCAAAGACAGAGAAATATAAAGTAAATTATGTAGGTACATAATAAAAATATATATCTTGTATTTGTTTTATAATACAAATTAAATCAATCATCTTTATATTAAATTTTAATCATATCGAGTGAAATATAAAAATTATCAATAAACTCTGAGTAAAATAATAAATCCTGAATTTACCTATACAAATAAAGATTTACTTTGTTGGTTATTAATATCAAAACATGAAAACTGCAATTTAGTTGTACTAATTTCAAAAACATATTTTGTATTATAATAATATATTAAAAAAAAAAATTTAAACCAATACTACATTAAAAAAGAAAAGAAAAGGAATATAATAATTCGTATTATACACGTGTCACGTAAGTATTAAATGCGGTATTCGTTGAAAAATAATAATACTTCAAGTATGCGTAAGTATGCATATAATGCTATAAATTAATATAATCTGTGTAATTTATTTTACAGATGACCATAATATTAGTAATTTAAAGTTGTCCTAATAACAATATATATGACTAAATTTCAAAATTGTATTGTATCAAATGTCACTAACTGCCAGGGCTAGTTAAAAACAATACAAAATTTGTGTACATATATATATTTATAAACCTACAATCAATTTCTAATTGTTAAAAAAAAAACCACCTAGCAGCACTTTATAGTTTTATAAACTCTATAGTTTTATAGTTTGATTCTAGCACTGACAAACATCGAAATACTACGCATATTACATAGTTTCTATACATATACATTTTTAATTGATTTTTTATTTTAATTTATTCTATTTAATACATACATGTGGCAACTGGCTATACAATATACATGCAAATAGGTTGTGTACGATATACAAACCTTGTATTACTTATAAATTGATACTTATTGGTAAAAGATAATAATGTTTAACTTTATAAGCTATAGCAATTTAATATACGAGTATATAAATTATCGATACAACCTTTCTTCCTATATTTGAAGATTTATTATTTAATATTCACACCTACGTCTAACCTAAATACTTATTTACTATAGTCTTGTCTATCTATACTTAACAACAAAACTTGCAATCAAAATTTGAATATACTTCCTGAGAACAAATAATTAAAATTTTGAAATGTTTACTAAAATTTACTGTATAATGTATACTCGTATTTTATATTTTTATCGAATACGAAGACCAATATTTTAGATTCTAAGAAGTGGAGGAGTAATGAATGTATGGATTTTAACTAAAACTAAAACTTAATAACAATAAAACTTTAAAATTTCACCAAGTGTTTATTATGTTTATATTATCATTCTCTATAAATGGTATAATTTTCAAAATATTTTGACTCATTTTTACGTATTAATAAAAAACTGAAAATGTTGAATATTTTTTTATAATTTTCAATAAAAAAAATGTTTGCTAGGATAAAAAGCATAAAAATTTTACACAAAGTTGCTCATAAGTTGTTCTTATATCCGTATAAAAATATTAAAAATACATTGGCATAATTGTTTATAAATATTTGAAGTACAAATTTTGACAAAATTAGTAATTTATTACATATTTTAACGATGTTAATTAATTAATATTTTATTATAGGTAATTCAAAAACATTATTCATGGAGACTTAACATTTAACAATACGTATTTTATAAATTTGCGATACGCAATGACATTGTGTAAGTACAGATTATTTTAAGATATTAAATATTTATACTATGCCCTATATACTAACATTTTACTAAATTATTACATGTAAAGTAATATTTACTCAAAAATTAATAATATAATACACTATAAATAAAATTATCATAATAATTAAGTACTACTAGTACTAATAATATGATAAATAGCTATACTAAATAACATATTGTGAAATAGACTGATTGTCTCCGCTCAGAAATCATTTTTCGTATACATTATAATTATCAATTATCATTGAATTCAAATTTTAAAGATTCATTACTCGATACCTAATGTAGAACATAGCATTACCATCTTTTCCACGATAGTTTTTTTTTTAATATTTAACAGTTCAGTATTATTGTAAAATTATAATCTTAACACAATTATATTTATTTATATTATATTTTGTGATACTCATAGAGGTATAATATAATGTTATAACAATCAATTAATAACAGACATTTGAAAAATATTTCAGTTTAACTTCAGAGGCACGGCGCAGTGATCTGTACAACAACTAAACAGTAAGTTGTTATTTAATTTATATTAATATCATCTTTTAGGTATCTTTAGGTATGTAGTTAAAATCTATAGATTAGGTACTAAAGAGTTTGACGATAATAGTATGATATAAAATTGTATTTCAATTAATCTTTATTCATTTAAAACGTAAGACCTAAAACGCACAACATTACACCAAAAATATTAAATAATATGTTTTTTACTTTATTTTAATGTTATTATAATCATTACATAATTTAATAAATCGGATAAAAAAAAAATATCTAAAACTAAATACCTAATTTTTAATGATTATATAATCATAATTTACCTATGTAAGATAAACTTAAAATTTAATTGACTTTATTTACTTTACTTATGTATACAATTATAATTCAATAAGCCAATAAGACAATATGTGAACAAATTAAGTTTAAAAAACATTTATGAACGCTATTATTGTCAACTGTCAAACAGCAATTAATAATCAGCTAAATTGTAGATAAAAGTGAATAATCCCGTAAATAGATGTATATAAGTAATAGTCTACATACCTATACCTAAATTTGTAATACATAAAATGATAATTTGATGATGTTATTTAAAATAATATTTTTGAAATTTTGAATACTAAATATATATAAAGAACATAGGTATATATATTATATATGTCGTAGGCATACACAGTCAAATTCTTTGATTTTTATGCAATTTCACTATCCACCTAATCATTTAATAAAATGACAGACATTTAATGCGCCTATTTCAAATCAGGCAAATAATAGAAATATTTTGTATTATTTACAATTTTTAACTATATTTTTTATTAATTATTTATTGCTACTTTATATATGTAAAAAAACTAAGTATTATTTATTAATATGTAAAACACGTAAGTATATGAAATTTGTTTAATTTCGTGTCCATCGGTACTATTGTTTTAAAACTTAAATCATAAATATATGTGTATATAATATATAGCCATATAGGTATAAATAATTACTAATTGGATGTGATAGTACAAGTATAAAAAATGATTAAAAAGGTTATATTATAATAATTACAAACTGTTGTTAATTTTTATTTATTACTCGTTATTGTTACGTGTTATTGTTTGGTGGCATTTACTGGAACATTTAATATTTTTTTTAAAACATAACTCACAACTTAATATAGACAAGGTTCTTATACAACCAAGTAGGTACCTACGTTAATTTTTCAAGGTAAAACCAAAAGAACTTTTATTTTTATTTAATAAGAATACATAGTACTCAACTCTCAGTACTCGTACTATTAAACACTAGGGTATATATAATATAATCGAACAATCGTCTACGTTTATCATACCTAATTAGTAATTACCTATATATATTTATGATTTAAGTCTTAAAACAAAAATACCAATGGACATGAAATTAATCATATTTCATATACCTTTGTGTTTTACATATTAATAAATAATACATAGTTTTTTTTATATATAAAATAGCAATAAATAATTAATATAAAATATAGTTAAATGTTTAAAATAATAATTTTTTCATTTTTATTATTTGCCTGACTTGAAATACACATTTTATTAAATGACTAGGCATTTGACTATATGCCTGCGACATATATAGGAACATGTCGTAAATAATATGGAAAATGCTGTATGTTTTCAATTTATCCTAACTAAATATTACATTTTATAAAATAAGATAAGGAAACCGGGTATTAGATTCTAAATGTTGCTCTTTTGATCTTCACTATAGAATAGTGGTGTGTATTATTACAATGAATTCAAAAGTAAATAATAATAGTAAGCTTCGCATTTTAAAAACGTTTCCGAGAAAAGATCGATGGAAAACGCACATTCTGAGTTACCTACTACTGTTGGGAGTTTTTTTATACGCTTATTAAAGAAACAACTTAGAAAATTGAAAGTACCAACTGTATTTCAATTTCCAATCGATAAATACAGAGTACATAAAAGTTTTGGACTTTTTTATTGTTTTAAAAAGTGTTCCTTTTCACACCACAAAAAAGTATAAAAATAAATAATTATGAACACTTCTACAAAAATTTGATAATATTTGATAAAAATAAATTGACGCCATAGTATTTTATACAACATTAATATTATTAGGTGATTATTTCATTTTAGCCAATCTACTCATAATTATATCCTTAAAAATAAAACTAAATAAGTAAAAATATAAAAACATGATTTGTTTTCGATAAAGACGTTAAAATGTTCTTGAAAATTATGTTTTTATAATTATATTTACATTTATATGTATAATAAAATATATATAAATTATGCATTGTTAACAAATTACAACACGTATACAAAAAGTTAAGTACAATAATGTATTTTTAGTTTAGAGTTAATCTAATCATATGAAATTCTACTTATTTCCGTGAACATGAATATTCATTTAATTAAGTGTGTTGGATATGAATGTATTACGATTTTAATAGATATTATCATTTAAATAGATAATTACAAGTAAAAACATGTCAATGAATATTTCCAATCAATAAAATTTAATTATTAATAAATATTTAATAAAGTTATTTATAGATTTAAATTTAATATAGTGAATACTATTTGGCCAAGACTTACTGCGAAGTAGAAAATACCTTTAAAATAGTTCAAAGTCTTGTGACGACGACTAAAAGTTTACTACCAATAAAACAGATAAATAATTATTTGAAATTCAAAGTTTGCTACTAACTGTGAGAATTAACACTTATACGTACGTAATGATAAATACAATAAATGTAAGAGAAAAGTATTCTTATTAAATTCACAAAAATATTAGGTATAAAAATGTTCAGAATAAGAGTTAATAGTAACTGCAGACCAGTTAAATGGAATTAGTATGTATACTATAAAATAAACTTGCAATTATAACTATCTTCTCGTTCAAACTTATATTAATTATCCATACGATTTGTATTAATTGAAATACTTTAAGAAATATTCTGCTTCATAATATGAGATTAATATGATGGCATTTAAATAAATCAAAAAAAAAAAAAAACAATAACGATAAATAATTTTAGAAATATTATTTTCCATTGTTATTAAATTGTGTAAACACTTTTTTCAAATTTGAATTAAAATAATAGGAGTGGATACTTAAAATGAATGACATTGTATTTTAGAAGTAATTAAAAAACAATTATTTATTCAAGTGTTTAACATTCGCACGTTTAACAATCTCTATTGATATCAATAATTATAATTAATATTATATACTTTTTCTACTTTTAAAAAATTAAACATACTTATATATGCATAGGTGCATACTTCATAAAATCTTTTATGCACTTAATTTTATCTTATTTTCTTTAATATTTTTAATACATTTATCTAGTGCAATTGTTTATAACTAAAATCACATTAATCTACAGCAAATTCTATATGGACGGTTTTCTATCGTCAATCAACGTTCGTGTTCTTTGATCAATTACGAAGTATATAATATTTGGTAATTTTGTTCTAATTTTTATGTGAAATAATGATTTATAAAAGTAATTGTATTTTAATACAAATTTGTTAAAATTTATGTAACAAAGTAATATTTTATAATATCACATATATTAATTTATTATTCATAAAAAAATATATTCAAAGTGGTATAATTATAGATATAAAACAGTTATAATTTATAGGTTACTTCAAATTTGTCATTTCTAAACAAATAAAGTAAATTATAAATACTTATTAAAATATATTCAAGAACATACTAAACAAATCATTTTTATTAAGAATAGTCACAATCTACATGATTATACGTCTAGACATAATTAGTCAAGTAGATGAGAGAACTTTTTATGATATATAATTTTTATAAATATTTATTCATGGGACTATGGAGACTATCTAATAGTAATAGATAAATGGAACCAACTTATTTTGGTTTTCACAATATAAATTATTTATATGATTGTACATATAGCTGTTAATAATTTAATTTATCTCAACAAATTTTGAACTAAAATAAAACATTTTTTTAATCGATCTCAATTTTAAATTAATATTTCTATAATTTTCAAGATGCCAACTATTTTAGTGTAGTATACCTATATTAAATATAAATAACCAATATTCTAGTAGGTGCCCAGCCCCCCATAATAATTTCAATGGGTACCTTAGTCCCCGGGCATCCATGTACATAACGCCTATGATATAAAGCACACTTACATAGTTTCAAAGTAAATATTTTATTCATAAATAATTTTTAGTTGTATTATAATTATTTCTGTTATTATATACACATACGCCTAATATTAAATATACTATTATCAAAAAGACGGATAATTATAAATATCAACCCAGACTTAATTAGTTTTTAGAAACTAGAGATGATTACTTCCGTTTTTTAATAAATTCAACTTAAATTAAAAAATTAAATTAGATCATTGATATTTTTTTCAAATTTCAAATTATCATATTCTTTAAAAAATATTTATAGTGGTGATAAATAAAAAATAAATTTACAACTAAAAACAAATATAAAAATTTTTTTTTTAATTGTGTGCAATAAGAATCAAGAAAAAATTCGAAAAAATAGTTACAATATTAGTAACACAAATTCTAACAGTATAATTTATACACCTATGGATGAGTGTATTACGAGTACACGAGTACTGCATGTAGTGTGTATCTACGTCTTCACATTTAGTAAAAATGTATTATCACTTATCAGATACATCAAAATATTGTAAAATACAAATAACGAGCCTAACTCTTTTATGATATATAATTTGTACTTTTAAATTTTAATATTCAAAAAATGTTAATCGTGAAAAATGGAAACATTTCACTAGGTATCAATTAAATTATATTTTGTTATACACAATGAGATTTTAAAAATAGGCATTTAGACGAACTATTTTAATAGTTTAAGTATTATTATATTTCATAAACATTTATATTTTTCGATTTATTTTTATTAATTTTTGAAAAATTTTGATAACTAATGTACGAGTATATTGTATATATTGTATATAATGCATATTGTATGATAGAGACTATGACTCAGTCAAAAAGCTTGAAAATTGTATACAAGATCACTTATAGATTATTATTATAACAGTTTTAAAATATTTAGGCAAAATTTTTTTTATGAAGATTCAAAGTGCACATGTTGATAAAATGCATTAAAATCATTAGAATTTGTAAATTATTTTATAGTTAAAAAATTAAAAAGTTTTCAATTTTTATAGATAATCTTAATACAAGGTTATAGGATTATAAAAATATCGAAAGTACATACTCGCAGTTATATTATTGATTTAGCTATTTGAAATTCGAATTTCAAAGTCATTTTTAAAATATACATAGTTTGTTGTAATTTAAAGAAATATTAACAATAAAGAATTAAAAATATTCATAATTACGTATGTTATACATTTATGTATACATCAACATTTTCAAATAAACTTAGATTAGTTTAAAGCTTTTTTCTACGAATCTATTCATACCATTTAACTGTGCACTGTATTGGCTTATAAATTAATAAAAATAATATCTTATAAAAAATTGATACCACTATAATTTATACGATGTTTTTGACAAATATTAAAAATTTAAACTTTTCCATAATATAAGTAATTTTTTTAGTTATACAAAAAAAAAATAATAATTATAATTATTTTAATTAAACAATTTAATTTGTAATTTAATTGTATTATTTATTTTATATGTATACATAAAAAAGATCAAGGCATAAAAACGCTATCCTGTAAAATATGCTAAAACATGCAAAATTTATCAACCTGCTTTTATCCCTAAAATATGCATAATTATAATATACAGCAAATGCATTATAAACTTTTTTCTATTCATTTTGTACTTGAAATTTTATAGAAATTTTTTATTCTCGCCAACCTGCATACTCTTAAAATTAAAATGCATTTAAATCTAGACTTAAAATCATCACTATTCACTCCATCATGCTATGATCATCTATGTACATGTCCTTTCCACCATTACAATAAAGTAACAACTATCTTAGCAATTTTAATTTCGTTAATACCTATTTATCAAGTAATTAGCATGATCTTGAACATCACCAATATTCAATGCAGGCTTTTTCACTACTCGAAAGAAAAAAGTTTTTCGATTTCACTTATATCTTCGGCTATCCTTACCGCAGTCAATAGAATTTAACTTAAAATAATAAGCCCTTGAAAATATATAATATAATATCATGCACATCATAAAACCCACCGTGCTAAAATTTCCCTAAAAAAATTTGAATTTTTTTATACATAGAGAAGGTTAAAGATACACATGTATTTGTAACTTAATTGCAATTTTACGATTCACCACGGATTATGATGATACTTGACCAGTAATATATTTTAATTCTAGTATAGTTGTAGATAAGTTAATAGGTATTATATTGTATTCAAGCTTTGTTTCGTGTTACAATAATAGCTATACTTATACTGTCAAAATAGGAAAGTATATATATATGTTTTTATAATCAAGTTTATAGAGTAATGCTTATAGTATACTTTATAGCGTTTCTGAAACTAAAGAACAAATCCAGGCAGAAATAAAAAAAAATTTCGATCAACAGCACTGGTAAACAGTATTATTTATTATTTCAATGTCCAATTAATAAAAATAAGTAAAGTTGCGCAATAGTAAGCATTTCTAGTAAATTCCTATCATACAGATTGTTATTAGAGTAGATTCAATTTGAATTACCGATTGATGGAAATCCATTTAATATTGCCAATCAATATTTTAGCCGAGTGCATATGAAAAAATTTGTTTATAAACTCAAATGTGATTTATGTATTATTTTTTATTTAGTTTTAAAACTAAAGGTTTATGATCCGAACAATATGCCTCATCAATTTATGAACTGACAAGGTAATCGTTAATTTTTCTGAAAATGCCATCAATTGAAGTGTTATTATTTGTTTTAGCGGCTCGAGGAAATTAATTAATCAAAAACTGAGATGTCAGTTTTGTAGAAATTTAATAAGAAATCGATTGCAAAAAAACAGAGTCAGTACTTTGTCTTTAGACCCCTTCAAAAAAAAAAAATAAATAAATATTAGGTACGGATTATCATTACTTAAAAGAAATCTAGTTAATACAGGAAACAGTAAAAATTTTATTTGATTTAGGTAATTATACTATAATCAAACATATTTGTATAGGTATATATATAATCGTATATAAGCAATAGAATATTTTTGTATCTTATACTCTTATGCAGGATATTATAATTTTAGATTCTGAACGGAGTGATGAATGTATTGATTTTACAATGATGAATGTTTTTTTTTTTTGTGTCTGTGTACAGCATAACTAGTCGAAATAATGCTTCAATTTCAAACTTCGGGGGTGGTTTCCGGTGGAAAAGTGAATATCCTTGGTGCATTATAGAGGTAAAAAGTAAACATTTTCCAACAGTTTTCAAAAAAATCGAGAAAAACAAAAAAAAATGACGGAAAACGGGAATTTTTACGCAAAACCAGTTTTCGACCGAATCGATTTTTTTATATGGTTGTAATTCAAAAACTAATCATTGTAAATACTTGAAATTTTCACCAAATGCTTATGTGAGTGTTATCTATATACCGTTAAATTTTCAAAAAATTTTGATTTTTTTGAGTTATTTGTAGACCACTAAAATTTTCGATTTTTATACGATTTTTTTTTTTTGAAGTGTCGGTAAAAAAATTTTGGATGACCAAAAAACTTGAAAATTTAATACAAGGTTCCTTATGAGTTGTTCTTATTGTAGCTAAAAAAAATTAAAAATCGTTAGTCAAATCTGTCGAAAACGCGAAAATTTGCAAGTAATTTTGAAGTTGAAAAATCATAAAATGTTTTGTGTTTATAACTAAGGATTAAAAATACAACACTAAGTTTTCCATAGGTTTTTATTCAAGTAGCTATAGAGAAAACTCGAAGCATCATTATAGGAAAAATTTTAAGTACGTTTGAATTTTAAATTTTTACGAAATCCCGTAACGATAACGATTTATCCTCAAACGATTTTAAATATTTGTTATTATTTTAAAAGTATAAGTCGTATATACTTGAAAATTTTACCAGTTATTTAGATTGGCATTTTCTTTACATGATTTAATTTTCAAAATATTTTGAGTTTTTTTGAGCTATTTATAGACAACTGAAATTTTCAATTTTTCTGAAAAATTTATTTTGAAATTTCGATAAAAATTTTTTGGCCCAATCAAAATACTTGAAAATTGTATACAAAGTTCCTCATATGTTATTTTTATAGTGATTAAAAAATTATAAAAATACATAGGCACAATTTTTTTTTTATTAGCATTTGAAGTTCAAATTTCGACAAAAATTCGTCAAAATCATGAATATTTGCAAATTATTTTGTAGTTCAAAATTCATAAAACTGTTTGTATTTATATCTAACGTTAAATATTCTAGACTGACAAATCATCTCCGTTCATAATCGTTTTTCGTATACAATGATACCTATCATTGCATTCAAATTTAACCTACCCTAGTCCGAGGTCCACCCCACCCCCTAATGTACAGCAGAGCGGTTCCCACTTGCTGAATAGTTAGATTGTTAGATTGTTTTATCTAACTTTTTTAGTTTGAAAACTTATTGATTTTAAGATGAATATACTTAAACTATGAAAACGTAGATTCCGTTCGATTAATCTTTTAATCTTTGAAAAATATAAAATTATTAGTCGGTCATGAAAAAAACCACTCTGTATGTATTTAATACCTATATAATTTATAATTGATACTATATAATAAATAATAATTATATTATACACATTATTAATTTAAAATAAAAAGATTAAATTCTTTCTCAGATAAATATTACCAAGGGTCATAAATGGTTACAAATAATTTAATAAACAAGATCATTTCATTATAAAACAAATCAAAAATTAATTTAAATCATAACTAATTACTAAAAAATAAATAGAAATAAAACTACCTAAAGCTATTATAAAAATAAATAATCTTAAATTTCATAAAAATAAACATTTTTTTGAAAACAACTAATGAGCATACTGTTATTTCTGTTTTTTTTTTTAAAAAAAATCTGGCGCTCATTCATTTTAAAAATAGCTAATAAAATGTCGTCTTTGTTAGACTTTTTTTCATTTAGTTTTGAATTTCAAAAAATATTATTTGTAATACATAATTTAAACTATATCGTTACATATTTACGTACAATTATATTATAAAGGACTTCGATCAGTTAAATTGTTTATGAAATAAAACAAAAAAAAATTATATACCTATATCAAAATATTTTTAAAAATTAACATAGTTATACAAAAGCTAGAATTATAGAAATATAAAAAAAAATAATTAAACTTCATTAAATCGAATTTATTAACAAAAATATGACTCATAAACGTATAAAAATATAATTTAACAAAATTATAAAATAATTCTAAATTTACATCAAGGATTTATTGGTGGTTTATAATAATCAATTATATAAAATATAAATAGATTGGCATACAATTAAATTTAAAAATTATTAATACCTTCTCAAGATAATATACCAAAATAAAAAGATATAGTAATCATGACAAATATTTTAATGAATTCCCAATTTAAATTTGTTAAATTCTTAAATTCATTATCTAAATAAAATATGCGTAATACATAATAATAAATGGTAAAAATTATTTTTAAATCAAAATGTTTCATTAATTTTTATAATTTTGAAAGTATATATAGAAAATTACAACTATGTATCAAATAGTATTATAAAGATTATCAAAATTTTCAATATTAAAATCAATTAATTAAATATAATATTTAAAATTGCTTCGAAAATATACAGTCATATTAATATTTAGATCTTTTAAAATGTATTTTTACTAGGTGTTTTCTATATAACAGAAGTGAAGCAGACTAAAAAGAACAACAGTCTTCTGCATTGGCACTGGTAAAATATTAATAATTTATTTTTAAATTAAGTTAATAGTATTGGTGACGAGTAATCGTGATTAAAATATGCAATACTAAAATAAAACGTGCGTATTTCAAGAATGTCAATGTACAGTAGTTCTATTTTATAATATTCAAACTAGGTAATAAATATTGATTTATTATAGTGTGAAATTTTTAGATTCTAAGAGAAACCAGTATTGATTTTACAACCAATTTTTTTTTTTATTATCTGATTTAATATTTAAAGCTCAGGCCTACTTTTCAACTTCCCACAGATTACACACTTAACAGCTAAAAATGAGTACATGAGAAATATTTTAATTGATCCAGTTATACATTTACTATTTTAATTAATAACATTATTTTAAAAAAATATTGTTATATATAGCTTTTTGTACCTATATTTTTTTATTATCATATACCTACTACGCCAACTTAAATCATATTATATATATCAATTGATTATATAGCAATCAACATTTTTTTGAAAATCGATATTCATGCATTTGCCTTTGATACTGTTTAATATGTATATTGTAAATGCACACTAGAGCACTAAATAATAAAAAATTGAAAACAGCAATAATAACACACTAATATTTTAAATAATAAATTTCTGTTTATAATTGTTATCTGATAGTACGATAATTTATTTTATAGCCTATCTAACTTCTATGAAACAAGTCTAAAAAAAATGTTTTAAAACACTAAGTTTAATTTGAGATAAAATAAAAAATATATATTTCATATTATATAAAAAAATATTCTGATAATTTATTGTACTTTTCAAACTATATTAAGTATGTATTAATTAATCTAAAAATACATAAGCATAAGTTCTGAAAATAATAAAATCGGTGCATTAAGTATTAAGGAGAGAGAAAAGGTGATACAAAATATAGTTATGGTCCAAAAAAATATGTTTTAACTTCAAATCAATTGCATTGAATCACACAAAATACGTGTTTATATAAAATTTAAATTAATGTGAAAAAATTATAGTCAAACTTTATTGTTCTAAGTAAAAACAATAACTTCTAAAGATTAATGCAGTACCTGTGTTTTAAATGTATTGAGAATGGAAGTGTGTTTCAAATTATCACGTATTATAGTAGAATCAGTAGATAAACAGAATATCATTATGTAAGTGATACATAAATTATAAATATACTATATACTATATATTGACTTTACACGAAATCGGAGATTACTTAAAATATAAATTCATAAATATAGTTTCAGAGGACAGTAACACTTTAATTTTTATATCATTTAAATTCTATGAACTAATATATTATACATGTATTAGGTTAGTAAAATTGTCAATATTTTTTTAAAATTAAGTTTAAAATGTAAACATTACGAAAAAATATAGTATTACTATAGTTCAAACACATAATATATAGTAAACCCACGATCATCATGTCAAAAATTTTCAGTGATAGTAGGATACTCTAAATATAATCTTGAAATACTAATACAAGAAAATATCAATTCTAATGTAAAATAACTAACAGCATACCTACATAATATTACACTAAAAGTTAATCTCAATATCTTCTCAATTAATATATTTACACATAAAAATAGTAAAACATTTATTAGATATAAAAATAATTTAATAGAATGCTCTTTATTTATTATTTTTTTTTAACACACAAAATTTGCGTCGTTATAAAGTACCTGAATGTAGGTACATCATAATTGAGTAAGTAACTTAAATTGATTTGATTTGATGAATTTTAATTCGATGATAAATCATTCCATATACGAGCAAATTATCTGATCAATGTGTCAGTCTTAATTACTACAGATATTTTATAATTTATATTTATATTTATATAAATAATTAATTTTTGTATTAGTAGTACGATATATAAACTTTATTTTTACCAAAATATTGTATAATATATTATATTATTACCTAAGCATTATAGATCATATTATATCATGCATTATAATATTAACTTATTATTCAATATCACGTACCTACCATAGAATAGTGTAAATTGGTGTGTGTGATATAAATATCTTAAAATACCTAAATGTTAATATTAAATTTAAAATTATATTGTGTAGATAAAATAATAATATAGATAAGTAATTGAGAGTAATTAACAGTTTAAAATCTCTTCAATTGATATTATATCAATTTTTATTATTATCATCTTTTGTTTTACAAGATCAAATTCATTTAAGAACAGAGTAAAGACCGTTATTTTTCGTTTACATATTAAATGTTTTCAAAATTAAAATATCAAATATCTATAGAAAATTGTGCTTGTGTATTTTCAATATTTATTTATTGTAAGACCAACTTATTACGAGACAAGTAATACATTTTCAAATTTCAGAAACTAAAATGGAAAATGTAATGAATTTATTACCATATAATAATTATTTACAAATGTTCATGGTTTTGTTAAATCTCGTCAAAATTTGATTTCAAACGCTATAAAATAAAACATTTTTAATCTGGGTTTATACTTTAAAGACTTGTATGGAATCATCTATTAAGTTTTCAAGTATTTTACTTACTAACCAATATTTTGTAATATACGTCAGTATGTCACGTGCATAAAATACTATTATATAAATATTTCATTACAGATTATTCTCTGTACTGTTATTAATTTTTGATCACAACAAAAGACAATTTGCGTAAATATTTTGTTTTTCTCGTTTATTTTTAAAAGTAAAATTTAGTATAATTATTCACTTTTGACTAGGTAGGTACCTTATAGTGGCTTAGTTACTAACTTAATGCAATTTTCTATCGAAAAAACAGGACTCTTGGAAATTAAAAATTAAAGCATTTTTACTGCTTTAATAACAAAAAAAAACACGTTATTGTAAAATTAATAAATTCATAACTTTGCTCATGATATGAAACGTATTATATTTAAAATAAATATTAAGTTTAAAACAATTTATTTTATATACTGTTTAAAATATAATCATTAAACCACCCACAGTAATAAATATCACCCAATATCTATTGTATATTTTGATAAACTATTGCATAGTTTTTGCATTATATTATGTTGTAATCAACAATAAAAAATAAAAAAATGCATCAAATAATTATATTCAATGAACAAAATTAATTGTACAATATATATTTTTATTATTGATCAATCTGAATTGCTTACAATCCGAAATTAAATAAACTTTAAAAACCAAATATCAACCAAATAAAAACAGTACAATAGTCGAATTAAATGAATTGCAAGACTCTAAAATAAAAAAAATGACAAAAATCCATAATAAGGAAAAAATTAAATTATGAATAAAATAGGTTTAAAATTAAACTAAAATATAAGCAATTCGAAATTCTGGTTTTAATAATTAGTATAATGTCAGTTTTATATACTTATAATGATTCAAACTTGAATACCATAAATACCTAGTTAAATAGTTACAACTATTATAAGTTATAGATATAAATATATAATTGATGCTGAGTTGCATATTTTAAATATTCATATCATAGTGAAATAATACTATATATATTATATATACCTATTAAATAATAAAAATATATATTAATTAAAATCGATAAAGAGCTTATCAGTATCTAAATAAATACGAGGAATTCTATGTTTTAATTTTATATTCCGAGCGAAGAAATGAATGAACTGGTCATACAAAGATACATTTTTTTTTTGTTTGAAGACACTTTTTTACTGGAAAAAATTCTCCGATCATTAATTTTCAAGAAAGTTTCTGGTAAATTTTATTTTAACTTTAGAGTATCATAAGTAAAAATATTAAATTGACTTTCAAAATATTCATAAAAAATAAAAATATATCCTGATCGTCCATTATTTTCACTCAAAATCGTTTTTAAGCTTTTATTTTAAAAATATATAAGCTGTATCCTAAAGCACAGTAAACATAATGTGTTCACAGAGAATATACGAATAAGCATGAAAAATTTTGAAAAGGCACCCAACACCCACTGATAACACTTAAACCATGATATAAATTATTCTATTAATATAAGTTAAAAAGTAAAATTAGGAAAGTTGACTCAATCAGAAAGCTTTACTATATATAGTTACTGTATACAGTAAAAGTCGTGTAGAAATCCTACTCATTATGATTACATTATAATTTATAGGTAGGTGCTTTATAATGTAATTGTTTAATTTTTATTTATTAGTATTTTTTATATTATTGATAATTGGTGTCATATTTAAGTAAGATTACAATAAATCACTCTTTTTAATATATTCAGAGGTAAGTATTTATATATATATATATGTATGTGTGTGTGTAGTATTATCTCTTCAATTATGTTTTCAATGTCACTCAACATTGTAGCATAACTGTGTGACCTTAATATCACATGTCTATAAAATGTAATACAATAAGAATTCCATACACAGATGTTATGATATTAATAATAAAAAATCAAATTTATTTTTAATAATTTAATAATTTATCATCTTATTAAATATATAATTATTAAATAATTTTAAAAAAATAAGATATTATATTTTATGTATCAAGATATTGTCTATACCAATAGCTTAAACAATTTTTTTAAAAATATCACATTGCATATCTAACATGCTTAACGATGTAAAAAGATATTATGCTTATAAATATTTCGTTTTAAGATTCAGCAATATCATAATTTTGTGATAATTTAATAGACAGTTCATTTTCCACCATAAAGGAACTAATACAAGTACTCTTTTACCGTATAATACACATAGCATTTGTAGGGATCAACGTATGTAATTTGTACCTGGTACTCTCGTGTATAAATTTGCTATTATCAATTAATTAATACATTACTTATAAAAACAAACACAAAAAGATACCCTGTACAGAGTATGACATTATACAGATATTTAGTAAGTATGCCTTTAGGTATTATTTTTTATTTTTTTATTTATTTATACTTAAAATGTATATTACTACATACATTGGATTAATAAAGTTTTACTTCAAATATTATTAAGTACCTAATAAAAGTATATTTTTCAAATTATTCAATTTCAAGTATCGATTTAGTATGGCTAAAATAATTAATAAATATCATAGATAATATAACTAAAATCAGAGATATCTAAGTATACATAGATTTAAGTACATTAGTTTATGAAAAAATGCATTTAAATTGGTTACATTGTTTTGTTTTTGAAAAATAATTTTAAAAACCTACTAGATATATTGTAATCAGTAAGTACATACAACTACACTAATAATTACAATTATAAACTATGAGTTTATGTATGTATACTTATTTTGTATTTAATTCAGATATTTATTTATAAATAATAATTTAAATCGTCTAAGAAGTGTTTTTTGGTATCTTATAGTTGCTCTCTTAATTGATTAGTTATTTTACTAGTTCATTTTTTCTAATTGATCAATGCCAAGCATTTATTGATAAAGGTAGCATGAAATATTTTGAGCACATGGTCTTAAAATTAATTATAGTTATTTAAATGTATAAAGGAATTAGCTAACGTAAACTTTTTTGTTGAAAAATTCAAATTATTATTCATATATCTAGATAATAAAGGACCAAATTATCAATACTCAATATCATATATACTCGCCACTTAGTCTATAAAATGTTGCATAGTAATCGATAATCATAAAAACAATCTTTTTTTCCATTTTTAATTACCACGAAAATTTTATATTTTACCTAACAATTATTTAAATATATTATAACCTCATATATTATATTTGTATAATTATTATGTGTATAATATACTAAAAAAATACAACCCATGCATTAATACATAATAGCATTCTAAAATTTCTAGACGGCAAAAATTTTATTTAAAGACAATTAAAAACCGATTATTTATGTGACGAGTCCTTGAACTATTTAAGCGTTTAGATTTTAAAACGAGAAAAAAATCAATCAAATTAAACGCCTTTTATTCCATACTTAAAAAAAAAAAAATTCAAAATTTTAAAAGTTTTTTTTATTGTAATTTTATAAAAACTGGTTTTTAAGTGGAGATATACTCGTACTCGTATGATTTATTTAAATATTGTAATCTGCAAATATCAAATTCTAACTTATAAAATAATTTAATAAATATATTATTATTTTATTATTCATAAGTTATACACAATCTATATAACATGACATGTACAGGAATTCAATGATGATTTAAGATAATATATTGGTTGTTAATTACAAATTTAAAAAAATCACTGATTAATTTATTACCAACAATTTCAACGTAGGAAGAAACAATATATATTTTAGATTAAAATATCACTATGCCTACGTCTTTTACGATGAAAGATTGGATTTTTAGACATGATGGTGCCTAGCTGCAGCTAGTTTTTTTTAATAAGATGATTAGAACGATTTCGCCACTTCGAAGATAAAAAAATGGTAGATAAGATATAGGTAAATAACTGAATATCTATTATAATTTAATTTATAAAAAAATAATTAACATTTAAATAAAATTTTTCCAAAATTTTTGGTACCTAGACAAAAGGACAGTAATGTATACAATATGCATTATACATTATACTCAAATAATATGTATAATATACATACTAGATAAAGGTAATATTTGACAATAAATATACAAACAAATGTGTGTTATAACTTGAAACTTCAGGGAAAGTAAGTTAAATTTTAATTAATGCTTTACACAAATATTCTATCATTTACTGATGTGAATAAGAGTAACTGATTTGATATTGTAAAAATATTTAACTTAGCTACGATCTAAAATCTAAATATACAGTGTAACATATTTCTATAAGTGGAATGAAAATTATTTTAGATACCCCAAAATGACATTACAGATAAAGATTATTTTATTAATAAATATGCTTACACTATACATTATCTTTATATGGAAGCCTTTTAATTTGGTAAATAGACCTCTTCAAAATGTCAAACTCAATTCAAATTTCAAATACTGAATATTTTCAATAACACTAAATAATTAACTATTGAATATTATCCACGGTATTTGGTATTAGCAATTAAAGACTAAACTGTGCTACAATTACTAAGTAATAAGTATACATCACAGCGTATATCCCACTATCAGACTATATATTCTAATGGATCCAGGATATCCGTTAATATACGATTAAAAATGTGTAACTTTATTTTTATAGATTCGAAATACAAGGTTATTTGTCAATTCACATTATAATATAATAAGTTATAACCACTAGCTCCTTTTATTCGGATTTCAAAAATCTAAAAACTTATTAAGACCATTTTTATAAAAGTGCCGAATTTAAATTTGAATACTATTGAGTTATTAGTTTGTTTAGTACCTACTTAATCATAAAAAAATTCTATTTAGAATCTAAATTTTAGATTGATATTTATAAAATTCTAAGATGACCGTAAGTTTTCTAAAACCAATGTACGTCGCTGTCATTGAGTTTTACTTAATTTACATATTTTAATTTACATATACGTCTAGTAATTATTTACTGTTAAATGTGGTTTATTTTGTCCCTTATAAAAGTATAGCAGTTCTTTAAGCATATTTAATATAAGAAGATACAACTGGATAACATTAAAATAAATTATTTTTAAATACTATATACACCACTGCTGTGGTAGGCATTAACATGTTCATAAAGTCGTAAAGATTCGTTTCTATTCATTAGTTAGCAATTATTAGTTTAATTTCATTACGAATTTTACGATATCTATACCTATCTATTTACAAAAAATTATAAAAATAAAAATTTAATTTTTGTCAATGTGATATCATAGTTATATGATTTTGTACCTATAATTAGTATCTAATAGATATTCTTTTATGAAAAAAAAAACCATAACATATATTTTTCTTAAATTCTTGAAATACTTTAACTAATTTTCTGAAAAAATTACCCCCAAATATTATATATATTTTTGTATTATCTATTATACTAGTTTTGGCTTTGTTAAATTTTTTATTAAGTATTACATTTATTTACAAAAAAAAACTAATAAATTAACCTATTAAATAAAGTACAGAATGTGACATGTGAATAATATATAAATATACTTAGGTACCTAGTGAAATAATAATAAATATATACCAAGTATAAATTTAAAGCTCATCAAATAAAAACGTGATTGTTTCTTTAAATAGTTGGAGTGAGAAAAGGGATGGGAGATATTTATCTTCATCACGTGGATTAATGCTAAATACATTTATGAAACTACATACGATGTGTCGTATGAATACTTGTCTTAGGTTTATGGCGGCGACAGTTAAGAAGTAGATAATATTTACTATTTAGATATATATTGTGAACATAAAATAGTGAATATTCCGCGGAGACTCATGGTAATACCTCAATGATAGTAGCAGCTAAGGCCTAAGGATATATTTTTGGTATATTTACTCACTAATAATACCTACATAAATTATGAATTATGATAAAATATTGAAATATAGTAAAATATAAGCTATTGGAAAAGTTTTGTACGAGTACTAGACATAATATTGTTTTTATATTTAAAATAATCAATAATTATATTTATGATTCTTTTTTTTTAAGTTAAGCGAGTCAGTATGAGGATATAACACACAATATAATATAATTGGTAATTTTCATTCTAACAGTTAATTGTTACAAAGGATTGTATCAAACTATACCTAATTAAGAATAAAGAAATAAATACTTAAACCTACATTTTATATCAAACTTTTTCCATATGAAATGAATAATTATTACGTTATGTCGTGTATTTCATAATCCATATAATATTATCGTAAAATCGAGTTATTATTATAGGTAGTTCATTTTTTATTAAATAAAAATTACATTAATCGATCATAATAAAAACGCTAAAAATACCACAGTACTCGTTACAAAATAATTATTACACTATTTCAATTATTATTCAAGACATTGGTTTAATTGTGTATTAAGTTTCTTGGGAATTTATGTTTTTATTTCATAAATGCAAATTGTTTTTTTTAAAAAATATATAGATAACAACATTATAATAAGTACCAACCCATACCTATAACTGTATAATTGTAAAATGAATGTAATATTATCTCCTCAATGTACAATAAACTTCAGAGTAATAATATAACCTGATTTTCAAAAATTATAGTAGGTACTGAGAAACCGAATTAACAAAATCTATTGACTATTTTGAATTTTCTACAAACATGGGTAAATTATACCAGTTTACAATGTAGGTACATTAAATATATTATATTATGCGTAGTATTATATAGGAATATTGTACATAAATAATAATATCATTCTATTAGTATCAATAAATTAATAAATAGGATCTTCCTGTACACTTGGACAAACAATGTTTTATGATGAATGGGGTTTAGTGTGCACGAGAGTACGAGACGAACGTCGCCGGCGACGATCGTTATATACGATAAACTTGCCAGGCGTGCCCGACCACGCCTAAAATACTCGTTTATAACACATGTTCTGATTGACCACAGACAACATTAATTACAAATACCCAGATATTTTATAAAAGAGTTTTGTCAATAGGTCAATATAAAACGAAAAATATTTTATCAGTTTAGTTATCCTAATATCTAGTAAGATATACTTTTATAACAAAAAAATAAATAAATACAGGGTGATACGAAGTTTATGTTTGGTACAGCTATTTTATCATATAAATATTCATAATTGAGAAAAATGTTTTATACAGGTTTTTTATTCACATAAACTTTAAACACTTATAATTTTTGTTTCGAAATAATGAATAGAAATTCTTCACATTATGGTTCAAAAAAAAATATAGGTTTCAATTTAAATTTCTAAAATTGACGCCCAAAACCTCTCTTAAATTACGTAAAAATATAAAAATTACTTATCATTTTAGATATTACGAAAAATGTTCGTATTAAATATTTTTCTCTATTATGAATAATTTATATTTATACCTATGATAAAATAACAACCTATACCTAATATAAATTTTGAACTAACTTAAATACACTATACGACAACCCCATGCATACTGCTTTTATAAATTCTTAAAAATTGTATGCAATATCACTTAAAGGTTTATATACATGCAATATTTTGAATAAGTTTGCTTATGTCTGCACATAATATGAGTATAGATACTATAACGTCTAATTGTAACTTATAAGTTAAAGAGAGCCGGAGTTGTTTTTCCAATGGTTAAATTTATATTTTAAACATATGATATTTTAATACATCTATGTAATATATTACCTACCTAGTACCTAACCTATATTATATTTATAAATTTTTTATTAAAACCAAATTTATAATTGTATTTTATTTTTGTAAAATAGATAGGCTAATCTAACATAACCCGTACATATAGATATATTCAATACTTGAATATTTCAACATTATATTATTAGTTCCCCTTTTAGTTTACTAGATACCTAATTAGTACTTACTACGCAAATGTATCACTCGAAATTAATGAAGTTATACTGATTATATTTATATAATATAATACTATGTAAATTACATAATTACCTATTCATGGCGGGATAACCAATAATATAATTAGGTAGGTACACCAGTATAATATTACATTTAAATTTATATTGTAATAGTGAAATAGGTACTTTTTATTCATAATTTATTAACGATATATATTAAAAATATTTATTTGTGTCACTGAAAATATTTATCCAAAGGTTTTTTGTATAATAGCTTGAATTATTATTAGTTGGTTTTAAGTAATTTCAAACATTAAATTATAGTTATAATAATAGTTTAAGCAATAGTACAAGGTTAATACTTCAATGTCCAAATTAAAATAATTTACAAAATTACCCAGTTCTCACTGTTCCACTAAAAACTGATGATTATTGTTAAACAATATTTAATATTACATAATTTAACTTTATATTTAGTTGAAAAAAATTAGATAAATTTTAAAAATAGATTTATTCTAACCAAAGCATTAATAATTATAATTTATGATATAGATATTTTAATAAATAATAATATTATAAAATGAATTATAATTCTTCATCATAATCTACCCAACTAGGTACCAAGCATACACAATGTAACAATATCATAAGCCAATAACAAATTAAGTTAAAATATAATTTAAACACCTTTTAAAAGGTTAAAATTATTGACTATTTAAAAAGTACAAAATATGTATAATAATTATATAAATATTAATATACAGTATTATTGCACTATAATTCCATTGAAAATAAAAATAAAAGAAGTAGGTAACAATTAAAACTACATAACAAATATCTTTAGTATAAATGGAAATTTGATGGTAAGTAGTGACTTATTACTAATAATATGTTTAAGTGTTGTAGGTAGAAATTTATCAAATCAAATTCTATTTTTAATTATTACTAACCATAATATTTTGGTGGAATGTTATTTCAATAAAGAAAATTTTAGTGAATTAAGATTGTAAATATAAACTATACATAAAGTATGAAATACTAGGAGAAACAGTTTTTTGATTTTATACACATTTTTACAGCAATTTGTTTCGAGTTGCAATTAAATTAGTTCATGTTGCAGGCTATAATTAACAATTATTTAAAAAAATATTTTTTCTAAGCAAAATAATTTTTATGTTTTACAGTATTGTTTTATTTATTCATAACTTTTATTGATTCTTTTTCTAATAATGAAAACACTACAAAAATATTATGTATTCACTATTCATATTATCTACTGATTAATTCACTATCCACTAATCCAATTCACTATGTTTTCTTATAAAAGACTATTAACAATTTAAAATAAATATTTTTAAAAAAAAATTTCTTTAGTTAAATTCTAATTAAATTTTACTGAAAATATGTTTTTGAATTATGTGAATATTATGATCTATTATAGATTGTACATTTTTAATAATGCAAAACTACCATAACCGTAGCAAGAAAAGTAAGGTAGAGTGCTTAACAATTGGTCTCCATGGACTAGTATTTCCATACAACTTTTTTTTAATAATAAACTTCAAATATTTAGTACTTATACCTACTCCATATAATATATTAAATTTTTTTTATTTATTCTTAACATAAATATATAGGTACATTATAAAAATTAATACAATAAATTTGAAATTTACTAAATTGGTAATACAATAAAAATTTAATTTAAAAAAAAGTTAGATATTTTTTTGTGATTTGTTGGTGTTTTATAAAACTACTTTGAACTGAACTTTTAAATTGATGGACAAGAAAAGAAAAATATTAAATCATTTGAATATCATATTTATTTAAAAGTTAAAAATTTTAATATGACCTATTTCAAGTAGCTAGGTTAGATTGTAATAATTTGTTATAATGTTACAAAATGATAATAATTAACATAGACCAATAAATAAACAAAGATATAAGGTACCTACCTCAATTATTTTACTATTTATTTTATTTCCAGAAATTCAAATATTTTAATTAAAACAAATGACTTTATTAACTTTCAATAGATTTTCATTGCTTAATTGCTACACCCATAATTCTAATAATACAACAATTTTGAATAAAAATTGGTAAGTAAGGCAAGTGGAAGCTAAATATACCTTTATATATGACTAAATATTCACACATGTTTTAAGCTTAGTAAAGTTGTAAAAATACAACTATAAATAAATAAATTTATGATATATTATGTACATTTTACACAGCTTTTAGACCTTATAAAAAGTACCTTTTCTATTTATAATAAAATATTATTTTCTAATATAACCATAGCATATCATGTTATAATAACTGATTAACATATAAGTACTTACACTTGAGTAGTGTGGGTGAGTTGGCCTAGGAGTAGCATAATAGGTTGCCACTCCTCCAGCATGTTGCATGGGATGCATTACCGTTGCAACTTGCATTCAAACGGCTTTTAGGAAACTTCTAAACAGCTAAAATATAAAAATAATTGTTCAATTATTGTGTTACCATTTATAAAACATCGGACACACACTATTTTTTACTTGTGGGCAATAATTATACAATCAAGTGCATCAAAATGTAAAATATTGATACATTTCAAATTTAAAATGTAATTTACAAAAATCAAACTGAAAACAAAGCCATTAAAATTACTAAAGCATTTATTATAGTGTTTGGATAAAATAATTGAAACCAAATCTACTGATGTCAAAGGATGATTATTTTATAAATAATTACCAGCAATAATATAACTATTGGCTAAAAAAAATAAATAGGTATTTGATATGAATGGAAATAATTAAAACAAAAGAATAATTAATACATTTTTTAAATTATAAAATTATAATGATAAAACCACCATTTTAGCTAAATCTCATTTATTAATTTAATAAAATATATAATCTATAAAAAATAATTACAATAGCACATTTTTAGTTATAATAGTAATAAAAAAAAACACTTCTTTCCATTAGGTAACTTTTAATAAGTATGATTAATAAAACTTCTAAATTAACAACTTAAACCTCAAAAAAAAACATTTAATAATAACGGATTGTACTATTATAGTATATAATACAATTATCAAGAATATAAATAACAAATTTTAATTTTAAATTAATTAATTCTTGAAGATTTAAGTATATATATATATATATATTAGTATACTAAACTGGGGAGAACAAATATTTTTGAGATTTTACTAAAATTAATGAAATATAATATAGTAATGACTATTTGTAAAACAACTAATACTGTGTCTTATGAAAATCATATATATTTTTATAAGAATTAGCTCATAATATAAAATATGAATGAAATTATTTTATCGGAAATAAAGAAGTTTAATTACAATTGTTTAGTAAAACTGAACTTATTATCTTTAAATGAATTTTTTATTAAAACACTTTTATGATTATCCTCTATTAGGTATCGTTCTAAATATTTATTCAAATACATAATTTTACATTTTCTTACTTAATATTAATAATAAACAATTTAAATTAACATAATATAGTTCTTTTATTATACATAAACTAATTAAAATAAAAAAAAAAAAAAATAACAAAGAAGTAATTGATTGAATATTATTACCTAATGTGTAGTTAAAACTGATTACTATTATCAATTATCAAATATAAAAATTCTTATCAAATATAAGTTACTAAGGAATAGAAAGAGACATAGGTTGTACATCAATACAGTAGTAAGTAGTGAACATACAATTTGCATAATATACTAGGTAACTAATAAAAAATAATGTAAATAAGGAGTGTGCACCAGCATAATAAAGAATCATTGGTGGAGCTCCTTAAAATGTTTTTGAATATACATGCTATGGCATTTTATAGCATAACTAATGTCAACAAAAAACTATTAAAACTAAAACTATTTTTAATGGATACCTTGAAAGAAAAACTGTAAACCCTGCATGTAGCATCTAGGCGTACAGTTTCCGATTTCAACTGATTAAAATTACTATGATGCAGAAGCTTCAAACTGTGCTCACAAAAAACTTAAATTACATTTGTCGTTTACTCAACATCAAACAATACAAACTATACAAAATTTTGGTTGTAAAGCTTCTCCCAACACACACACAAACACACTACTCATAACTACTGGGCGACAAGCTGCGGTCAATACGGTGCCATGGTAGAATTTCCACAAGGTTAACACTTACAAAAAATATCAATCGATATGGTTGACTAGTGACACTGCAACAATCAGCAGACAACAACTGGCTACTGCTAATTATCTATACTCGTGCGTGTACAGATAGGACTTGTTGCGAATCAGTACGGCGTGTTCCTCCTGTAAAACCACACATAGATCCGTCCACGAGACGGTTTAACATGAATGTATAAAATTATGTTTGGCGTTGGGCAGTACTTACCGGTGTGTAGTGTCCGCTGTTCGTACCAGACATAGCTGTGACCATGAGACGATTACTTGAGTAAATGTACGTACATCGAGGAGTCGTATCGCGATAGGTACTTATGTTTTAGACGAAGTATGCGGTGGAAGAAGAAGAAGAAGGCACCAGGCGTGCTGTAGTAAGGTCAACGAGTGCTGCCTCGAGCATAGGTCTTTTGGGAAATCGAAAACCCTCTTCTGGCGACGTCGGAGCGGTAGGTGCGTGTAGACGAAAACGGCGTGTGTGTATTGACGACGATATTGTTGATATCAAAATAAATAGACAAATTCCAAATCGGTCGCTGTTATCGATGACGGTGAATGTGGGGTAAAACAAAAACGAACAAAAAACGCACGAACGTCGATGACCGACGGTAATCGGTAACGTTATTTTTTGCTAGCACGGACGTGTGTAACCGGCCCGAATGGTTATCGCGAAAAATAAATAATAGTAATAATAATAATAATAATAATAATAATAACAATAATCGCCGTCGGGTCGTCTGCGGTCGCATTAGTCGTCCTCGTCGTCGTCGTCGTCGTCGTCGTGCTGAACGGCGGCGCGGACGTCGTCGTCACGTCGTCGGCCGGCGGATAAGGAAACACTCGCACACGCCGGTGCGCGCGCGCACACACACACACACACACACACGCGCGCACTCGCTCGCTCGCACGCACAAACACCCGACGGTGACACACTCGCTCAATGGGCACACACTGCCGAGACGCACACAATCGCGCGGCACACACGCCCAACGAGCGGTCGTCGCGGTATAGTATTGGTGACTGGTGATGACGGTCGTAGTAGTGGTAACCGGTAGTAATAATAGTAATAATAGTAGTAGGTACTACCCGCCCGGCCGCGGCGGACGGGGTGTGTGCGCGGCACGCGGTACAGCGGCCTCGGCGGGGGCGGACGCGCGAAGCCGACCCATCCCTGAAATAATAACACGCGGAGGAAAAAAATTACGGCGGGGAGCGGAGAGGGTGCGTGGAAAAAAACCACCCGCTCTCCTACCCCGCGGCCGCTTCCAGCGCGCCAGCCCGCCCGCGCGGGGCCCGTCGATCGATTTTTGGGCTTACCGGTAGGTAGGTATATAATATCGTGTGTGCTCTCATGGAACAGAAAAAGGCCGCCGCGCCGGCCGCGGGGATGTCGTCGGTTAACCGTAAAAACGGGAACGGGTGCTTTATAATTTTGCTTTCGCCAACAATGTGCGGGTTTTCTCAGCTCGTCCCCGTCTGACCACGCCGCCCGCGCGATACCGCGTATAACAACGAGACGTGCATGGCGTATGCGTTAATAAATGAAAATCGTTGTATTATCCTATACGTTTTTACAGTCGATCGCAACTGCAACGATGCAATGTCGTGCATCCATTCCATCGATCTTCCGTCAATATTTATGACGTACAATCGTCCGTGACTTCCGGTCGCATCAGTCCCTCATCTGTTCAGATAAGTCGAACGTCTGCAGGGCTGTGACCTTTGCAGGGACTGGGGGGAGGCATTTTCCAGTGCGATCGGGTGACGCGTTCGTGCCGGTCCCGCGAACAGCTGTTCCAGATTTACAGCCGCCGCTGTAACCGGTCGGAAGTGGCGTGGACGACGCAGCGACGTCGAAAGTCGCGATAGGTATATTACGCGCCGTCTACCGATTGCATTCTGTATTTCTATACCGCTTGAAAGTCGTATGTCCGGCCGACAGATGGCAAGGCTTTCTAGAATCATTTAGTAAATGTCGAGCACGGTCTTGGATGTCAATTAATACCTAGCACCCTAGGTACCTACCTATAACGTCTATGTGGATAGCGTGGTTATAACGTCTTGTTGACCAAAATTAGCCATTAAGCCTTAATTGGTTAAAAAGTTTTTTTTAAGTAACTTAACTAGTTGAATTCAATGAGTAAAATAATCTCATCTGACCCATTTTAAAAAAAAAGTAACTAGTTTTTTTTTTTACTACGAAAATTATTTCAGTTATAATGCACATTGCACACCACAGTGTCTACACTGCTGAGTTTAAAACACGACTAAATTTTACCAAACTGATAATTAAAAGTAATCATAGATCTTTATTAGGAAATAGAAGGTAGATCTCAAGACTGTTTAAATTTTAATATAACAATAGGTACTTATTCATAGATTGATGCAACAATAATTTTACTAATGGTCACGTTGTGCAGGTCACCTAATAGCATAATAATGGTATGAATAGTCTTACCATCTTTTACTCTACGTCTCGACTCGTGATAGATATAAAAAACGAATTAAATTTCTATTCAAGATAATGCGTGTTTTATTTTTTAGTCTACCTCGAGGTACCTAAATTATAATATTTTTTTAATCCATTCCCATTTTGCATATCAATAAATAACTATTCTCTTGATTTCTAAATATCCCTCGCCCATGGATAAATACATTTTTAAAGAATATTATAATTATTAAGTAGGTAACTAAGTAAATTAATTAATAATTACTATAATTTTATAATACAATTTTTAAATCTTTTTAAAACAATAGCTGAATAGTATAATATGTTTAAGACTTTAAATATGAAATTATACTTTTTTACAGCCCTTAATTTAACAAATTTGTATTGTTTTCCAATGTGATATAGCTCTAAAACTAACAATTCATAATACAAAACTACAATAAAGCAAAAGTAAATAAATGTTTTTCAAAATTTAAAGCTTAATTAAATTACTTTATTTAAACTTAACTTTTTTTTTTTAAATAATTAACTCAACCACAATAATCTACAATTATAATAACAATTATTATACAATAATATATTTTTGATTTACTATGATTCTGTTGTACAAAATACATGAAATAACTTATAAGAACAACTTATAAGAAACCTTGTATTAAATGTTCAAAATTTTTTGGTGAAAATTTCAAGTACCTACCTATTTACAGTGATTCGTTTTTAAGTTAAAAAAAAATCGATTTCTGGGTTTCCGTAATGCTGTCACTTTTTTATTGTTTTCCCAATATTTTTGAAAATTACTAGAGAGTTGAGACTTTTGAAATCTATATTTCACCAAGGATATTCAATTTTCTACCGAAAACTACCCCTAAAGTTTCAAATTGAAGCATTATTTCGACAAGTTATAATAGGTGTCAAAACACAAAAACAAACACATATCAATGTAAAATCAATACAATATATCAAAACACTCCGTTCAGAATCTAAAATGTCTAAAAGTTATCTTAATTATGTAATAATAGTCAATATTTACTCAGGAATAATAATAAATAGGTACTTGAATGTGTTATAACTTATACTCGTAAATTAGAAATTATAATAAAAAGCTTATAAATATTATAATTGAATAATAAAATTATGAATAATATTAGTAAACTATTAAAAATTTACGGAGAAGTATAAAATATATTATTGTATTTTCTTGAATTTTTTTTTCGCTCAGTCAAAAAGCTGAAAACTTTAATACAATACCCCATATAATATGTTCTTTTAGCTATATAAAATACAAATATTATAAATACATTAGTACAATTATATTTTATATGCATTTAAAGTTCATATTTTTATTATTTATATTTACACTTTCTAGTTTTTTAATATAAACATTTTATATTATCCTAATAATAATTTGTTTTGTAAAAAATGCTGAATTATAACAAAAAACTTGATTTGGTATACAAGCTGACCTACAGCTTATATAAAGCTAGTACTATCATGACCTCTAGGATTAAAATTTTAAGGATTTAAACTGTTATTTTATGGTATCAGTTAATGCAAGCGCAAAAACTTTGTGAGCAGTTTTGTTACAAAATAAACAATGCACATTGCATATGCTACAAAATCATTAGTTGATAGTCAAGTAGTTACATTATTCGTAGATTGAAAAGGAATCATTAAGATTAAAATTTTTATGTGAGAAGTTTATTAATTCATATTATTATACCTATATGTTGCACCAAATTTGATCCTATTTATAGTATTCGTGATTATTGAACTTGACTCACGGCGATGTGTGTTGAGGATGTAGCCACATAGGGGGTACTTAGTATGCATTACAAATTTACAAATAAACAAGTACAAGTTTTTGTTAAGCGCGTTGTACAAGATAATAATATAATAAAATATGTTGGAACATAAAATTAAATATGACGGTATTACGGCGACAGTTAGCGGCAATATCAATTCTTTGTTGTAACAGTGACAGCGGTTTTACGGCGAAGTAGAAAAATGTTTGGGTTCTAACAGCCGGACGATACTGGGGTAAATGACTTTCTCATTGACAGCGACGAAATCGAGTCTGCAGGATGTAATATAATATATAGGTGCGTATAAACTAAATCGCTTCGATTGCAGCAAGTATAGGCCGAACGGCGAGTGGAGAGTGTGGCGTTCGCGGGCCCATTACAATGATGCGGATTATGTAACATACACGTCGTCTTTCAGCGACTTCATACATAGCGCACAGTAAAATCGGCACTCTCACTTGTATATGACAGTGCCAATATAATGTGAATCTAACATCCAAAGAACGACGGTGGTAGGAATTTCGTCATGGTGATGGTCTCTTGAGATACTATCTCTGCTGGACATTGATATACATCAAAAACAAAATACTCAAAAAAAATAAATTTATTTTTAATAAAAATAAAAATGTATGCCTTATACTCTCCAGCCTTTCGTTAACGACACTCACGCATTGGTAAGGGACCAGCATAGTTGATTCAAAATGCAAACACGCCAGAACATGGGTCACCGATAAATCTTACACAGGTTACAGAGATTAACAATAACCAAAAGTTACGAGAAATTAAAGTGGTTATGACCCTGGGGTACAGAAATGCACGTACTACATGCTAGTGTTAAACTATCGATGTAGCAAAATATGACGAATTAGGTTACAACATAGAATGCTTCTGAAAAGTCGGGAGGTCGGCGTGGCACAGTCTACCACCAAGACGAATCAAACCATCGGATTCAATCAATGAGCATAGCTGAACATAAGAATTTGATCCGTAGGTAGCAAACAGTTAAAATAGCAGTAAGTAAACGTTGATAAGATCGAACAATGCAACAAGTGGTTCTTGAAGTTTGAATCTTTGCAAGAAGCAATGTGAGTAATCCAAAGTTTACAGTGACAAATGAAACGGCGAACCCAAGAAACAACACGGAGTATTCGATTATACGAAGAGTTTGAAGATAATCAACAAATCCATTCAAAAAACTCACTGGCGCGTACATCAAGGGATAAGTTATGATCTTTGCATTAGATAACTGTTGCAACACAGTTAAGCGTGGATTGTATTTGCGTGGACAGAAAATGAGGAACCTGAACACTTGATAATGATGAAAGATCTTTAACTAAGATTGACTAACAACTGATCAGATATGGTGATAAGTGATCGTCCCTGGATACGATAGCTTTCCAAATCCTTCGCATAACGTGTTTTGTATAAAATATAACCAGAGTGAGAAATCCATACAATAATGGACATCATGGAAAAAATGTTAAGTTACTGTAGCCATTTAAATTATCACCTCAACAATAATCCATTGTAGCTATAGGGGCAATCTTATTGTTTAGTTAAAAGTAATAAATTCATAATGTTAAAACAATTTAATTGGAACAACTAAGCTATGGTGTTCGTGATAAACATGAACATAATGTTTGGTTGATTTATGGGAAAACGAACATACGTTGAATCTAAACATCTCCATCAATGGATCTTATTAAAGATCTTTGTTACACTACCTTCTTAGTTGTTTAAAAGAATAACATCAAAAGCACAGTCTTCAAGAGGTATAGCTAACAAGATAGGTTGCAAATTACTTGACCATTTTTGGAAGTCTAGATTGACACAGCCGGCACAGCTAACTAATTTCAGCTTTGACTGCAGCTTGATGAATTCATCGATGTTATCAATTCCAACACATATGTCGTTTATATAGTTAGGTCTGATGCTTTAATGCATCTTAAATGGCCGGAAATTCATTACATTCTTGATCTGCTATGTTTTTGAGTACTATAAGGGTCCGATAAAAAGCACAGTTCACATCATAGGAGACCATATTGAGTTGATACTCTTTCAACTCATCCGTTGGTGACAAAATATGTGATGAAATAGCTGATACTATTGAAGTATTAAAATCTATACATTTTGGGATTAATCTGCAGTGAAGGTATACTTGTGTACTTTAAACCGTATAGGTATTTAAAGGATGTTAATTTGCAATTTTGGGCCAGTATGTAAACATTGGTTTAACAAGCACTTATTTGATGCAGTTGCAGATACGTCGAAGACAACTCGTATCTTATTCGGTGATGAGGTATGAAATATGTACTTAGGCAGTAAGCAATAAATGTATAACCTAAAAATACATACTCATGTATAAACTACTTATATTGTTGGCCTACGATAGCGCTGGTTTGAAGCTTTTCTCCAAATCTTTTAAGTTACAAATGGGTATCCTCTTAGAACCAGGAAACGTCTTAACTTGATATGCATTTAGAAATGATGGTGAAATAATAAATCGTCCGATAGGGTAACTTATCCGTTCTGAAACTAAGAGGTTTTCTCATTAAATATTCCTATTAAATGTTTATGGAACCATGTCTGGCTCTTCTACTTGAATGATGTTCTTTAATGGAACTGTAAGTACCTAAAATACCACTCCAAAAAACTAATATCTTCGTGTTCATCTATCAGCCATCCTCTTATTGAAGTACACGTTAATAATAACAATAGTAATGATTATTGTTTATGTAGTGATTTATGTATTTGTAACTTCTTATCTTAAATTTTTATCAAAATTGTCGCGATCTAAGAACCAAACTATGTATTTTAAAATGTAATTTTGCTACTTTTGATTGTGTTTATCTGTCTCACTGAAACATGGCTATGTGAAAGTTTCCATGATAGTGAGCTAGGTCTTACTAACTATACTATTTATAGATGTGACAAATGCAGTTTAAAAAGTAATTTTTCCAGAAGCGGTGGTGCTCTCATTGCTACTTGTAGGGATACAGGATTTAACTTAATTCACACTCCTGCTGTATATGTTGAACATCTATTCGTTAAACTTAGTTTTAATAATATCAACTATGTAACGTGCTCAGTGTACTTTCCTCTTAATTGCCCGACTTCTGTTTACGAGTTTTTTATATCAGCTGCATGCAATCTGTTATTCTCCTACATCCTGAATGTGTATTTATTTTTGTGGAGACATTAACCTGCCAGAGGTTACCTGGTCTAATGACGATTTTGGCTTACTATATTCCTTCTTTTTCCAACCCTAGAGTTCTATGTGTCCCTGAAACTTTTGCGTTCCTTCATTTTTTCCAACACAATGGCGTCCAAAACTTTTTTGGCTGTATCTTGGATCTTGAGTTTTTTAACAAAAAAATATCTATATTAAAAAAGCTGAAACTCCAACGATACCGTGTGACCCATATATCCAGCTCTTGAAATTATGGCCAAAGTGGATATAGTCTCTCCTATTCTTGATCGTTCCTATAATTACTTTTACTTCCATCGCGCCTATGGAAAAATAGTAAATTCTTAGATTCATTTAATTGGTTGGAAACCATTATGTCTCTCGATGTTGATAGGGCTGCTGAGGCATTATATGATGCTTTACACTTTTATATTTTAAACTTTGTTCCGGAAGTATTTTATGTACCTTCGACATTTCCGAAATTGTTTTCTAAAAATCTTAAATGCTTTGTTTTTAGTAAGAAAAGGTGCATGCTAAATTTAAAGCTTCTCACTGTCCCTTTGATTATGCTGAATTCTATTCATTTCGTGCTTCTATTACAAAGCTGAATATAAGAAATATCGCACTGCCTTCTTATACTGTACTTAGTCATTGCTAATACCTAATCCTAGGTCGTTTTGGGATTTTTTTCGTGAACACAAGTAAAACAATGGGATTCCCCAATCTACACATCAATCTCATCAATCTACACAACAAAGTTCGGGCACTGAGTTTGTTACTAATTTATTTTTCGTTTATTTTAATTCAGTGTACGTCCCACCTTTGTCTATTGATCATTATTCTCCTTTTCTGTTCCATGACCTGCCTAGTACTTACTCATTCGATATCGATGATTTTGACTCTGGTTTAGTTGCTCTAAAAAACGTTAAGACCATAGGCCTCGATAGCCTGTCTGGTATCTTCTTATACAGTATAAAGTCTTCGATATGTTTTCCACTGCGGCTATTTTTCAGGCGTTCCCTCGAAAGCGGAGTTTTCCCCTCCATTCTAAAGATTAGTTCTGTCACTCCTATATTTAAATCTGGTGATAAGGCCGATGTCAAAGCAGTATGGGTTCAGACATGGTCGCTCGGCTACTATGAATTCAATAGCTTTTAACAATTTTGTTTTGGAGGCTGTTGAAAAACACATTCAAGTGAATGTTATTTTTGCCAAGTCCTTTGATATAGTTGACCATGGCTGCCTAACTGAGACACAAAACAAATCTGGGTTTGATGAACCAATTCTGTCGTGATTCAAATCCTATTTGTCAGATAGAGTTCAATGGGTTAAAGTATTTGGCTAAAGATTTTCCATCTCTTATGTCTCTTCCGGAGTTCCTAAGAAAGGACATTTATCCCCACTATTGTTTTCGCTATATATAAATGGCATAAAAAGGATTGTTAAAAACTGTGAACTACTCATGTTTGCCGATGACTCAACACTTTTTAGTAAAGTTGTAACTTTATCTGACTGCTCTGCGCTCTAGAATTATCTTAAAAATCTGGTCTCGTGGTGTAATAGTTGTGGTCTTCAGTTTAATGTAAATAAATGTCATTCTATGACATCGATTCTAGCATAACCTCTGTCGGTAGAAACGACTTGGGTGTTACCTTTAATTCAGATCTTAATTTTCACTCCCATATTGAAACGATATATTGTAAAGCTACAAAAACGCTTAAATTCATAATGCGTATATCAAAAGATTTTAATCTTTCGTCTTCACTGAAATTTTTATAATGATTTTTGGTCCAATCCTTCCTAGAGTATGCATCTGTCCTACGGGATCATTATACATTATACAGTAACGGACTCTTGTCAACTAAAACGTATTGAGAAAAGGTTCTTATCTTGCGCAATTTTAAATTGAAAATTAAATATCCTCCCCATAACTACTCATTAGTAATGCAGGAACTTTGCGTCATCTCAACAGCAGACAGTAGAGTTAAGGCTAATATCAAGTTTCTGAATAATTTGATAAATGGCCGTTTTGATGCTTCCGCACTTCTTTCGTCGATCAATATTAAAGTTCCTTCTCGTGTTACTAGACACCATGCTCCTTTCGAAGTTCCTGTGCACACTAAAAATTATGGGAGAAATAGTCCTTTACATCACATGATGAGGCTGGCCAATAAGAGCACTATTTATCAAGGCTGGTAAAATTAGGTGTTAATACTATATTAATCTAAATACTTACCATTATACTAATATAATTATTGTTATTATTATCTTGTTTAAACCTATGTGTTATTCGTATTAATTATTTAAAATGTAATTTGTATTATACATAATGTGAAACAGTCTTATAGGGCTCCGCTTTTTAAATAAAATAAATAAATATATATCGAAATAAATCGAATAAATACCTCGCGGATAGTGCAAACAAAAAACTCTCAAGTTAGGTATAGGTATTTAAAGATTCAATTGTGGATACTTAGTCAGAAAATACTGCTAAAAACTCTTTCAAGCATTCTTTCGATCAGATTTTGGGATTGGACGGGATAAATATTAATTTATCTACGATTAAGGTGGACAACTGTCTAGAGTCTAGATACTTATCTATCAAACCATTCGATGAGTGTATTACACACAAAAACATAAAATAAACGATAAGCTTCATATATAGCAATATTGCAAATACTGTTTTTGAGGTAGCCTAGTAGATATTAGAACCGTTCAATGCCAGACAAATCAGTACGTTCAACCAAAAGTGCAATGAAAAAAATAACGAAAAACAGTTAAATTATCACCATTATAGTTTGGTACTTGGTAATGTTATTTTTGGCAAACGTGATCTAACTGAACAATGGTTATTGTCAGACCAATTAGAAAGTATGGATTTATTTTGATTACCATTCTCATCAGATATATACTCAGCTTCTACATTTGTTAGTCATTCCACCACAGGGATAACAAGTATATAATTATTATAGGAAGCAAAAGTAGCTACGAGTATAAAATAAATAAGTCACATCACATGTCACATAACAGTTATGGAAATAAGCCATATTCATCACAAAAACTTAATTATAGTCTACCTGGTAACTTTTTTTTGTGTGAAAGTACTAATCATCAAACAAATCATATCATGGTTCAGAAGTCGTTCAAGCCAAATTTAAAAATTATCTAAGTAAAATTAAGAGGGAACAAAAATCAATCAAAGTAGTCACATCCAATTAATGGAAAAGCCAAACCACACAATCAGTAAATGTCGTTAGTTATTAATGGACTTAAGGCATAGCAGCAACAAAGAATATTTTAGGCCTTAAGACTTAGGGAAACGAACCAACACCGCCTTTAAGTTTATAATGATAAAAAAACAGCCATTCCGAACCTGCAGTCTCTTTATTTCCGGAAATATTAATTGATAAACACATTACGTTTAAAACACTATAGTACTCGATTAAAAATGTTAAATTACTTATAGATACCAATACGATAATACTATCTGCTAAATGAAGTCTTTGGTTGATGAAACTCAAAGTTATCAGTTAAAATAAATTTAAGAATAATTAATGCACATATTGGGTTGTGTAGTTCTTGATCTAAGCCTTGATATTGAAACCCTTATAGTAAAATTCCATGTAATTCAGAATAACTTTCCAATTCCTTATGGAATCTATTCCTTGCAGAAAATCTTATTGCAATGAATAATTACTTGTCAAAACTACTGCAGATTTTCTTAATCTAACACCGCAGTTAGAAACTTAACTAAACGCTAGCCTGAGAAACAGTTAGACCAACCAAGAGTGAAAAAGTAATCCAGAAAAGAATTTAGCGGGTGGAAGAGAGATTGCAATATCAAATATAGCTTTGGAATTTTTAATATTCTTTAATAAAAGCATCAATAATTACTATTGTTGTCTATTATAATGTATTTCAGTAGGACTGATTTGTTACACTGGTTTGTATACTAATATAGGCATTAGTTGATAAAATAACTGTCAAGTACAGAGTGCTTTGTTTATAATAACTTTCAATAAAATATTTATCAATTTAATATAGATACTTATTAACAATATTAATTTACACAATGACACAATTACGAGCATAGTTCAGTAATTTGTATCAGTTCTTATTGCTTTAATTTAGAAGGTACATGATAATATGTTATTCATATTAAATTAATAACTAATTATATTATTCTGAATAAACAAATAAATAATAATTTTGGTTAATAAATTTTATATCACATTTTTTATTAAGTAATAAAAAAAGCATAAAATATAGCTTCTGTATATTGTTACAAAAATATTGAAATATGGAGGTTCTTAAAATAAATATAATATACATGATACAATGAAAATAAACTTAAGCCTAAAATGTCTAGCATTACATAAAACATAAAAATAAAATAAAATCATGTAACAAATAAATATTTAACATAAATTACAAATACTTCTTGCACAAATTGAATATAAATATTTAAATGATAAAATATTGCTTATACCAATACATGGAACTTCTTTATAGGTTTTAAAGTACTTAATACTTATATAATTATTATTTTATTAATGCTTAACTAAATTGTTGGTACGCATTACATACATAATATAAATAAAAGGACTAGGCTTAGAAACATTTAGGGACAATATTATTAAAAAAATATACCATATACATTACATAAATTGGAACTTTCAAATTACCATATGCAGTCAAATATTAGCTATCACTTTCTATTCATTTTGGGACTAGGGAATCTATATAAGGGCATGGCGGAAGCGTAGTACATGAATACTTGGCACCAGTTTTTTTAATAAACATAAGTTTAATTTATTTAAGATTTTCTCCTAAAAATTCTTATGTACAAACAAATAAAAATTATATTATTATATCAATAAGATTAAAAGCATACTATATTAATGTAAAACTTTCAAAATCTATAACAATACATAATGTATTAAAGAAAATTAAAAGCAATTCATTTTTTGTTTTGCTTTATTTAAATTATAGTTTGTACACAAAAGATAATTTTTTTAAAAACATCTAAATTCAAAACAATACGACCAAATACAAGCAAAACAAAATTAAGTATACTTTCACTTATTCTAAATAAGTAAACACACTCACTCAACTTACGTATTTACTTTTTTTTTTGCTTAAATTTAATTATTATTCTTTAGAATTGGTCCATAACTGACCACTTTAAAATACAAATAATATTGTAATATTGATTATTAATGAGCTGCTTAAATTAAATCACTTAAAAAAAGGGTGACATTTAAAAAAATATTACTATTGATAAAAGATTATTAATAATAAAAAGAGCTAATGAATGATAATAAAGTATAATTCACAATATGGGAATTTTCAATTAAAACCAATACGTAAAAAAAAAATTATAGATAAGTATTATACATATAATTAAACTAAAAAAAACAATATAATTTATTAATTATATTATGGCACTAATCATTTTGTTCAATGTATTAATATATAATTCAATACATTACAATAATAGGAATAGCTAATTGTTAAATTAACTTACTATTATTTATCTAATAGTCATAATATAAGTTAATGGTTTGAACAAATAAATTTATAAAAGCTTTTTTTTATTTATTATAATTATCTAATATACTTCAGTCGGGTTATTAATAGTAGATGTAATTTATAAAATTATGTACAGTTAAAAAAATAATTATAAATTACCATTATACATATTCAAGTCTCAATAATTTATGTATCACATTAAGGCATAACATTTATACAATATACATAATATTATTGAAAGGCAAAGCTGAAAATGCTGGTACATTATTTAAACTAATTTTATAATCTGTTTTGAATTTAACTTAGAAAGGAAGTTAAAGAGTTAAAAGTTGTAGGTAGATTTTAATTCTTAACTATTTGACTATAGTAAATTACCAGTCTTAGTAAAAATTTAATTGTTTATTAATAAATCATTGAGTTAATTAATTTAAGTATTCTTAGGAGGATATCAATAAACCATAATCAATAAAAAAAAATATATATATATTTGCATGAGTAAAAACATTACTCAGACATAAAGGATAAAAATTTTAAAATAGGAAAATTATTTGTTAAAGTAAAAACATCAACCGTGGCCGAGTGGATGTGAACTAATGTTCTGACGCTCGCTATCCTGGATTTGATTCCGAGGTAGCTACAGGACATTTTTGCGTATGGTGCACAAGCAAGTCAGTAATTACAAACAAAATTGCCAAGCCTCTTAAGTAACTTAACTTATCTAGTTAACTGTATGATCTGCAATAGTTGAAATTTAGAATCCTGGCATATTGGCAGCTACGGGACATTGCATATCTATTAGAGCATAAGTAACACCAGCAACACCTATATAAAAAAAAGATTTCATTAAGAACTATTTTTAAGTACTATGGCAAAATGAAAATTATTTAGTTTTAATGATAAATTTAATTTGTATACATTTTTTAACAGTGCAAATAAAATATGATTCAATACTAAACATTACAAACACCAATTAGCTTGGATATCAATTTTATATGTTTTTTACTTAACATCATATGAAACACACACCCATATATTTATCATTGCTTATCTACGGGTATAGATTATAGACAATACAACAGTAAATATAAAATTAATGATCATTAGTCAACCATTTGCTAGCACATTACTTAAATTAATTGTACTAGACATAGTTTGGATTCCCTTGATATTAATTTCTGTTTTAATGAGGTTTCTGTCTTTGTGAGATGAACTAATTCTATATTTGAAGTAAGACCAAAAAAATTTTTCAGCTTATTGAGGTTTTACCATAAATATTTTACTTTATAGTCTGGCTCATGAAAAGTGAAAGCTGACATCAGCGAACCCTGAGGCCATTTTTAACAAGTGATTATCAAACCTGTTTGCCACAATCTAATACGGCCAGGAGTACATACCACAAAATGGAAAACCCCTGGATCCGACAATAATTAACACCACCCATCAACCTTCACTTTTGAACCAAACTGTAGACAGAAAGTTGCTATTTTTATGTATTAGTTACCTCAATAAACTATTATTGATTTATGTATCATGTATTTATAAATTGACCTTCTATATATTACATTATACATATTATATAAATATATAATACCTTCAAACAGTGAATATAGGTTATCAGGTACTTTTCTTTGACGACCAGTTGTTAAGCACCAATCAACAAACCTTGCAGTTCGATATAAATATTTAGCTTTCTGAAAAAAAATAATATATTTATGTTAATGGTGATACATTTGATTCTATTGAACTAAATTCTACATATAAAATTTAGTAGAATATAACTTAATATAGTAAATTTTGTAAAAAAATACAATAATGGCATATCATAATATAGAGCGCGGATTTTTATGCACTTAAAAGTATCGAAATATGCCATATAATATGCAGTAAAAATCATGAAAATATGCAAAAAATATGCAGTCAAAATCATGAAAATATGTCAAAAAATATGCAGTCAAAATCATGAAAATATGTAAAAAAATATGCAAGAATTTTTTATTTATTTAAAATGTACAATAAAACTTATAATAATTAATTACTTAAATACTTAATAAAAAAAATTTAAGGAATTTTCTAAATTTAATTTATTATTAAAATGAATAATCATATGCATTTCAAGTTTTTCTTCTGTGAAGCTGTGTCGTTTATCGGTAAACATATTTTTACACATTTATTTTTGGTATATTTACAATTTACGAACAACGACAAACGATGTAACCAAGTGCTGAGTGGTATGTTGATAACCGACTGACACAGCAAGAGTGATTAAGTTTACGTTGTAATCGATTATTTATTTTATAACTAAATATATATATATATATAATTATTTAGTGACTATGAAAATTTAATTTTAATTTTTCTACTTGACAAAATATTATTTTATACATGTCATTCTTTTAAATTTTTTTAAATTTTCGTTTCAATATGCAATAAATTTTGAATTTTGCCAAAATATGCGATAACCTTTAAATACCCAGAAATATGCAAAAAAAAATTTCACCATTAACTTCAAATTATGATGATTCATAGAGATAACTGACAAAAATCCAAAAATATTAAAAGGAAAAAAATATGTAATTGCATAGAAATCCGCGCTCTAATCATAAATAAATAATACTGTAATCTGTAGACCATATTATATCACATTGTTTTAGAAGTACACTTAGTACAGGTTCAATAGTTTCCAAATCTACATAACGAAATAATCCAAAAATAGTTAGAATTTTGAACAAATCCATTACAATTGTAATTGTAAATGTCCATTTTAATTTTAAATGCAAATAACATTTAACTATCATCAAAAATATGTGAACTGAATCCATCAAAATAAAGCAATAATTACTACAAAGTTTATAAAACAAAATTCATTGAAAAATTGTTTTTTTTTTTTTTTTATTAATATTTGTTTAAAATAAACATTTAATTGTGCATGGACTTAAACATTGAATTCAAAATCAAAATTATTTTCAATAATTAAACACCAAAATAATAATAACAAGTTTATATATCAATATATACTTTAAAGTTAAAAGTAAAAATAAAACCATAATATTTTATTGATGTATTTTGATTGATTAAGTTACTATTATCTATGAATCATAGATACAATATTATACATGGATACATTTTATATACCCATTGTTAGTTTGAAACTGTAAATAATTATAGTGTTTTAAATTTTTATTAAACTTACTCCAGTCAATTGGAAGAGTGTTAGAAAAGCATAAGAATTTCCACTAACGCCATGACACAGTCCATATCCCTTAGTCAATAAACCACGTTCCCAAACAACATCACTCAATTCTACTGCTGCATCATAGTACTTCCTATCTAGAAAAACCTAAACAGCAAACATAACTTATTATTCAAACAAACATACTATTGTAGTCTATCATAAGCTGTCAAAATCTTTTAACCGTATGAGCAGTACCACTGATTTTATAACTAACAATAAAACATACATATAATATATTTTTGTGTATACTAATTTTGTTGTTTATATTATTAAATCAGTGGTAGTATAATATGCTATAATGTATATATTAATAAAATATGTAAAAAATACTTTTTTTATTTATATTTATACTTATATTATTAGATATAAGAATGTTTATTTAATGAATAAATATCAAAGAATTTGTTTAAATATTCCAAAAGAGGTTAGGTGTAATTACTATGTAATCTAAATACACTAAACGAAAAAATATATACTTAACCACTAACAAAAAAAAAAAAAATGTTTGTTGTACATTATTTGTATTTGTATGTGATTAATGATAGAATAAATTGTCTGATATGCCTATAAATAGTACTTAAAACTCTAAATTAGCAAAACAACGCTAGAAACTGTAAATAAGTGCATAAATTAGCAAAATTAAATTTTTTAAACATCAGGAAAATTTTATGACTTAAAAAAAATATGCACTCACTAGAACTCCTGAGCCTTATAAAATTACTTTATTATTGATCTGAATTTTATAAATAATAATATATTAAATATTTAAATTTTATTGAATTAGATATATCAAATATAAATAAAATAAACTAGGTTATTTAAATCCGTTAAAATATCCCTAGCATACCACAGAATACAACAAAATAATAAATACTACACAAATTAGCTTTATAATAATTGTTGGTTAGTGTAACACAATGACCATCAAATAATTAATTGTATTAGTAGGTAATATAAATAATAAATAATAAAATTAGTTTTTTTTAAAAGAAGTAATATTTAAAAAAAACTATTCAGAATACACAAAATATTAAATACTTGTACACTATTAATATTATTTAAAATAGTACTAATCTATTAAAAACATTGTATTTGGAATAATACTAAGTATCTATAAAAATATTAATATATAATTATATCATTTATGATATTCAGCATAATTTTCCAATAAGTATATAAATTTAAATTGTTCTTACATTATAAGCTAGTGCATAAGTATGTAGGGCGCCTGGAGCACCTTGACACCACTGAACTAAATGATCCGGATCATTACACATAGAAGATGGTAAATTCCCAGATGTATACCTCAGTGTCAATAAGTAGTCGAGAGCTGGCTTGACAATATTGTGTAGTTCATGTTTTGTTAGATAAGTATTTGCCTTAAACATATCAAATACAATGACAATGTAGAACAATTGAAAAGAATATGAAAAAAAAATTCTTATTTTATATTATCATGATAACATATACATAGGCAATCTTGTAAAGTACTTTAGTAATAGTATTTAAATAGTTTATAAGCACTTAAATACATATTTTAATATTTTTTAAAAAATTAATTGAAAAGTGTTTTTTTCATTATTCTCACATATCTGTATTTAAAATTAAATACTTTTTCTTTATACTTTATACATTTTTATTTTCAATTCAGAATCAAAAATTAAAACAATTGAGAGAATATAAAATAATATTTATATTTTAAGTGACTTACTCACAACCAAAAATTTTAATAAAAAAAAAAACAGATGAGCTTTTTATAATAAAATCAAATTAAATGGTGTAAAATACTTTGTAAAATTAATATGAAATACAAAAATACTAAAAGAAAAAAACGGTTTTGTAAAAGATTTAATAAATACTATTTTTAAGTATCAGTATTTATAATCAAATTTAACTGAATGTAATCTTTAATGAGTATTCAAATGTATATTTAAAAATAGTTTTTACATACTAAAAAAGAATTCATAATTGAATATATTTATTTTATCAAGTATTTTTTACAAGAATGTATGAAGGTATTTAATAAAAACATACCAGTAGAAGACATTGTAAAACACCCGATAAACCTTGAGCTGCCCCCAAGTATTTTTTGTTGTGACATTTATACATGAGAGTAGATTTTTTTGGTTTATCTTTTTCACATGTCTTTATGCCATTGTGTAAAATCGCTGAAACAACCTGTATTATTTATACATTTAATTAAGATCAAGACGATGAAGCCAATAATAATAATAAAAATACTAGTCTTGATTTGTTACTTTTCGTATCAATCTATCTCTATCTGGGTCTTCCCATCCGAGTTTTTTAAGTAATAATAAAGAGTATAGATATCCAGCTCGTCCATAAAGTAAAATGTCAGGCAGTTTTTTATTCAATGCTAATGGCAACAAATCCAAAACTCTATACCAAAGAAAAAATCAAAAATTAATATTTTAAAGCAGTGTAAGATCGTAAAATAAGCTTATAATATGATAAATACTTCTTAATCATTTTTTTTGCATTTTCAATATCACCGAGATCTCGATAAATTTCAGCAGCCGTAACAAATATACCAGATTTCCCAGTTAAATATGATACACTATCAGAATTTTTATTTAATATTGATATACATTTTTCGATAATCAACTTAGCCTAAAAATATAAATACATAAAAAAGCTATAATAGCTTGTATAACATAATAAACTGAACAAATGAAGGCTCTAATATCAAAAAGTATTAACTATTTTTATCCAAATTTACAAACTTAATTTATATTAAAATATGAAATAAAAAGGTTATAGATTAATCTGAAATTTACATAAAAAAAAAATAAAATAAAATAAAAAATTGAAAATAGCTAATAAATTTTACAGAATATGAGATTTCAATATTTATTTTAATATTATTTATATTCTAGCAATACTTTTCTAAATAATTTTTCTCTTATCAAAATTTAACAACTTAATTTAAAGAATATAGGTAGTGAACAATTAGCACATTTATAAAATATTAATATTTAACTGGTTGAACAAACCTCAATAGTTTTATCTCTGTTATGTGTTCTGTTAGCAAACAATTTGTACATCAAAGCAATACCCGCCATTCCAGAATATATAGACTCAACAGTAAGTTCATCATCATAAGGTTTTGGTTTTTTTAAAAACCTTTGAACTTCGTCATCTATTACAAACATATGAGCTTCAACATACTCATTGATTTTGAATTGAAACACATTTGAAGGTTTTAAACTATCTATAATATACTGAAAAATAATATACTCCCAATCAGTAAAATATAAAATAAATCAGTCAATTGGTTATTACAAAATTCATAAATGGGTATTTTTATTAAGGTATTAATGAATTATTAATAAATATATTAATTTTTAAAGAATTATTTTTTTAACATTAAAAATAATTAACAAGCACCCTAAAGCAGGGTTTCCCAACCAGTATGCCACAAAGTTTTATAATTATTAATAAACATTTACATAAAATTTCAATAATTGGTTAAAATATAATAATAATTCTTTTTTTCTATCCTAAATAAACACACCATTTTAAATTGTTTGCTAGTATTATACTGATCTACAATTACTTTGGTAATAATAATTAAAACGACGAAAGCCTAAAAAAAATATGTATACATTATATAAGTCAGTGACAAGTGTGCCACGGCTAATTTTGGGTTGAGATTAGTGTGCCGTGAAGGAAAAAGGTTGGGAAGCGCTGCCCTAGAGTATAAATAGAAATTGAATTTATTTATAATTTATTAAAGTTAATTGAATTAATTTTTCTACAATAGGTAAAAAAAAACAAAAGGACATTTCATTAAATTGTTAAACCTTAGATTTACAAGAAAACTTTTTATGCATTCCTAATTATTAAATAAATAATAATACAAATTTTAAAGATTTGAAAATTTTTTTAAAAAATTCTAAATTCTAGTGCTTATAAAAATATATTGTGACTATATATTTTTAATATTTTTGAATCGGTAAATGAACAACTTATGAAGAATTTTGTTGTTTATTTATTACATTTATACTATTTATTTAAGGTGCAAAAATAGAGTTGTATATAAGTGATAATATTAAAATAAATTTACAAAAATGAATAAAAGCCGGATTGCAGGGTAAACTTGAGAATTTTTTTTACGCCAAAAGAAATACCATTTTATTATAGAGAGAATCTAGGTAAATTAAATTAAATTTTGTATCTATAACATATTAACACTCTGGCTTGAGCATTAATTTGCAAATATAAACAAAAATAAAATAATTTAATACTTTAATTTCATTAATATACTAAACTTACGAAATATTTTTTAAATAACTATTTAGCTATTATTTTATCTATTTAAGCTATACATATATATATATTTTTAATAACAATTTGGTATTGGATATACATTAATACTGATATTTGACACTAATATAAAATATGTCATTGTACCTAACAATAGTTAACACATAAATGTAATTAAAAGTAATAAAGTATTTTTTTAATGTTTAATTATAGTCAAACATTATTCATTAACTTAAAAAATAATAATACATCTTTTTTATGATTCAATAGTAAGATGTTTCTATATGTTTCTAAATCTATTTTAAATATAAAAAATTATTATACATAAAAATTAGTTAAATGGTAATTTACTTTTTAGGTTATCTACAAATGTATTATTTAATTAAATATCTTTCAACTTTCAATTGTCTTTAATTAATTAGCTTAAGCTTGTTATCATAAATATGCAATATCATTTTTGTTGAATCAAACAAATTTATTATGTACTACTTTAATCCATTTACAATATGCTCTTATTAAAATATTTAAAAAAATTGTTTTTCTAGTAGTATGGTGAACACAGTAATCCAGACAGCACATAAGAAGTAATATTTTTAAGTTCTAGAATCTATTTTATCAGTACTAATAGAATGTACATCAGTTTTTTAACTTCTTCTTTTCTTGTTATGAAAATTACTCAAAAAAATTTTTTTAATTTTTTGCTGATATGCATATAATATATGTATGCGTAGTTATTATAGTTGAATTTTAAACTTTGTATAATTGGTAAATTTGTTAAATTTAATAAAAAAAATATAGTGTAACAAAATTTCTTAGTCATTTGAGTAGGTACTTAACATAACCTCTAGTAATCTGGATGAATTTCTAATTCTGATGTCACTCAGTCTCAATCTAGATCAGGGGTCGGCAAGAAAATACTATTGGAGTCTTGAAGATTAATATAATATATCAATGAAGTTCAGCAAAAAAAATATTTTTCAATTCTTCATATTTGAAAAATAGTAGTATAAAAATAAAAATTATTATCTAGTTATTAAAATTAATTTATATTAAAAATTACATTATTAGATATATAATAATAACAATATTTTATCAAGTAATTTAATGTGAAAAATTGCATTTATTTTCCTTCATCAGTTTTTTTAAATCGGGGAATTTTGGAGAACAGCATATGTTAATTAATGTGCCCTCGAGGTAAGAGTCTGTTACTTGAACATTTATAAAATTGTAATAAAACCAATTATTACCTGCCCAATAAAATATTTGCAATAAATTATGATATCACTATAATCCGAGTTTAAAAAATGAAATGAAATAGACATTTTCTATTAATAATAATAAATACAATAATACATACTATATACTATTAGATTAAATAACATAATCAAATAAAATATGTTGACAGGGTCCAAAGTTATACCTTTTGAGGTCCGGATTGAGACCGAAGTCCACCAGTTGCCGACCCCTGATCTAGATTATAGACGCTTCACTTTATATATTTATGTCATGTGTCTGATTACACTTTAAATATTTGTAATTTCTTAGGTTTTTTTTTCTGGATTACTGATACATTTTAAACCAAAATAAATGATTCTGGTGCAAAGTCCTGGTTAATGTGTAATATTACTTTAGTTAATTTATACTTTATAATTCTGACTTCAACATTTTTTAAATATAATAATAATTTCAGCCTTAGATAATTATAAAAAATGTTTACTAACTCCAAAGATAGATGTTAATAATAAACATCTCTATAATAAGCAGTTTTAACTGTTTTAAATACCACCCTAATAATTTATTTTTATTTTAGAGATTAACTTGTTTTTTTTACAATTATTATGGGAAATAGGTCTAATATGTCCGCTATAAACACATTTAATATTCCTAGTCAATTAATAAATTATAGATAGCACTTACAATTTTAACTTGATTAAAATTAAATAACAGATTCTCCTCAAATTAAAAAATATATATATTTTAGGTTGATAAAAAGTTGCTTTAAATTCAATACAAAATTAATATTAAACACACTGTTAATATGCCTACTTACATACATTTTAAGCGATCTTCCTACTACCTCATTTGCTTTCTCATCAGATAGTAAACTCAGTTCATTTTTGTAATTTCTGATATGCTCGTGTTTCTGCTCATTGGTCTTCTTCTTATCCTCCATCATAAGTTTATTGTAAACTACTCCATAAAAATGTATAAATTAAACACATTAATTGTGTAAATAAATAAGAGTCATAATGTTTGAAAATTATAAGAATTAATTAAAAATTAATTTACTAAGGTTTTTTCCAGTTTTTATTGTGATGCAATCATAATATCTAAACTCGAACAGGTAGTATATATAGTATTATTAATTAAAATTTAACCATGTTTCATCTGGATATTTCAAAATACTGGACAAATCTCAAAACTTATTTTAAAAAAAAATCGATTTTTACTTAATATTGAATTATTCAAAAATATTTACCTGATGGTCAAACGAATATATTATTGATACATGGATATTATGAACAAAAAAATATTATATCATGTATATAAAATGGAAAATAATAAATAAAAATAAAAAAAGTTGCAATGAATTAAATTATCATATTTCAAGAACAAAAAAAATGTCATCACTTATTGAACTGTGCATTAAGTTAAAAAAAGAAAATGTATAAAACAAAAATAATTTGTATAGGTAATGTACAATGTAGATACATCATAATATTATAGAATTAAATAATGAATACAATTGTTAGCGACTACTGTTTCACTAGTTAAATACCTAAACAAGAAGAGTTAAGAATATTGCATACAATCAATATTGAACACAGATCAGTCAAACTAATCACCTAAGAAATTAAGTAGGTACACCTAAAATAGGGTTGCCAAACGTCCCGGTATACCGGGACATGACACCAGTATATGACTTTGGTCCCGGTCGTCCCGTTAGACCCTCCCAAAGTCCCGGTTAAGACTTAACCGATAAGTGTAAGTAAAAAAAGTACCAAAAATTATAAACTATATTTTTAAATTTATATTCTAAATTCTATAATAAAATAATGTGTGAAAATGTCAGAAAAATATAAATTATAAATGATTAATAATTAATCAAATACTTTAATATAATCATTAATTTATCTTTAATCTATTTCTGTAATAATTTATACTTAAACTTAAAATTCAAAAAATGCTGTAAAATAAGTATGTAACCATGTGGTACTGTATTAACTAAATTTAATGCTACCTATTATTATTAATTTCTCTATAATATATATATATATATATATATTACATTGTGTTCAAGATTTTATAATTTAAAAAAAGGTTGTTGAAATTATTTGTAAAAAAAAAAAAACGTCCCGGTCTGTAATTAATTTTTTATGGCAACCCTAACCTAAAACATTAATTAATTTTCGGATTTCGTACCAGACTTTATAACTAAATAATGAGCAGTGGATGTGATGATTGTAGTTCAGTCTTCTTCTCTCTTCAGTCTTCAGTGGCTATAAAACGTATTATACTAGGTACTTACAATAGCGCATACTAATTATGAAAAAAAAAATAACAAATAGCCGGTTCCAGGCTTTAGGTTGTCGTGGTTGCAGACAGCCACCAGCCGGGAAGCTTTGCTATCCGGCACTCGGACTCGGACGCGTATAGTGTACACTGTACACGAGTCACATGTAAAATAATATACGAAAAAAAGAAAATAACGCATTAGTGCACTGTCATCGTTGCGAAATCGTTATCGATAGTAATGATAGTATAGTTGTCGTACACAGCTGCAGTGCAGTACCAACAATCGCGACAACCGTGTATCGATAACGCACGTTTACCTCCAGCAATAACACGTAGAACTATTATATTATAATAATATTATGTTCTATGATAATTATTGTGGTAGGTTTTTTTTTTTTTTTTACATATATAGTGATAAAACGAAATATTGCGTTTTAGAGTTTCAGGCACAGATAACGAACGACGAGCCCGCCGTTCCAGTTGTGTCGTGGGCTGACTGGGCACCGCTGATGTCCAATAATATAAATAACCAACTCAAATAATATTTATAATAATAATAACACCTAATAATCTATAATATCTGCGCTGCACTTGCTCCGACTACCACAGCCGTCCGCTGGGAACCGACCAACGAACGACCGTCGAGAGCCATTCGCACTTCTCCGTGTTCCGTGATCGTCGTCGCCGGTAAGTCTGAATAATATTTTTCCTAAGACGTTTCATTAGCAGCGCTTCGTGACGACCGCGATGGCGCAGTCGCGCAATCCGTTTCCCTATCGCGGTCGTTATTTTCGTCCAGATAACCATGTTTAATGGCCGTCCGGTTACCGACTCCCGACGTATTATCAGGACTTAGGCGGATAATGTAAATCTGAAATCATTCCGATTGTTTTCTATTTTGTAATGCGAGTAATACATTTTAGAGGTACATCTCTGTAGCATAACAGAAAAGAGTTAAGAGATTAATATTTCCGAACTAAAGGATCTTGCGATAACGCTTTGTACTCGTTAAGCTCGTACGATTATTATCCAAGTTCCATTATTATTATTTACGAATCATGATAAGAATAATATTAACTTATATAATTTGTTTGTATATTACTCGATTAATTTTAACTATCTTTTTTCTCTGACACAATAGTGTTAGTATCATTTCGAGCTCGATTTATTGCCTTTCTTTATTCATATCGGTTACATACTTACATGACATTATTATGATTGTTTACTACTGCCGCGAGCGATCAGAAGACCACTGATTGAACCAATTTTATCTTTATATTATAATAATATGTTCTACACACAAAAAATCAAAAAATTAATTATAAGTTAACCTACGTATTACAGATATGCTTTAATTGTTGCAGATTTATCGTAAGTATATACCTAATAATTATATATTTACATGATAGGTAGAATAGACGGTATTAATATTAAAGTAATTTTACTTAAGTTTAATAATGACGTAAATGTATTTTGGTATGAGCTTGTATAGATTTAGGTATTGGAAATAAGCTACATTTTATTTATTAGAATTTTTTTTTCTTTAATTATGTACAATATATCCTCGAATATATCTAATGTAGTTAATAACTCATTTCACGTTTCATAGATTCAAAATATAAATTTTTTTTTTTTGCATCACTTGATTCTAAATAACATTTGTTTATAGGTATTTAAATACATATTTTTTTAATTTCTATACGTATTATAATACTATACTATCATTTTTTTTCTTAAATATTGGATTGCAACATAATTTTTATATTTTTAAAAATATTGTTATTATTAAAGACCGGATTTCGCATAAAATGCATGTTGCTATTTTCAACATCATATACATGCAGTCAATGAATGTCCACAATCCATTACTTGATTGATTAAATATCAAAATTTTATACTGCATATGTTTGCATATTCTGACGTTAATGCATGTTCTTCATATTTTTGCATATTTTAACAAAAATCGTACAAATATACACCTAACAATCCAAAAAGGTATTGAGCGAAAAAACAGATCATAGGTACGTTTATATAATATCAAAAATTTTACGCCTCAAAGAATTTTTGGACGCTTAAAATAGTTCCATAGTTTGGTTTTAAAGTGGAAACATGGCTTTACCTATTTTATCTAATCTTGCTGATAAAATGCCCGAAACAACATAATATGTGCAAGTACAACATAATATATTACAACCACTGCTACATTTATATCCAAGACAATTATTGTTAGTAAGAATTACGTTGTAGAGTAGTGGTGTTGAGTGTACACTGTACGTGTTGTATCGATAATAATTATTTTGTAATTTACCAATTAATTTTTAAATAGTTAAAATGCCCAAAATTCAAAATTCAAAACTAGCATCAATAAGAAAATGGATTGAGCCATATAATATTTCTGGTGAGGTTTTCAAAATATTAAATAATACAACAGTTTTCTGTCAGCATTGTCAAAAACCAGTAACAGCAGAAAAAAAATTTCAAATTGATCAACATGCAAAATCATTGTTGCATGAAAAATGTTTAAACAAATCTTCTTCTAAACAAACCTTTGTTCATGAAGCATCAACATCCATAGAAAATCAATCACAATTTTTCAAAGAACTTTGTAATACATTAATTTCTTCAAACATACCTTTACATAAATTACAAAATAAAAACTTTAAATCCTTTTTAGAAAAGTACACAAAAAAACACATACCAGATGAAAGTACATTAAGAAAAAACTATTTAAATCAATGTTACACAGACGTTTTACAAAATATTCGAGAAATCATAGGCAGCTCATACATATTTTTTTCTGTTGATGAAACTACTGATCCTCGTGGAAAATATATAGCAAATTTTATTGTTGGTAAATTATATTCCGATACGCCTTCTAAATCCTATCTTTTGACATCGAAAGTTCTCGAAAAAACCAATAATTCAACTATAGCACAATTTGTAAATAATTCTCTTAAACTATTGTGGCCCAAAGGTAACAATGATGATAAAGTTTTGTTGATGTTATCTGATGCTGCTCCTTATATGACAAAAGCTGCACAAAACTTAAAACCATTTTATTCGAATCTTGTACATGTAACTTGTGTCGCACATGGTATTCACCGAATTGCTGAAAAAATTATAGATACTTTTAGTGACATTAATGATTTAATAATTAATAATGGAAAAAAGGTTTTCTCAAAGGCTTCGTATAGAATTCAATTATATAAGGAAATGTTGCCAAATACACATTTACCACCGCAGCCAATAATTACTCGTTGGGGTACTTGGCTAGAGTCAGCCTTTTTTTACGCAGATCATTTTGAAGAGTTTAAAAATGTGATTGAAAACTTAGAAAATAATGCAAAATGCATTCAAAATTGTAAATCAATTTTTAATAAATTAAATGTAAAATATGATCTTGCTTACATTAAAGCAAATTTTGTATGTATTGTTGAAAGTATCAAAAAGCTTGAAACCTCTAATTTGTCCCTTGTAGACTCATTAAAAAGTTTAGAGCAAGTGGAAAACTCTATCAATGAACTTCCTACTAGTACAAATAGTACAATAATTAAAACAAAATGTAAAAACGTTTTGAATAAAAATAAAGGATTAATGATTTTAAAAGAAATTTCGAAAATACTTCAAGGTGACAGTGCTAATTTCAACGATTTATCTGTTCCAAATTATTCGCCGGATATACTAGCCAATTTTAAATATGCTCCGATCACCAGTGTTGATGTTGAACGCAGTTTTTCTTCCTACAAGTACATTCTTACAGATCGCCGTCATAATTTCACAGAAATAAACATGGAACATACTTTAATAACTTATTGTTTTTCTAATTAACTTACTACCTTAAATTGTTCGTATGTTTTTCCTATTTATATCACCAATTTATCTACTATTCATTTTAATAAAATATTTTTTACAATATATCAATGCTTAAAAATTAAATTACAATTTAATAAAAAATTAAATTTTTGTAATATATTATAGATGTTACTTTTTGTTTATGAAAAATGTAATACAATTAATAAATAATTATCAAACATAAAATTGAATAAAAATTGAAATTTTATTTTGCATGTTTTGCATTTTTTCCTTGCATATTTTAAATTTTTTTAGTGCATGTTTGCATGCATATTTTACAATTTAAAATGCATATAAATCCGGTCTTAAGTTATTATTGTTGGTTAGAAGGATCTCGTTATGATTAGATTTAGTGCTTACAACTACCGGCAAACTATACTAGTTTTATAATATACATTTGTTTACCTACATATACCGTACTACTGGGAGTTGATAACCTAAATACATAAATTTATAATTCAACTTCATGATATGATAATTATAAAAGAAAAACGAAAGAAGTAATTCAAATGTTTTAACTGTTTTTTTATTTACTACCTGGCTATGTACAATTCATTCTTTAATACATTTTTAAAATAATTTAGGTAGATAAGTACCTACATACTATTTTTTTTTACATTTTTAGCTAAATTACATATCAATATATTAGAGTGTTTTTCGTGTACTTTCTGTAACTAACAAATGCTGATATATACTTGGTGATATTGATAAATAATCTTGGGTTCATTATTTTTTTCATGTATTTTTTATATTTAATATCAACCATTTGAAAAACTTTTACATTATACTTTGACTCGGCACTGACATTCTAACTGCTATTGTTGAACAAAATATAATGCTGGAAAAACTAAAAGCACATCATAAATTTCCTAAAATAGACATTCAATAATAATTAGTGCCTACCAATTATTTAAAATATACACCATACCAGTGTCTGTGTCATAGGGCTGATTAGGCTTTAGCACCACCTGAACCTTTTTTTTTATATGTGGGTAGGTACTTGGTACTTAAGAAAGTAATAAAGTGTTATAGCCGTAGAAAATTGATAACAAAATAAATCAAAATTATAGATATTTACACGATTAATAATATACTGGTTGCCCATCAAGATGTGATAAAATTATAATATTATATATTTTGATTGTTTTATTAGATTATATGTTTGATTAAAATTTTAAATCAATATTGAGAAATTGTATGTGTGAAATAATTAAAAATAATTGTTTACATATTTCAGTCACCAACAAAAGAGTTAGACAAATTCACATTGAAGTTTGTATTAAAAATTTCTATAATTTTTTTCTTGTGTGACTTTAAGACCTTGAAAGGGGGAGGGTATAGGTGGGTGGTCAGATTAAATTTAGCTATACCTGACTCAGAAGTCTGCGCACGCTTATGGTCTGTGTATATTGACTCTTAAGTGTTCTCAGATAAAAACCACTGAAAACTTACTTAACACAAGCACTATGACCGAAGTCACAACTCAATATTTTTGCTGAATTAATGTAATTTTTAAACCATCTCAATAGATTTAAATTGCTTGCCTTCCAAAAAAATTTGTTGTATTAGTATCTTAAAAAGTTCTTGATGTCATCAGTCAAAAAATCAATAAAAGTTAATATATTTTTATAAATAATAATACATATTTTTTTTTGATTAGTAGGTAACAGAAAAGTAATATTTATTGAGGCTTGCCTAACATAATAATTATGTTCTATGGTTATTTTAGTGAGATGATCCTGTGGTTATCTACAATCAATTTTTCTAAATGAAAATTTGTATTATATATTTGTTAAGCGTCAATCTGTTAAACTATCTGTGTGTGTACTTATTGCACATATTTTGGAACATAATCTTAGTTAAAAACAATACAACCTACCTAACCTAACCTACATTATTTTATTAAACTATCTATTTTTTTTTTTTTTTTTTTGTTACAGGTTTGTTTTTATTGAAACTTAAAAGTTATCATTCATTATGTCAACTCCTGCCAGGCGTAGATTAATGCGAGACTTTAAAAAATTACAAGAAGATCCACCTGCAGGTATCAGTGGCACACCAACTGATAACAACATCATGCTATGGAAAGCTGTGATATTTGGACCTCATGATACTCCATTTGAAGATGGCACATTTAAATTGACAATAGAATTCACTGAAGAGTATCCTAATAAACCACCAACAGTTAGATTTGTTTCAAAAATGTTTCATCCAAATGTTTATGCGGATGGAGGAATTTGTCTTGATATATTACAGAACCGTTGGAGCCCCACTTATGATGTAGCTGCTATTTTGACATCCATACAATCACTTCTTAGTGATCCGAATCCTAATTCACCAGCTAATTCTATGGCTGCCCAATTGTATAAAGAGAATCGCAGAGAATATGAGAAACGTGTAAAAATGTGTGTGGAACAAAGTTTTATTGATTAGAATTCATTAATTATTCTTTAAGTCATACATAAAAAAAATACTGTGTGTTACTAGTTCTTTTAAGCTTCATAATTGAATTTTTATCACAATTATTGCTATTATTCCAATACATCAAAATAATAATTTCATATTGATTTTTTTTTTTTTCATAATTGTATGTTTATTGAGTTATTTTTAAAGGTTTATATTATTTTAAGTATGTTGACACTAGTGAAGATAAAATATTATAATTAATTTTAATGTTTTGTAATGATTAACTTTATAATCATAGCTTTTATTCCAGAAACATTTTTTTAATTGTAAGTTATTTTGCATTTTGAATTTGTATATTTTTTCTATTTACTTTTATAAGTTAAACTTTATATCAAAATGTATTTATGTACTTTTTTTGCTTGTATTATTGTAAAATGTATTATTATTTTTTTTATTTACTATATATTTATAGAGTACATGACCGAGTTAAATGCATAATATTGATGATCATCTAAACAGTTTGAGTATTGTAGTATTACAGAGAATATTATATATACTTGAAGTAATATTAAAATAGCTCATTATATTAACATATTATTGATTTTAAATATCAGCAAAATTGTAATGTATTTCAATAAATATTTAAATATTGTAAAAGTTATTTGTTTTACTATAAATGTATAATTCTATCCTAAGTGTGTGGTTTAAAGTTAAAATTGTATAGTAAAAACCAGCGGTTCTCAATCTTTTTTCATTTACGTACCCCTTGATCTCTCTCACCACATCAATTTAGAATATAAATAAATGAAAAATAATTTTTTTGCGTACCCCAGATGAGAACCGCTGGTATAAACTATAAATTAAGTGAATGTATAATCTGTACAAACAGCTTTAATGCTATATTTAAGTGAAATTGTTCAAGTTAATTTATGGAAATGAACAGTGCATTTTTATATTTAGATTTATATTGGTCATTTAATTTTGTATATAGTTACTAAATTATAATGATTAGGACCAGTAGTTTTGAGCAAAATATACTGTAGAATATACATAAAGTTGCACACATGAACTTTCAAAAAATATATAGTAAGTTTCTTTTATGCCCAAAAATACTTAGAAAATGAAGAAGTACAAATTGTTAAGTATTTTTAACTATAGTTAACTAATTTATTATGAAAACAATAATAATATTACTATCATAATATTATCAAATTAAATTTAGTTGAATATTAAATATTCAGAAAACAATTTTTTCCACCCAATCATTTTGTTACTTCAAGCTCAAAATAGTCAGATAACCTAAACATAATTTAGTACTAGTTCAAGATGCTATCCACCATGAATATTTTATCGGTCGTAATTTTATATTTGTTTCATATATTTTTACAACAAATAAAAATTGTTTTACCTTTATAATGTGGTATTTCCATTTTATCAATTTTTTTTCATTTATAGTGTATTAGTTAATTATTGTTCTTACAGCTGTGATAAATGATTCGAATAAATTTCCTGTAGGTTGTACTGAGCATCACCACTTTTTCTGAAGTTGGGACTAATATTGTCAATAACTGTTTTAATGGTATACCTATTTGTTTTTGACGTGTAAATTAACATTTCTGAAACACGGACAACAGGCTAATTTAACTGTTGTAAAACCCCTAATTTTAATTGCAAAATGATAAAGCTTAAACAGGTAGTTAAAAAGAGTAGATAGGTATTAGGCAGCAATATAGCATAATAAACCGCATATTAAACGAATATCAATTATTTTTTCAAAATCATTTTATTTATACTTATATTATTTTATTAGACTTATTTATCAATCTGACATCTGTTAATAAAATATGCTCTTTTTATGCAGTCATCTAGAAATAAATAATACATTATTTTTTTTTTCAAATAGGCTAGTATGTAAAATTATTAAAAATATATAGAATTTATGTATTTTGATAATGTAGACATGTTTAATCAGAATTATATACGTACAACGTTAGTAGTCTAGAACTCTAGAAGAAGAAAATGCACTAACATATTTCTTAAATCTCATCTAAAATGATTTGCAAATGTAAATGGTGTCTACTGACTAGGTACCTAGTACCTAAGTAAAAATGAAGAAAGTTAAAATCATTGGTACACACACAGTATGCTACCTACCGCTAGGTACTTATCTATCGTATAGATCAGGGATGGCCAAACTGCAGCTCACATAAGTCGCATCATCTCCTAAAATATTATAAAAAATACCCATACAATCACTTGGGTAACTAGACTTGTGAAGTTAAGTTAACCAAGAACCATCTTCAACATCTTAACATGCGAAATGGGATAAGTCCCCAAAAAGTAGCATGTCACTTAGAGAGTAAAAGCGAGGAAGTAAAACTCTATCAACGAAAAGTAGTATATAATAAGTTAGTAACTACAAATGAAGAGAAGTTGAAACGATAACTGCTATTTCCGATAGTTATAATGAAAATAATTATCAGTTCCAGATAAGAGATTGTCAGCCAACAACAAAAGAATATTATATACAAAATGAAGTTTTATTATTTTATGAGGTAATAGATTATTTACCTCCCATAATCTATTTGTCCTGAGAATGTATTTTCATATAATAATATAATGATGTTGGTTTATAGGTTGTATTTAATATGATATTCTCACAGTTACTCTATTTTTACTAAAATAATCTCATTAGAAAGTAATTCACTCTTAACAAATAAACTATGTATATTTACATTGTCAGATTGTAATAAAATAATCTTATTAGGTAAATATTAAATTATTGGTAAACATTATATTTATGATATTATTAGGTAATATTAAATTTTTAAACCTAATTATTAATTATATAAGTATTTTATATAACACGTATGTATTTTTGTTATTATCCATTGGCCATAGTCAAATATATCAAATTATTGATAGCATTAGAAATATTATCACTGAATATGTAAATAACAAAGGTATTAAGTATCAAGATAAAATATAATTCACACCATTGTTATATTTACACAAAAACAATATATTTTAATTGTATTAACTGTAAAAAATTTTCGAAATATTTGCAACCAGGTAGATATAATATATGTGATATATGTGTAATATATCACATTACGGAAGATTTGACCTCTGAAAAATAGCATAAAGGACCCTACTGAACAGATAATTGGCCAAAGTGTTTTTTTTTTTTGTTTTTAATATCTACTCGTGTTGGTCTGTTATTTGGTTACTATACTTGACCTGTAGGTTCAATTCATTTCTAAGCCAGTGTCAATAATCTTCATAAAATAAAATAGTTTTCATTTATTATGAATATACAATTTCCATTCTTGAAACTCAATAGTCATAACACAGCAGAATAATTATAAATAATTTTGAAGTTCATGACAGGCAAGAAGTTACAATATAGAATCATTTGTCTCTTCTAATGAATCAATAATCAGCTACAAATATTAAATATGATTATCAAGGGTTTCTGTATAGAGGAATTACCTTGTTATAGAAATTATTTATATTTATGGAAACAGAATACCCAAAGATAAATGAAATCGAGCCCCTAAAGTGAATTTTTTTGTGCAAATGTGCACTAGTACTCCAAAGGAATTCAATATAAACTAATATAGTAATGTATTGACTATTTTAATATTTTAAAGTATAATGTAATATATATTATAATGTGATATTTAAATTTATAATTATATATTATAATATAATGATTATTTTAAAGCATATAGTAGATAAGTACTTAGTAGTAAATATTAATAGAGAAATGTATATTTTATTATTTAATGAATATTTAAAAAAAATTTATGTACCTACTTACATTATTTATAATATAGTTATAATAACTAATTTATTATAGAATTATACAAAATTCCATGAAAGACTACTCTAATTAAAATACAATACTATAAACTTAAATTACTAATTATGTCTTCTAATTTGAATAATTTTTTTGTTTTTGTGTTTTTAAACACCAATTTTGAATACTGTATGATTCTCATTGTTGTATAAAACAAAAATATATTTGTTAATATATTAATATATAATATAGTTATATAGTATAATGTATACTTGCTAGTAATTATTAATTTAATTTGTGGAATTTAAACTCTTGTAAAAGTTGTCACTAATATGATAACAATCACTAGGTGTAGGTTGTATAGGTCGTTGGGTATCCAGTATACAGTAAAAATTGTTTATAATGACGTTCAAAGGACCAAGGAAAATAGGTCATAATAATCAAAATTATGAAAAAAAATTGTAACTTCAATACATATAGACAAAAGTAAAAATAAAATCATTTAAATGAATTAATTAAATTATTATTTTAGAATTAAATAATTTACAACATTTTGTTAAAAAAAATTTTATTTTAAATTAAACTGTAAAAAAATCACAATTTTTCTTTCTAGTGCTTCAAAATGTATTTTATGGACTTAATTTTTCCAATATAACCAAAAACAACCGTCATAACATTGGTATAGCCATTATACAGACGTCATAATAATCAATACAAATTAGTACATGCAATATAAGAGTTTTGCAGGGACTTTCAATCTAAGGTCATTATACCCAATATAACATTACAACCAGTGTCATTATAAACGATTTCTACTGTATTTTAATTTGTGGTCCGTGGTTTTACTGCGCTTAATATAAACTGTCAGTGTTTGATGACCGAGGCTTCTTTATTTTTTCAATGTTTTTGATGACTATATCATGCAGTGTTTTATAAGTATTGCAGATATCGCATAAGGTATGAGTCAAATAAAAGTATTGTTTGTAGTCAAGTTCTGCAACAGTACACCGGTAGTCTTCAATATACGGGTATTTGAAAACCTGAAAAAAAGTGATTTTAATTATTAAAAGTCTCATTTACTTTTTTCAACATAAAATTTAAAATGTATTATTTTATATTTCTAGATGTGTTTTATACCTAATACCTAACTTTACATTGAATAATTGAAATTTGAATAGTAACTATTTAGTACTTAAATTTAATAAAATAATTAATATCTTAAATGTATAAATTATACTTTAAATTCATATAGCAAAGTGATTCTTCTGAAATACATAATTTTATTTATGACAGTTAATAATAGTTTTCTACTAACATAATATTGTGTAAAAAATTGTATTAGATTTGCTTCCAAATTTTAATGATAAATTAAAACATCTATCTTTAAGATAAAGTTAACTATTTTATACTTTTCTATTTAATTTATTCAAGGTAATAATTGTATTAATTTTAACTATCAAGTTGGCAAGCAATCAAGACATTATTTCCCAAAATTCTAAAAATTACGAATAATTAAAAACTGCAAATAAATTTGGATTTAAGAAACTAAAATATGGATTTTATTTTTGTAACTCCCATTAAGTAACAGAAAGAAATAATAGTGTCAATATACTTAACCTAAGTATTATCACAAACAGAGCTACTTAAAATGTAAAGCCTTGACTGAACAGGATCAAGAATTATTTTTTTGAGAAAAATCAGAATTTTTCTTATCAACTTACTAATCATTTTTAATATAAATGTTAAAATGTGCAACAAATAAACTTTATTCAATCATTATTTTACAATTTAGTATTTACTAATATTTCTTCTTTAATTATTTTTAAAAAACAGCCGAAGAGAGGACTTGGGTATTTAACAGAATTATACATGGAGATTATTTGGTCATTTAGGTGAATAGAAGAATTATTTTTAGAGTTGAAGGTAAAAATGCCATAAATAGATTTACTTTTGTTAAGTTATTTACTTTTGTTAGTGTTGTTGAACTATGGTAGATCTGTTGTATAAACATAGTGAAATAGGAGAAAGGATACTGTCTCGGAGGCATCTGTTTTTATAGGATGTAAATTTGAAAATTTTTCTTTACATCATATCATTTTTTGTTTTTTAAAGTTTTGTTCTAGATTAAAAACATATCATTACATCATATTATAATAATTACACAGGCTAAAACCAACTAAATAATAACTAGAAATATAGTAATTTGCATTGTATAAAATATAATTTAAATTATTAAAACTAATACAAACCTTGGTGATAAATTTTCCACGAACTTCATAATAGAGTGATACTTGTTCTAAATATGTGTCTATAATGGATTTAACTTGCTCTACCTCATGAATAATCGCTTCTTGCACACCTACTCCAAAATTATTGCCGTCTTCAATTTTTGGTATAAATAAGGATACCCAAAGCTTTACCTAAAAATAAAGATTAATACAAATGAAGTGATAATTATGTAAATATTCTTAATATTTTACGAACATCATTGACATCTTCAGCTAATTCTTTGATATTGGGTTTAAGAATTTTAAGGGCTTCAGTGATATTTTTATTGTGTGGTATGTGCGTTTGTTCTGGAATCAAATCATGTGAATTTGAATCTAAACGTGGCCTTTTCACAACATTTTTTTCATCACAACTAAAATCAAAGTTGTTTGAATGTTTAATAATCTTAAATCAAAGCATATTCAGTATAATTTTTTTACAATATGTATATACTCACTTTTTTACATTCTTTTCTATTTTAGAAATTGTAGGGATTTCTAATTTACATTTTATGTCATTTGCAGCAATATGAAATTCAGGCATTTTGAGTAACTCATTTAAATGTATTATTCGTTCAGGAAATTTTTGAAGTATACGATTCTCTACCTAAAGTTTAAATATAAACATAATAAAATAAGTATTAACATTTAGTAATTAAACCCATATATTTTTAAAATTATTTTAGATTAATATAATTAATGTATATTATGTTAAATGTATTACATTAAATTTGTTCTCGATAATTAATAAAATAAAATAAGTACATAAAAAAATGTTCATCAATATTAAACATATAAATTCTAACTGAAAAATAATCACTATTGAAACATTTTTTTACAGTTCATTTCTTTTATCAATAATTGTATAAGATAAATGATATTCAAATCCTATTTGTCATAAGAAAAATATATTGTTAAATTCATAATTGATAATAGGGTGCAGGGTAGGACTGGCCCGGATGGTAGGTGCATGATCGCGGACTGGGCCTCTGGCTAGTTTAGGCCCTCAGACTTCATGTTCATATATTATAATTAAATATATTTTTAAATTAGATATATTGCCATTGTTTTAGTAACTGTATTTAAAATTTTTTAAAGGTTTCTTATTGATTTTATATACAAAAAATAAATTAATATTAGGTCTCGATAAGGTTAAGTGGACAGGTGATTTTGTTATGATATTAAAAATAATATAATTTAATACACTGTTTACCAATTTGAGTCTATAATTCGTTCACAACAGATGCATTGCCAAATATTTGACTAACTGATAGGTTTAAAATTGAAACTTTTAATTATATACATGATATTTGTGCAAATAGCTTGTATAAAAGATTTATAAGTAATTTAAAATTACTTAGTGATTGCATTTGCTTGGATCTAAACATTTTTAATTCTATAAAAAATAAAGTACCTACAAATGCATTAAAAAAACTTTCACTTCTATCAACTATTGATAAAAATACACTAGAATATGAATTAAAATAATTTTCTCAACAGTTTAATTCTATTACTAAACCTTGAAAATGACAAAAGCTTTTATTGATCTTAGACTTATTGCGCATTTTTCATTTTCTATATTATATTCTTACCTTTAAATTTGATAATAGGTAAATTTACTCTAATATTAAAGCTAACATCACAAAATATGTTTTGCTGAATGCAAACTTGTTGTAATATATGTTAGTAAGACAGAGACAATATATGTGGGAATGGCATCCTCTTAATAAATACAAAAATTAACAAGTAAAAAGTGTAGCTAAAAAATAATTTTTAGTATAGCCTCAAGGCCCTAGATCAGTATAATATGCAGAATTGCAGACTGAGCCTTTTGATGCCAGTCCGACTCTGATAGGGTTCATACTAGTTGATTAAAGTGTACCAAAATTGTTACTTTGGGAGACAAAAAAAAAAAATATATTTAATAATAAAATTCATTTTTAGACAAAAATGCTAGAAATCTACTGACAATATCATACAAGTAAAAATAATTTTAATACATACTTCGATTTTGAATGTTTCATAGAACTCTTTTGCCTGAAAAATACAAACAAGTAAATTATTAATAACAGAAAATTGAATGTAGAAAATAAATAATATTTGATTTTTTAAATATAAAATGTTTGCAACCACAAATCATTCAGTTCCAGTACATCATCAGTAAACTTATAAGGTGTACAAATTATTTGTAATGATAATTTTATAAAATTGATAGGTGAAAATTTTCATTACATAATTTAAGTGATGTTTAACCAATAACCATGTTAATGATTAGTTTCATAAACAGTGCACTAAAAATCTTAAATGTGAGTAAAATGATCTATACAAATTTTCAACATCTATTTAATTCATCAATCATATTGTATTAATTATTTTCAACTGATTATGCAAACAATAGGTATTTTTTTTTTCACCTTTTTTGCAGCTTCAGTCTGGGCCTCCATATTCTGCGAGTGAACAATTTGGTAGATAACTAAAAGTTTAATGTATTCTGATGAAAACGATTTTAATAATCTTGTATTTTAAAACGTAAATCGTAATCAAGTATCGAAAGTAGGTATATGGGAAATTGAAGAACAAAATATGATGAGTAATGACTGACAAGATGAACATATTATTGATTATTGAACAGATTAAAAGTAGGTTTAAACCACGGTAGACAATCTACCTTTGTTTAAACATTTTACAATTATTTTCAGCTGTAAATGTTATCACGGTTACGGTATACACAAACATTTCGCGTTTTCGAATACAGATAGTGTTACACTGTCATGATATAAATAATATATTCATGGTAACACGTAATAGGTACCTAATTATAATGCATCGCTATCCTAATTTTTTCTCTCTACAAAAATTAATTCAACAATCATATTCATTCAGAAAAAAAACATTTTCTACCAAGAACCATTAGTCCAAATTAAAAAAAGTCGGCAAGTGGGTACCGTTCTGCTGTATATTAGGGGGTGGGGTGAACCTCGGACTAGGGTAGGTTAAATTTGAATGCAATGATAGGTATCATTGTATACGAAAAACGATTCTGAATGGAGATGATTTGTCAGTTTAGAATATTTAACGTTCGATATAAATACAAACAATTTTATAAAATTTTAACTTCAAATGCTAATAAAAAAAAAAATTGTGCCTATGTATTATTATAATTTTTTAATCACTATAAAAATAACATATGAGGAACATTGTATACAATTTTCAAGTATTTTGATTGGACCAAAAAAATTTTATCAACACTTCAAAAAAAATTTTTCAGAAAAATTGAAAATTTCAGTTGTCTATAAATAGCTCAAAAAAACTCAAAATATTTCGAAAATTAAATCATGTAAAGAAAATGCCAATCTAAATAATTGGTAAAATTTTCAAGTATCTACGACTTATACTTTTTGAATAATACCAAATATTTAAAATCGTTTGAGGAGAAATCGTTATCGTTACGCGATTTCGTAAAAATTTAAAATTCAAACGTACTTAAAATTCTTCCTATAATGGTGTTTCGAGTTTTCTCTATAGCTACTTGAAGAAAAACCTATGGAAAACTTAGTGTTGTATTTTTAATCCTTAGTTATAAACACAAAACATTTTATGATTTTTCAACTTCAATATTACTTGCAAATGTTCGCGTTTTCGACAGATTTCGTAAAAATTTGAGCTATAAACGCTTATAAAAAAAAATTGTGACTAACGATTTTTAATTTTTTTAGCTACAATAAGAACAACTCATAAGGACCCTTGTATTAAATTTTCAAGTTTTCTGGTCACCCAAAATTTTTACCGACACTTCAAAAAAAAAATTCGCTTAAAAATCGAAAATTTCAGTGGTCTATAAATAACTCAAAAAAAATCAAAATTTTTTGAATTTAACTGTATATAGATAACACTAACATAAACATTTGGTGAAAATTTCAAATATTTACAATGATTAGTTTTTGAATTACAACCATGTAAAAAAATCGATTCGGTCGAAAACTGGTTTTGTGTAAAAATTCCCGTTTTTCCGTCATTTTTTTTGTTTTTCTCGATTTTTTTGAAAACTGTTGGAAAATGTTTACTTTTTAGTTTTTACCTCTATAATGCACCAAGGATATTCACTTTTCCATCGGAAACCATCCCCAAAGTTTGAAATTGAAGCATTATTTCGACTAGTTATGCTGTACACAGACACACAAAAAAAAAAACATACATCATTGTAAAATCAATACATTCATCACTCCGTTCAGAATCTAAAATGGCAAATAAATTATTCTCAAAATTATAGTTCCAATATTGGAAGAATGTTCGATTGAGATAGTAATTATATGGGATCTTAACCTGGAACTAGCGTTGCCACTTTTTCGCTGCGCTCGCTCGGACATTAAAAACGAAAATATCCCCCGATTTGTTATGCAACATCACCTGAAGTAAGTCATAACTCATAACCTAACGAAATATGAATAATTTCTATACACCAACGTCCTTATAGTTAATTTAATAGGTGATCATATATATCTTAGTAGTGGTTTGAAATTAAAGACAGTCTAATGCTTGATAGTTTCAGATCAAAACCTGTGTGAAAAAATTAGTCCACATTTGATAATATTATATGCATAGTTGCAGTGTAGTTGTTATTTCCCAAACATTGCTAAAATTCCAAGAATTAAACTTCATAGGTAAAACACTTATTTAAATTAATTAGTTATAATTATGTTAATAATTAATTCGAAACTCCATCCTAGAGTACCAAAAGACAAATTGGGTAAAAATTGGACTGCTGTAATACAAAAGTAAATCCTAATTTTGTACTTAAAGCATACAGTGTTGTAGGCAGGGATCATTTTGATGTTTTTGCCTATTTGATTCGAGGGAAATTGGGGAATACTTTCTTAAAAAAAATGCTATCCCAAGTATATTTAATATAAGTATGTTTTACACTTATACATTACCTACATTCATATAATATTGTATACTTATTGTATAAAATTTAGTTTGTATATTAGTAGATTTATGTTGAAATATTAGTAATGTATTGTTATAATATTTATTCAATAGTTGGTTATAATTATAGTAAACACTAATAACTAATAAATAAAATTAATTACAAATCCTAAAAAAGCACTTATTTGTAATGTAGGAGAGTTTGTTGTTTTTCTAAATTCAAGTATTAATGATTTCAATGAAGATTCTGGTAAATATCCTTAAACATTTTATACCTACATAAATATAATTTTTTATTGTTAAACATATTTATAGGATCAATGGAATATTTTGATGATGAGAAATATCTATCTTCTTGATCTATAACAGACCTCCCAGATCATAAAGCAAAGTAAAAATTATTATGTTCAATGTATTACAATTTACAATAAACCAAAAGATTAATGGCAAAATTCAATTTGTTTCTAACTATATGATGATATATATCTTATTGTACACAAAGCCCTTCCATTGAGATTTAGTGCCCGGGGAAAAATTAAAAAAATTAGCCCCTTTATATTCTAAAAAAAATGTTTTAAACAGTTTAAACCATGCGCCCGGGGCACAGCCCTCTAGGCCCCCCACTGCACGGCTCTGATTATACTTACTTCATATTTTATTTTATTTTTTTTTAAGTATGAATGAAACATATAATAATTTGTAAAAATATAATACTATGCAAATTATTAATTAAAATTAAATAGAAAAAAATTATAATTACACAAAAAGGCAATATAACATGGAATATTGAGAATATAAAATGTTTTATGTTAATAGGTATTTAATACAAAATAGATATTTAATCAATACCTAGTAGGTACCTAAGCAGTTATTGTTTTAATTTCAGATAAAAACTATGCATTTAATATTTTATATACTAAAACCCCTAAAAATCAAGTTCAATTAGTATGAATAGTTCTTTGATAACTCCAGAATTTTCTAAATCAAGGTATGATTGAATTATAAATAAGTTGAGATTTGTTATATTTATGAAATAGTATCACATATTCACATAAAATGTAAAGTATCTTTGAATTTAGTAGGTATTTTAACATTTATAAGAGAATAAATACACAAGTTTTTGTATCTTAAATTAATTTTTCAGAAAAAGAAAATGTTTCATTGGATATTTTACTAATAAAGATCTGATTAGTCTAAAGAAACAGAAAACATTTTTGAATGCAACCAAAAACAATGTTGTTTAAGAAGAGAAAGCAAATTAAAATGTTACAAAAACAAAAAGACTATTTAATTAAAAAAATACGTACAATGAAACAATTAATGACACATTTAAGAGAATAAAAGAATCTCATATCTCAAAATTGTATTTCTCATCTCTGAGTTTTAATTATTGGATTGAAAAATGTACATGTGTTCTGTGTAGCTATGTAGTACCTACTTGTTAAATGTTTTAATTCACTATGGCAAAAATTGTTCTCACTTGTTCTTTAGCAATTTAAAACTATTCAATCATAATTGTGGTATTATTATTTTTAATTTTAAAAAATTTAAGTTTATGTTTAGTTTAATGTTGTATGTGTATTTTTTTATACTTTATTATACAAATACTAATACAACTTGATTAGTAGAAAATACCAAGGTCTATATAAATGATTAATAGGTTAATAAATAAATGTAAAAATTTTAAAATCTTAATTAGTATATATTAACATAATTTCTTATTAACATAGGTAACTTGCTTGACAGTTGTGCATGCATAGTTAGTACAATATAGATTGATACATTTTCAATTGCTTGTTCTATGTTTTTAATCGGTCAAAAATCAAATTGAGTACAAGATAATAATAGATTATTATGTTCAAGATAATTGGTTAGTTGTTTTTTTTTACTTATTTTTCGAAGATTTTAGCAATGTTAGATATTTATGAGATTTGGTTTTATAATCTGTCTCGTGAAAGAAGGTACCGTTTCGCACATGTAGGTAGACTGTGGACCACGGACCACCTGTGTCACAACGCACCACCAGATTGGGAAAGTTCGAGACAGCTCGGTAGTAAAGTAATTTTTCCCAATCTGGTAATGGTGCGTTGTGCCGCAGGTGATCCGTGGTCCATAGTCTACATATTATGCGAAACGGTACCTTTCTTTCGTGAGACAGACTATAGTTTGATTATTTATTACCTTATTTGTGTATTGGTGTTATAACTGGAATATTATATTATAACTAATAATAACTAAATATAATAAATATAATATAACTAAAAATTTGGTATGGATCAACAAATTAATCAGGGAAATCAACAATGATATACAGTACGAACAACCAACATTGCACATGGACAACCAAAGTACAATTCGACTTGTGAAAAATCCAGAGTTTCACAAAAGGACCCATCGATGTCAGATACCACTTCATCAGGGATAAGTATAACGAAAATCTATTTCGTTTACAGTACATCAAAACAGAGAAACAATATGCAGACATATTCACCAAACAGTACAGCATAACTTGTCGAAATAATGCTTCAATTTCAAACTTCGGGGTTGGTTTCCGATGGCAAAATGATAGGATTTACGAAAATGATGGGAATAATCATCCTACTGTTGTAGTATTAAATCTAAAATATAAAAAATCATAGGTGTTATGAAGTACCTATTTATATACGACTATACCAACTTAATGATTACCATTTTTTATGGTTAATGTGGATAAAAAATCTAACAAAAAGACATTTAATAGGTATTATAATTTTAACTTTTCATTACAGTCCTCGGTAGTATTAATAGTGGTAACTATAAGTATCCCCACCTGTCACGTGGGAGACTGGGGATCTTAATTTGTTTTCTATGTATGATTTTAGGGAATGTTATAATGTGTCTACTACAATATTAGTAATATTATAAGTATAATATATATATTTAAGTTCTAAAACAGCGGTTCTTAATCTGTGGTCCGTGGCGCCCTGGGGGTTCGCAATACTCGTGTCCGGGATCCGCGGTAGCCTTAAAACATCGTGAAAAGGTATAATTATAAATATTTAATTAACATGTTTTGTTATGTCTACTTATGCACCTAATTAATAAATATAAAATATGTATATATTTATATATATTTTTTTATATTTTGGTTATGTTAACGTGAGATGTAAAAAAAAGTAATCAAAAAAAAAAAAAAAAATTGGTAAAGGGGTCCGTGGTATCTAAAATGTTAGAATTTAAAACATTTTTTTTATATGTATAATAATAAACAGCGTTAGGTACGATTAAAAATGTTTTAAAGTTTTTAATTTTAAGTCAGTGATAAAAGAAAACCCACTTAATTTAGATGTTTAAAACTTTGATATTATATTATTTTATTATGTATAGGTAGTATTATAGTAAGTATTTTAAGCAAATGTACTTTATAGGTATGTTTAAATACTACCTATTAAACAATGTTTTAATGACTAAATTAATTAATGTAATGACTAATTATTACTACATTTAATTTGTTAAAGAATTAAGAAAATAATTTAAATAAATTAAGAATTATGAACGAAAATAATAAAAACTACACGTCCATCGTATGTAAAAATGAAATGTTTAGCGGTTTTGCCATCAAATGGTGGGGGAAGGCGGGATTCGGGATGGCACCTTTTTTGTACCATTGTGAAAATAGCATAAATAATAAAAATAACCTATCTTTATTATCTATGGAAAATGGCGAGTCCGCGCTCCAGTCATTGAACTCTATATTTCAATGGCTCCAGTAGGTATATTATCTTATCTATCTCAGTGCCCAGAAAAATTCTATGGTAATATGATATAAAATAGTGATAGACTGATAACTGATAATGATAACAACGGATATATTATAATAATATTTTAACTAAAAAACCAACACGGCAACACTAAAAACAAATGAATTAAAGAAAAAATTATATTCTAAAATTCATGAGACAGTACCTAATCGCCTACAATATATTTCAAAACGTTTTATCAACGCAATTCACCAGTCAAAATTATGAACACCGTATAAGCAACCGTGAATAGTTGTTGTGAAGTACAGGTAAAATAAATAAATGGTAAGAATATTTCAATATATTTTTATTATTTTGTTAATTTCCGATGATTAATATTCTATTTCCGTCGTTGATTATAGCTCAGGCTATAGTACATTGCTGTAATGATATTAACATATGCGGACGTGGATTAAAAATTAGGGATTAGATAGTTTCTAATTTAACAACCCTACTATTAAAGTATATAATATAATCTGCTATTAAATTAACTAAAGATATGTAAGTGAACACAAATTAATCATATTTAATTTCAGATAGAAAAGAGGAACAGATGGGTGATTCCAGTACAATCAATAACAGCAAAGTAGTAAACGAGGAAAAAAACATTAAGCAGCACCTATCAACAAGTACACTCTTCATAGAACAAGGAAACCCATCACAGTGGAAAAAAGAATTGAAGCGATGAATAGAATATAATTTAATTTTTTGATACATAACCCAATAGATAAGCTAAAACCATATTGTATTATTAGTCTATGAAAAACATTGGTTTTTGGTAAAAATAGTGCATCACATCAGTACTTTTCCCAACTCTCAGAGTTAATTTCTATCTTCTTATTATTACATATTTTTAGGTCAAAATTTTTAATAACTCCTTATATTGTATTTATTATAGAATAACAATTTCATGGTATACAAACATAGGAATCCTAATAAATACCAACACCACTTACAAAGAGACTTAGGAACTACCACAGTAAAAACTACTGCAGAAACCACGCATATACTATCAAATGTGAACTAAATTTATCATGCAGGTTTCAATCTGACGACATAAGTGAACGTAAAATTCAATGAACAATAAGGGACTAGACTAATTCTAATAATTTTTGGGACATTAAGGAACAAAAATTAATCACATTCCTTTTTAGATTGTCAAGATAAACAGCTGGATAATTCCAGCACAACGTTAATAGCAGCAAAGCCCATACTGAGGAAATAACATATCTGGCAGCAATAACACACAAGTACACGAACAGAATAAACAAGTGACTCGAGAGTAAAAAACTGGATCAAGACAAGCAGCAAAATATTATTTTATTCTTTTGATACAAAACCCGTAACATTAGCCCTAACTATTTTATAAAATTATTTTATACATAATATATCCCTATAAGATTATAAGATGTGTTCGAGGAACTCTCAGACTTAAATGATCAATCACTATGTACGCACTCACACAGCTAATAAATAAAATTGTTAATATATTGCCTATATCCAACCCCTTGAAAAAGGTATGCTTTCAACAGCCTTAGTTGTTAATATGTGTAAATATGACTATTTTGTTAAAAATTTGCTAATTTAAGACATAAGATTTCATATTAACACATCAAACTATAGCCATCAGATGTAATTTAAAATTTAGAAAAAATATAATATTACTCATTGAATAAAATGATAACATTAAATGTATTAAAAAATAAAAACTAATTTATAATTTTTAAATATTAACTTTTGTGTAAATATGAATATTTTGTTAATAATTTGCTAATTTAAAACATAAGATTTCATATCTTACACATCAAACTATACACATCAGATGAAATTTAAAATTTAGAAAAAACATATTATAACTCATTGAAAAAAATTAAAATATTAAGTTAATAAAAGAAAAAAACAAATTTTTAATTTTTAATTATTAATATGTGTTCGAGGAACTCACAGATTTAAATGATCAATCACTATGTACGCACTCACACAGCTAATAAATAAAATTGTTAATATATTGCCTATATCCAACCCCTTGAAAACGGTATGCTTTCAACAGCCTTAGTTGTTAATATGTGTAAATATGGCTAATTTGTTAATTATTTGCTAATTTAAGAAATAAGATTTCATTTCTAAAACATGATATTATAGTCATTACATGAATTTTAAAATTTGGGAAAAATATACTATAGCTTATTGTATAATATGATAACCTTCAATTTATAAAAAAAAAATTACTAGTTTTTTATTTTTAATACATGTGTAAATATGACAGTTTTGTTAATTATTTGCTAATTTAACAAATAAGATTTCAGTTCTAACATATTAAATTATTTCCACAATGTTCATTTTAAAATTTAGAAAAAATTTATTATAGCTTATTGAATAAAATGGTAATGTTAAATTTATAAAAAAATAAAAACTAATTTTTAATTTTTAATCATTAACATGTGTGTAAATATGACTATTTTGTTAATAATTTGCTAATTTAAAACATAAGATTTCATATCTAACACATCAAACTATACTCAACAGATGTAATTTAGAATTTAGAAAAAATATATTATAGCTTATTGAATAAAATGATAATATTAAATTTTTAAAAAAGAAATACTTATTTTTAATTTTTAATGCTTATGTAATTATGACTATTTTGTTAATTATTTGCTAATTTAAGAAATAAGATTTCATTTCTAAAACATGATATTATAGTCATTAGATGAATTTTAAAATTTGGGAAAAATATACTATAGCTTATTGCATAATATGATAACATTAAATTTATAAAAAAAAAAATACTAGTTTTTAATTTTTAAGACATGTGTAAATATGACTATTTTGTTAGTAATTTGGTAATTTAAGACATTAGATTTCATTTCTAATACATGAAATTATACCCATCAGATGATATTTAAAATTTATGAAAAATATAATAAAACTCCTCGAATAAAATGATAACATTAAATGTATTAAAAAATAAAAACTAATTTATAATTTTTAAGTATTAACTTTTGTGTAAATATGAATATTTTGTTAATAATTTGCTAATTTAACAAATAAGATTTCATTTCTAAAACATGATATTTTAGTCATTAGATGAATTTTAAAATTTAGAATAAATATAACACATTCATTGAATAAAATGATAATATTAAATTTATAAAAAAAAAAAAAAATATTTTTAATATTGAATATGGGTGTAAATATGACTATTTTGTTAATAATTTGCTAATTTAAAACATAAGATTTCATATCTAACACATCAAACTATACCCATCGGATGTAATTTAGAATCTAGAAAAAATATATTATAACTTATTGAATAAAATGATAATATTAAATTTATGAAAAAAAATACTTATTTTTAATTTTTAATGCTTATGTAATTATGACTATTTTGTTAATTATTTGCTAATTTAACAAATAAGATTTCATTTCAAAAACATGATATTATAGTCATTAGATGAATTTTAAAATTTAGAATAAATATACACATTTCATTGAATAAAATGGTAATATTAACTTATTAAAAAATAAAAATTAATTTATAATTTTTAAATATTAACTTTTGTGTAAATATGAATATTTTGTTAATAATTTGCTAATTTAAAACATAAGATTTCATATCTTACACATCAAACTATAACCATCAGATGTAATTTAAAATTTAAAAAAAACATTATAACTCATTGAAAAAAATTAAAATATTAAGTTAATAAAAGAAAAAAACAATTTTTAATTTTTAATTATTAATATGTGTTTGAGGAACTCACAGATTTAAATGATCAATCACTATGTACGCACTCACACAGCTAATAAATAAAATTGTTAATATATTGCCTATATCCAACCCTTGAAAAAGGTATGCTTTCAACAGCCTTAGTTGTTAATATGTGTAAATATGACTATTTTGTTAATAATTTGCTAATTTAAGACATAAGATTTCATATTAACACATCAAACTATAGCCATCAGATGTAGTTTAAAATTTATGAAAAATATAATAAAACTCCTCGAATAAAATGATAACATTAAATGTATTAAAAAATAAAAACTAATTTATAATTTTTAAGTATTAACTTTTGTGTAAATATGAATATTTTGTTAGTAATTTGCTAATTTAAAACATAAGATTTCATATCTAACACATCAAACTATACCCATCGGATGTAATTTAGAATCTAGAAAAAATATATTATAACTTATTGAATAAAATGATAATATTAAATTTATGAAAAAAAATACTTATTTTTAATTTTTAATGCTTATGTAATTATGACTATTTTGTTAATTATTTGCTAATTTAACAAATAAGATTTCATTTCAAAAACATGATATTATAGTCATTAGATGAATTTTAAAATTTAGAATAAATATAACACATTTCATTGAATAAAATGGTAATATTAAACTTATTAAAAAATAAAAACTAATTTATAATTTTTAAGTATTAACTTTTGTGTAAATATGAATATTTTGTTAATAATTTGCTAATTTAAAACATAAGATTTCATATCTAACACATCAAACTATACCCATCGGATGTAATTTAGAATCTAGAAAAAATATATTATAACTTATTGAATAAAATGATAATATTAAATTTATGAAAAAAAATACTTATTTTTAATTTTTAATGCTTATGTAATTATGACTATTTTGTTAATTATTTGCTAATTTAACAAATAAGATTTCATTTCAAAAACATGATATTATAGTCATTAGATGAATTTTAAAATTTAGAATAAATATAACACATTTCATTGAATAAAATGGTAATATTAAACTTATTAAAAAATAAAAACTAATTTATATTTTTAAGTATTAACTTTTGTGTAAATATGAATATTTTGTTAATAATTTGCTAATTTAAAACATAAGATTTCATATCTTACACATCAAACTATAACCATCAGATGTAATTTAAAATTTAGAAAAAACATATTATAACTCATTGAAAAAAATTAAAATATTAAGTTAATAAAAGAAAAAAACAAATTTTTAATTTTTAATTATTAATATGTGTTTGAGGAACTCACAGATTTAAATGATCAATCACTATGTACGCACTCACACAGCTAATAAATAAAATTGTTAATATATTGCCTATATCCAACCCCTTGAAAAAGGTATGCTTTCAACAGCCTTAGTTGTTAATATGTGTAAATATGACTATTTTGTTAATAATTTGCTAATTTAAGACATAAGATTTCATTTATAACACATCAAACTATAGCCATCAGATGTAGTTTAAAATTTATGAAAAATATAATAAAACTCCTCGAATAAAATGATAACATTAAATGTATTAAAAAATAAAAACTAATTTATAATTTTTAAGTATTAACTTTTGTGTAAATATGAATATTTTGTTAATAATTTGCTAATTTAAAACATAAGATTTCATATCTAACACATCAAACTATACCCATCGGATGTAATTTAGAATCTAGAAAAAATATATTATAACTTATTGAATAAAATGATAATATTAAATTTATGAAAAAAAATACTTATTTTTAATTTTTAATGCTTATGTAATTATGACTATTTTGTTAATTATTTGCTAATTTAACAAATAAGATTTCATTTCAAAAACATGATATTATAGTCATTAGATGAATTTTAAAATTTAGAATAAATATAACACATTTCATTGAATAAAATGGTAATATTAAACTTATTAAAAAATAAAAACTAATTTATAATTTTTAAATATTAACTTTTGTGTAAATATGAATATTTTGTTAATAATTTGCTAATTTAAAACATAAGATTTCATATCTTACACATCAAACTATAACCATCAGATGTAATTTAAAATTAGAAAAAACATATTATAACTCATTGAAAAAAATTAAAATATTAAGTTAATAAAAGAAAAAAACAAATTTTTAATTTTTAATTATTAATATGTGTTTGAGGAACTCACAGATTTAAATGATCAATCACTATGTACGCACTCACACAGCTAATAATAAAATTGTTAATATATTGCCTATATCCAACCCCTTGAAAAAGGTATGCTTTCAACAGCCTTAGTTGTTAATATGTGTAAATATGACTATTTTGTTAATATTTGCTAATTTAAGACATAAGATTTCATATTAACACATCAAACTATAGCCATCAGATGTAATTTAAAATTTATGAAAAAATAATAAAACTCCTCGAATAAAATGATAACATTAAATGTATTAAAAAATAAAAACTAATTTATAATTTTTAAGTATTAACTTTTGTGTAAATATGAATATTTTGTTAATAATTTGCTAATTTAAAACATAAGATTTCATATCTAACACATCAAACTATACCCATCGGATGTAATTTAGAATCTAGAAAAAATATTATAACTTATTGAATAAAATGATAATATTAAATTTATGAAAAAAAATACTTATTTTTAATTTTTATGCTTATGTAATTATGACTATTTTGTTAATTATTTGCTAATTTAACAATAAGATTTCATTTCAAAAACATGATATTATAGTCATTAGATGAATTTTAAAATTTAGAATAAATATAACACATTTCATTGAATAAAATGGTAATATTAAACTTATTAAAAAATAAAAACTAATTTATAATTTTTAAATATTAACTTTTGTGTAAATATGAATATTTTGTTAATAATTTGCTAATTTAAAACATAAGATTTCATATCTTACACATCAAACTATAACCATCAGATGTAATTTAAAATTTATGAAAAATATAATAAAACTCCTCGAATAAAATGATAACATTAAATGTATTAAGAAATAAAAACTAATTTATAATTTTTAAGTATTAACTTTTGTGTAAATATGAATATTTTGTTAATATTTGCTAATTTAAAACATAAGATTTCATATCTAACACATCAAACTATACCCATCGGATGTAATTTAGAATCTAGAAAAAATATATTATAACTTATTGAATAAAATGATAATATTAAATTTATAAAAAAAAATACTTATTTTTAATTTTTAATGCTTATGTAATTATGACTATTTTGTTAATTATTTGCTAATTTAACAAATAAGATTTCATTTCTAACATATTAAATTATTTACACAATGTTCATTTTAAAATTTAGAAAAAATATAATATAACTCATTGAATAAAATGATAACATTAAATGTATTTAAAAATAAAAACTTATTTATAATTTTTAATTATCAACTTTTGTGTCTTTATGACTAATTTGTTAATTATTTGCTAATTTAACAAATAAGATTTCATTTCTAAAACATGATATTATAGTCATTAGATGAATTTTAAAATTTGGGAAAAATATACTATAGCTTATTGCATAATATGATAACATTAAATTATAAAAAAAAAAAAATACTAGTTTTTAATTTTTAAGACATGTGTAAATATGACTATTTTGTTAGTAATTTGGTAATTTAAGACATTAGATTTCATTTCTAATACATGAAATTATACCCATCAGATGATATTTAAAATTTATGAAAAATATAATAAAACTCCTCGAATAAAATGATAACATTAAATGTATTAAAAAATAAAAACTAATTTATAATTTTTAAGTATTAACTTTTGTGTAAATATGAATATTTTGTTAATAATTTGCTAATTTAACAAATAAGATTTCATTTCTAAAACATGATATTTTAGTCATTAGATGAATTTTAAAATTTATAATAAATATGATACAACTCATTGAATAAAAATATAATATTAAATTTATAAAAAAAAAAAAATAATTTTTAATATTGAATATGGGTGTAAATATGACTATTTTGTTAATAATTTGCTAATTTAAAACATAAGATTTCATATCTAACACATCAAACTATACCCATCGGATGTAATTTAGAATCTAGAAAAAATATATTATAACTTATTGAATAAAATGATAATATTAAATTTATGAAAAAAAATACTTATTTTTAATTTTTAATGCTTATGTAATTATGACTATTTTGTTAATTATTTGCTAATTTAACAAATAAGATTTCATTTCAAAAACATGATATTATAGTCATTAGATGAATTTTAAAATTTAGAATAAATATAACACATTTCATTGAATAAAATGGTAATATTAAACTTATTAAAAAATAAAAATTAATTTATAATTTTTAAATATTAACTTTTGTGTAAATATGAATATTTTGTTAATAATTTGCTAATTTAAAACATAAGATTCATATCTTACACATCAAACTATAACCATCAGATGTAATTTAAAATTTAAAAAAAACATTATAACTCATTGAAAAAAATTAAAATATTAGTTAATAAAAAAAAAAAAACAAATTTTTAATTTTTAATTATTAATATGTGTTTGAGGAACTCACAGATTTAAATGATCAATCACTATGTACGCACTCACACAGCTAATAAATAAAATTGTTAATATATTGCCTATATCCAACCCCTTGAAAAAGGTATGCTTTCAACAGCCTTAGTTGTTAATATGTGTAAATATGACTATTTTGTTAATAATTTGCTAATTTAAGACATAAGATTTCATATTAACACATCAAACTATAGCCATCAGATGTAGTTTAAAATTTATGAAAAATATAATAAAACTCCTCGAATAAAATGATAACATTAAATGTATTAAAAAATAAAAACTAATTTATAATTTTTAAGTATTAACTTTTGTGTAAATATGAATATTTTGTTAGTAATTTGCTAATTTAAAACATAAGATTTCATATCTAACACATCAAACTATACCCATCGGATGTAATTTAGAATCTAGAAAAAATATATTATAACTTATTGAATAAAATGATAATATTAAATTTATGAAAAAAAATACTTATTTTTAATTTTTAATGCTTATGTAATTATGACTATTTTGTTAATTATTTGCTAATTTAACAAATAAGATTTCATTTCAAAAACATGATATTATAGTCATTAGATGAATTTTAAAATTTAGAATAAAATAACACATTTCATTGAATAAAATGGTAATATTAAACTTATTAAAAAATAAAAACTAATTTATAATTTTTAAGTATTAACTTTTGTGTAAATATGAATATTTTGTTAATAATTTGCTAATTTAAAACATAAGATTTCATATCTAACACATCAAACTATACCCATCGGATGTAATTTAGAATCTAGAAAAAATATATTATAACTTATTGAATAAAATGATAATATTAAATTTATGAAAAAAAATACTTATTTTTAATTTTTAATGCTTATGTAATTATGACTATTTTGTTAATTATTTGCTAATTTAACAAATAAGATTTCATTTCAAAAACATGATATTATAGTCATTAGATGAATTTTAAAATTTAGAATAAATATAACACATTTCATTGAATAAAATGGTAATATTAAACTTATTAAAAAATAAAAACTAATTTATAATTTTTAAATATTAACTTTTGTGTAAATATGAATATTTTGTTAATAATTTGCTAATTTAAAACATAAGATTTCATATCTTACACATCAAACTATAACCATCAGATGTAATTTAAAATTTAGAAAAAACATATTATAACTCATTGAAAAAAATTAAAATATTAAGTTAATAAAAGAAAAAAACAAATTTTTAATTTTTAATTATTAATATGTGTTTGAGGAACTCACAGATTTAAATGATCAATCACTATGTACGCACTCACACAGCTAATAAATAAAATTGTTAATATATTGCCTATATCCAACCCCTTGAAAAAGGTATGCTTTCAACAGCCTTAGTTGTTAATATGTGTAAATATGACTATTTTGTTAATAATTTGCTAATTTAAGACATAAGATTTCATATTAACACATCAAACTATAGCCATCAGATGTAGTTTAAAATTTATGAAAAATATAATAAAACTCCTCGAATAAAATGATAACATTAAATGTATTAAAAAATAAAAACTAATTTATAATTTTTAAGTATTAACTTTTGTGTAAATATGAATATTTTGTTAATAATTTGCTAATTTAAAACATAAGATTTCATATCTAACACATCAAACTATACCCATCGGATGTAATTTAGAATCTAGAAAAAATATTATAACTTATTGAATAAAATGATAATATTAAATTTATGAAAAAAAATACTTATTTTTAATTTTTAATGCTTATGTAATTATGACTATTTTGTTAATTATTTGCTAATTTAACAAATAAGATTTCATTTCAAAAACATGATATTATAGTCATTAGATGAATTTTAAAATTTAGAATAAATATAACACATTTCATTGAATAAAATGGTAATATTAAACTTATTAAAAAATAAAAACTAATTTATAATTTTTAAATATTAACTTTTGTGTAAATATGAATATTTTGTTAATAATTGCTAATTTAAAACATAAGATTTCATATCTTACACATCAAACTATAACCATCAGATGTAATTTAAAATTAGAAAAAACATATTATAACTCATTGAAAAAAATTAAAATATTAAGTTAATAAAAGAAAAAAACAAATTTTTAATTTTTAATTATTAATATGTGTTTGAGGAACTCACAGATTTAAATGATCAATCACTATGTACGCACTCACACAGCTAATAAATAAAATTGTTAATATATTGCCTATATCCAACCCCTTGAAAAAGGTATGCTTTCAACAGCCTTAGTTGTTAATATGTGTAAATATGACTATTTTGTTAATAATTTGCTAATTTAAGACATAAGATTTCATATTAACACATCAAACTATAGCCATCAGATGTAATTTAAAATTTATGAAAAATATAATAAAACTCCTCGAATAAAATGATAACATTAAATGTATTAAAAAATAAAAACTAATTTATAATTTTTAAGTATTAACTTTTGTGTAAATATGAATATTTTGTTAATAATTTGCTAATTTAAAACATAAGATTTCATATCTAACACATCAAACTATACCCATCGGATGTAATTTAGAATCTAGAAAAAATATATTATAACTTATTGAATAAAATGATAATATTAAATTTATGAAAAAAAATACTTATTTTTAATTTTTAATGCTTATGTAATTATGACTATTTTGTTAATTATTTGCTAATTTAACAAATAAGATTTCATTTCAAAAACATGATATTATAGTCATTAGATGAATTTTAAAATTTAGAATAAATATAACACATTTCATTGAATAAAATGGTAATATTAAACTTATTAAAAAATAAAAACTAATTTATAATTTTTAAATATTAACTTTTGTGTAAATATGAATATTTTGTTAATAATTTGCTAATTTAAAACATAAGATTTCATATCTTACACATCAAACTATAACCATCAGATGTAATTTAAAATTTATGAAAAATATAATAAAACTCCTCGAATAAAATGATAACATTAAATGTATTAAGAAATAAAAACTAATTTATAATTTTAAGTATTAACTTTTGTGTAAATATGAATATTTTGTTAATAATTTGCTAATTTAAAACATAAGATTTCATATCTAACACATCAAACTATACCCATCGGATGTAATTTAGAATCTAGAAAAAATATATTATAACTTATTGAATAAAATGATAATATTAAATTTATGAAAAAAAATACTTATTTTTAATTTTTAATGCTTATGTAATTATGACTATTTTGTTAATTATTTGCTAATTTAACAAATAAGATTTCATTTCTAACATATTAAATTATTTACACAATGTTCATTTTAAAATTTAGAAAAAATATAATATAACTCATTGAATAAAATGATAACATTAAATGTATTTAAAAATAAAAACTTATTTATAATTTTTAATTATCAACTTTTGTGTCTTTATGACTAATTTGTTAATTATTTGCTAATTTAACAAATAAGATTTCATTTCTAAAACATGATATTATAGTCATTAGATGAATTTTAAAATTTGGGAAAAATATACTATAGCTTATTGTATAATATGATAACATTAAATTTATAAAAAAAAAAATACTAGTTTTTAATTTTAAATACGTGTGCAAATATGACTATTTTGTTAATAATTTGCTAATTTAAGACATGAGATTTCATATCTAATACATCAAACTATAACCATCAGATGTAATTTAAAATTTAGAAAAAATATAATATAACTCATTGAATAAAATGATAACATTAAATGTATTAAAAAATAAAAACTAATTTATAATTTTTAAGTATTAACTTTTGTGTAAATATGAATATTTTGTTAATAATTTGCTAATTTAAAACATAAGTTTTCATATCATACACATCAAATTATACACATCAGATGAAATTTAAAATTTAGATAAAATATAATACAGCTTATTGTATAAAATGATAATATTAAATGTATTAAAAAATATACACTTATTTTTCATTTTTACTTTTGTGTAAATATGACTATTTTGTTTTTAATTTGCTAATTTAAGACATAAGATTTCATTTATAACACATCAAACTATACACATCAGATGTAATTTAAAATTTAGAAAAAACATATTATAACTCATTGAAAAAAATGAAAATATTAAGTTAATAAAAGAAAAAAACAAATTTTTAATTTTTAATTATTAATATGTGTTCAGGTAACTCACAGACTTAAAAGATCAATCACTATGCGCGTACTCACACAGCTAATAAATAAAATTGTTAATATATTGCATATATCCAACCCCTTGAAAACGGTATGCATTCAACAGCCTTAGTTGTTAATATGTGTAAATATGACTATTTTGTTTATTATTTGCTAATTTAACAAATATGATTTCATTTCAAAAACATGATATTATAGTCATTAGATGAATTTTAAAATTTAGAATAAATATAACACATTTCATTGAATAAAATGGTAATATTAAACTTATTAAAAAATAAAAACTAATTTTTAATTTTTAATCATTAACATGTGTGTAAATATGACTATTTTGTTAATAATTTGCTAATTTAACAAATAAGATTTCAGTTCTAACATATTAAATTTAGAAAAAATTTATTATAGCTTATTGAATAAAATGGTAATGTTAAATTTATAAAAAAATAAAAACTAATTTTTAATTTTTAATCATTAACATGTGTGTAAATATGACTATTTTGTTAATAATTTGCTAATTTAAAACATAAGATTTCATATCTAACACATCAAACTATACTCAACAGATGTAATTTAGAATTTAGAAAAAATATATTATAACTTATTGAATAAAATGATAATATTAAATTTTTAAAAAAGAAATACTAATTTTTAATTTTTAATGCTTATGTAATTATGACTATTTTGTTAATTATTTGCTAATTTAACAAATAAGATTTCATTTCTAAAACATGATATTATAGTCATTAGATGAATTTTAAAATTTAGAATAAATATAACACATTTCATTGAATAAAATGGTAATATTAAACTTATTAAAAAATAAAAACTAGTTTTTAATTTTTAATACATGTGTAAATATGACTAATTTGTTAATTATTTGCTAATTTAAGAAATAAGATTTCATTTCTAAAACATGATATTATAGTCATTAGATGAATTTTAAAATTTAGAATAAATATAACACATTTCATTGAATAAAATGATAATATTAAATTTATAAAAAAAAAAAACTAGTTTTTAATTTTTAATACTTGTGTAAGTATGACTATTTTGTTAGTAATTTGGTAATTTAAGACATTCGATTTCATTTCTAACACATGAAATTATACCCATCAGATGATATTTAAAATTTATGAAAAATATAATAAAACTCCTCGAATAAAATGATAATATTAAATTTCTAAAAAAATAACAATTAATTTTTTATTTTTCATACGTTTGTAAATATGACTATTTCGTTAATAATTTGTTAACTTATGACATAATATTTCATTTCTAACACATGAAACTATACCCATTAGACTCATTTCAATATTAAGAAAAAATATAATATACCTTGTTGCGTATCGAGTAGTGTATGATTTACTATATAATATATTATTATTGTCTTATCGCGAATGATATTTTGCTATCGTAAATCGGGACACTGTCGAGCGACTTTTTTAAATTGTGGTATTGACTATGCGGGTTTCGTTTCTGATTAATACAGCTTTTTGTCGCAATGCACCCTTAACAAAAGCTTATGTATGTATTTTTGTTTGTTTCTCAACAAAAGCCGTACACATCGAATTAGTAGGCGATCTGAGTACAGCAGCGTTCATTAACGCATTAAATCGTTTTTTTGATCGACGATTAAGAAGTGCGACTATTTTTACTGACAACGCAACTAGTTTTGTCGGAGCAAATCGAAAAATGAAGCTATGGAGCGATCTATTTAATTCGAAACAACATAAAAAAAGGTCCAAGAAGCTTTAACAGACGTCGGCGTCCAATGGCGTTTCATTCCCCCACGGTCACCGCACTTTGGTGGACTATAGGAAGCAGCCGTTAAGTCTATGAAGCATTTATTGTAAAACTGTCGGAGATGCTCGTTTGCATTTCGAAGAACTAAGTACTGTGCTTACGCGCGCTGAAGCCTGCTTAAATTCCCGACCTATACCTAACTCCTATGTCATCCGATCCAATTGACATGTCCTTTTTGACCCCAGGTCATTTCCTTATAGGCGACTCATTTTTATTATACCAGAACCCGACTTATCAAATATACCGACAAGTCACTTGAGACGATGGCTTAGAGTACCGTAGTTTTAATGCGAGAAGATAACATACCTCCGTTAAAATGGCGCTTAGGGCGCGTTACAAAAATTACTGCTGGTAATGATGGGGTGGTACGAGTCGCCGAAGTTCACACAGCGACGGGGCATTTCACAAGAGCAGTTCGAACATTGTGCTCATTGCCATTCAAAGGAAATAATGTGAATTAAATTTGTATTTAAAATTGTCTTATTTATTTTAATTATTAAAATCTTATTCTATTCAAAAATTATGTACCACATGCACAATTATATATATATATATATATAGGTATATTTTTTTTTATTATTCATTTGCAATTAATGTTTCAAGGCATGTTGCGTATCGAGTAGTGTACGATTTACTATATTATATTATTAATTATTATTATTATTATTATTTTATCGCGAATGATATTTTGCTATCGTAAATCGGCACACTGTCGATTTACGTCAGTTTTTAGCTTTCGATCGCTCGTTGTATATAGACCACGGAAAGCATCGTACAATAAGTCCATAACTCGTCGTCCGTACTATTGCAAATTTTTATACTTAATTATAATTAAAGTTTGTTATATTTAATATATATTTTTTTGGATACAGTCCATTAATACCAAATACGCGTTTAGTTATTATTGAACTCACACTCCCAACATACCTCATTGAAAAAAATAATGATCCTAAATCAAAAAAAAAATTAATTTTTATTTTCAATTTTTAATTTTTATTATCTGTGCAAATATTTCAATTTCATTTTAAATCTGCTAATTTAAAATATAAGATTTTATTTCTCATATATGATACCATCACCATTATATTTATTTTTAAATTTTGTGGAAATATAATATAACTCATTGAATAAAATAATAATACTAAATTAAAAAATAAAACAAAATTGATTTTAAATTTATAATATGTGTGTAAATATACTTACTTTATTATATATTTGTAATTTAAAACATTAGATTTATTTTTCAAACATGAAACCATAGCTGTTATATTCATTTTTAAATTTTGAAGAAATATAATACAACTCGTTGAATAAAACAATAATAGTTTATTAAATAAAAAATTAAAATTGATTTTCAATTGTTAGCTTACAATATCTCTGTAAATATGCCAACTTCATTATGAGTGTCCTTTTTTAGAACATTTGATTTTATTTCTCACATATGATACTATCACCATTATTTTCATTTTTAAATTTTGAGGAAATATACTATTACTCATTTAATAAATTTATTATAATAAATCAAAAAAAAAAAATGATATTTTATTTTTAATATCTTTGTAAATATGTCAATTTAATTTTAAATCTACTAATTTAAAATATAAGATTTCATTTCTCACATGTGATACTTTAACCATTCGATTCATTTTTAAATTTTGAGGAAATATACTATTACTCATTTAATAAATTTATTATAATAAATCAAAAAAAAAAAATGATATTTTATTTTTAATATCTTTGTAAATATGTCAATTTAATTTTAAATCTACTAATTTAAAATATAAGATTTCATTTCTCACATGTGATACTTTAACCATTCGATTCATTTTTAAATTTTGAGGAAATATAATATAACCCATTTAATATATTTATTAAAAAAAAATCATTTTAGTATAAAATAATATACTAATCGACAATGTTTCAAGTAAATCAACTTTTTTTTTCCCCATAAAATTCTTTTTTATCAAAGAATATTTTATTTTACATTCAATTCAAAAAAAGTTTTTTTCCTGGATAGATGGCGTCGTTAATACATTACTTTTTTATTGCTTAATATTTTGTTGACGGAAGTTGAGTATTTGAGTCCATACAACTATGTTAATAACCCATTCCGTAGTGTGCTCTTTTATTCAAAAATACTACATGATAAGTGGTTTTTAATATTATTTATATCAAAGATTCACAGGTCTTATTTTCATATAGGTGTATTGTATTTAGATACACCTATGAAAATAGATAATAATAGATATGAAGTAGAAAATAATAAAGAATAGATAATAATAAATATTTAGATAATAGATGTGAAATGAAAATTTTTGTACAGGATAAACTCCGGAATTACTTATCAGATCTTCTTGATTTTTTTTTTAAACGAAAGAGTATATCACTGAGAAGGTTTCTATCGCAATAGCTACCTCCTACCTCCACCTCCGGTAAGTGCTTAAACACGAATTTTGAGATTTACGATAGAAATTTTTGTTTATAAATAGTTGCTATTGGTTTTTAATAATAATTAGGTTGTGAATATTTTAACACATGAGTCAGGTTAGGTATATACAAAACCACGAGATGGTAGGTACATTATTGTATCTAATCCACCGTAGTACAAAAAAAAATTGTTATAACTTTGAAACTTAAGGGTTAGAAATTATAATCTTACGTAGGTACTCATCTCGCGTTGTCCGATAATATATTAATCTCGCAAACCTACTCGATAGAGAGTTTTGCGGTCAACGCCAAACAGAATGGCCATAATAGATCTTGACTAACTCACTGACTGATAAACGTAGAGTATGAACAATGATAGATCGAGGTTTGCAATTACCTCGATACATTCGTACCAAAAATTTAGTGTGGAATAAGAAAGAATTTTACAAAATTTGCATTTTAAAGTGTTGCTCGCACAAGTTTTTGAGATTTAAAATCGTCAATGAAAATTTTTAAGTTTTAAATACCGTTTGACTGAATATTAAATAAAAAATTAAACAAAGTTTTAATCATATTATAGAATTGACATTTTTAACGGGCAATGTAGTGCACGGGTTCAGTTAGTATATAGGTAATATATATTTATATAGATAAATAAGTGTTCAATTTCCGACAGTAAAAATATTGACGAACAAAATATTGAGAAGTAATATGAATGAATGATACAAAGCAGTTCTTGGGGGTGACCGAGACCCTAGCTCCGGGCCTAGAATAGCTGTATGAGAGGGTTTTTATAAGACTATTGTCTCACAGCTAAAATAGGATTACAACTATTGTGAGTGTATCTATAGTGGCCATAATAATATAGTGACCAGTGAGTACTGAACAAATATTGAGTACTAAATATTTATATAATAACACACCAATCATTATTATTATAATATTTCAGACTAAGAATGTTTAGATTGGAATCAATTATTTAGAATTTAGATAAAAAAAAATATTGATATTAATGATTAGTAGAATATACAATAATATTACAGACTACAGTGGGGTTAGTGATTAGTTTTTCGATATTTTATCATAATTTTGAACATGTACCAGATTTTTATTTAATATTTATAATTTATTTCATATTTTTATAATATTAAATTATTATATTGTTTTATTTTATTTTCAATTTTTATGAATACTTATCAGTTATCTGTGTTTTACGAGTATTTAAGTAAATTGTTAGTATTGTGAATTACGAATAACGCATTAACGCAGTTTGTGTTATAGTTTAAAAACGAAGTAATTTAAATAAAATGAATCAGTAGCAGCATATAAATGCACCAGAAAAGATGAAAATATCAAATAATACTACAAGTAGATATATACCTAAAGAATTATACTATAATATTCTCCTCAGTTGAAAAAAGCTTTTTAAAAATATAATAATTTAACTACTTACTCAGTATTAGTAGGTTAGGTTTTAATTTTTTTTAGCCGATTTTAAGGACTAGATGAAACATACTATTTACATACGTCTGAAAATTTTATATTTTTATGCCTATTCGATATTTTATAAATGGTCATTTTTTAATGACTATTATTTCCACGAATAATTTTATCATCGATGTACGTATCTAAGATTTACAGGCTACCGTAAGTATGTTTGCACTTAGCATAATATTCCTGTAGTACGTGTTATTAGGTAGGTATTTGGGTATAATGTATATTAGACAAACTATAATTTAAAATCTATCTCTGTTAAAAAGAACACTAATCAATGTTTATACTAAGATATCCACTATTTAGTCACATCTTTAATAATAATATAAGTATAGATATAAATGGTTCACAAATATTGGATTACATATAAAAGGTAGGTCTTCGCATGGTTTAGAGATATGACATGTACATTAGTGAAATACAATCATGGAGACAATTGTTAAACATCATGGCGCTATTGAGTGAATTTTTACTCTAACAATTATTGATTTTATCATAACCCAAATATATTCACTAAAGTCCATTGAATTAACCATAGCTGATTCTCGACCAATAATTAACGTGGAACTTCTTATAGATTGTTGCATTCACTTATTGTTTTCTTTTTGTTAATTTCGTTTTTTCCTTAGAATTTATAATTAGATCTCTAAATAAATCTTAAAATATAATTTAATTAAAAATATATAAATATGTCAGAACTTATAATTAATAATTATTAATAAGAAGATAAAATACGAGCAGGTAAATAAAAACGAACATTAACTAGGTAGGTATAGTTAAAAAAAATTTTTTAACTTAATCGCTTTCTATAGTAGATAAGTTGATTTTATAATCAACTTAAACTTAATAGTTAATCTAACTAGTTAAAATCATGTTTATATAAAATATAGGTACTTTATAAACCATACTACCATACTACCATACTATCATATAGCACTATATATAACTGAAACTTAAAACAAATTGATTAATTATTTTTTATTTTAATCTCGTTGTATACAAAGATTTTGAATAAAAATAAATATGCGTAGATTTAATAATTTTATAGATGGCAACCTGTAATTTCCTAAACTACTACTGTTAATGTGTTATAAAGATAGAATAGCAAGTGCATTTTTTAACATAGGCAATGTTAAGTTAATATTCTAAAAATATTGAAAGTTACACAATCATTGAACCATAGTTCATGACTTAATTACTGAGCAATCTATTTTTGAATTGTAAAATGACGTCATTTTAATGATGAAATAGTACCTACCTACGATAAGAGAGGGACATCATAAACATTCCAAAAATAAAGCTCTGTATAGGTATGGACGTGTCACTAGTGAAAAAAATGCATTAATTAAAAATAATGTGTTTTATTAAAATATAGGCTAACTATCAGTTGAGTTCTTTAATTTAAATAAAATATTAATTAATTTTGCACACAAAATAAATAATTGGAGTTTCAGTGATACAATTTTCCGTGATAGATATGTTCATCCACGTTAATACCTTCTGAGTGACTCTGATACATACCTAAGAATATTTTTAGGAAGTTACAATATTAAAAATTTCAATCCAGGTATAATGCTATCATTAAGAATTTAAATAAAAAGTTTAATGCATAATTAAAGAAAATACATACCTATTACCTATTAGAACCTAAAAAAAAAACAACATTAAAACTAGAAATACTTATTTTATTGTACTCGTATTTTTGTAATTTTTAAGTTGAATTGTAATTACTTGAGACTTTACACTTATATTAATATATAAAATATTAATTATTATAAATATTACATTTTTTTATTAAAGTGAAATATGAAAACACTACTGCTTTATTGCCAAATTTCTATTGCCATTCAAAATTTCACTGTAATAGTGTAATAATGGATATATTATGTTGTAATTTGAATTCAATAATATTAATCATTGTATACAATAAAAAACGATTCTGAGTTTCTAACAACGGTTCCCTATAAAATGATCAAAAACTTAACCAATCATCGTGGTAATATCTCATTCCTTAAACAACCTGACAAATTGTTAGCTATTATTAATTTAGAGATGGTAATTCTTTTTGGTAATCACCTGCCCTCAATCTTTTCTTCTCATTCAGATTTCCTACGATTACTCTAATTTAGTTAATCTTATCTTCATCTTTGATCATGTTTTTTTCCTATTAAGTCAATTTCTCCTGCCAAAATTATGTCAGTAATTTACAAGCTTCGACCTAAAAATCACCCAGACATGATAAAATCATAAATTAAATAAAGCAAGACATCTATCTTAAAAATCTATCTTGTTCTTTATTCATATCTATAATATAATACTCCATTTGAATTATTTTTACTTGGAAGCATTTAGTTATCAAATTATCATCATGGGTTCTAAACTTAACTGAATACTTTACAAGTTCATATCACCTAATTAATTGAATACCTACATCTGTAAAGCTTTTAGAAACTAATTCTACACATATATACACACCACTAACTTACAAACATATAATATTTTATCAAAATCCCAGTTCAGATTCCATGAAAAATACAATACGAAATCCATAGAATTATGTATAAAACAGATTTTAAATATATAGTTTAATAAAAAATTTTTTTTTTTAAAGTTCAAAGTTCAAGTTTTTACAAAATTTATCAAACTACGATAATGCAAAAATTATTTTATAGTTAAACTTTAATAAAATATCAAATTTAAAAAATATCTCACAATTTAATTTAAAGTTGTTTTCTTAAAAAAACTACATATATGTATATGTATATAAAAAAAAACAGAATTTTTTTATAGACATTTAGAGTTCAAATTTTTACAAAAGATTAAGGTTTTAATAATTTTGTTGAAATTTATTTTATTTGTAAGAGTTTGTAACTTTCTTCTGCCATTATCTACTTTTATTATTATTTACTATGCACAATGACATTTTCAAAATATTTAGATTAACTCTTTAAACAACGAACATCATATTCATGATGTTCTATATAAGTATACTGATAAGTTACCTATTAGTAAATAGTAGCTAATAATTATATACATTATGTGATTTTTTTAATAATAAATTATTAATAGGTATCTAACAAAATATACTTAGAAATATATGTTGACAGACTATTTTTTCTCTTTTATTGTTGTAAGGAATGATTCATCGTTGATTTATTTATATAAAATATACCATGTACAATTGTAAAATACATTTACTTTTTTATACTCGACTACAATATTTCTATTAAATATTTAATATTAACAGTGTCATCTTCTCCAATATTTATATATTTTACTGTAATTAGTGTAATGTAACAAAAGCCCATTCTTTCAGTGAAAAGAAAAGTACCTAAGTTAAATTATTTCATTATCAATAAAATTATGTAGGGTATCTGGGCATGCAATTCGGACATCCCAATTTATGTTTTTTTTTTTGGCATGCAATTTGATGCGCCATACTTAGCACATCCATTATAAAAATATGTACACAAACATGCTTTACTTTTTACCTCATCAACATTATAAGCTCGAATTGATTTAGATTTTATACAAAATTTATAATAATTTTCGTCTAATAAATTCATTAACAAAACAGTGAATATTCATTATTATTGGTTATCGAAAAGTATAATATTAGGTACTACTAGTCACAGTGGCGTATCCAGGGGGGTTTACCTCCCCCCCGAAATTTCTTCGAAAAAAAAATACTAATAGTTTGAAAAAAGAATAAAGTACTATTACACAGTCCAGTGTAATGTGTATATAATAAAAGCTCTATCTATGGCATGACAGTGACATTGTACTAACCACTGAAAATACCAACATTTTATTTTCCGTATCATCTATGTTTCACTATGACTGACGAGCATATTTTATAAAAAATATTAAAATATTGGCCATTAGTTTCCCCCTTATTAAATTTATTCAAAAATGATGTCTAGACTAAAAAACTGCATTAGAAACTATTTCCACTGTTCAAAAAAACATTCAAAGTATATGAGAAAATTATAATTTATAATTTGAAAAATTATTTTTTAATGTAGAATCTATTTGTGAAAAATTTGATTCTCCTATAAGCTTGACACGACAAAATCAATGTAAATTCTATAGTTGTAATGAAAGTCCATAAGAGTTTAATAAAATATCTATTTTTATTCCATTTTTGGATAATTTTTCAAATAAATTGAATAATAGGTTTTTATTATACAAGTCTGTTTAAGTAATTTTCTTGGTACTGTACCCAAGGCAGAAATGCAAATATCCCAAGGCATAAGGAATCAATTCAAACAACTAGTTGAAATATACCAAGCAATTATTGAGGATTGCACTAATTTAAATGTAAATAATTCTATTTTAAATGGGGAATTAGATTTGTGGTATACTCGGTACACTACTTTATCACCAATGGAAAAATCTAATGTTATTAATCTCTAATTTAATATAAACCCTGATGTTTTTCCAATAATTTCTAAGCTTGTACAAATATTTATAACACTGCTTGTATTAACTTAAACAACTAAACACTAATACATTTTTAGGCGCACTTTTATAATATACTTATTACCTTATCATACGCGCAAACAACAGAATTTATAACGATGACAACCTATCAAAAATACAATTAATATTACTTTAAATAAATAGTTTAAAAATCGATTTTATTCTTGTGTTAAATATTTTCTGCAAGTGATTTAAATTGGCTTTAGAAATTGTGGTAAAATAGACAACAGACTTAGATTTGTGGTATAATTTTGACAATAATTAATAATCAATAGATCACGAACAAAATGATTTCAGAAAATGATTCTGTTGAATCTTCATGGACACATGTTGACTCTATCAAATCGGTTATTGAATATTTTAAATTGAAACAAAAAAATAAACTAACAAATATGTCGTTACAAGTAAAAAAGCGCGTACGAGCTTTAAAAAATCTAATGGTATCACAAAATGAAATTGAATCCAAATTCAAGGACGAAGTTTATCTACTTAGATTGAAATACCAAAAAGAATACGAGCCATATTTTAATAAACTGACGAATATAGTCCAAGGAAAGTACGAACCTACCAAAGGAGAATACTCTTCTTCCTCGGAGGAAGAAGACGTAGAAGGTTCCAAATTAAACGAAATATTGAAACTTGAATCGTGTGAACAAGTACCTAAGGGAATACCGGGCTTTTGGTATGTGTTCATGAAAATGTCACCCAAGTTTCGATGTATTGTACAACCATGTGATGATCAAATCCTCAAACATTTGTCAGGTATTAGATGTACTCGGTCTGACGAGTATATCGTACTTACTATAGAATTCTATTTCACACCTAACCAATGGTTTACAAATGATTTATTGACATTGAAATTTGAAAAACAATATTTAAACATTAAGAGAAAGACAATTATGCTTCCAATACCTCCCAATACTGATTTCAAAATTACGTCGGGCTGTGATATTAATTGGAATACGGGGAAAAATGTGACACAGAATAATTTCACAAACCAAGGCATTGGCGATTCGTGTAACGAAATCGTTGCAGAAACTGAATCATTTTTCAATTTATTTAACGATAACTCTATAAAATTTGAAAGATTGTTTTTTGAAATTAATTTTCTCCCTGAATATTTTGATTCGATATTTCTTTCGGCTTATATGTACAACCATATCTACTATACACTCAGAGTGGCTGAGCAGTATAGTCATAATATATTATGTAAGCAGTTATCAGATTCTGAAGATAACGAATCTGATTGAGAAAATATTATAATTTATGTCCGCTCATATAAATGAAAGAATTATAATATATCACACGAACATTAAAATAAAGTTACAATTTTGTTTTGATAAAAATATTATTATTGTTATTATATTGTGTATGTTACGAACAAGGGTTATTGTAACTTGTCATTTACCGCCTCAAAGTTATAGTAACATAATTCATTTTTAAAATATTATTCATTCTGATCTCTAATTGAATTGGAATTTTAAAAAACTTCTTAGACTTTTTTTAATAAATCACAAATTAAATTCTGAAATTATTTTTCTAGAAATTTGTTTTTGTACACTTATGAAAAATCTCTTCGAGATCAGGGCGAAATCTTATAATAAAATTCTTATTCCAATACTATTAACGTGTTAAATAGATATCAAGTATTTTATGTATATTGTTATAAATTTTGTAAGACTGTAAGTGACTCTATCACTAAATATTAAATATGTATTATGTGTTGAAAAACAAAAATGCCTATTAAATTATGACGATTCATGCCTTGAGATGCCAATGTAGGTATACATTATCTTCAATAAAAGTTAAATTAATATCGTTTATGCTAAACAATGTTTCAAGAGTTTTAGAACACCTGAGCGTTTGATGAATTGCCCGGAGTTGAGAACGTTAGACGTAACTAAGCTGTAAAATAGTAGGTAGATACGATGGTACAAAATAATCATAAAAGTTACAAGATGATAATATTTTTAACTTGTAAAACAATAACACGTGTTTGCATTAAATAAAAATACGGTGAAAACAGCTAATACCTGCACGGAGGTACTTGTTGTATTTGTTTGTGTTTCAATCTCTTATAAAAATAATGAATTCAAATAATGGAATCTAATATTAAATAATTTGATTATAATAATAGTATAACGTTGTTGATAGTTAAAAAATTTATGCCGACAAAAAATATGCTGTGATGTGAAATCAAATAAGACCCACAACAAATCAAAAATCAAAATAAACATGTATTCCTGTATTTCAAATTTGAATGGTTCATTTGATTATTAAGTCTTATTGTTTAACTACATGTAACATACTACATGTTTTATATTAAAATAGGTAGTAAATAGTCGAATATATCACATCTTAAGGGAGCAGCAATGTACTAGTTATATATTATTTGTAGACTGTAGATCGCGTACACGGTGATAATTTTGTGGATTAATGCTTATTTTCTCGAAAAGTATTCGGTAACATAATTTGTAAATACATTTTTTTTTTTGCATAATTTGATATATTCATTAGAAAATGACGTTAAAAAATGATATTTTACTATTTATATTTTTATAATTTTTTAATTTTAAATTTGTTTTACTTTGTATTCCTTAATTTGACAAAATGTTTATTATGTCAAAAGCTTTTGCTAAATAAAAAAACTGCTAAGATCAGATCTTTCAGTTGAGTTAATTTTGTAATATAAATGTTGTTACCATAAAAGGGCTCCACTTGTGATTTTACCAGGTCAAAAACTGAATTGATTTTTAGGTAGCTATTCATTTTTTTCCAAGAAAAAAATAAGTGTACTATTCACTATTTTTGAAAAATTATAGTAATAATATTGCTCAGTAGATGGTTCATTATTTTTATTTTCAAATTTATACAACAATTTAACAATCGCTATTTCTATTGTACTCGTATGTATACTACAGGGTTTAGTTAACAGGCATATTTAAAGTAATATTGTACCATTGTGTTTATCATAATTTTAACTTGACACTGCAAGAGCATAGAAAAATGTTTTGTAATTTGATTTAAGATTACAGTACCTACACCAGCATTAATTTGTTTCATATATTTATTTTGAAATTTTAATACAAACGTGGTCCATATATCAACGATTACTAATAGCTGGTAATCAAGTTAATATTATTTAAAAAACCTTGCTCGGTTATCAATATTAATTATACTTTATTTATTATTATATTTAAATAATAACTGTTTACATTTCCATTAATATAAACATTCATGTCACCTATTTTAATTCGTTTTCTCAAAATCGATAATATTACGTAATCGTATAACAAACAAATCTTTGTTTTAATCATTTATATATGGTTAATGAGTGATCTATACACATATAATAATAAGTACACGCAGGCAATCTTATTATTCATAAAGACGGATAATTTTAAAATATTGATTTTTTTACGAAACTTTATTCATTTACAGTAAATACATATTAAATAAATCGTTTGAACTTAATTTAAAAACGTGATATAAATACATTATTTTGATTTCGTTTAACAGATATTACAAATTATGTAGTTTAACGAGGAATATTGTACACACAATCCACCACATTATAACAAGTTTCAGCTAATATGATTATATTATATAATTTATTATAAGCAATATAAACGTTTTCTAATAATACAATAATTAATTTATTAATTTTTTTTTTTGATATTTTAAATATTATTTATTATACATTATATCTACATTAAAAAAATATATTTTTCTCATTATTTATATTAAAACTATTCAAAAACCTATTATAATAAATTCAAAGTATTTAGTACCTACTACTATAATAATTGTAGTTATATTATGTTTCTATTACTGTACTACCTAGTATGTTCATTATTTATTTTCAATAACTTTTTCATAATATAAAATTTAAATAATAATATACATTTTTGAAGTATACATTTTGTTTTCAATCACGAATTACTTTAGTAACCATTTTTATTTTTAACTAAGTACCTGAGCTGTTCTGCTGTAATTCTGGCTTTGAAAAAACAGGTTCTTTATAACAATGTCATTAGACTATTAAAGTAGATGGTAGTATTGTTCCAAGTTATATATTAATATTTTTTGCAATTAGATTTTTTTTTATTTACTTGTTTCATAAGGTTTTTCTCATCTAGTGAATTAAAAATGATAGATATTTTTTTAGTTTATATGGAAACTTTGACTGGATTCGAATACAATTTTTTGACAGTAAATTGAGACTGTAGATTTCATTTTAATTTTTAGATATTTACAATTATTTTCTTATGACATTCTAATGTATTTTTGTAAGAATGTTAGAACATCGATTATACATACATTTGAATTTATTTTTAAATCTCAAGTTTTTATATATGACTTTTCATTTATCAACTCAATTATCGATGGGATTAATTATATTAGTTGTTTGTCTAAATCATTTCAAATTAAGAGCTTATTAAGTTAATGATCTAAATAACTTCTATTAAAATTTCTTCCAAGATTTGTGTTAGGTATTTTATTTATTTGTGAAGGTGACTTACATAATATTAAATCAGAGTGTTTTTTTTTAATTTTGTAATTTGAACTAAATAAGGTAGATTTTCTTAATTTATTTATTTTTCATAAGTTCGCTTCTCTGCTAAAACTTCAATATAATATGACTACTTGAGTATTATTATGCTAATAATGAATGCTAACATTTAACATTAACCATTATTATGTAGTTGTTATTATAATAGCCAATAGAAAAAAAAATGTGCGCTCTTAAATAACGCGTTAACTTTGAATTATGTAAAGATAACATTTTTAAAAACTTTGAACATTTATAAAAATGGATACCATTTATTCCTTAAAAACTTTTTATTTTTAAATTTTTAATTAACGTATTAATTATTTGGTTAATTAGTTGTACGCCACACACAGTATTAAAAATCCGAATTTATTTTTATATATCTACATATCTATTTATTTATTAATTTGATATTATTTCCATTAACATTTTTTTTTTTAATGACTATTCCCTATTGAAATTAATATATACATTTAGGTTTTTAGTCATACTGGTTTCATAATATTCGCTTTATATACAGGTTCAGTTGGTGTATAATCCACCTCAATTAACACAGTTAATTAGATTTCGATTAAATTAAGTAATTTATGTTTAGTTCCACATAGCAGTATTCATGTTAACTTTTGTTACATTTTAGAAAGGCATCACTTCATTATAATTTGTTTATCACAGCAATTTAAAAGTTGATTCTTTAAGTTGATGTTTTAATTATATCATCCTGCAGACCATCGGATTTGATATTTGCCTTTGCACCTTGCCAAGTCCAGTTTCAAGTCACTATAATTATAATACTATATCGGTACATATATATTTATTTATATTATAATTGATTTTTTGTCTGATATTTATAATTCGATGTAGGTTTTAATTATATATGATTTCTCTCGGTCAAATTTTTGTTTCTTTCTGACTCGCACACATAAAACTGTAGGGTTATAATATTTTAAAGTACTTTATTCGTCAATTTCATACGAATTTGAATGTTAAAAATCGCTGTGTTGATTTGACTACACATAGTACATAATACATAATTTTAGATCAAATTAATTTCGTAAAAAATATCATTATAATTCTATGATAATAAATATTAACGCAACCACTTAAGGAATTAAAATGCTAAACTACTTATTTGGTTGTTAAAATTTGTAAAAAAAAAAAAAAGCGGGCAAGTGGGTACCGTTCTGCTGTACATTAGGGGGTGGGGTTGACCTCGGACTAGAGTAGGTTAAATTTGAATGCAATGATAGGTATCATTGTATACGAAAAACGATTCTGAACGAAGATGATTTGTCAGCCTAGGATATAATTTCTAGTGGTTGGTGAAAAAGGTGGTTTATGTTTATGGAATTTTCGTCAAAATTTGAACTTCAAATGCTAATAAAAAAAAATTGTGCCTATGTATTCTTATAATTTTTTTATCACTATAAGAATAACATATGAGGAACTTTGTATAAAATTTTCAAGTATTTTGATAGGGCCAAAAAAATTTTATCGACCCTTCAAAAAAATTTTTTCAGAAAAATTGAAAATTTCAGTTGTCTATAAATAGCTCAAAAAAACTCAAAATATTTTGAAAATTAAATCAAGTAAATAAAATGCCAATCTAAATAACTGGTAAAATTTTCAAGTATCTACGACTTATACTTTTTGAATTATAACAAATATCAAAAATCGTTTGAGGCTAAACCGTTATTTAACGCGGTTTTGTAAAAATTTAAATTTCAAACACTCATAAAATTTTTTTGTCTGAATCCGGTAGAGTTTTTTTTACAGATATTTGAAGAAAAATGTATGAAAAACCTTGTACCAAATTTTCAAAACTTAGTTATAAAAGAAAAAAATTTTATGATTTTTCAACTTCAAAATTACTTGCAAATTTTCGCGTTTTCGACAGATTTCGTAAAAATTTGAACTATAAACTCTTATAAAAAAAAAATTGTGACTAACGATGTTTAATTTTTTTTAGCTACAATAAAAACAACTCATAAGGAACCTTTTATTAAATTTTTAAAACTTTTTGGTCATTCAAAAATTTTTTATCGACACTTTAAAAAAAATTTCTCAAAAAAATCGAAAATTTCAGTGGTCTATAAATAACTGAAAAAAAGTCAAAATTTTTTGAAAATTTAACTATATACAGATACTACTGACATTAACATTTGGTGAAAATTTCAAGTATTTTCAGAGATTAGTTTTTGAATTACAACCATAAAAAAAATCGATTTGGTCGAAAACTGGATTTGCGTAAAAATTCCTGTTTTTCCGTCATTTTTTTTTTGTTTTTCTCGATTTTTTTGAAAACTGTTGGAAAATGTTAACTTTTTACCTCTATAATGCACCAAGGATATTCACTTTTACATCGGAAACCACCCCCATAGTTTGAAATTGGAGCATTATTTCGACTAGTTATGCTGTACACAGACACAAAAAAAAAAAAAACACACATCATTGTAAAATCAATACATTCATCACTTCGTTCAGAATCTAAAACGTGAAATAAATTTAGCAACAAGTTGAGAAATCGATCTTTAAACGTGCATTTACTATGTGAATCCCAACTAAATGCTTCTAATCTACTGAGCTATTAGGTGCCTGACTATTAAAATATTAAGAAAACATTGTTATTTAAATGGACACCTATATATAGTCGTTATTTGACTATCAAGGTACTAATGATTAATTCACATGAATTGACTACTTTTATTATTTTAATTGTATATCGTTATCAATAATACAATAAGACTAATAAGAGACAAAGTATAAATGAGAAAATTACTAAATAATAGACAATGTATTAATATATATTTAATTATAACTGCCTCTTTGGCTTTCTACTGTCAATGATTCTAAAGTCTAACAAATTTATGAAATAATATAAAATAATTTATACTAAATACTATATAATAGTATGAATTAAAATGTTAATCATAATCAAAAAATTAAATAGATATTATTGGTAAAATATATAGATATGTAATAGGAGCAACATAAACTAAACGCATTCATACAAAATCATTTTTTTTTTATACATAAATATATATAGGTATTTGAGTAATCTGAATAAAATTACCTATTACAAAAATTTTAGAGAATAATGTTTTTGTGGTACTATATAACAATTTATCTATATATTATCTCAAAACTATTTACATTATTTTATTTTTAAATTATTTTAATTTAAAAAAAACATCCATATATTAAACCCTCAAAAATCATAAAAAAAGGACTTTTTATCAATGATTTTTATCTGTGTTGTACGTGGGTTTGAGAGAAAAAACTAAGAGAAAAAATATATTGAACCGACTTTCTCTCAAATCTTTAAATTTTATAAAGTCTATATTTGCGTTAAAATAATGCCAAATTATTATTTCTATAGTCTACATTCTGCATAACCGTGGCATGTTTCGTTGTGTTCATTTTAACAATACTTTTATTGTATAATTTATGTTTTTTAGTGTTTAGGTACCTTTCAAAAAAAACTTACCAAGAACTAACACAAAAGTGTGAGGTTCATTTGTATTCTTAAAGAGATAGTGTCAGATTTTTGTGAAAATTATTTTCATTTAAACATCAACAGTTTTCTTTATTTGTTAACATTATAAAATTATAATAATTAATTCTTAAAGACTATTCTATTAATTATAATAGAATTACTATTGTATATTATTTAATAGTTTTTAAACAATAATAATCTGATACAATAAGTTTATTTAATTAAAATTTTTAAATCTTATTTCTAAGAAATTTTTTAATTTTTACTTTTAAATTCCACTTATAAAGTATAAAAATAAAAAAACGAACTTTCTCTCGTATTTTTTAATATTATACATATTACAACGATTTAATTATTTTCAGATATTAGAATATTGTTTTGGCCAGCTGATTTTTCAGTCGTCGTCCAAAACAATCAATTAAATCAGTCGAGTAGATGTCATTATTCTTTTAATATTAAATAAACTTCGAGTTTGGTAGATATTGTATAATAACAACTGGATTTCAAAATGTAATACACGTGACCTGATTAAAACAAATACAACCTGTCATCGGTCATAATCCAATTAAGTATTTAGTTTATTTAACCAACATAACGACATTATTATACATATATTGTGATACACAAAATACATTGTGCATAATAATTAAAAGTAATTAATAATTAATAATTTAAATTTAAAAGTAAAACGTTTACAGATTTTCACGTTGTAACTTGTAGATTATTCTAGGCATACACAAAAAATACAATGAAAACGATAATATTATTTGTTTTCCTATTTTTAATAGAACTAAAGTACATATTAAGATAATTTATTTTAATTACAGAATAATTAATTTTTTTTTTTTTTTTGTAGTGACATTTATATTAAATTTAAGTAGGTATGTAATTATGAAATGTTTGACTACATTTTTAGAAAATCATTGATTGATTATAGTGTTTTCAAAATAAACTTAAGTGATTCTCTTAAAAAGTTGTATAGTTATTTTTTAACTCTAGTCCCTAAAAAAAATATTTATATTTTTAAACATTACCGATGTTAAATTTTTCCAGGGTACGTATATAATTACATAGCTATAGGTACATCTAATATATTTTATATTTTCAAATCATAACAATTTCACTATAGAATACTATAAAATTACTTATTGTGATATGTGGTTATCAATTTATTATAGTATTTTATATACCTATTCTATTCAGATATTCAGAAAATATATGCTGATACTCGTGTAGGTGATATTTTATACGCTTTGATGAATATTGCAAGATTTTTAATATTCTAGTGACATTGTCCAAGCCATTAAAATAAAAAAAAACTCATCTAAATAACAATTTACGAATGAAAAACAGGATTTTTGTAATTTTAAAATAAGAAATTTGTGTTTTCGCGGAAAACGCTTTATAAATGGTATAAAAATATATTCACCTACCTACTTAAGATTATAGAAATATGATATTACAGTAAAACCTCAATTATCCGACACTCTTTCATCCGCCAACTTTTGTTGTACATAGGTATTGTGAGAATAATAATAATAACCATAAAATATAGAATATTGTATGTCCGTAATTTGGGTTTGTATATATAGGCACTTCTTTTTATTTATAGATAAGTTGTATTGTACCTATTTCGTGAATATCATAATTTACCAATATAAATATATGTATATATTATATACATAATGATAATATACGTACGTATAATTTACACACTATACATAATCAGTACTTAGTTGTTTTTGTATTAGCATATGTAACTCGTGTGTGTGTTTTTCTCAAAATAAAATGTCCGGAAAACAAAAACGTTTGTCTATTGATTTGGAAAAAAAAGTATGAAATAGTTCAAAACTTATAGAAAGGCCTGAGTGTAATATACTTGGCAAATAATTATCTAAAAATTGTCTATGAAAAAACCCATGATTCATAAAAACAAGCAAAAATAACTCATTTTTTCAATAATTTTATTTAATACACAAGTAGGTATACCAATAAGTTTAATATAAAAATTAATAAATAATAACTATATGTTAATACTTAATAAAAAAAAATTATTGTTCTTTTATCCGTCTAATTCGATTTTCCGTCATCTGCTTGGTCTAGTTGAAGATGGATAATCAAGGGCTTACTGTAATTCTAATTAGGTATATAGTTAGATACCTACTTAAGAATTCAAGAATTCAAAATTTGAATAATTACATTATAATTAAACAGAATGGGTAGCTAGGTTGTCGAATCTCATTGTTGACAGGACGATTCAAACAATAATTTATATGGTTTCCGGTTGTTGTGTAACATAATATGCTACTATTTATTGAGTTTTCCATGTGGTTTGATTACTTTATTTTCGAATTATAATAATACATTATTTTAGTGGTTTATGACTTTCTAAATAGATATTTAATTTTTTGAAAGATTAAAAGCCTTAAAATACGTAGTATGCCGTTATAATATAACTATTACATAAATTCAAATAATTTCTTAAAGAAGTATTTTATTTTCAAAAAGTGTAATTATAAATTATAATAATTGATTCTTTAATGGTTAAAGTTTAACCAGACAAAACCAAATTAATAAAACAAAAAATAATTTAAAACAAGTTCAATGCTTTTAATTAATGTTGTACGTTGTACCATTAAATATTAAGAGGATGCCAGTACTATATGTACTTTCTTTTTAAATTCCACGAGCAACAAAAACAATTAACGTATTATACACACGTAATAATCGATTTTTCTGATTTTTGGGATAAACTTATTTTACTGTAAAATTATTTATTAAAACAACTAAAAACTAATAATATATTTGAAGTTTTGATCTCAAAGTATTATCATTTTTATATTATTATTCGACATTGTATTCCATTAAAAAAAAAAATAAATAATTAATAAATAAATAAAAATATTATAAATTTAAATGACTATAAAATTGATTTGAGATAATAATATCTACTATCTATTTTATAGATGAATTGATATATCAAATAAAAATAAAGTCTTGACTCTTTTAAACTATAAGACGTTACGTAGATTTTCGTTTTAAACCCTTTGATGACGGTTTAATGTGGTTTACCTTTAAAACACATTTTTACTTGAGATTTTAAACTATTGCGGATAACTGTAGAATTGAATTTTTCACAAAATATTATCATGTTCTAAGCATATTATTATTGTCATCATATTTTGTTTTTTATGCATATTGGAAATATTGGACTTGGAATTTACAGTTGTTTTTTTTTTCAATAAAAAAAGTTTGAAAATGTAATCAAAATTTCTTTTAAGTGGTTTCTAGATCAACTAAAAAAACTCACGAGTGTATGTTTTGTCTAACAAGAGAATACATCTAAGTCTAACGAAAATAGGTATGTTAGTTGAACAGAGTATAATTAATTTTAAAGTGAATTAGCTCTGATTAGATAACTTTTTCATTAGTTCATTACCAATATCTAATATCCAATTCATGTACGAATGTCTTACCTATCATCTTAGTATATTTTATTTATGTAGAACTTAAATTGAGGTGAACAATTAATATTATAGTTAAGCTATTTTAAACGAAATGGTTATTTAAAATATTTTATTTGAATAAATAAGTCTGTACATTTAAAGTTTTGTTGATTTTAAAACGTTAAGTATACGATATTCTGTCTTGGAGTAAGAAAAGTACCTAAATATATTTAAAGGAGGATGATGTTTATTTAATTCAAGTTTTCGATGTACACACTACATTCGTTACTTCCTTTGGACCCGCTTTGAAGATAATCAAAGTTAAAACTAATATTTAAGTTATATTCAAATTTATCAACAAAAAAAGGGAATAAAAAATAAAATTTCGTGTAGAGTATATGAGAGACGAACAACTTTCACGTGCGTCAAAATATAGTGGTTAAATTATATTATGTCAGTAACAGATACGTCATGATATTTTGTGAATTTAAGACCGGCCATGACCTCATACAGCAGAACTCATTATTCTATAATAAAAACGACATTATTAAAAATATTTCTACTCAATTATTAACAAAAAACTGTAAAAAACCACGCAATTTTCAATTTTTATTTATGAATAACCGATGTTATACGGATTTATCTATTGTTCAGTGTTTTTTCGAAGTTGTACAAATGATGTTTACTTTCGAAATTTTCAAATCGAACAACGTAGTTTGAACGTCTATTTATAAATATTTTTTAATAACAAGAATCCAAATAATAGGAATTGTTTGTGTTGTCCAATCGACGTTCTGTACACATAGAGTATAATAAGTGTATAATTTAGCGTTAAAGTTTTTCTCAGATAACTAATAAAAAAAATATACAAGTGAATTGTTGCTTTTTATATTCAACAATTAAAATGCCAAATAAATATTATTTTTAAAAAAGTTAAACGAGAATTTCAATTTTATTGTTGCAAAATAAATACCTATTTAAAATATATAAATATTTCCAATAACAAAAAGCTGTCATCTGTATATATATACAGATGTTTTTGATATTTATTTCACCACAAATATTAATTAACTATACTTTATGCAGAGTACCTAAAATGTACAATAAAAATAATCAAAAATAAAATTATTTAACTTTCTAAACCATACCATACCATTGTCAATATCAAATTATTTTACTTATAATATAATGATAAATACGTAGTTTAATAACGGACATCGGTAAGACGGTCATATTGTAATTTATTAAAATATGTATGATTATATAAAAAAAATTGCGCATACGTATTAATCAAATGTTCACAATGTTCACATGTATGAAAATAAATTTATACATCTAAATGTTTTTAAATATTTATAAAATAAATTCATTAAAAAAAATCAAAATATGATGACACTCAATATTTTAAATTATTTTTATTTATAAAAATGTTAAATATATTTTGTAATTTTTGAAAATTTTATTATTACGACTTGTGGTTTGTTGTCATATGAATTGGTGAGGTGGAATTGGTCTGGAATATTATCAAACCTTATTAATAATCGTATATAAAGAATCAGATAAAATTAGTACCGAATATGTATGTCGTGAGATTTTGAGCGGAACGTTGACTCTATTGATTTTACAATGATGAGTGTTTTTTATTCTTTTGTGTTTGTAAATACAATAAATAGTTGATAAAATGATTTAATTTTAGATAAAAATTCTCAATACTTTTTTATAATCAAGAGAATTAAATAAAAATATAACAAAAACGAGAATTATTATGCAAATCCAATATCATTATTAAATTAATTGTTTTGTTACCAAAAAAATGTAGACAATACGATATCATTGATGTATATTAATTCATATTTATCGAAATGCATTTAAGTGATTTACTTAATAACAAGTTCGGAATTCTACTGAATACTTAATATACAGATGAACGTGACTTGTTTGCCTACCTTATCTTATATTTTAGTATTTATACTGAAATTGTCAAATTTTATGTTTTTTCGAGCTTATATTTTATCCTAAATGTATCAGGAAAATATTTCAGATACAAAATATATTATTGTTCCTGAATTTAATCAATATTTTTCAACATAAAAAAATCAATCTACTAATTTTATGTGCGTATAATATATTTATTTAACTATTTAAAATAGGAGATCATTCAAATAACTAGGTAGGTATTCCATATCATTTTTCGATATAGTACTAATTTAATCTGGACGTACATACTTTAACTAAAGCAGTATGTTAAATTACTATAAAGTAACGAATTTCATACTTTAACGAGAACATAATATTATGTATGTATACCGCCTATATGTAAGTCATATACGTTCAATTTAATAATAGTCCACCAGAATTGCAATTGACATTAATTTATGTACTGTGTTATATCGACTCTCTTTTTTTCAAAAAAAAAAAAAAAAATGAGTTAAACTTAATCCAACTATACAGCTATAATCACATTTAGTTCCTTCTATTTCAATTTAAACCATTCTACAATTTCATGTATTAAAAATCTATTAGTTTGCGTTGATAAATTGCTTATAAATTGAAAGTCGAGACAAGTTATAAATAATTGCCTTCGTATTTTATACCTCAATAACGCCTAATAGTTATTATAATTTATAATGTACATTGTACATATTTTTATTATACTAGTTGATTCACTGGGCATTCTCAATTCCACATTTTCTTCAGTTCAGAAATAAATTCAAATAAAAAATTTTTGAAATTTACAAGTGGCCATATTTAAGACTTTGTTTTCAAACATTAATTCTCTAATATCTAAGAAGTATTTTGAAACGCTACAAAGATTTTTTTTCAAAAAGAATTGTATTTTTTTAGATTTAAATTATCATATTTTTAAGCAGATGTTATTTTTTTTTAAATATTGATACATCAAAATCGTATTTTGAACGAAGAGCTTTTGAATTATTGAAAATTGTTTAATAAATATAATCCGTAAAAATGGTGTTATATAACATATAAATTAGATGTGACATTAAATTTATTCATCCAGCATTTGTTATACTTTATAACTATAATTTTAAAACCACGACGTTTTTTTTTCTATTTTGTCTTTGCACTGTAACTTTCTCTCTCTCTCTCTCTCTCTCAAAAAAAAAAAAAACATTTTACATCTCAATTATTTTTATTTTATAGATAAAAATAAAACATTGTTATTTATTATTTATTGTCATATTTAATATTTTTCAATTGGTTTTGTTGGATTGGTAAATAGGAGCAATTTTTTTTTAATTTTGTTTTAGATCCATCAATATTTTTAAAGTAATAATCTGTAGCTTAAAATGTATAATTAAAAAAAAAGATTCATCATTTGAAGAAAATAAATTTGAATTAATATAAGATTATCAGTTTCAATTGTGCTACAAATTTTAATGAACATATTACAAATGTCTATACATAATAATAATACTAGGTAGGTAATATTAGTTTTACAAAATTATAATTAATGGTAAATTAAAATGTGGAGAATTAACAATATTTATTTTAAAATAATGTTATGTTTATGTTACCAAATAAAAATTCTATTATAATAAATGCAATTTCTATTTTTAAGATACAGTATCTACATGTAATAAGTTATACAGTTACTACTATTTATCTCATTATTTTTTATTAATTCATCAATTACATAATTTTACGAGAAATGATGGACGTTGCCTATTGAATGTGAATATTTGGAGGATTTGTCGTGCCGTTACATTGCTGTGATAGTCTGTGCTGTGTCGTAACAGTGTGAATCGTGCTTTATTAGTTTAATTACAAATAAATTTATTTTAATATAATATGTTGATGTTGAAAAAATTAAATTTTACTCAGTAAAATTAATTAACAACTAACAATTAACATCGAGAAAAAAAATTGCACTAAAAAAATGAAAATGTTTATAAACATTTTATTATTTTTATTGACACGTTGAATAAAAATAACTTTATTATTAATTAATAAATATAAAATAATAAAAATTTAGTTCATTGCTAATTCCAATTCACTGATTTATATTTATTGGTTTGATTCAAAACCAGTATGATGTTTATCAATTTATATGAGGTTTATTTTTATAATATACTTATATACTTATATATATTATTTAGTCATATTTGTGAACCCTGATTTTATGGTGGCTTATTATACATTTTATATAAAAGTTTGATATTGCTATATTATTATTACCTACATCTTTAAGAGATGATAAATTATATCATTATTTGAGTATAGGGCTATTTATATTGTACTGAAAACAAACAATAGGAAAAAATATTTGATTTTTATGAACTACTACAATAGACAACGAATATTATTTTCTTCTGAAAATACGATCGATATGTACCTATTCTCTAATGTTAATGACAGTCTTAATTACGAAATACGATATTTTTCGTTTTGTATTATATTAAAAATATATCTATTATATGACAGACATATGATAAATAAGTGTCGGCGTTCCCTTAAATCTTAACGGCCTCTATACCATTGAGTTTATAGTGTTAATATTAGATTTGAAAAAGAAGAAAATTAAATGACTTCGAGTGTATAAAAGTTTCAACTTGAAATCAATGTTTTTCCAATTCACTGTGATGATGTAACATGACGTATGTAATAGAATGATATTTCGTAATTTCAACGATCTATTAATCATTCTTATAAATATAAATTGTCTACTAGATAAGTCTTGAAATGCCAATATTGCTGATATTAAATTCGTGTATCGGTGTCTACGAAATCAACTTTTCAAAGTATATTGACTCATTTATACGTTTTTGAACTTTTCATATTAAAACCGAAAGTATCCGAGAAATATATATATTTGAGAAATCTTTGAAAAAATTATCATTTTTATGGATAATCATTTTTTTTTTTTTAAATCAAAAGTCTTTGGACGTCATGAACTTATGAAATATATTCGGGTTGAGCAATTTTTAAAGGAAGTAGCTTTGGGATTTATTTTCGTTTCAAATATAAATGACATACAAAAAGTATAGTATTCCATGAAGATCGATCATGAATGACTATATAAAGGATAATAATATGTATAGTTTTTATGATCGATCTTATGTGCATTATAATTTTGGTTATGAGTAAAGGTTCAAATATGTTCTACAAAAAATATATTGTATATACATATATTATATTTGTTTACATCCTTTATGTAAATACATATATGCATTTTTATTAAACAAGTTATCAATATTTTAAATAACATTTTGACATTACGAAAACATGAATATTATTATATATCTACTCGTATATCAAAATGCGAACGCGTATTACATTTAAATTTTTAAATTTGTACCTTATAGTGTAAGATTTAAAAGTTTTGAAAGTTACATTATAAATTTAAAGTTTAATATAAATATAAAAAGTAAAATTATCTAAAATATGATGTCCAGTGACCTGTAAAATGTATTTTTTGTGTAAATTCAGAGTGAAATTAAATATTTACCGATAATATAAACAAAAAAAAAAAACTCAAATATTTCGTCATATTAAATGGTTTGACGGCAACCCAAACCTGCATTTTTGTACTTTTCGCCCTTTAAATTTTTTTTTTTTTTGCATGCTGGGAACGTATTTACGTTACTCATGTACCTCGGATTCAAAATTTCTATTTTTAATCAAACTCAAAAAATGAGTTTTTCTAATTTCTAATAATTCGTAATCGAAAAATCAGAATTTTTATGCTAAATCTTAAGTTTATCCCCAAATAAATAATTTCTTATAATGGGTGCTCATTGGCAAACTTGTTAATTTTTACAAAACCTGGTTAATTTGTCATTTCTGTGTTTTGTCCATGTCAACATTTTATTTAAATTAACAATTCAAATTTTGTTTTTTAAATTCTTAGCCACTCATCCTTACAACTTGTCTAGTGTGTATACCTACTGTGTTTAATATACAAAAATATAATATACAATCTAATTTTATATCAAATATAATGTTATATAATATAAATGTTGTTTTTTTTTTTAGTTAATACCTACATCATTTCATTACACGTAAAGATCTGGAATCGACTAAGTATCTAGGTTAGGTAATTTATTTATTTAGAACTAACTATGAATATTCATTTAAAATTAAATAATATAAACCATACTCGATTGTTATACTATAATTTAATTTATCATATAATATACAATTGAAAAAAAAACTATAAATATATATATAAATTACTAATGGTTTTAATTAAAACTTTACAAAATAATTTATAACTTATACATTTTAAATTATGAGGTCTTATAGTATTTAGTGGTTCCTGTGAAAAAATTATTATTTATCTGTATGAAGATTTGAAATGTTTTTCTTGTTATGGGTTTTAATACTAAACACATTATTATTATAAAGGTTCAATATATTTTTTTTACTTGTATTTTAAATATTTACCTTTTGAACTATTTAATATGATACATAGGTTGGCAAAAATTTAAATTAGTTTAATTATCTTATGGTTTTTAAATACCTATTTAAAATTGTTCAAAATCCATGCAAATATTTTATATAAAATGTTATATGACTGTTTATCTAAATTTTTATAAAAATAATTTATCTAAAAAAGATTTATACAGTTAATTTAGCAAGGTTTTCATATAATATAAATTATTATTACAAATGATAAAAATATGGGGCTTTAATTAAAATTATATTTTAATACGGTGTTATCGTATTTTATTGTATTTGTTATTTTTATATGTAATAAATAATAATGTAGTGTGATAATTTATAAAGTATACATGTACCTAATTACAACGGAATATTTTAATGCTAATAAACGGATTTCTATTTACTATTTAGTTATTCGACAATTTAGTCATGACACTATTACTTCTAATATAATTTATTTCAACTGTGAACTCGTTTTATTATTGTACTCTGTAATATTTCACATAATAAAATATAATATCGATGATAATAAAAATAAATATTTTAAGTAAATACAAAAATACGTTTTCCGTTGTATCACATATTAATTTAGCGACCGCTAAATTCAATCATCGTTAAATCATTGTTAGAGAGTATGGATATAAGATTATATGTCTATATGGCAAGTTTAGTGCACGTCATTTGTTACAAGTGATCCAACAGTATATATGTTTACTATAAAATAGCGCTTAAAGTTTTCAACGTTTAAAACTAAAATATATTTAACACAAAGTAAAATGTTTAGCAGCATTTTTAATAAATAATTATTTGGATAACAAAAGTTTTCAGTCTTAATATCATAAAAGCCATTAGCTTAAAAATAATTTCTCATGTAGAATATTTTCGAAGAAACTATAAAATCTTAAAATTTCATAATATGATTATATAAACACACGTTTATTATATATTCTTTTGCAGTTATTTATGATGTGTGAGTGCTCAGAATTGCAATCAAGTAAACTTTGAAATATGTTTATTTGTGATGTAGCAAAAGTAAAATAAACGAACTTAAAATTCATGTGTTACGTATAAACATCACAAAAATTAAAGCATTCCTTTTAATGGTAAAGAAAATGATTGCCCGAGAAAATATAGTTAAAACATAAAAATTTTCAGGAAAAATAAATGACTCATTTTGCGTTACATAATAATTCTGATATTATAGTGTAAATAACAATATTTTTAATCTTCATTTGACTTTGAGGAACCGAGTTATGGGTTAAATATTGTATTTAAATAATTTTATTGAAGCGACTATTTTGCATTATGTCCTAAATTTGTCCTTAAACTCTACATGGATGGATTTTTTTAGAGGCACAGTTATATTTAAGGATAGGCAGTAACACAATATACGTAAAAGTAAAATATTATAAATAATTTTGTAGGAATGTATGGAATTCCTCGGAATTATACAGAATTGTGGTCTAAGTAAGTAAAATGAGGCTAATTATTGATTTATTAAGTTTTTAGTACATATTTTATTTTAAATATTCAAGTTGTCTGTTAAATTTTCATTACTTATTCTGCATAAAAACATATAAATAAAAAAAAATTAGATTCCAAATGGAATATGTATGTTATATACCTTATAATACTGATTGATTGATGCTATATGGTGGAATCAATGAATCCTGAACGGGATACGATTTTTATTTTTTTTATAACACGTATAAAAAAATGAACAATTAATATTGTACTTAATAATAATATTTAACTCAACAAATCTTTTATACATTTTACTAATAATTAAATTAAAATTGAATATAACTCATAAAATAAATCAGTCTTTTTTATTTATTTAATATTTCAAACAATTGCAAACGCTGAAAACCCCACAGTTGAATAATATGTAAATGTATACCTATATGCTATAACGAAAAGAGAGATATTGCAAAAATCGTATAAATTATCGAATATTTTAGTATTAATTTATGATTATCAATTATATTGCATGGATATTGGATATATTAAAGTTCTGATTAAGATTTTTAGGATTCTGGGACGTCAAGACACTCTAGACTAGAGATTCTCAATCTGGAGTACGTGGAAAAAAATTAATTCATGGCGGATAAAGTGAATAATTTGCTATTAATGAAATATTTAATAATTTAATAATTGTATACTTATTACAATATGGCGGATAAAGTGAATAATTTGCTATTAATGAAATATTTAATAATTTAATAATTGTGTACTTATTACAATATAAAGTCTGCGATCTAATGTTATTAATGTGATATAATTTTATCGTTCTAATATGAACACTGAAGATAATAATTTAAGTAGATTCATTTTTGTAGATTAATTTTAGACAATTGTAGATACTGATTATATAATATATATGTATATATTTGTTAATATTATTATTATTTTCAATTATTTATATTCTAAATTGGTATTTGGGGTAGGTACGTGAAATAATGGTGAGAGATCAAAGGGTACGCGAATGAAAAAAATATTGAGAACCGCTGCCCTAGATTTTTGTGTTATTTAAATTGCTTTTTAATTTTTATAAATGTACATTTTATAAGTTGTGTATAATCACTAAAATATTGTATTATTTATATTATTTTTACTGCATATTTTCATGAAATTTAAATTATTTATTAGCATAAAATATAGAGATCATCATTGAATAAAGTGTACTTAAGCATTATATTTTTACGTATAATTATTATATTTTTATGCTTAAAATACCTATAGAATATTCACATTTTTATAAATATGAATTAATCTTTTAAATGGAAATATACTACCAGAACATGTATTACTTATCCTTTTTAAATTTTAAATCTAATAGTATTGTTTGTATATAATTATTGATTGATTAAATAGAGACATTTAAAGACTACTAAAAGTCATAAACATCGTGACAAAAAAGAATAAATAAATAACATAAGATTTGTTTTAAAATAGTTAATATATAAAAAAAATAGTTTAGGTATTAGATATAATTTATAATATGGGTTATAAATTCGCTATTGTTTTAGAATTTTTCAGTTTTAAAGTATGAACCACTTTTTATTAATCATGGATACAGAAAACATGAATAAATAAAAATTATTCAAATTTCTGAACAAAGAAGATCACCAGCCAATAGGTATATTACTAAATATATATTTTATGATATAGGTTATAGATTATTATTATTATTATTTATTTTATTATTGTAGTACACTAATACAGTCGGTAAAATAAAATTTTATGTCATTGTGTACATAAAAATATACGTTTAAAGTTACTAATAATATTTTTAAATTACAACTAATAACAAAAATCGTTATTTTGCGTTGAAATACCGTATTTCGTTCAAATTTTAACTTAAAATATTTTTACAAAAAATAAAAAATAAAAATAATTTATATTTCTTAAGATATTTCAGTTACAATATAAATTATTATCTACTTAGTAGATATCCTGTATTCAATTTTCAATATTAAGCTATAAGAATTTAACATTTTACACATTTTTAATTATAAAATTATTTATACATTTTTATGATTTTGAAAAATTTTGTCAACATTTTAACTTCAAATACTTGTAAAGAAAACTTTTACATTTTTAATTAACTTTAATGAAAATGTATGAAAAATTTGTATTACATTTTCAAGCTTTTTAACCAAGAGAAAATTTTTTCATCTACAAATATTGAAAAATTCGAGAATGCATATGACTTATAGCTAAACTATGTATCATCAATTTGACGATTCATCATATTATCATATTCATCATATTATAAATGTATAACAAAATTAATAACACATATTATTAGTTATTAGATAGGACATAAGTAAATTACAATATTATAGTTATTGTGGGTGTGATAAAGGTCGTATTTCACACACTATGATTGTATAATATATTATGTATACGCCATTTGGGTACATAAGTATACTATTATAATCTATTCCGGTGTCAAATCTCGTCGGTAGTCACATCGGTGAAGAGTATGGTAACTGATAAACACGATTCGTTCACGGTAGGCTGAGCAAACCGTTTAAGCTCATGGTGAGACGGTCAACGTTGACGAGGGCGGAACACTAAACCGACGGGAGGAAAATAATCTCTCAGACTAAAGCCAAAAATTAAACGCGTCGAAACAATGGTGCTATAATAATAATAATAATAATAATAATATCAACAACAGCAAACAGCAACATTGTAGGTGATCGTTGACGTCAATCACGACGCATACGTACTGTAAATTTATATAGAATGATATTGTCACGTGTCAAGTTGATGTGGTCCGTGTCAAAATACGTCAAACTGGATTTGTCCAATAACCGTATGATGTAATTATTACCTCAGCAACAACGCGTATAGATAGGATTATCGAATTATCTCTCAGGCGCCTACGGCGCACCTCTTACCCCATAGCTCAACCTTTAACGAGTGACAAAGCGACCTCCGCTTTAAATATACGTATTTTAAAATATTAATAATAATTTATTTAGGATTTTCGTGTAATTTTTTTTTTTTTTTTTAGTGTCAACGCTATGTATTAAATTTGATGTTTGATGGGAGAAGAGGTAAAGGAAAGAAAGTAATTTTTAAAATTTAAATTTAAAAATTTAAAAGTTTATTTTGCTGGTTTTAAGTGCCTATGTCATAACGACGAGTGAGTATTTTAATTATAACTGTTATACCTCTAAAAATAATTTTTAAAACCATTTTCAATGTAAAATCATTTATAGGTACCTTAGTTTGTTTTGTGTACCTCTTTTAGAATAAGAATGACCAAACGAATAATTTCATGTCTTCCGAAAATACATTTACGTGTTGTGAAAATGTAAATGTATTTTTATAACTTAATTTAAAAAAATATGTTTATTTTTTAGTACACAAGTAATTGAGTATATTATTTAATTATTATAAAAATTAAAATATAATATACGTCATATAAATAACTTTTATATACATCTTTAAGTGACCTTAAACTAATAATATTAAAATAAATTATAATCTGTTTTATAAGCTAAGAATAAACTCCATACAGATGTTTAATAATATTTTGCTTAGAAATATTGAAAAACGAAGTTCAATGCTAGCTTTAGAATATTTATCTCTATTGAATAAAAAAATAAAATTATATAACAATAAATTAATATGTCAATTATAATATTTTAAAATTATACTTTTTTTTTAAACAATTTAATTCACTTTAAATTGCTTACATTATTTTTATATTTCCGGTAAAAACATTATTATTAAAACTTTTATTATGAAAAAAGTTTATTTTTATAAACCAAAATATATTATAAGAATTGTATTATTAAAACGAAAAAAAATAATGGGCCAGTGGGTACCGCTTTGCTGTACAGCAGGTGTCAAGATTGATCTCTGCAATGGATGTGTTAAATTTGAATTCAATGATATTCGTTGTAAAAATGATTATGAGCAATTATAATCATTTATATTTATAGGTATCATATTATATATTTATTATAAAATTTTAAATTAATACAAAATGTCTATGAAAAAATGTTAATAGGTAATAAAAGGTAAAAAAATAATAAGTAATAAGTAAGTGATATTTTAAGATTAATCTTCATAATTTTTAACTGTAGATTCGAATATTTTTAAGATTATTGCTGCAGTTGAAACTTGAAATATAACTATTTGCATGCGCTAGAGGAAAATAACTGAAACTCTTTCAATTATGCGTAATACACATAAGTATACGTAATAATAAAAAAAAAAAAAAAAAAATTGTGAGATTAAACTAATGCACCGACTCATGTGAAAGCATTTTTTTAGTGACCGTCTACTCCCATGTGATCAATCACAATTAATAGTTCACCTCCTAAATGAAAAAAATATTACGCCTTACCATTATATTATATTATTATTTATGTAAGAAGAAAAAAGATTATTTATGTAATGCCATAAATTATAACGATATTCCTATTCAAATCAAGAGACATAGAATCCACTAACTCACCTTTAATCGTTAACGATGATTACAGCATTAAAATCAAATCAATACTACTCTATTATTCCAATGAAAATATTGTTTTGGTTAGACACTACACACGCTCATATAGAATACTACTTGACACGTTAATTTTTTTTTAGAGATTTAGAATTTAATTAATATTAGTTTGAATATAATGGATTAACAATTTACACGTCGTATGTGTGTACTCGAATGTCCATTAAAACAAAAAAAACGACCGTTTTAATGCAAAGATATCTTAAATACTTATAAAAAAAATTAGTAAAATGTCTCTTGGATAAAAGAAAAAAATATCACCCTTAATAAGCACAGTCAACTAAGCACATATTTAACAAAACCATAACAAAACTACTATTCATTTCCAGACGACACTTGTTTTCGCTTTCACTTTGCAATGAATTTGCTTTGCTCTGTATTTACTCGGCGAATGTCTTGTTATAAATGCATTTTAAGTTAAACTTTTCGAAAACACGTTTATAGGTTTTTTTTATTAACAATTAGATTCTCGCTGTATATATATACATTTTCTTTTTCGTCTCTCGTGTTTGCTTTACTTAAAAAGTTGATTCAAATTTAATTAGATTCCTGCAAACTATATACACATATATTTATAAGGCGCTTTTACGGTAAAGGTTATCGTTACTGTTCGACAGAATAAAAGAATTACCCGACTGTACAAAATATTGAAATTGAATAAAAAATACTAATAGATAATACAGTGACTCTCGGTAACTATTGAACCTTGATAAATCGAAATTACCGATATTTTGAATGAATAAAATTCCACCGTAAAGGCTAAAACAACAATATTATTCACGTTTAAATAACCTCAAAAATTAATTTGACAAATTTTTTAAGATTAGCTTAGCTATTTCTTATTCAAATTTAATATGTACTATACATTTTAAATACGTAATATAACATACTAAAAATAGTTTATCAATGAAATTATTTTTTGCTTATGACTTGAATTCGTAAAATTCAACTATTAAAGTCAAATATCGGTAATTTGATGTTGAAAGCAATGATGGTGGAAGAATTATTTAAACCACTTAGATGTTTAAAAAATAATAATTAACCTTACACCAATTCTTTAATAATGATAACATGTAAATAGGTATATAAATGTTAATTTGTATTTTTTTATTATTAACTTTATAAAACTAATTGAGGATGTGAAAATTGACTTTGAAAAAAACTTCCTATTGGGAAAGTTAAAATTTCTAGTACACATATCAAAGTATTCATAATAATGATAATAAATGTTTAAAAATGAGGGATATTAAGTGTTGAATTTACATGTATATTATATATTTCCCTTATTTTATACTTTTGTAACTATAGTTACTCAGTTTTTTTTTTCAAACATAAAATACTTTTATCATTTTACTCGACATTGTACCATACATATACAATATACATATATGGTATTTGAGGGTTTAAGCGATGAGATAACCTTAAACACGAAGTCACATCTGATGTTTGATCAAAAATTTGGTATCATTCCCGAATATATTAGCTTAATAAAAACGTATATAGCTGTTGTCTGTTACATACAATAATGATTAGTGAATTTAATTTTCATATTTCACATATCTTTATTTATTACGATTGTTTTTAATTTTGATCAATAATATTCTTATATTATTATTTTGAATTAATTTTTTTTTAAGATTTCATTTGTAAATTATTTTATTTTTACATCAACACAAGCTTTAATAAAATTAGTGACTCGTTACGGTTTTAAAAATACATTTTTAAATGACGGAGTGTTCGAACATACAATAATATAATAATATAATATAGGCATATAGCACCTGTCAACAATTAAGGTTTAAATTACGTTATCGATTTTGAAAATTTTAATGTGAAACATTTCAATAAAATAATAAAAAAAATAGTTATTTTTATACACGAGTATTACTCTTAAATTTATGGTCAGTATTGCTCAGTGATTACATCTAGTAAAAAATGATAATGAATAATTTATGAAGATGGATAGATAGGTCAAGTTATTCAGGAATTACATTGTTAATGATTATGACTTAATAGCTTATCTATTCAATCTCAATTATTAGTTAAGTTACGCTTTTTGCAGCCAAATTTTTAAATACATTTCAGTATTGATTTTTTGCACATTGGCCCATTCTTTATGTAACTACCTAAATTAATAAAGATAAATAAATTAATATACCACTATTTTATAAATAAAATATTATAATTTAAAGTAATTGTCAAACAATATTATGCAAAAATTCTTTTTAATTTTAGATACAAAATGTGTTTTGATATGTTATAAAATATACTTATGAGATTATAATATGTAATCATGCTTAATCTTATTAAATAGATTTACATAGAAACTTATATATTCTACGTAACGGTTTATCTTTGTTTCACACAATAAAGTAATTTTTTTTTAAACTGTGTAGGTACAATATATTATTGTAAATATAAAAATGGAATATTTTAAAAGCTTAGTAGTCAGTAACAATAATTATTATAATACAATATGATTATTTAATGGTAAACACTAATTTTCTTAAAAAAATATTTTTATTTTTTTTGAATTTTTTTATTTAATTTGACATTATCTCAAAACAATATAAATGTACCTACTACCTATGTAAATATATAAATATATACAGGAGAACTCCGATTATCCGGACTAATTAATGTCAAGGGTGGTCCGGATAAGCAAATATCCAGATGATTGACATATTATGACATACCAAAGGTTACGATATATAATTAAATGAATATGTTTATTATTAATATGTATATAATATAATTTAAAATTCGTAACCCATAAACAAATAATTTTATTAAAGTTTAAATAAAACAAAATAAGCTTTAATTATAATAAGTGACATATTTTAAAACTAAAAAAAGCAGACTTTCTCTTTTTTTTCTCGTCCGGTTAATAGGACGTCCGGTTGATTAGAGTTCGGATAATCGGATTTCTACTGTACTTTTATTTTTAAAGTTATTATTTTTTTACTTTTCTGATTAACAGAATATCATTTTAATTTAATTTTCTTAAATAAAATAATACAATATTTAATGATAATTAAAACGTAGAACAATTGAGTTTTGAACAAGTTATTGAATATTTATAAACATTTTAATTATTAAGTTTAGATGAGTAGAGAAGTGTATAGACATTTAAAGGGTTATCCTTTGACACTCTGTTCTGTTTTTAAATTTTAAATTCGGATTCTTATATCATTACTCTTTTTAATATTTGTTTGAATTTTGATTTCTATGAAATAGGAAAATGAAATTATAATTATATGGTATCTTTTAAAAAATTAAGAAACTTAAAATATGATAACGATGAACAATGTATTGTAATTTTTTTAAATTATGTGAAAAAATATTTCCAAAATCTTCCTTTTAATTTTTATATTGACATAAAATCAGATTTAAAACACGCCCGATGGTATATTAAAATTGACATAAATTTCATGATTTGAATCCAATTATTTTGTTATAGACTGACAATAAATAAATCAATTTATTCTGAGTGCATATTTTAAAAGATTAAGTGCTCGCCGAATTTTTTTATTAGAAATGAGAGTCTTCTGTCCTATATATAATAACAAATATATGACGATATGACATAAACTTACATGTGTTTGAAGGTATTATTTTCTATTATTGTTATTTAGATTTACTTAAATAATGACTATTATTTTTGCAGTATGTAAATTGTCTTTAATGGATATCCAAAATAGAATGTATCATATTATCAATATGACGAGTATAATTTACAAAAAAAAAACATTATTTTTCAACAAAAGAAAATTGGTAATTACCTATTTATTTATTTTTATAGTATTCAGTACGATATATTTTATCATTGCCACCATGGTCATGTGGTATATACATCCTCAAAATAGTTAATTTTCACCTACGGATTGCAAAAAATGTCTAAATTATTAATCAACAGTACAAGTCCCTAGTACCTGTCTCAACAAAATGTGTATTTCACTAAGACGATAATTATAACTGCTATATAGATTGTCGCGTGTCGTATCGTGATTGTGACACGGCATTATGTATAGGCAAAAGTGATACACAACCGTGTCAGGAAACAACATTATATTTTGTAGGTTAACTAATATTTTTAATTTTAAACGAACTGTAATATTTACGACGAGTGCAATTTCAAATCAAAAAATAATAATAATATTATGTGTTATACAATAACCGTGTTTAAATTATCATACCATTATCCGAGATCACGTTTAAGAGATGGCGTACTTATCTGTACAAATGTCACGCATTCACGTTTAGAATAAATCGATCTATAGCCGTATTGGAAGATATAACTATTGATTTCACGCTATAAATTTATTTATTTGAATCGTGATTTATATAACGCTCCTGTATCAAACATGTAATAAAATCGTTATATTTGTGTATTTGAATTGGCCGCGCTATCAAAACGGCGACAACGAAAATTCGTTGCACGGTGTCTATCACGGTTCGAACGCAGCGTGAAGTTTGAACAAGCAAAAATATAATACAATAGTTATTTATTTTTATTAAATCGTGTGAAAGTTTTTTTTTTCAAAATATAAAATCATAAAATAAATTCCACATCAGTTGAATATACTGTGCAAGTGTTAAAACAAAATTATTGTAGTGTGGGCACAGAATACAAATTCGTGTTCACAAAGACCACGTTGTGTGTACCTACCTACCTACTTACACTTACCTATGCGCGAAATGGTGGTGGTTTTCAATTTCGACTTCTGAATTGGACAACAGTGCGTTTTGCGAGTTGGGAGGGAAGGAATGCGTATTTGCCCTTTGCGCTGAAAAAATTTATATTGTACTTATATCTATATGCGTTTTCTTTGTATTAGTATAGATGTGTGATCTTTAACTCACGCGTACTGGAAACTGTGTTTACTTACTGCTCGAGGATAACAATAAAGAAAACTTATATGTTTATACTTGAAAGGAAATACAAACACGTTCGATTTTTATTGAATTCATTCTTAAAAAATAAAAAACTTCTTCACGTCGTTATTTTGTTTGATTATATTTTCGCGAAAGTTAAGGTGTAGTAATGATGTATATAATACAATATACAGTAATAAAACACGTGAATTGCAAGTTACCTACCAGATGACATACGAAAATGTACACATACGGGAATTCATTGGTGGAAAGTAATTTAATAAATAAAATTGAATTAATATTTTTTATTTGTGCTTTTTCTTACTAAATTATTATGATTTACTTTGATTTTTTCTCTCTCTGTAAAGGAGAGATAATAATTTAAAATAACATTTTGATGAAAATATGGTGCAATCAAATAGTAGAAAAATGTTAAAACTTATAATAATATATGTACAATTATTACCATAAACGTACGGAATTTATGTGTATTGTGCAGCAATACCTACCTGCTATATAAGAATAGATAACAAAATATTGAAAATAATTATAAATTATAAATGAACAATATTATATAATATAAATGTCACAGTAATACATATTGACAATAGGTAGACAATTAATAAACAACTAAGCAAGAAATCAAATAGCTTTTAAAACAACAATCATTGTAGTTTTATTTATAATCGAAGCTTTAACAAATTGGCTACATTATTATTATTATTATTTTTCTTTCTTTATTATTTATTATTTTTTTTTTTTTAGATCGAAAATAACCAACATTTCCTCTACCATTTAGTAATACCAGTTATCTCAAACTTAGATAAATGTAATATAGGTAATTCAAAATGTATTATCAAAATAACTGCCCATTATAATGTCGATCCTACAACGAGAGAACCTATCACTCCATGATTTACGTGTCATATTATATTTTTATAATATACACCCAATCAGATTTACTTGCAGATTTTGTAACAGGTCTCGCGCAATAAAAAAATTAAATTAAAAAAAAAAAAAAAACTATTTGAGAGTTTGAGCACATCTGACACCTGTCAAGTTATAAAAACACAAATGGCCAGGCAAACAACATCAACGCATAATATTGTTCTATTTTTAATTTTCGTTATTAAAATCGTTATGTTTTTAATTATTAAATTAAATCAAACCTAGTCATATTAATCACGTTTAAAGTACCGCGCACCGATAAGGTATACCTACATTATTTACTTCTATTACACGATATGACAGGCGGGTTATTAATTTATATTTTTAACTTAAAATAAATTTCATTTTTAGTTATAAAAAAAATTGGCGATTCAAAAACGATTTTTATCATGAGATTATATTAAGCTCGTCACCACAATTTTGCTGTTGAATATATTATTATATATTTTACCCCTTGGGGGGGGTATATAATACTTTAGGGGGGGGGATATATTATTTTACCGTCAGTCCGTCACCACACTGAGCTGTTTGATACATTAATATTTCCATTTAAAATTATCTTGCTCTTATTCATAATAGGTACGTCCAACTGTTTATGTTATTATTATAATAACAGTTCCTTAATGTTTGGCACGTTTTAAATTTAAACGACATAGCAGCGCGGCACACAGGTTGCTCTATCCATCCGCTGTTATTGTTATAGATGATATTATTATATAGTATTGTCAAATATGCTAAATGAGTTTGTTCGTTAAAAATTTAAATTATGATTCAAGTTGCTACACTATGAACTCACTGTGAATACATGAAATAAATGCTCATAAACGTCCGAGGTATAAACATTATGATAGTAGAAAATCTATACAAGAAAAACATTATAACAATTCAATAATAATAATTATAATAATTCAGAAATATAAATAACATTAGGCTTATGGATGTTTAAGGAAATAGGTAATTTAATTATAATATAACTATTGTTCAGTCTATAAACACGTATACTTGTCTTAAAAAAATCAGAATTCACAAACAAATAAACAAAAAACTTGTTATTTAAGAAATTTAACGGCTCTTTTTATTTCAAATTAGCATATATTATTTATTTTTAATTTTTATGCAAACTATTGTATTATTAAAATATTTATTTGTATTTTATTGAATTAATATGAAACACAAAAAATATTCTGTCTAACAAAATACATTTTTATATTTTTATATTGTTATTATGCTATAATTTTACTATATTATAATAGTATAGGGCTATATATTTAGGGCTCGAATTCTATACATTTGCATATTTTTAAAATTTGGATTGTACTGCATGCTAAATAAGCGCAAAATTTGTTACATCAATGTGTGGTTGAAAATACGAATTCCCTTAACATACATTTTTTGTATAATAACCACACAGTGGCCAGCACAATATACAAAGCATTAGACTTAACACAATCATCACCATTACGATGATATTCTTCTTGAGAATAGCCTACCTAAACAATTTAATATAAGTAATGGTATAAGAACATATATAATAACTTGATATATTTAAAGTATTTAATACATATCTAAGTAATTTAACTACTCATCATTACTATTACTCAAACTATGTAAAATCAAAAAGTTAGCTATTTTTAACCATGTAACTTTTATATAATTTTATTATAAAACACTTTACTATATAATATAGAAACTATGTAGAAACTAATAAACTTTGTAGTTGAGATTTGTTTAGTTTTAATAAAAACATTTTTTTATTTGTAGATTTTAATATTTTCAGTATTTATAACAATTTTTTGAATGCACAGTAATATTTTATCTTTTTATTGTATATGCTAAATCAGTGTGATCGAAAATGGCTAGTCCCTAATTAATATACCTAAACTGGATAAACTCGATTGTCTATGAATGTTACAATGTGACGTAATATACATCATTGTTTTGGAACATAGAATGCAGTTACTTACACGGGATTGGATACTACGCGTCCTAAAGATCATCATTTAGTACATAAACACAACTTCTTATGACCCAATGGGATCATTATGTTCCATCTCACATATTGAGTATTGCACGGAGGGATATAATTGTACTATTTTTTAACTCGAGTAAAAACTATAAGTAGATATAATGTACTATAAACAATTTAAAAAATATAAATATATTTATAAAGACTGCCAATTCGGTAGAAACAAAAAAATTAAATTTAAATATGTATAATATATATTATATATTAGTATATACTATATATATTCAAGTAACGTATCCAATTATTTATTTATGACATTTTTTTTTTTGTGTATTTTATTTTATTATATATATTTTTTTTAAGTTAGGTATTTATGCAATAAGAAACTTATAAATAAATATTGCTGTTTTAAAATTCATTTAAAACCAATAACATACATTTAAAAAGAATATTTATCCACAAATTTGGCCATTTTTGGTGCATGGAGGCCAGAAGGCTACTATACAACTTTTTGATTTCGATGCATATTAATCCTATACCTATTGTAATATCAGTCGGCTTTATATGGATATAGCATGTCCATAATGTAACCAGTTTGAGTAATATTTTCGATTCAAGTATTTTATATACAATTTTTTCTTGTATTTTATACGATATACGATTTAATTTTAGGAAGTATCGAGTATTTTGTATTGCAATACATTTTTAGTCTATGTATCGAATATTTCATTAAATTTTTTCATCTAATGATAATCGATACATTAAACATATACACTAATTTCACATTTCTTTTTAAAGATAAGTAATTATCGTTAATAAAAATAATATTACTTAGTTTAGGCCTTTTTTTTTCATTAATATTATGTAGTGGTTAGTGTTGACTTGTTAAGCCGGTTTTACACGACTCTTATACTAGGCAAATAATCGACGATAATTGTGTTTTACGAATCATATTGACTTTATGAGGTAAGAGAGATAATTAATCATAAAAAATATTAAAACTATTTTCAATTCTATTTTAGTTTTTCGTCTATTTTAGCAATTTAATATTCGCTTTACACACACATATACACACATCCAAACAGACATGGTTAGATCGGAACGTACAATGACTAGTTGTCAACGAATATTTATAGTATGTATGTGTAATATATCTCTGAAAAAATTTGTTTAACCATTGAACATTGTTACTATCATTACATTTTATAATAAATTATTGAATTATATTGATAATTGTAATAAAATAAAATATAATTTAGTTTAATTTTATTATTACATACTAGTGATTTGTGGTTTTCATAGTATGTCTATTTAAATTTTTATAACAGTTTTGTTTGTTAATAAAATATTGCTATACATATACCAAATATATATTATATATATATATATATAATGTTGACATATGATGAAATTACTTATACTAAAAATACTTTTATTTTAATGTATCGAACATCAAGTATCTAAATACTTAAAATGAATAGGTAAGTATTGAATATCTAGTGTAATACTATACTTCGAACACGAGTACTTAAGTTCTATTATCGTGATACTGATTTCTAAGTATTTTCCCTTCTTTGCTTTTCAGAAAACTGTTATAATATTATAGTTTTCTTTTTTACATTTTAGTAAAATTTTTATTAAGATATTTTGCACGGAATCCATTTGAAAATATACAGTTCACACCGGCTACAATACAATACCATTTAGTGTATATAATGTGTAAATAACATATATATATATATATATACCGTAAACACTGAACAAGCTTTTCTATTGATATAATATAGTATTGTTTGTCCAGTTTAGTTGTGCAAACAGAATGTACCAATTGTTCAATGTGCCCGCTTCACGAGAGAGCAAAAATAGCTGCTAGCAGAATTGTTGGTTGAGAAATCTTATGTCCAATTTTTATTTGGTGAAATGTACGTATTATTGTCATCACGCAAAATGTTAGAGGTTAAGCTCTTTAAAGTTGTGTTAACAAACGTCTGTGGTCGTTTGAAAAAACTGAGTATAATATGATTTGTCGGGAAATGGTATTAGGAAAGTTGTGTTTACTATTTGCAACGATTACATCCGTATAATTTTGATTCACATTCAGATAATTTCGAGCCTTATATACATATATTATACATATAAAAGGATTGCAATTTGTAATCTATTTTTTAATATCAAATATTGTGTCAAATTTTAACAAAACATAACGAATATGACAGAGAATAAAGTTCACACTTTTATATTTATTAGTCTTTGTTTTTTTGATTCATACAATTGCCTAATAAAATATTATCGTCTTGTGAATTGCCTATACATATGTATCATTCAAAAAATAAAAATTTTAATTACTTACATTAGAGTCTGTATTAGTGTTCATATTTTTATCGAAATAAATTCAAAAATGAATGTTATATATTTAATAGTTTTAAGAAATAAATTTGAGATACTAATCGAGGAAATAAAAATAAGTGTATACGCTTATAGCGTCATCTAACGTGAATCAGATTCCATTTTCGTCCGCTATTGTCGTCGTCTTCGTTTATCGATCCACTAGTTTTCAGCAACGACCACTGTAGCGTGCGGCTCCAGTAAATGCTATGGATAGGGATGAGTGTTGGAGGGTGCGCTAATGTTGGTGATTGGGATAGCGAGGGGGTGGCATTTCCAGTACATTGCAGTCCAGTATAATACCGCTCGATTGCGACATGTGGTTGTACGCGATTTTTTCTACGAATTTCTAAAAAAATTCACATTCTATACAAATTAACGCCATAATATAATTGTAATGGCCTGGCTGCAGTTGTATCTGTCTATGTTAAAAAATACATCGACTATCGACTGTAGTGGGCTATTTTAAATAGTTATTTAATAAAAAAAAAGTCACTTCTAATCAAAATATTGATATTTTTTTTTTGTGCTAACTAATCAAATGCATAGTTCATATTTCTTTCATAAACATTGATGTTCACCGTAAATAAAAACATATTATATGGAGTACATTATGTTATAACAATGAATAATGTACAAGTCTCCATGTCAATATTCTGTTTTGTCGAAATTATCTTCTCATTTTATTTTATTTTTTAAATTTTGATATTTATTTAAAAACATTAATTAAATAAACGTAATACAAGTATTCAAATTTTTAAAACGGATAAATTATACAACTTTTATTATAGCTATTTCTCAATTATAATCATAATGTTTATATTAATTTTTTTTTATTTATTATTCCTCTATAAATTACTTTAATAATTATTCTATTGAGTTGACCGAAAGGTTTTGAGTCTAGAATAATTTTACATTTTATTTTAACATTTTTTACTAAAATTAAAAAACAAACATATATTTATTTTGTAAATAACTTTATATTAATGTACAAATAAATATATGTTAATTAATTGTATATTAAATACATTTAATATATTGGAAAACTTAATTAATTGAATATTCGACGAAACAAAATTTAGTCAAAACATTAAAACACCGAAATCATTTTTAATGCACACAACATAAACATAAACAACATTTGCAGTCTTATAGGTGAGACTATAATGTAAATAATTTACATTATTATTATTTACAAACGTGTAAAAGGAAACAATATAATATTTAATTTTTATCCATAAAATACTTAACAGTTAATTATCATTGTAACTACTAATAGATAATGTTAACTAGCAAACATAATATTGCATAGTATTGGATAGAGAGATCATTGTTGATAGGAAAGGGTTATGATAGAAAAAAATAGCGCGCTGACATCATTCATTTAAGTCTCCCGATTTTATCAACCACTGCAAATTTTTTCGATTTTGATCAACTTAAAATATTTATATTCTATAGACACATAATCTGGCAGTATGATAATTTTGTAAAATGTTGTCCTAAATCTCGGCTCTTGGGAAAAGCGTTATCATAACAAAACCATTTCTAATAGTTAAAAAATGTATTTGGAATATATTTTTTAGCTATAGTGTCAGGATTCATGAAACATGTGTTTCGGTTCTGTTATTTAGAAAAACGTGTTATCCAATTTAAATACTCTGATGTTTCGTATTTTTATAATAAAGAATTTTCTTTGATTCCTAAACCAATGAAAGTTAAGTTAAGGTATGACTTTCGATTCAAAGAATTTACCGAATAAAATAAAACTACCGTACACAATCGTATACGAAAAACTTTCCAACTCACGGAATCCAAAATCTACATAATTTTCTTCTTTTCAAATATCAAGATGAAATGAATTGTACAAAAAAGGTTTTAAAGTATGACGATAATATGAACGTCACAACCAATAGCGTATTTTGATCTAAATTTTGGGGCAGTGGTTAAATTTATAAATTGTGTTAAGTTGACCAAAAAAAGATATTTAAAAATTGAATTTCCAAATCCAAAAGTATTCGGTGAGAAGAGTTCATTCTCCCTATTGTCCATTTATACGATTAACACGTCACTGGAGGCGTGGTATATATTTATTTTTCTTTGTGAAAAATCCAGTTTCCTGACATACTTGTATGCTATTGACCACGGCTACGGTTATTATTTATTAGTTATTAGTAGAGCCCGGATTTATATGCACTAAAAAGTATCGAAATATGCCATATAATATGTAGTAATATATACTAATAACTAATATACTAATATACTAATATACTAATAACTTATTAGTATATTAATTTAACGATTACCAAAAACCGAAATTGTAATATGCCTTTTCGCTCGGTATTAATTTTGGTCAGGTAACCTGAATATATTAATCAAGACATTTCTGAATTTCCTACTGTCATTAAATTAAATGTGAATGTCGAGAGCATAATGAAATATCCCCCTGGATTTCTACCATTGATTACTTTTAGTAATTTCCTCATAATGGATCATCAAGCGTATCTATAAATAGAATGGTCGAGCATTTAATGACGTATAATTTGAACAATATTTGGAGTGGATGAACACTGTTAATTACAATAGTTTCGTATAGAATTTGAAATTAGTTTGTATTTACTACTTTAATACCGAATATAATAGTTAACTTTACAACAAGATAATATTCGTGTGTTTTAAAGTTCATCACTTTATAGATTTGAATAATGATTTACATACACAGAAGTTGCAAAAAGTTATTTATTGCTAGTAGTTCAATAAACGCGTATAATATCTATGATTTATGAATTTAAAGAACTGCAGTTCGTCACTAGCGTTTAACGCGATTTTACAAGCTCGCATAAGTATATTATAATATAAAACAACCGGAGATTATAAAAAACCGTCTATAATAATAAAAATTATACTTTTACTATTATTTTTGAATTTTATTTGTTCCTAAATTACAACATAAAATAAATATTATACTTTTTTTAATTTCTTATTCCCGATTTTTTTATGTGAATGATTATATAACGAAATGCTCAAAAAATTTAATAATATATTGTTATATTAATACTATGTTATAACCTTTATTATATTATTATTTTAAGCACAGTCATCCATTTATACAATTGACGTTGTACACACCAACAAATATTTATTCACGATTTTCAAACGTGATTAGCCGATCATAGAAAAATGTACCAGTTCGTTTAGAATTTGTTTTTTGGATAAAAAAAAAAAAAAAATGAAAACTACCTACTTTGTAGTATTTTCTTCAGTTATCATGGCGCAAAATCCAAAGAAATTCCCACCGGAGATTTCTTTGGCAAGAGTAACAGTTTTAAGGAATTGCTATCTGTCACTAGGGATTAAACGTGTACAGTTCACGGTGAATATAAATAAAATAAAATTGAAAAACATATTAAAGTGAATATTTTTGCTGAAATTGAATTATTTTAATTCACTTTTTCTTCACACCAAATGACTTATGTCGATTATTGTCATATTTCGGAAGCTTTCAAATATCAGATGGATTATGGATATCACACAAAATATATTATATTATGAATTTTCCTTTAAATATATATATATTTGTATGTTATCGCCTATCGGTAATATATATATTTTTTTCATAATACCTGATATTATTAGTTTCAAAATATAAAACTAAATTTAAATTATCGTTGAGTATAAGTAACTCTAAAAAACTATTGTAATATATACTTATACAAATATTATAAATAATTACCTATACGTAGTTATAAGAAATAGATTAATCTAATTTATATAAAAATAAAAATACTTTATACTGTTTAATTTATTAATTTTTATATAAACATTTAAATATTATAAACTTATTATTATCGTCAAAATACACGTAAGTACGATTATTTTACAACATGATTTGACAGAAAAATTATTTCTTGGCCTGCCAACTCATTAATTTCAAAATTTCAAATAGATTAAGTTAATTGCAGTTTATGGATTTATATGTTACAGGAAATGTTGAAATTTTGGTGATGATGACAGTTCCCAGGAAATTTTGACAATTCTTAACAATATTAGGCAAAGATGTCAATTTTTTTTTAGATATTTTAATTTGATCTTTCTAATTTAAATATTACTTTAATCAAATATAATTCTTAATTATTACCCTGTCATTACCCTAATAATCAATAATCAATAAACAAATAAGACAAGACGTGTTTTTTTAACATTTTTTTTTCACTTTGATTTGTTTAATTTAAGCATTTTTACGTTAGAAAAATTAGGAACTTATCAATCCATTTTAACAAATACGTAGGTACTGCACTAAGAAGTAAGCGCACACTACTCAACTCATCGTGTTGAATGTATAGATTAAGGAGTAGGGACACTTTTAATTAAAAACATAAATATTGCGATATGCTGTGTCCCTGCGATTTTCTAATCAACCATTTTATCGATATCAGTCATTTCCCAACCTCATATTTTTAGATCACGGACAATATTGACGGTTGACGCCAAAATTGGTGGATGACGATTATGTTTTTTAGCATGTCGCCGTTGCGAGTTAGCCAATGCTTTCGTGTAAGAAAGCGATGTGTGATAACATAGCCTAATAAACTACGGAAATATGATAGTTTCTAGGAAATGATATCATTTCCTTCTGCTATTAGTAATTGTCATCATTTCCTAAATATTATCAACATTTCCGGTAACATATATAATAAATATAATACTGTAAAGAGTATAAAAACGAATAATGTAAGAATTTTGTGATGTGATATGGTAAAAATTTTATACAGTAATGTGGTTAAGTAGTTATTATTAACCATTTAACACCTATCTGAGTTGAACTATTCGAACGTTAACAATTTCAAGTGTAACTTATCATTGAAAATGATGATGTGTTAAATAGGTATGAACTTAAATATTTAATGATAAATCATTGGATAAGAAAAATGGTTCTAAGCAGACATTGTGTACCAGTCTACATTTCTAAGGATATTTTATAATTTGTTTGGGTATATAATGTAATAAATATACGTAATTTATTTTTCTAATATCAAATAATTATTATAGTGATGATTATTGTGGGTAGCCAACAGTGTCATTTTAATTTTTAAATTGAGAAGCGAACATATTTTATTGTAGGCTAATTTTAAAAGTGGTGCTAAACGATGGTTAGGTATGTAAAAATATAAAAAAATATTGAAGTAGAGCAGAAAAAGAAAAAAAGAAAGAATACACGAAAAATTTTGTTTTTATATATTTTAAAAGCATTAAGCAGAAATAATTATATATTCGTTCAGTTTTTCCAATAATTTATAACAACGTAGGTATATATATCTAATGTCGTTAATATTTTTTATTATAAACGAAAATATTTAAGTTAAAATTATATAATTTTATTTAAAATAATATGAAGGTTATAATATGTCATAGTTAGTATTGCATAAAAATTAATACATTTTGTTAAAGCATAAGTCTTATGTTATTATACTTCAAACTATATAACATGAATAACATTGGATAACATTTTAGTATTTTACTTTAAATGTATGTATAACGAGAGTAAATTATATTATTGGTTAATTAGATATATTTACTCATATAACACTAACCAATCATGGTGTTAAAGATATTATTGCTTGACAGTGAGTAATCATAAAGTTATGTTTAAGCAAAACGAGGTCAATATTGTTATGTTCAAATAGGGATAAAAACATGATTGTATTTGTTTTCCATTGATCGGGGCCCACTACCTACTATGTAATACTATGTCTATGTATAATCATAACGACACACAAAAATTAATTAAAAGTACTTCTGAAAAAAAAAGTAAAGCCACGATTAATTTTATTCATAAGCAGTAATAATTTATTGATAGAATAGGTTACCGAAAGAAGTGATATTTTTTTTTGTATACTTAAATATTTACCAATAATTTTAAAAACTATATTGAAAATATTTTCAAAGGTATTTTGGTGATCGGACAACGTTAGGGGCCGTTATTAGCATAAAGTTTGCCTTCAAAAATATTTTTAATATTTTAAATATTATTAAAGAAAAATAGCAAATCGAATCAAAGGGATACTTTTGGAAGTCATGAATGAAAAAATCATACCTCGGGAAAAGGTACACTAAAATACGTAACTAAAATATTTACCTAACACAAATTATATAGATAAAAAAAAATTAATTATTATATTATAATTCAAAAACATATAACGTAGTTTATATTTTCCATGAATTGTTTTATTAGAATTTTCTAGAAATAATTTTTTTTTTATACATACACAAATAAAAATTTTTAATTTTTTAAATTTCAGTTATAAAGCTTAGTAGGTACAGTAAACTCTCGTCCATTTACATTGCACATAACGCATGATCCTTCACAGAACAGTGATTTTAAGAAGTACAAATTAAATAAATGTACCATAACAATACTCCATATTGATATGAAATATATGAGATATCACTTCGGTTCAACTAATCGGCTTAGAGTAATAATGAAATAATACTAAATACGACATGAAATAATTTAATGTCAATAAAACATGTTAAAAGCATTTTTGTGTTAATTTCGGCCCAATTGTTTTATTTTGGATTATCTGCGGTGGCAGCGTCACCTAATTATGCGGACAATCGAGAGTTAACTGTACATGAGTTTAAGGTTCCTCATTTAATAAATATTATAATATATTTGAATGACTAAAAGTATAATGTGAATCCATATTTATTTAAAAAAAAATCTGTTTGAGGTTAGAATCTTGACAAAATTTGTTAAAATTGAGAAAATAAACTAATTGTTTTGTAGGTAAAAATTCATATAATATTTATATTTAATACATATGGCTTTATTTTATAGACAATTTTAGGCGCTAGGCTGAACATTTTGAAAATTAAATTCAAGATACCTATCAGATGAATATAATGTACAGTGGTTTAAAAATATAACAATATTATTGGATGTTTTAAAGTAAAAATAAAGATTTTTGCGCTTATTATTAGGAATTAAAAAATATTATCATACAGACTTGAAAGCTTTCCAATCAAGTGCAAATGCAAATATTATTATCTATACATAATAATATTTTAAAAAAATTAATGCATCCTACCGTATTACTAAAACAAAAAATATGAAATATCATTGGAATTAGGTATGTGGCACAAACTGTCAATCGTTACCACTCTGAATTGTTTTTTTTTTTTTTTTTTGTAAACGGTGATCACACAGTGATATAGGTACTCGATTACTGCCGATAGCCTCTCCTAATTCATTTTGAATATCGAAACGCGTAAACAGCTAGAATCTTAAGTTCGATACATTAATTACTTTTTTCGGAAAATCGTGATCAAGCTTAAATAATTGTTGTTGTTTGTCGAATTTAATTTTCAAAGCAATCGGTTACAAAACGCCTACAGGTATTTTTGGTATTGATTAATGTTGTGTCAAAGACAAACAAAATAAAAAATAAACAAACCAATACGTTTGAAATGTAGATGCTAAAATATATTTTCTCATAGGTAAGCCACGTTATAAACACTTAATTACCAAAAGCAATTATACAATGCAACAGTTTATATGTATAAGCGGCAAAGTTCAATTTATTTTGATAGTGTTTTAGATTTGTTAACTGTCTCAGACATATTATTATCAAAAGGATATGGAAATGGTAATAATATAAAGCAATTTCCTTTAAAAACAAACATTATAGAGAACCTTAAATGCTTAATAAATTTACGACTTGTTTTAGCTTTATACATTTATTAGGAGTTAAAACAGACATGTCAATTATTTGGGATAGAACACATGTCAGGAATTGTCTTTGATGCAATAAAGCAAAAGGCAGTTTTATCAAAGGAAATTGTTTTCTTTTTTTCGGAATTAAATAAGTACCTAAAGCTCTATTGTTTACTGTACACCACATTTGACTTTAATTTAATTTAAATGCAAAATTTATCTTTAAAAAATATAACGTTATTGACTGAAAATAGCTGTAAGGTTTTTGTTTTATTTTATTTTATCTAAATGATGGTACATCGTCAGTGGTTTACTGACGGGAGGTTTAGTGGTTTAACCCTCGTCCACCATAAGTAAAACATGTATAATGATTTGTTTTACTTTTATTTATTTATTTTAGATCTTAGACCACACTTGTTTTAAGTTGAACAACTGTTTTGATAATATTCAATATTTGTAGTTTTTACATTAAATACTTAAGAAAAAAATATTATTTTTCAATATAAATATATGTCTACATTAAATATAAAAGAGAGAGAGAACGAAAAATGGAGGTATTACAAATTGGAATAGTATATGATTTAAGCATTTGTCTAAAAATTATCGAAAAAATGGCATGCAGTAATTTTTATACATGATATATTTCCAAATCAAATAGTGCTCCAAACAAAAATTGTAAAATGTAGTCATTTTAGATTTTGATCAAAGTTGTTAAAAAAGTAGTGGAACGACTTTGATTATTTGATGTTTATCGTATATTTAATACGATTATTAAGTACCTATAATAAAGAATATTATCATAATATTGTGATTAAATTACTAGATACAGAAAATTTAAATAATTGTTCATTAACGTTTTGAATACGTGAATGAAATAGAATATGGCGTAAAACATAATGATATTATAAAGATTTTTTTTAAGGGGAATTTTACAGTTTGTTTAAGTTTTAAAGTGTATATAATAATTTAAATATACTAACCACTATACCTACTATATAATATAATATAATTTTCTCATTGTCTTATATTTCGATTGAAAATTAAATCAAACTATTGATTGATATTGTTATTTTTCTCATCATGTACCGGTAATCGGTATAAACTTTGAGGAAAAATGATCAAACATGTTCGATATTATTTCATACCCATTTTACATTTCTGATGGATGTATTCATTTCCTGTGTTTTTATTATCAGTTGGTCAGTCTTCGCTTACTTAAAAAAAATTAATTTTAAACTTAAATGAAATAATTTAGTAGCAAATTTCAAAATTACCAAGAAAACAATTGTATAAAAACTGATATATTTAAGAAAAATCTAATATTTGTATTGTCAACTTATGTTTTTAGTGATTTTGTTTTTTTCTGTTATTTGAGAAAAAAAATACTCTGAAAGATTAGAAACAATTGTTTGTTTGTAAATATTGATAGAAGGATTTGATAGACACGATACATAATTTTCAAAATATTTTAGCATTTTATATATTATAAAAAGATTTTCAATTTTATTTTTTTTTTATTTGTGTATAATAATGATAAATATTGTTTTAAAAAGCAAAAAAGTTGCAATGATCATCATAAATGGAATATATAGCAAACATAGTAAAGTTTAAATTTTGCAAATTTTGTGCAAACCATGAAAATTCAAAAATTATTTTGTAAATTAAAATTTCTGATACTCAATTTTTATAACTAAAACTTAAAAATATAATAAAATGTTCCGAATAAGTTCATATTAATATTAAAAAAATGAAAATCCAAAATATATTTTAAATTTATTTATTACTTGTAATTCAAATTTGGACGAAATTCGATATTCAAACAAAAGAATAACGTTCCTAATTATTTTTGTTTAATCTCTCATTGGAAATACATGCGCTGTTGTAAATGTTAATAGCACAGAGATTTACTTCAAATAAATACCTACATAATAAAATAATAATATTGGATTTCATAATTGGACGGACTCCCACCTCATACTATTCACGTAAAAAAATTTGGATTATATACTTGTCATATTTTACTTGTACATAATATTTTCATATTATATATTATGTAACATAGATTAAAAAGTTTATATATAGTAAGTTATTTTGTTGTAATTCAAAAACATTTTTCATTGGGATTTAAAACGTTTAAAAATATTTATAAAAGTACACAATTAAATTTTCATAAAATTTAAATCAATTCATAATGTTTCATAATGTTATAGTTTATATTAAATTACTTATAATATCATATAATATTTATAGCTTATAATGGTTTAAGCGTATTATAAGTAAATACTTTCGAGAAATGAAAAGAAAAACATACAAGAATATCAAAATATTATTAATAATAAGGGTATTCTAAATAATGTAATAAGAACTTTTTCCTTAAAAGCTAATAAATTATTGATTATATTTAACTTAAATTTAAATTTTAGAAACTTTTTATTTCATAAATAAACAATGAAAGCGAGAAATCGTTCATCCGTGTATAGTAGGTTTTTAAACTGTACTACGTCTTTGAGTAATGAAAACAAAATCTTTATATATTTAAGAAAAATGATTCTGATAGGCGGGAGACAAAAATAGATCAATACGACAGTACCTATCTATTTCTAAAGATAATTTATATAATACTATTATTAGTAATTTCTTAGTATGGATGGTTGAGCTAATTTTAAGCGAAAACATTTCATAGGTACAATGATACAATTAGTATAAGCTAATACTAACGTAGCGTAGAATGGTGTTAATAGCACTTAGTCTTATAAATAGCTTAGGATATTAAAACACATTTTGTTGTTTGTAGTAAATAATGTATTTTACCGACATAATAACCAAACATTTTAAATCCCAACAATAAGTTTTTTTATTTAAATTACAACATAATATATAATATCTAAAACCATAAGCTTAAAACTAATCATTATTTTCGTTTAATATCCTATTTTGTCAAAAATACAATTTCAAATGTATTTAACACCTTAACTGTGATATGACCGCCGGTGGTCGTATAATAGGTTTTTGTTATACACCAGACGTTTTTTTCATTGTCATTCCAAATTTGTATGGACTATGTTCTTAGAAAAACATTTAAAAATATAAAGAGAAAAATGTATTGCATCAAAAACGTTGTAATGATTTCAGTTACGCTACGACACTTTTTCAGCGCCACGGAAAAGATAATAATATAAAAACAAATTCATTTACGGTCGTTGGAAGTCATGTGGCATGGTAGTTGTGATCAACTATGAGCGCTGACGGATATAAACGTATACAATTTATGAATAACAGATGATTGACTTATTTATATTTATATTTTTTTTAAAAGCTTTAAGACCTACTTCATAAAAACATTGAAATAATTAATATTTAATTTTTATATTTATTAAAATTGAAAAAATATTACACATTTTGAACTCATAAATAATTGCAAAATGTAGTGCCTATGGCGAGTTTTATGAAACTTTAAACTTTAAACGTCTGTAAGGAAATTTTAGAAAGGAAGAGCTTGATTTTTTGATGTTTCATAAACTGAAATGGGTTTCTCAAACAAATCTGTCTTCTACATACGATTTAAGTATAAAAGTTAATAAAATGTAGTGCTCAAAAAGGATTTAAATAATAATAATTAATCTTGCCATAGTTCCATGTTTTAGACACGTCAAACAATTTATTTGAGTAATAATGTTTTATTACCAATGATAAAAAAATACAGTCTAATTTAACCTATGCATTTAATAAATTGTAGAAGTGATCAAAAACCTGATTTGAATATCGGTTTATTTTTATTTAAAACTTTTATTAAATAATATTATAAGCTGCTAACTGCGTAAGAATAAAATATATTCTTATCATAAAGATTGATATGGACAAGTTTGTCTTGTAAATTACTATAAATTAGTCAAAATATTTTGAAAATTTTGCTGTAGGTGTAAAGAAAATTATAATTGGATGAAAATTAATGATTGAGCTGAATATGATTCTAGTTTCTACGATTAATATTTTTCGAATATTAAGAAAATAAAAAATATGAAAATTATTTTATGATTTTTTAACAACAAAATATTTTACATATTTTCGTGTTTTTAGTACAGTTCGTATACATTAAAACGCTTATAAAAAAAATTGTGCCCGTGTATTTCTATATTTCAATGATTTTGTTTGTGTTTTTTTATTTATTTTTAAATGTAAGTTTTGGAAATCTATACTAATAATTAATATTTTTTGTATAATAATTTAATATAACAGAAGTAAAAATTAGAAAAAAAATTTGGCATTTGAAAATAGACATCAATGGTAACTGACGAGACACATTTATTAATTATTATTCTATTTTCAACTCACGAACATATCAAGAAACATATATTTATATCTTATTATTTTCATTACATATCTATTTGTTGTTTTTTAAATTATTTATAATTTTAATAACATTAAAGTGGCCAACGTTTTGTTATAATATTTTGCTGAATTATTTATTTAGAAACAATATTTGTTGTCATGATAATTGATTCTACGTGGAAAAACAACGAATATACTATATAATTTAATAATTTATAGTGAGTAGGTAATACATTTAGTTTCAAGAAATTTCTCGAAGGAATAATTCATGAGTACAGTTTTTGTCACGATGTAAAAAATACATTATTTATTTGAAATTGTTATAAAATCGTGTTTTTGTTTAAAGAAGATTAGAAAAAACACTTGAAAAATCAGAGAGAGATTTATGTTTAAATGTAGGTTTAGTTTTTCTAAATAAATATAGCAAACTCAGATAATATTATATATTTTAATGAAAATAAAGGATTTCTATTTGTAACGATAACTATATCTACGTTCATTTAAATTAATTCATTACCACTATGGTTTTTAATTAATATTATTGTACTAACGAATAACTCAGCTCACTCTCAATAGTACCTTTATTCTCTAAACACACTTTCCGTCTTAATAAAAAAGTACGATAATCATTATCTAACATACTTATTGTGAACCTAACGTCTTAGACAATCAAAATGAAAAACTAGTATGCTACGACATATGAAATTCATATATTATATTAGATATTATTACATATCATACTAATTTTATCAATACGATAAATTTCTATACGGCTATAATATTGATAAATACATAATATTTTATCTCATTCATTAAGTTTAATTATCTGAGTAGTTAACTAGAGTTTTCGTCGAAATATTATTGACGTTTTGAAAAATAATTTTGGTCAGGAAAGTTGCGTCTTTCGGGCTATGTGCGTGGATTGAATCTAGACCACACTATATTATTCTTCTAGAATGATGCGTTTAGAAAACAATATTGTCGAGAGTGAAGTATTGTAATAACAATTTATAAAAACACGTTTAAATGGCACACAAACAAAATATTTCAAAGACCAGTGTGCGACATAAACGCTGTTATATATTATACTATATTGGACATAAACGACGTACTCACACACACACACACACACACACACACACACACATACACACATTCCATAATTGAAGAATAATATTATTCGAATGAAAAAAGTTCATTATTTCAGTGGATGCCTACGACTTGGTTCCCAAGTCAAAATTACCGAATTGGTACCCGAGGAATAGTTCATATATAGGGCTGGGTCACTAGAATTTAAATGTTATAAAAAAATGCAAGTTATGTATTTGGCTTATTAAAATTATGCGAAAATATGCAATTAATATTATACAGGAAAAAACATATGAAATATAGACTGATAGACTGAAAATAAAATTAACATGTTTTAAAATTAATAAAACATTTTTCTTTTACGATCTTTTAAACGATCTTTTGTTGTTCTTATATTTACTAAAACTACGTTCGACATCACATGACGTAAAAAGTCTATCAACGAAATATACCATAAAACATGTTTTTTAGCGTTTTTATAATCAAAATTTGCAATAATATTAATTTTATTCAATTATTCAATAATATGCATTTTTTTAAAAATATGCAAAATAAGAACACCACAATTTACATCATCATGAAGTAATTCGTTTTTTTTGACAATTTTATGTTAGTATTTATTAATTTCTTATACATAGTATAATTTTGGTATAATTTTAAGAATATTTCGACTTTTTTTAAGTCATTCATAGACATTTTAAATCTTCAATGTTTCTTATTATTAGTATTTCTATAAATTTTGATTAAAATGTTTTTAACAATAATCGTCAAAATTACATACACTTTGCAAATTGTTTCGCAGTTTAAAATACATATTATGTGCAATTTTTTTATCTTAAGCTAGAAAAACTAATTCAAAGTATCTTCAAAAATCTAAAAAAAATTTGAACCTAAGTTTTTTAGGTGTTGAAAATTAAATTTTGGACTAAATTGGGCATATATTTAAACTATGAATAACTACCTATATTCATTATTTTTAATAATTTAGAATTATTTTTTATAAGACTTTAAAACATATATTGTTATATTTTATACACGCAATGATATTTTTAATTACAATGTTTTTGTTAAAAACATAATTCAATATACTGTAATGCATAAAATTAATAGTAAAATAAATTATAAATTACTTTACCTAGTATGAATATCAAAAAACATAACATAAAATATTCTTAGTGTTATAGGCTGAGCACTAATAGACTGTTTAAAATCGTTTTTAAGGTGTAGGTATACAATGATGTATTATCATTGAATTCAAATTCAAAAAACATCCATCACAGTGACCCACTGAACAACTACAGTTTATCACAGCAGTACTCACTTACCCACCTTTTTTTTTGTGCTACGTTACATAAGTCAACCCGTGAACCCAAATCCTTTAAAATGTACATAAACTATGTTATATTATATGAACCTATAAATAATTTGATTTAAATAAAACGTCAAATTTAAAACAGAAAGAACATACAAATCTAACAAACTATCGAATATACCCGGGTTTTTAAAAAAAAAATAAATAAATCGTTTAAAGGCATTATTCATAATGATTAATAATCAATTTAATTTTGGAAGTTAAGTATTATAGTTTATAAATACATTATTGAAAATAAAATAAAATAAAGTGTCTTCACTGATCATTAAATACCATGGAAACAACATCTATATTAAAATATTAATTATTGCTAGTTGGTAATAATTTGTTTGGTGAGAACAAATGTATAGTAAATAACTTACTATAGTACGCTTAAACAGCGTAGTGTATTTAGTTTTGAACATTTCATCCCCTCCTTGCCACTAACCTTACCAAAATCACATTTAATAATAATTAAATGAATATTTCTATAATTGACAGCCGAATTATACGTTTACACTTCACTAATATTTATTTACACAATAAGAATAGATATTGTAATATTTATACACGTATTTTGTTTTAGGGAACTAACCTTATTCTAGCTATTTTATACAAAACTAAAACCTGTTTTTTTCTTTTTTAAATCCATATCAGATCAAATTATATCACTTTCTATTATTAAAAATAGAATTAGTGTTTTCCAAACGAAAACTTAAGACATCATAGTCACGACGAAGATCCGTCATCCGTGTGTCATTTTCCTTTATGTTTACAAAATATAATATTATAACTTATAAGCATTTTTTGTAGGAAAAAATAAATGTCTTAGTGATTGTTCTTCAAATTTTAAGATGTAAAAGTTTTATTTATGTGTGTGTTTTTACTACTTACATCATATTATAATTAAATAAAAAATCCATTATTTCTGATATTTTTGGAATTTTTAATACTTAGATATATCATATTTACTCTCATACTCTCAATATTTACCCTTTATAATATATTCAATCAATGTTTCACCATACACTCAACTTTATTTGACTTACATTTTTTATATTTATTTAAATATTTCGACTGCTTAATTTGTTCAATTTACATTTCATTAATTGTATACATAATCATTTTTTTACCATATTATATAATAGTAATAATTTTCAATCATATAATTTTATTCACCACTTGGTCACAAATTTAAAGTTTTATATGGTGGACATAATTGTAACATAGATTACAGTATTAAAAATTAACATAATTTTTAGTAAAAAAAATTAAGTGATAATATGACCTATAAGTACGGACTGACTTGAATTTGATTTAGCTTCAGCCTAAAACTGAACGTTAAATTCTTTAGAGTGTACCATCGTCTTCAGCATAAAAAATACATACTTGGAAAAATATCCAAATCAGAAAAAAGAGTGCTAATTGAAAAAAAAAGTACCTACCTCTGCTAATATGTAATATTGTTCAAAGCAAGTCCGTAATTAGAAAAAAATTTCAGAGTGGGCCTAAAATTTTTTTATATATCTGGATACTGAACACTTGTCATTTTTATTTATAATTTATGTTAGGTAAATATTTCTACTTTTAAAAATTTCGGGGAAGGTCAGACTCCTGGACCAGCTAGACCTAGTTAAGGCCTTGGTTCCCAGTAAAATGCTGTATTCAATATTTCAATGTTACTATAAATAAAAATATTTATTCTAGATAGCGTAATTATGATTTAACTTTTAAAATTTAAATTCATACTTCCAATTTTCGGGGGTGAAAATCATTTTTGTAGGTATAATATGAATATAATATAACATGAAAATATGAAATACCTTATTATAAAGGTACGTATAGACGGTGCATAATATTATAATGAACTTAGCTACTTACCTATACTACTTGAATTCGTCTATTTGACCGGTAATTAATTTATAAATATTTGCGAGTTATGAGAGTAATGATAGCAATATAAAATATAATGTCAATATTAAATATACAAATAAGCTATAACTCATAAATTAGACATTTGTATGAATTATTTTTTATGATGGTAAATATTTGTATCCAAAATCTGAAAAAATAATTTCAATGCGTAGGTAGTTTAAGTTTTTTATTGGTCGTATAATACGAATCATCGTTTAGTGAAATATTGTCAATTTGTATACCGGTTTTATTATATAATATATTAATATATATATATATATATAAGTAAACTATTTTGAATCAAATCACCAAGTGAATGTAAAGAGTTTTATTTGGATGAAATAAAATGGGCACAAAAATTATTGCCCATAAAATGTTTTAGGGTTTATAATCAAACTTTATTTTCGCAATATGTATTCATTTCATGCGTTCATATAATATAATACGTTCAGTCAGTGAAAAAGCCGATGAGTTTTCAAATTTATTTGTTATTATTATACTGCTATTGCAACAATATTGGAAAACTTATGAAACGACACGTTTATTTTCGAATATATCCATTATATTTCATAGGTGATATGATATTTATTATTATGTTTTTAATTAAATAATAGTTTCCGATGGTCTCGGATCTAAGTCTAGAAATTGTATTTGATAAATCGTTATTAGAATTTAGAGATTTAAAAAATGATTCATCAAGATTAAGTATTATATAGGTATACCAATTCATTATGATCGAACTTCCAATGACCTATATAAAGTATATAAATAATATTAATAATATTAATTAAAACAAAACAAAATCAATACAAATTATCTTCAAAAATAATTATTTTAATATTTTGAATTTGGCAGTGTTGGATTTGAGGACTTGATAGGGTAAGAGGGTAAAAAGAGCCTAACCTTATCTAACCATCTAGCTCTTGGGACTTGGTTAATTCCTTTTAATTTACAATATTAAAAAAAATAACAAGAATAATTTATGGTAATTATTTTTAGTAAATTTAATATAAAAGATATAAAATATAACAACTTATTATAAAAAAAAATAAGTACGCTAGAATGATAATTAAAGTATTTAAAGTACTATATTTCAACACCCCCTCCCAAAAAAAAAAAAAATAAATAAAAATTACTTATTTGTATTGAACATTTTTATGCACTCACGACAATTAATTTAGAATTCAATGAAATTATTTAAAATATTGTTTTTTTCTACATTTAATACATATTAACCAAATGAATTGAGTGCCTATATATATGCTTTTAAAACCCTACATTTTTCGTATTTTGCTACAAATTAACAATAATTTAAAACTATTTTGAGCTACTTGAGATGTAAAATAACACTATTCGACATAATATTGTCATATAATCTATTATAGGTTACAACATGTTTAGCTATTGAGTATTGATTCATACGGAGATAGGATTATTTAAAATATTATTTTTACGAAATCAACTCACACTAAAATTTAATTTATTTTAATTAACCATTAGTGATAAAATATACGCTAATAAAAAGGAAACAATTAGTGTTCAACTGTGTTCTATTTTACCTCGACACCAATCAATAATCAATAAATTCTGATCATATTATGAGGATTCAACAAAATGTCGTACAAGTTCAACAGACCGTTATTGTTATAATAAAGTTTGTTATAATTTGCTCTATCGCGATTCTGGATGCGCCATTATAACATAATATAATACATTAAATATAATTCTTACGTATATAATACTCGTAAATACAATTTTTTCTAAGCATCTGTTAATTTTTAACGAGTTTTATTTACGTAACATTATAATTATTAATATCGATATAAATTCGCAGTGTGTGGGATATGTTTTAACGATTCAATTCAATCAGTTAATAAACTGAACAATGTAAGACTTGAAATGTTATACTTAAGAAATATAATTTTTAAGACATTTCTGTAAAAAGATTTTTAGTATTAATGTTCTTGAATTTTTTTTTGAAATGTCTGCATGTTATTTAAAAATGTAATTGTTTTTCTTAAAAAATAACCTAAATTGATGAATTTTGTTCCATCGAAACTATACATATTATAAATATTATTTAATTTGACATATATATGTATTTGATTTGAATATATTAATTTAAATATCCTTTTTAAACTCAATCTCATTAGTTATTAATCATTACCTATACTCGCGCTATTTCAGTAGCCAATATAAAACAAATAAATAATATGAAATACAACTACAGTATTGTCCTTTTATTAAAACATATTTTACATTAGTAATAAAAAAAATAATTTTAAGGGTTTGAATAAATTGGCGAAATTTCCATCTTAGAAATTTCTTATTTTCTTTCTAAAATCAGATATGCGTGCAACGGACGGATTGCCGAGTTCTTATTTTCATATTCATAATTATTTACAAGTTACGAAAAGCGTGTGTATACCGACGTCACATTCGTTAATATAATAATACATAAATTATTTAATAAGTGTTAGCGATAATAGGCTTATAAACCAATCTTTTTTTCCTTTTAAAGTGGCGTGCCACTTCGTTGTAGTGTGCTCCACACTATTTTAATAATACATATTTACGTATTATAATATTATAACCGTTGTGCCGTAACGACATTGTACCGATGAATGATGTATTGTCGTTTCCATTGGGGACAACAACAGATAGTTTTGTGTTGTTCCCCAAATGTTACAGTGTAACGCTCATAAATATTTTAATTTTCAACTGTTGATGATTGAGGATCTGAGAAAACGTATTTCCCCCGCGGTGTCACTCAAGCGAGTTTTAATATCTCCAAAGAGCCGCTCGACAATTATATTATATGGGTACGAAATAAAATGTGATGAAACATATTATAATATTGCGGCACCAAAAATAGTAATATATTTATATAATTTGTATACTTGTACGATGCACCTACACGGAGCTACGATACGTGCAATTCTGAGAATTCAATGAATATACACGATACCTTGATGCTCTTTAATCGAGTAACGTCAAATACATTCTGTTTTTGAACATTTCTTCGTTTGATATTCCCATTGCAGGTAAAGGATGTTTATGAATTGTAATGCGCAGCACGCCGGACGCGAAACTTTTGGAGTTTGGAAATTATTTGCATAACCTAATCTTTCTGCACACGGTAAAATCATTATAATAGTGTCACAAAAATACGTTTGAATAGAGTAAAAAAATATACATAGGTATATAATGTTTCGAATCGTCACGACTTTCACTATTTATAATAATTTATAAGGTGAACATTCAAGTATCACATAGTATATTGTAACAATGCATTTGTATATTTAAAACATTAAGTAGGTATTAATTTTTTTTCAAAGTTTTTAATTTGCTCATCTTTCCATAATCGTAAAAAATTGTAATGTTTTCTTCCCTTATATTTATCGGTTAATTCACTTTTGATTTTCAACCCACAACTAATAATGTAATCAATTAACTTAATTATTCTTTTATGGATTTTTAGTTTTTACGTTAAATCTGATAGCGAGGTATAACACCGTAAAGTCAAATCTTTTCGAAAGGCTCTAATATATGTTTCGTTTGTAGATACGAGGGATCGATGTATCGATCAACTAAAGGTAACGAAAAAGTAGTTTTATCGATTCATAATCCTGGTATCTATCTACACTAATTAATAATTTATTTATCAATAACTATCACTATACTGTTTATTACATAATACCCGCTCTTTATCAAGTACTAACATATAACCACTGAAAACATAGGTTCTGAATACAAATAACCGATAATTTACGTTCAGTACTATATAAAATGTATGTTACAGTTATTTTATAATACATAATAATTATATTCAAAAAAAAAAAAAGAATATCATGTATTTTTTATACGAATGTTTTTTTTTTTAAATATAAAATAATTTGTAATTTGTAACTTGAAAAATTAAATTAAAACTAAATTATATTTTACCGAGTTAAATGCATTTATTGTTTTGTTTTATTAGATAATTGTGTAATAGACACAAATGAATTCAACAAATTCAGATTCAAAATAAAAATGTGGGAATATCGAGTCCATCTAGGAAACTTATTCAAACGTTCATCCGTCTAGATTCTATAGATTCTTGATGGTATGGAGAAAGGATGAAAAAGAAGAAATCGCATCTACCGAGCAATGGTAGACATAACCGCATAACCAAAATACAGAGTAGAGACAAAATCTCGGTGGGATGCACAAAGTTCAAATCAATGAAGATAATTTTATATAACTTATGTAACTATCGCTAGACTTCATTTCAGATGATATTTTATGTATAAGTATAAAATATATGAATACTAGATTACGACGAACGATAAGAATATATTATTGTATTGTAATTTAAATATTTAATTTAAAATAATATTATCATATCTTTTCAGTGGGACCAGAAGGCATCGTAAAAATGTCGACAACATTGAATAACAATATCTCCGAAACCGATATCTGTCATATTTAGTGCTGGACCAATCAATCAAGGATATATGATACGCAATGGATAATTTTACATTTTAGGGGTTGGTCAAATTTTTTATTAACTAAAAATCCCGTGGAATGAAGATACAATATCTTAAATAATTTTTACCTCACGCTCTTAAGTTTTAATAAATGATCCAATTAGATAAAATATTTAATCATTAATTATTAATGTTAATGTAAGTATTTATTTATTTTATTTTTGGTATTTTTTCACTTTTAAATCTAATTTTCTACGATAAAAATACAATATATTACCATACATTTTCTTGTTTTTGTAATTTCTAGTTGTATTTTTATAATAGATACATTATACATAATATTTAATATCTATCAAAAAATAGAAGATTAAAACTGCCATGGATTTATAGGAGTGCTATTGTTCATATATAATCCCCTTTCAAAACGTACGACTATAGCACACTATGATAATAATATCATAATATATATGTGTGTACGTGCGCGCGTGCATGTTTCTATTATTATTAAAAACAATTATGAAAATATTTATCTAAATAAGTATTTGAATAATTAATATATATTTAAATAATTTTCAATCATGATTATCCTAATAAAAAAACATTTGAACGTAGAAGTTGAAAATATATTGTATTTTTTAAAGTTATTTGAATAATTGTGTTAGAAAATTATACAAAAATAAAATTTTATCCAAATAATTATTTAAATACAGATTTATCCAAAAACTCCCCTACTCATATAATACTATATAATATGGTTGTATTTAAAAAAGTAGTTACACTCAGATAGCATGGTTGTCAGTAGGCATCTCGAATCACTGAGCATCTGATTATTGCAGAAATCTTGACCACATTTATTTAAAAGAATTCAAAATTAAGCACAATGGTGTGACATAAAAATATGAATTTTATTTTATTTAGTCATATGAAATATTTTGGTACAAATAATGTTTAACGTCTACGATGTTTCTTTTTTTTCTGGCATAACATTACTTGTTATTCAAAAGTACAGTCTTATAAGAATGTATTTTGACAATGTGTGGCAACTTTTAAGGAGTCCGTTTTATCTGAAAATATTTCATCAGCGCCATATTTTAGTCGAACAATGTATTAGATATATGAAAAGTTTAATGTTTTGTATTTTCGTCAAAACAGTATATCCTGAAAAATATTTCATCAAAACGGTATTTAGGGCTGAAAATAATGTACATCGAGATTAAAGCTGTTGAAAATATATCATATGAAGGTATTTCCCAAAAATTATCTTGTAGGTATAAATATTTTAGTAGTTAATGAGTAGTTATTAAATATTATAACTATAAGGAAAATATGTTTTTGAACTTTACTGGCACGTATAGAAAATATTTTAAAATACACAAATTTAATGGAAAAATCAAAATACTAAAAGACACAATATTATAGTAAAATTTTTAAGAACAAAAAAAGCATACAATAACTTTACTATGCATATGAAAGACATTTTTTATTTAGTTAAATATTTTTTTAACGCAATATTTAAATAAAATAATATGAAATAAAAATGATAAATAAGTTTAAATGTATTAATATTATAATAGTATACTTCTCATCAAATAAAATACTTTGAAGATTATAAAATCAATAAATATGATTTAAAATTTATTTTTAATTGTATACGAAAATATGTATGAAAAAACGTTTCTATTAAATTCAAAATTGACTGAATCATGAGAATTATTAACAAAATAAATAGATATAATGATGTGTTCATAATACGAGTATATATTTATAATAGTATTATGTTTTTAAATACAGTTACTATAATTTCTACATTAATATAGGTACAATACTATAACTTTGTCAACCAAAATCATTGAATATTGAAATTATTTTATTTTTATTTTTAAAAGGCCTTTTTACGCTCAAAAAAATAAGCATAAAACGTTAAATTTTTAAAGATCAAACTAAATTAAAGTTAGTTAATATAATCGGATTTTAATATCTAAGAAAGATTTAAATTCAATATAAACTATAAATTCAAAATATTATTATTATTTTTTATTTTTTCATAAACAAAAATAAAATAGTATTGTAAAATGTGTAACCAAGTATAATAATAATATAAACAAACTAGAAGTTAAACTTAGAAAGTTGTTTTTAATGTTATAGTGTTATATAAATATAATTTATAAGTATTATATCATCATATTTTGTAGTTTAACATTTAAATGTATTGAAGTTTAATACTTTTTGTTTAAAAATAAACTTTTATTTTTTTTGTTAATAATAATTTAATAAAAAAACATTTTACCTTTTTTCTTTATTCTGATTATTTTTTTAGTTTTATTTAAACGAAAATCAATTTTGGTGACCGTATAAAAATTTAAAACAAAATATTATTATTTTCATATCAAACCCATGTACAATATATTATCTCTATTTTGTTTGGTACTTGGTCTATAATGGTAAAATATTTTATAAATATTTCCCTTTTTACTGAATAATAATAATAATAATCAAAATATTAATCAAACAACGTTTTGATTAAAGTGCTGTAGGCCATTGTTCAGAATTATTACTGTTTGTTATTCTAATAGTTTATAAAATATAATAATAATAAGAATGGAAAAATTATTAATTCGTGAAAGTGAAAGGACAAAAGGTAATATTCATATTATTAAAATGTTCTTGATATTTTTTTTGCAGTCATAAACAAAAAAAAACCAATCATTTTAATAACGTGAAATAAATGACAATTATGAATACTTGTTAAGTTTTGTAAAAGAACAAAACGTGTACAACGTTGGAATTTTCTTAGAATAATTGGACACGAACGCGAACAAAAATAAAAAAAAATATACAAACACAATATAATGTTCGATACGGTTCGATTTATTGTATTATATAAATAATCAAAGGCAGGATGCTGTTAACTTAAAAACGTACACATTACTATAATGTACACGGAAACGAATAAACCCATTAAATCATATTGTTTTCTTTTTTTTTTTCAGATAACAACGTTGACTGTTTTCAGACAATTTGGTCGAAGAGTCATTTTTGCCACAAAATAAAAACATCAAAGAAAGGCGTGATATTTCAGAGATCCCGAAAGCCGATTTGATTTCGAATAATATCGTTTAATATTTAAAAAAAACCTCTATTATTGCTTTTTAAAACACGTTTTGTGCCGAGTGTCGAAGAGCATGATGATGAATACGAATTATATGTATATACTTATTTATTAAAATGTCCATAATCACCGAAAATTATAGCTGTAACCGTCATTATGATGGTATTGTTAATTTATTATAGTATTAATGTAGACAGAACGATAAATAATTTTGTATTTTAACATTAAGAAAAAATATTTAGGTTAATATTTAGGTAATATTTAGGTTTCTATGTTTGTTTGCTTCAAAGTTCCACACTTCCACTTCGTTCTACTGCACCATTATATGTAGTACTGCTTGCCACCACCAACTAAATTTGACTAACGAATCTTTAAGATGTGTTTAATTTCGATTGGCTATGCAAATTAAATGAAAAATTAATATTTTTAATATTATTATTTAATTAATTAAATCCCGCCTTTATAACGATTTGTTATTCATCTAATTATAAATAATTTCTAGATTATAAGCTATTATTATTGTATATTATCTCCTATCATAAATGTTTTATGTTCTAAAAGGTCAACCCGTATAATTGAAATTAAAATAAATGTACGACTCAGTACGACATAATATATTATCGTAAAATAAGCAGTCTTCTCAAAGATAATTTTTTAATGTATCTGTACTACAGATACAGATACTTTAAAAAGGTAGTAATAATAAATTGATACATTCAATTTTTTTTCCCATTTATAAATCTACAAAACTGAATTTTTTTTTTTAACACGTTCCAATTGTCTTACATTATTATCATTGTATAACATTTTGTACCGTATCATTTGGTGTAGGTAATTATAAATTCTTCATCAAAGTATTCAAATCTTCGATTAGATAAAAAGCACACAGAAAAAATAGGTTTAATATTGTCAAATGCGCACATAAAAGTATATTAATATTTTAAATTAAATTATTGATAATTTTTAATTAACTTAAATTGAACAATACACAAATAAAAAATACAATACTTCGAATGAGTTTGTAATATTTTATATTTTTATATATTCTAGCTAGATATTGATTTTTTAGTTTATTTTTGTTTTTTATTTTACAATTAAATAAAAAATATGAAATAATCTAAAAATAAAGAGTACCTATTTAAATATTAATACTTAAATTTTCAATACAGATAGTTTGAGAAAAAATTTAAAATTCGTATTTTATCATTTAAAAGTACCTAATTAAATACTTAAATACTTTTACTCATCTACATTAGACACATTAGTGAAAATATACAATACTACTAAGTACTAGGTACTTCTACTACATTACTGACTTCTGATTTATATTATTATTATGAAAGTCGTTTAATATTTGAACAAAATAAAGTTTTACGATTATTTTATACAACAATATTATTATGTACCAACGCGCGTCGTCCCGCTTTATTTATATACCATAGTTATATTTGTAATCTACGTGCGTAAATCACACAATGTGATAATACATTAAGTGGTGTAATCATGACAATTAATAGCGTTTTAATCGTAATTTTTCAATAACGCCAATGGTTCAATCAAATAGCGTTTTTTACCCTAAACATGATAACAACGGTTTATTGTCGGCGAAAAAGAATGAACTTCGTTCAACCGAATTTTATAGTGTTATATACTTATTGTATAGTGTAATTCAGTCACGTTTTTTAACGTCTCTACGTTTTCGTTTTTACGTATCTGTACTCATGATTTTATCAATGTTACTTTAAAAATATCATTATTGATGTTAGTATAAATACTTGTTATAAGCCTACAAAAATCGTTTCTTGTATAATTTTAAATTTTAAACAAAGCGGGGATATACGCAGGTGTGCATATTTCTTTTACAATGATGTGAAATGTAATTTTTTTTCAACTATAAAAACTGTCATGTTCAAGATCAAACTTTAAATAAGCTGTTTTGTTCTTGATAATTTTCTCGGAGCGTAAAAATAAAGAGCACATTTAATGTAAAAACACTATCTGTGGAGAAATATCAGTTGTTAAACATAATTTGATGTCTAATTTAACTTATTCGTTTAATTATTTATTTATATAGAACTCAAAGTATATCATTTTGGTTACAGTTTTACGATATTTGATTGATTAAGTAATATTATTTCAAAGGCGCTTGCTCACATTGTTTTAAAATAAATTAATAGATAATAAAAATAAATAAATTTAGATGTCAAGTTAAAAAAAAATCAAGTTAGTACAAGTCCTACTCTGAGTCAATAAAATAAAATCACCAAAGTTGTATGCGATGACTAATATTTTAATAATAGTAATAATAATTGCCAATAATTCAAATTTTAATAAAAATAAATATTTAATCATAACTAAATATGCACTTAATTCAAGAAATATACACTAAAAATACGATAAGTAATTTAAATATGTATGCACTTAAAAGTGGAAAATTCCTTAAACATACAAAAAAAACATTCTGTTAAACTTTTCTGATATTTCATTAATTATAAAATTAACTATACGTGAAATAAACTTACACAAGATATAAGCAAGAAAAAAATATCCATATTTAATTAAGTAGGTAGGTACGTATCTAAATTGTTACAAACTGTGTAATAGCAAAATATAGTAATTTTGCGAGTCCGTTAAATTTTAGGCATCATTTTATTTTAGACATATTGTTTTATAGCTCTAAGCAAAATTGTAACTGAATAAAATTGTCTAAAACCATTGGTGATTAGAACTACTTCTATTAAGTTTTCTGCAGTCTACACATAAGTACTTAAGAAATGGAAAAAAAATACATTTAAGTGTATGTGCTCGTATGTCTTATATTTTGTAAATACAGAGTGAACTTAATTTCATGTTACATCAATTTCTCATTAAATATACAAAATAGAAAAAAATATATCGCACTAAAACTTAATTATCTTAAACGTTTCTCTGGCCTTCTACATTAAAAATTAATTTTTCAGCGGAATCGATTTCAAACAAATTCAGAGTAAAAGCGGAGAAATTCAAATTATTTAATAACATACTATATATTTGCAAAATAAATTTTGATTTTAATGAGCTATTGAAACAGACTTGAATGAAATACAATAATCTCAAATATTTGTCAATTTTTTTTTCCAACATCTTTAAGAATGGTTTATATACTAATGTCTTAATAACCAATTGTTAATGCCTTGCCTTTATACAATAATCAAAAAAAGATATTTTTATAAATTTAAAACCACTAAGAACATAATTAAAAAATATATATATTTGTCTAGTAATACCTTAAAGTTTTTAAAAATTGAATTTTATACCTGCCCACATAAATAATACTATTATACCTATAACGTCGAGTTGTATATTCCAATAACAATAATCTACAATAATAACATGATAATATATTAATAGTTAATATATTATATTATAATACCACTATAATATTTAATAATAACGATAAAAGTAATTAGTTGTTGTAGTACCTATGCAGTTGATAAACTAATCAAATAATAACATAATATATCATATTTTTTTCGTTTCTTGTTAGTTGAGATTTAGTTTTTCATAATGATAAATTATTATTTATTTTGTATTATACTTTTAACACACAAGTAGGTACCCATAGTTTAATCAATATTTATTTTAAAAAAAATGTAAATATAATATAAGTATGATAATTGGCATGTCATATCGTTTTTATTTATTCGATCATCATTATCATAGTATTAAATTTAAGTTAAATGATTAGTACAATTTGTAAATACTTAGTAACTTCTTTGTTGTATATTGATTTGTTATATTTAATTTGATACGTGTATTTGTATAATTTTCACTCAGTAGGTACTTGCCTGAGTGATACTTACTTATAAGTTTCTTTCAATATTAAGTTTAATGTTCACAGAATATTTTAAGTTCAAATGCGCTTTCAATGTCTTATTTTAATATTTATAAATTTAATATTGGATAAGCTTAACACCTACAATAAGCTATATTAATCGTAGTAAATAATTATTTAATTTTTATTTTTAGTTTATATAAATTATTTTTTATCAAGTATTCGTTGTAAATGTTAAACTAAGTTAAAAAAAAAAAATAAGGATTTCTAAGCATAGGTACTTAATTTTGTAATATTCATTTTAATTATTTATGATATTTAATTTAATCGATTTAAAAATATGTCAATAATCTATTGTATTTAAAAAAAAAAAATTCTCAAAAATAATACTTAAATATGTTTTGATTACAGATTTATTAGGTACACAATGCTATTTTTTATCGATATTAAGTAATATATCTTATGTCTATAATAATATCTTGAACCCTATTTTGTATTCAAGTAGTATTTTAAGGTAGCTAATAAATTAATGCATTGCAATAGATAATATTAATTATATATCTTAAGTAGATAAAATGTCTTCTATTAATTTGATAAAATACAAATACTTAAAAAGATGGCTAAAAATATGATTCTACTTTAGTTCTTGATTTTGTATAGATATGATGATTATTAAAACATTATAATAAATATCATACCTTTGTTAGAGAACCAAAAATAAAATATAAAAATATATTATATAGATATAAATAATTATATTCCTATAAAGTTTAACGTTAATTAAAATATAAGTGTTATATCTATAAATTTAAATGTTGAATTGAGTTCGTGTTAAACTTTATAAATGCGTATAAGTGATTTTATAATATTAATAATAAATATTTAACAAGAAAAAAAATATATATATTAATTAATATAAAAAAATTTACTATTATTGACATGTTTTAATTGCTATAGGAATTAACTTGCATAAATACGTCCGATAAATCTTGTATTGCAAAAATAACTGGTGTTGTGTCAGGTGTTTTTATTATTTTATTATTTTATTTTAGTTAATCCTGATAATTTAAAAATTGACTAGTAATTTTGTATTAACTGAAGTATTAAGTATAGGTATCTAATGATAGTTTTCTACCAAAAATAATTTTTGGAATTAATAAATAATAAATGCTCTAAACTTCTAATACATTTATCGCCTAGCATAAAATCTAAAATGAAAAAAGAAAATGGAATATATTGAACAGGTTTACAAAAGTAACCGTGTTATGTTAACATTTTATAAACAATAAGTACAGAATTGAATACATCTCTCTAAGCAAACAGTGATTGCGTGTATCTATGTAGCTCTAAATTCTGAGAGCTAGTAATTTAATAAGACAGGTACAACTACTCTCGCACTTACCTCATATAAATGTAATTTGTATCAGTCTGAATTACATTTTTTATTTCACTTCAGGTTTTGTATTATTATTGGCATTTATTTTTTACATTTGTTGTTGAGGGTACACTGTATTGTACGTGTTAAATTTGAATTTAATATCGTTATGCACCAAAACCTTTTCTAATTGGTGACTGTCTATCAGCCTTAATATTTTATATTATTTACATTATATTCTATTTAATAGAATAATATTACATATATTATACTTTTTATTCATAAAACAAAAATAAATTATATTTTTATTACAATAATATTGAAATCTAAAGTCAAATAATGTTTGTATTTGATTACCAGATTTATAATAATAACGTGCATCCACCAATCGTTGTATCCTCTTGAAGATTTATTTAAATTCTATTTTTATAATTTTTTATAAATATAACCTATAATATTATTATTTCAGTATAAGTATTTAGTACTGAGTATCATCATTATATTAATACACGCTCAATAATATTGTTTATAATTCTACAATGAATAATTTTAGATTACTGAAAATTAATAATTTCGTATTTTCCCCTAAAAATAATTGATAGCTCAATGAGCAAATTTTAAGATCATTACACATAATGATATATTATTAACTTACCTGATACTGAGTTTTCATTGTTATTTATAAATTATCATTTTACCTTAATAATATTCTTAGTCTCATTTCTCGTGGTTTTTTTTTTGACAAATGGCATATAATTTAATCATCAAATGTTCGACCAAAGGCTAATTGGATAATACAATTTCCTTTTTGAGTCGTCATTTAAAAACCAATATTTACCTTCATGAAACTTTTTAGTTTTAAGATTCAAGATTTTAGGAATTTTTTAATAGGTTGATATTTAAAACAATTAAAAAATGTGATGTGTAATGTGCGTTTATTTTAAATTTCGTGCTCTCAAAATAGTGCTAATTATTATAATTCATACAACACTAATAATACTACATACTACATACTTTTTTCCAAAGGCATTTAAAATATTTAGGTATATATTAAAATTTTTAGGATAAAACAATATAATATATTTATAAATACATTTGTATTAATTATGAATAACATAAAATCAGAAAAAAATCAATAGCAGTACTTGTAAGTAACAATAGATTTATAATAAAGAATATGTATTTTTAACAGGTTAATTTGTGAGTTAAACAAAAATAAAAAACTGTTAAACTATTAATAACAATAATAATATTATAACTGTTCAAAGGAAAAATACAATAAAGTATTAGACTACACAAGCAAGTATATTCGTGTAAGAGTTTGAATATAATGGATTTGCATAAATTTGTAATGATTATAGTGAGTTAAATAAATTTAAAATATTCAACAGTAATAAATAAATATAATTTAAATGATTTTAATATTATTATTCATATATTTCTTTAAAGGAGATAAATTTGTTTTAATTATAATTTAAAATTTATACTTTTTAAGTAGGTATAATAATATTTTATACTAATATATTATATGAAACTAAACTATATTAATAATCATTAGCGAATCTACGTGTTTATAAATTTTTAGATTAAGTGATTAATGCATTGATTTTACAATGATTTTTTTTTTTTTTTGAATCTATGTATTTTAATCAATCTCTATGTTAAGTAAATATTTATTTTCATCATTGATCTAAATTAATAGTCATGTATGACTAATTTATTTTTATCGCATTACACTGCTTAAATTATCAAGTGGTCACCCATCCGAAAACAAGCAGCGTAGTATTTAACTTTAAATAGTTAATTTTTCTCTTAACTTTCACATCTGCAACAGACGTGATTTTACTCATTCAAAACATGTCTTAATAAATAATTGAAGTAATAATGTTTTACATTTTATATATTATTATACTATGTACCTAATAAGTGTATATTTTATAAATTAATTATTTTTTCTAAATATTTATAATTGTTTTTATTCATTACGATAAATTGTATAATTGAATATTAAAACATTTTTATGCCTAAAAATAACAACAAAAGTAGTAATTTAATAATCTAAAATGAAATTATCATAATTCTTAAGATTATTTATTTATATATTATTCAAATAATTTAAACATCATATTATTATATTATTAACATTGTACACAATCAACAGAGTTTTGAGTTCCTTTGCGATATTATCAAGTTGTTAGTTGATTAATTACCCCAAACTTAGTTGTATTGAAATACATCAATTAATAATTTTTTGTATGTCTAAAATATGTTATACGATCGAATTTTGAATGTTTTATGCATCTTTTATACTTAAATATAAATTATTATGATTCAAAACTACACTTATATCATAATTATAATGATTAGAAACTACACTTACATCTAAATTTGTATTGTTAAATAAAACACAATAAAACATCTATTACTAATAAAATGAAACTAAATACGATTGACATTATTTTTTTTATTAATGTTTATTACGGCTTCAACATCAAAGTCATTAGCCGGGTACAGATATAATTTTCATTTTTAATTTAATATTGTAATAATTTGTACATTTATCTAATAATATTATAAATATTATATAAGACTAGGTTAGACATGATAGAGAATAGAGCACAGTAACAACTAAAGAAAAAAAAAGTTAAAGATTATTTTTCATTACATGAAATACTTATTATTCGGTTGTACAGGTTAGTTATTTTAAGAAAATATATAAACAAATTTTTTTTCATGTGGCGTCCGGGAGTAGACCTGAAGGCCTAGTTTGGACGCCTATTTTGCAGAACTTCCATTTGGGTACCCGTAGATTTCTACCGTGCCCATGGTGGGGGTGGTGGCCTCTCTCTCCAGACACAGTGACTGCCCGAAGAGAGGTGTTGCCGGTTTCCGAAGTTTGAACAACCGGCGAAGGTGCGCATCACAACCGACGCCTTAGAACGCTTGGCCATTCCATCCCCCATTAAAAAATTCAATTTTTTAATTGAAGTAATGTCTTCAAGATTGTTGGAACAGGAAATATTTTTCTCTCTTGATTGACATTATTATTACAGTCGAGTCTCGATAATTCGAACGTTGGTAAATCGAAAACCTCTATAACTCGAATTTGTTTTCGTCTCCATGGAATTCTTATGCACTTAATGCGATATTAATTGTAACTCGAAAAATATGTAACTCGAATTAATTTTTGCCTCCCTTGAAATTCGAGTTATTGAGACTCCACCGTATTATCATGTATCAAGTGATTCATTAAAAAGTATTAGGTATAATGTTGTTGTTATATACATTTTGATGTTGAGTTGTTTTGATGTTAAAAATGAATCACTTGAACATGACTGAGAACCTTTTGCGTTACCCGGGGGACACCACGTGGAGGCGGTTCTCGTTGTCCCCCAAAAATATTTTTCCTTAATAACCATAAAGAGTACGCAACAGTAACGATAATTATGTTTGTTTTCATATCTTATTATTTTGCCTTAATCAAGTTTGAATTTATTTTACGGTCTAGTTAAAAATTGAAAAAATTGCACGTTCGTGATATTAGGATAAAAATATTCTAATGTCTATAATAAAATAGGGTTCAATTTCACGTAAATATTATCGAGCGAAAAATTAGTATTTTTATTATTTTAGCCATTACAAAACAAACAAAATTAATTTAGAATAAACTTTAAAAAGATTGATTTTAGTTACTGTTGCGATCTCATAATATTAATTATTATAATAATTTATATCTAAAAAAAAAAAAAAATACTACTACTAAGTTTTAAATATTGATTATTTTTCGATTTATACAAGGAGCAAAATTGTTTTGAACGAAATGAATTACCTAATGCCACTGCAGTAATATTAATTTTTTTATAATTGAAAAGAAAGCTATGCAAAATATTATGACATAGTAAATTCCACTATTACAAGTGATATTATAATAATTCTATAAGCATAAGCTTACACGTCATGTAAGCTTCTACACGAATATGTATCACTTTTGCCTATACGAGACGCCGTGCTAATTTTTGAATAATCGTTTTTTTTATTATTTTTTCTTTTTTTTTTTTAAATACACTTGAAATAAATATTCAACATTTTAACAATGAAAATAAGTTTATAAGTATGAGTTATTTTGTCAGATTTTTAGGTATCAAACACCACGAAATAAGAGCACAATTTTCAACTACCTAAGTGATTTAAAATTTAACGTTTATATAGAATATAGTTTCTTACTAATAATGTAATAATTTAAAAAATGTATACATTTTTTTACTAGTATTTATTATTAGTAACACATTTAGTAGTATATTAAATGATTTAAGTGGTTTCAAATGATTAGTTTGAAATAATTATTTTTTTATTCACTTGTTTATATGTATGTAATGGTATCGTGTACTCATATTAATTTTGCATATTTTTCTATAAATTATATTATTGAATTTTAAATATTTTCACTAAATACGTTTTTACTACAGTTCTAAATTCATGCAAAGAAAAATTTTCTATTTCAATAATACTTTATAATGTATATTTTTGTTTGTTATTATAAGCTCATCAATTAGTAATATAACGAAAGCAATTTTTTTATGAAAATCAGATAAAATCAAACAATACTAAAAAATGTTTAAACAAGTGAAGTCGTGTAATATTGTCATAATAATATCGATTCATTAATTTAATTTAATAATTATTAATTTTGTTTCAATTTTTGCTAAATATTAATAATAATAATAATAATATAATAATCGTTATTGTCTTTCTTTATCTATTAACAGAACACTGTCATACCACTTATTATTCGAATTAATTTTTCTAGGTATTTAACTCTTCATCAAGCTTTGAGGCCCTATTGTTATTATGTATGTAATTATATTTTTTATCGTGAATTCTGGCTTTTTAATTTTAAAACAAATTGTTTAACATGTGTATCACCATAATCACTCACGTCCATACGTGCTCAAAAACCATACCTTTTAAAAATAATATAATACTTTAAATAACAATAACTAATTCACTTGAAGATTAATAATACATGTTTTAATACTCGATCAATACATCTTAAATGAAATACGTCAATCAATTTTCTAATGCATTTTTGATACTCCTTAATGATATTTCGTTATAAATTTTAAAACTAACACAATTTTCGAAAAGCAAAGGTAATTAAGTTTACATATATGACTATATGAGTAATAAATTTATCCTTCTGTCCTTATCTATCAAACTATAATTATTATATTATATTGAAATATTGTATTTATTTATTTTGATAGGTATATTTTTTAGTAATAATAATACAATATAATACAATGGAACCTTTACTAAATAAACCTTGGTCACAAAAAAGGCCTTTTCCTATGATGGATAATGTACTAATTTTTAAAAATGTAAAATTTATATTGTAGTAAAATATATTTATTTATTAAATATACATACTATATTGTATATCTAAGTAAGTATTATGATAATTAATAATATTATTATTTATAATTACTTGGACTTTAGAATTATAACATCTATTGATGGCTGTTAATTTACGAATTATATAATATTTAAAATATTCTAATATTTTTTAATCAAACAACGATGTAACTAACATAAAATATTACACTACGCCTTTGTCCGTAAATTAAAATTAAAATGTACCTACTAACCATAGTTACCCTAAATCGTAATAAAAAAATAATTTTTCTCGATGTCTAATTATATGCTCCTTAATACCATACAGATGAATATAACTAGTATATTTTAATTTTGAATAGATGTTTAACACTGTATCGTTTATTTAAAAACATTTATATCACTATATTCTAATCATTTTTTAATAGGTACAAGCAATGAAATAATGTTTATTGCCTACCAGTCTATTGAATAATGTTTTTGAACTTCGATAAATACATTTAACGAAACAAAAAAAAAAAAAAATTAAAATATAATCAAATTATATTTATTTATATGTTTGTTAATGTATGATACAACATTTGAAATACAGGGTCCTCATAACTAAGTTATACTCTGCACCTGCGTTAATCTAGGACTCTAGCTACAACACAAAGTCGCATAGTTTATGTATACTATTTAATGTGACATTCATTTTTTTAATACCGTAATGATGACGACAAAGTGGTCGAACTGGCGTATGTATCTAAGTCGATGTTTATTGTTTTTTGATTAGAATCGACTTTTAAAATAAATTCGACCTCTTAATCAAACACAAAATACAACAACCAGTGATTTATCTCTTCGTGTTTAACCACGTGTCATTTTTTTTTATATAATATTTTCAATTCATACGTTATTATTACTGTGGTCTTTTGAGCATCACTGGATTACCATTCCGTAATACGGAGACTTCGCTCATTGTGACTTTCTGCCACCTGCAGTGCCAGCGCCAGAAATTTCAATCTCTACCCTACACGTGGACGATATCATTCGAGAACGAAGGCTAATATACTATTGTATATTGTATTGAGATTTTTTTTTTTTTAGGATGTTTGTCTATCGTATAGTTCATATAATATACGATACACATAATATTTAATATCATAATATACTAGCTGATCCCACTCAGTGTTGCTCGCAACAGATCACATACACTAGTAAATTTACACTGTCTTAAACTCCGTTGAATAAAAATACGTTTATTTTTAACGAGCATTAGAGTGATGTTGACCAATTACAAAATACAGCTATAAAATTATATAAAATTATAATTACTATTAAAAATAAAAACATTTTTTATTTTTACTCCATTTCATACCTTTTAACCCCCTTAGGAAATGGATTTCATACTAGTAGTTTCTGCGGTTGTTCCGGCTAGGTGATGATGAATCAGTGGGTCAAATACATTTTTTTTTTATATACACATATAAGTTTAATGTGTAGATAGTACTCCTATGGTTTTGACATTTGATGATTAAATATATTAAATTTGATTTATACATTGCAGCCTATGTACATTTTAGGTAATCCATGTTGACGTTATGCACACAATGTGGATCATCACTATGCAAACGTTACGAATTGAGATATATAATATTATTATTTAATAATAGGTACTTTTATTTTTTAATATTCTGTTTTGTTACTTACTAACTTAAGAATCGTTGAGATTTGACATTTGGCAGTTTATTAATTAATTTACTTAATTTAAAGTTATATAAGTTATCCGATATATCTTTTATTACATTATAATAAATTCAATAACAAATACCGTAGAATAGATTCGTATAATTAGACTAAAACTTAAAATGAGACTAAATATTTTTGATTTTGAGCGAAGCTATGAACATTATTATTGATTTAATCTGTGTTCTTATATTTTTTTTATTGTTATGTCTGTCATCACATTTAAGGTCACTAAAAATGCTTGGATTTTCTACGTATAGGGTGGTTTCTGATAGAAAATTTAATCTACTTGGTATTTTGAGAGGGTTGAAAATGAAAAAAAAAATATTGTAGTTCTTAAAATAACAGGTAAATTAACAATAATATTAAGGGAAACATGAATTTTTACACAAAAACAATATTTGACAAAGAAAATGCCGATTTTGTTTTTTTTAAAGTAACACAAAAATGAATAACCATAGATACTTGAAATTAAATTGAAATATTTATATTATAGTTTTATACACACTATAAAATTTTTTAAATAATATTATGTTAATATTATTATACACTATAATTAATATGTAGACTCTTTTTAAGATATAAACAAATTTCACTTGATCAAAACCCTTAAAAATCGTACATAAAGTTTCTCATAAGTTTATCATTTAGTAATAAACGAATATTAAAAATATGTATGTATAGCCATTATATATTTTTAATTAATGTTTATAAAGAAATAATTCTTATGAGTTTCTTAAATATCACGAAATTTTGCAAATTATTTTGTAATTAAAAATGTATAAACTGTTAAATTTTAATAACTAAAGGTTAAAATTGTATACAAGATTTCGGTTAAAAAGTTCTTACTGTTACTATTATGTACAAACTCTTAAAAATATATAATCACAATTATTTTTAAAAGCATTTTAAGTTTAAATTTTAAAGAAATTAGATATTTAAACGAAGAATAATGATTTTAATTATTTTATTATTGTAAAAAAAATATTACTCATGAATACCTCATTGAAACTCTTAACGTATAACTATTGCTATTCAGTATACACACTACATATATTTTAAAATCCAATGCTTTTAGCAAAAAAATAAGTCAATTTACTATATTACCAATATTAAAATTAATTAATTTTAATAAAAATATAAAATATCGTAAAATATACTCAGCAATTAATTTAATTTAACAGACCATGTTTGCATAGAATCTTTTTCTGTAATTTAACACACACATTATATTCACTTACTCCTAAACAATAAGATTCACTCAAACTTACTATACATCAGAGTAGTTATCTATTTTCTTTTTTTTAATTATTATTAATTTAATTATGTGTTTAAAATTATACACAAAATTATGAAAATTTTCAAATTCTAACCATTTAACATTTTTAAATAATAATATAATAACTCAACTGTTATTCGATTCTGAATGGATTCAAAAGTTATATGTGTTTTTAAACATAATTTAAGTAGATAAAATAAAATTCAATCTTCAACATCAAGTTGTGTTTTCCAATTGAAAATTAAATTTATTTGTTACTAGTTGGAAAGAGTCAAGTAAAAGATTAAAATATTATTAATACAACACCGTAGATCAGTGTATCTAGATTACTTGTGATTTAATAATTTAAAATTAAAAAAAAAAATTTAAATCTAATCAAACATTTTGTATAATAAATAATACTAAAACAATATACAATAGGTTAGGTTTTTTTGAATTATAACAAAAATACTAAATCGTTATTTTTTTGTTAAAATATATAATAACCGTGATTAT